>NC_138300.1:74357500-75040000 GCF_965601325.2 Salmo salar
GGGGAGTGTGAAGAGACACACACACACACACACACACACACACACACACACCTTGGCAGCAGCTATTGGGGATCCCTAATAAATACATATACAAACGTGCAACATCAGATCCACGTCACATTTTAGATGTAAACATTTTTGCATATTCTTACTGTTTAATCCATGTCTGTTTTTTTATCCTATATTCAATATACTGTATATTGGGTGGTGAAATTATGTTGAATTATATTACACATTTTATTTGACCTTGTTTCAATGTTGCTAGTAAAATCGTGTTTGAAGCATGTTCCAACATTTTTTATTTTACTAGGCAAGTCAGTTAATAACAAACTCTTATTTTCAATGACAGCCTAGGAACAGTGGATTAACTGCCTTTTCAGGGGTAGAACGACAGATTTGTACTTTGTCAGGTCGGGGATTTGAACTTGCAACCTTCTGGTTACTAGCCCAACGCTCTAACCACTAGGCTACCCTGTCGCACCTCATGCCATCAACCTAAGTAAAGAGATACAGTGCCTTCAGAAAGTATTCACACCCCTTGTCTTTTCTAACATTTTGTTGTGTTACAGTCTGAATTTAAAATGGATTAAATTGAGATGTTTTGTTACTTGCCTAGACACAACCCATAATGTCAAAGTGGAATTATGTTTTAGAAAATTCTTACAAATAAATGAAAAATTAAAAGCTGAAATGTCTTGACTCAATAAGTATTCAACCCCTTTGATATGGCAAGCCTAAATAAGTTCAGGAGCAAAAATGTGCCACATAATAAGTTACATGGACTTACTCTGTGTGCAATAAGAGTGTTTAACATGATTTTTGAATTACTACCTCAAATCTGTACCCCACACATACAATTATCTGTAAGGTCCCTCAGTTGAGCAGTGAATTTCAAACACAGATTCAACCACAAAGACCAGGGAGTGCACCTATTGGTAGATGAAACAAAACAAAAAAACAGACATTGAACATTCCTTTGAGCTTTGAGTTATTAATTACACTGTATCAATACACCCAATCACTACAAAGATACAGGCGTCCTTCCTAACTCAGTAGCCGGGAAAGTAAAAGGAAACCGCTCAGGGATTTCACCATGAGGCCGATGGTGACTTTAATGTCTTAATCTAAATGACGTATTGCTTCTTATGCGATAGTTTTTACATCTCTATTGTGAGTAGAAATCACATTTGTTTAAGCAAGTCAGCCATATCAGCTATGTTTTTCTTTAAGTCAGTAAATGAGGCTGAATGAGCTGTTTCGCTGCCAGACAAGGCTCCGCTGATAGCCAGGTGTAGCAGTGTTAAGGATTCACTGCATGGTGCTGAAAAGAAAGTGGGTACAGTTTGTCACCCTTATAGTGCAAATAATGTATTGTTTAGTGTTGTGTCGTGCATTTGCTGGCATGCATTCAAAAAAATAAGTTTGCCCCACCAAGATTTATATGCTTAAATCGCCACTGATGTTTGAAATATTTACAATGCATTCGGAAAGTATTCAGACCCCTTGACTTTTTCCACATTGTTACGTTACAGCATTATTATAAAATTGATTAAAGTGTTTTTTTCCTCATCAATCTTCTTCGAAATTTTAGAAAATATCATAAATAAATATCCAATTTGCATAAGTATTCAGACCATTTACTCAGTACTTTGTCTCAAATCTTCTTGGGTATGACACTACAAGCTTGGCACACCTGTATTTGGGGAGTTTCTCCCATTCTTTGCAGATCCTCTCAAGCTCTGTCAGGTTGGATGGGGAGCATCGCTGCACAGCTATTTCCAGGTCTCTCCAGAGATGTTAGATCAGGTTTAAGTACAGGTTCTGGCTGGGCCACTCAAGGACATTCAGAGTCTTGTCCCGAAGCCACTCCTTCGTTGTCTTGGCTGTGTGCTTAAGGTCGTTGTCCTGTTGGAAGGTGAACCTTCGACCAAGTCTGAGGTCCTGAGCGCTCTGGAACAGATTTTCATCAAGGATCTCTCTGTACTTTGCACTGTCCATCTTTCCCTCGATCCTGACTAGTCTCTCAGTCCTTGCCGCTGGATAACATCCCCTGTGCTGCCACCACCATGTTTCACCGTAGGGATGGTGCCAGGTTTCCTCCAGACGTGACACTTGGCATTCAGACCAAAGAGTTCAATCTTGGTTTCATCAGACCAGAGAGTCTTGTTTCTCATGGTCAGAGTCTATAGGTGCCTTTTGGCAAACTCCAAGCGGGCTGTCATGTGCCTTTTACTGAGGAGTGGCTTCCGTCTGGCCACTCTACCATAAAGGCCTCCTTCTAGAAGGTTCTCCCATCTCCGCAAAGGAACTCTGTAGCTCTGTCAAAGTGACCATCGGGTTCTTGGCCACCTCCCTGACCAAGGCCTTTCTCCCCCGATTGCTCAGTTTGATTGGGCGGCCAGCTCTAGGAATATTTTTTGTGGTTCCAAACTTCTTCCAATTAAGAATGATGGAGACCACTGTGTTCTTTGGGACCTTCAATGCTGCGGAAATATGTTGGTACCCTTCCACAGACCTGTGCATCGACACAATCCTGCCCCTGAGCTCCACAGACAATTGCTCTGACATGCACTGTCAACTGTAGGACCTTATATAGACAGGTGTGTGCCATTCCAAATCATGTCCAATCAATTGAATGTTCTACAGGTGGACTCCAATCAAGTTGAAGAAACATCTCAAGGATGATCAATGGAAACAGGATCCACCTGAACTCATTTTCGTGTCTCACAGCAAAGGGTCTGAATACTTATGTAAATAAGTTATTGCTGTTTTGTATTTTTAATACATTTATAAAAATTATAAAAATCAGTTTTTTCTTTGTCATTATGGAGTGTTGTGTGTAGATTGAGGAAAACAATTAAATTAATCCATTTTAGAATATGGCTGTAATGTAACAAAATGTGGAAAAAGTGAACAAGTCTTAATACTTTCTGAATGCACTTTATTTCAACAACTGAGACATAAACTGAACAAGTTCCACAGACATGTGACTAACAGAAATGGAATAATGTGTCCCTGATCAAAGGGGGGTTCAAAATCAAAAGTAACAGTTAGTATCTGGAGTGTACTGCAGTGCATCTCCTCTTCATGGACTGCACCAGATTTGCCAGTTATTGCTGTGAGATGTTACCCCACTCTTCCACCAAGGTACCTGCAAGTTCCCGGACATTTCTGGGGGGAATGGCCCTAGCCCTCACCTTCCGATCCAACAGGTCCCAGACGTGCTCAATGGGATTGAGATCCGGGCTCTTAGGTGGCCTTGGCAGAACACTGACATTCCTGTCTTGCAGGAAATCACTCACAGAATGAGCAGTATGGCTGGTGGTATTGTCATGCTGGAGGGTCATGTCAGGATGAGCCTGCAGGAAGGGTACCACATGAGGGAGGAGGATGTCTTCCCTGTAACGCACAGTGTTGAGATTGCCTGCAATGACAACAAGCTCAGTCCGATGTTGCTGTGACACACCGCCCCAGACCATGACGGACCCTCCACCTCCAAATCGATCCCGCTCCAAAGTACAGGCCTCGGTGTAATGCTCATTCTTTCAAATATAAACGCCAATCCGATGTTGTAAATGACTATTGTAGCTGGAAACGGCAGATTTGTTATGGAATATCTACATCAGCATACAGAGGCCCATTATCAGCAACCATCACTCTTGTGTTCCAATGGCACGTTGTGTTTCTGGTCATTTTGAGCCTGTTAATGAACCCACAAATGCTGATGCTCCAGATACTCAACTAGTCTAAATAAGGCCAGTTTTATTGCTTCTTTAATCAGAACAAGAGTTTTCAGCTGTGCTAAAATATTTGCAAAAGGGTTTTCTAATGATCAATTAGCCTTTTAAAATGATACACTTGGATTGACTAACACAACGTGCCATTGGAACACTGGAGTGATGGTTGCTGATAATGGGCTTCTGTACGCCTATGTTGATATTCCATAAAAAATCTGCCGTTTCCAACTACAATAGTCATTTACAACATTAACAATGTCTACACTGTATTTCGGATCAATTTTATTTTATTTTAATGGCCAAAAGATTTTGCTTTTCTTTCAAAAACAAGGACATTTCTAAGTGACCACAAACTTTTGAACGGTAGTGTATATAAAATAAAGAATGGATTTATTGTGATGGTGTAGGCTATATTACATGGATTTATTCGACTTTTTAAAATGTAGATGTTCCAAAGGTTTGCATCAGTGGCTTGTAGGCTATTCGTGGAAGCCAGGAGATGCTAAATGTGTTTGTTAATTAACGGTCAACTACGTGAGACCGGCAGTTATTTGCTTGACAGTCACTGGCTGACAAACTTTCATGACCACCTGACTCATTTGATATGACCCTGACTCATTTGATATGAAATTATGTTATATTTACCATTTGTATGTCATATGAACGTCATCCACAACAATCCCCGTTAGGTTTTTCTCAAGAACATTACACTGTTGATTCCAGCATATTCCGCAACTTCAGCAACCAAGACTCTGGACTAATGAGAACAATCTGGCAACGTCCATGAAGGATGTCTGCATCATTATTTACACCGAGCTGCTTAGCAGTGATCCCCAGCTTCGCAGCCTCTCTAAACTGGTCGTCCAACGGCAAGAATTGGGTTCTCGATCCGTTCCAGTGTAGCTAGCTGGGAAATCAAGCTCTAGCCAAAACCAGACCGGAGAAGAGGAAAACATCTTCTCCCCTGAGAAAAGCCTTCAATGCAGTTATTTGCTGTTCTATCCATTTAGTTATGCCATCCAGTTCTGCTATAACTGCTGCCAACCTCCTCAAGAGCAGCCATTGTTATGATTTTCAACTTCAGCACCCAGTACAGGTTCTTCTCATTATTGTCATCAACTAAACCACCCCCACAGTTTATCAGAGAACACTAATTGGCCCAGCCATATGGTAGAAGGAGAGGGAGGGACTGAAACGGTTTGAATCTGGTCCAGGGCAGACTGCATCTGTGTAGCAAAACAGAATGTAAGCTTGAGAGATCAGGATTGTTTGTACGAGGCTAATGTTGAAAAGACTAGATGATTGTGGGATTGGTATCCGCATACTGTCTGACCATGCTCCCCTTCATATCACCATCTCACAGCCATATCAGGACCTGTATTCTTGTCAGTGCTGTCTAAATTCATCCCTTCTGAGCAGCCGCCTATTTATAAACGTTGTTAAAGAGCAACTCAAACTCTATATGGGCATTAATGACACAGGGAATTTAAGACCTCTCAAAAATGGTAGATGCTACCAGATCAGCTGATAATGGGGGATAAACTAGTCAGACAGCTTGCACACCTAGCTGCAGGTAAACGTTAATCAAATGCTATATTCTCTCTGACATCACAAAATTAAAAACTGAGCAGGATAATGCAATAATTTTATAGAAAACTATACACCTCTGAATATGCCCAAACCACAGAAATTGGGGGAAATGTTTTTAGAACAGGTGAATCTTCAAATCAAATCAAACTGTATACAACAAGTGTAGACTTTACCATGAAATTCTTACTTACAAGCCCTTAACCAACAGTGCAGTTCAAGAAGAAGAAAATATTTACCAAGTAGGCTAAAATAAAAAGTAATAATAAAAAGTAACACAATAAGAATAACAATAACGAGGCTATATACAGGGGGCACCGGTACCGAGTCAGTGTGCAGGAGTACAGGCTAGTTGAGGTAATCTGGACAGGTAGGTGTTGGTGAAGTGACTATGCATAGGTAACAAACAAACAGCGAGTAGCAGCAGTGTACAAAAGGGGGGGGGGGGGGGCGATTTTTATGAATTGTTCAGCAGTCTAATGGCTTGGGGGTAGAAGCTGTTGAGGAGCCTTTTGGTCCTAGACTTGGCGCTCTGTTACCGCTTGCCGTGTGGTAGCAGAGAAAACAGTCTATAACATGGGTGACTTGAGTCTCTGACAATTTTATGGGCTTTCCTCTGACACCGCCTATTATATACGTCCTGGATGGCAGGAAGCTTGGCCCCAGTGAGGTACAGGGACATTCGCACAACCCTCTGAAGAGCCTTACAGTCAGATGCTGGGCAGTTGCCATGCGGTGATGCAACCGGTCAGGATGCTCTCGATGGTGCAGCTGTAGAACCTTTTGAGGATCTGGGGAGCCATGCCAAATCTTTTCAGTCTCCTGAGGGGGAAAAGGTTTTGTCATGCCCTCTTCACAACTGTCTTGGTATGTTTGGACCATAATAGTTCGTTGGTGATGTGGACACTAAGGAACTTAAAACTCTAGAACCCGCTGCACTACAGCCCCATCGATGTCAATGGGGGCCTGTTCGGCCCGCCTTTTCTTGTAGTCCACGATCAGCTCCTTTGTCTTGCTCACATTGAGGGAGAGGTTGTTGTCCTGGCACCACACTGCCAGTTCTCTGACCTCCTCTCTATTGGCCGTCTCATTGTTGTCAGTGATCAGGCCTACCACTGTAGTGTCGTCAGCAAACTTAATGATGGTGTTGGAGTCGTGTTTGGCCACACAGTCGTGGGTAAACAGGGAATACAGAAGGGGACTAAGTACACAACCCTGAGGGGCCCCATTGTTAAGGATTAGCATGGCAGAAATGTAGTCGCCTACTCTTACCACCTGGGAGCGGCCCTTCAGGAAGTCCAGGATCCAGTTGCAGAGGGAGGTGTTTAGTCCCGGAGTCCTTAGCTTAGTGATGAGCTTCGTGGGCACTATGGTGTTGAACGCTGTGCTGTAGTCAATGAACAGCATTCTCACATAGGTGTTGCTTTTGTCCATGTGAGAAAGGGCAGTGTGGAGTGTGATTGAGATTGCGTCATCTGTGGATCTGTTGGGGCGGTATGCGAATTGGAGTGGGTCTAGTGTGTTCGGGAGGATGCTGTTATAGTGAGCAATGACCAGCCTTTCAAAGCACTTCATGGCTACCGATGTGAGTGCCACGTGGCAGTAATCATTTAGGTAGGTTACCTTCGCTTCCTTTGGCACAGGGACTATGGTGGTCTGCTTGAAACATGTAGGTATTACAGACTCGGTCAGGGAGAGGTTGAAAATGTCAGAGAAGACACTTGACAGTTGGTCCGCGCATGCTTGGAGTACACGTCCTGGTAATCCGTCTGGCCCAGCGGCTTTGTGAATGTTGACCTCTTTAAAGGTTTTGTTCACATTGGCTACCGAGAGCGTTATTACACAGTCATCCAGAACAGCTGATGCTCTCATGCTTGCTTCGGTGTTGCTTGCCTCGAAGCGAGCATAAAAGGCATTTAGCTTGTTCGGTAGGCTCGCGTCACTGGGCAGCTGGGTCTGGGTTTCCCTTTGTAGTGCGTAATAGTTTTCAAGCCCTGCCACATCTGACGAGCGTCAGGGCCGGTGTAGTAGGATTCAATCTTTATCCTGTATTGATGCTTTGCTTCTTTGATGTATCGTCTGAGGCCATAGCGGGATTTCTTATAAGTGTCCGGATTTGTCTCCCGCTTCTTGAAAGCGGCAGCTTTAGCCTTTAGCTCGATTCGGATGTTGCCTGTAATCCATGGCTTCTGTTTGGGATGTGTACATACGGTTACTGTGGGGACGAAGTCATCGATGCACTTATTGTTGAAGCCGATTACTGAGGTGGTGTATTCCTCAATGCCATTGGATGAATCCCGGAACATATTCCAGGCTGTGCTAGCAAAACAGTCCTGTAGTGGGGCATCGGCGTCATGTGACCACTTCCGTATTGAGCGAGTCACTGGTACTTGCTGCTTTCATTTTTGCTTGTAAGCAGGAATCAGGAGGATAGAATTATGGTCAGATTTGCCAAATGAAGGGCGGGGGAGAGCTTTGTATGCAGCTTTGTGTGTGGAGTAAAGGTGGTTAGATTTTTTTTTCCTGGTTGCACATGTGACATGCTGGTAAAAATTTTGTAAAACTGATTTAAGTTTGCATGTATTAAAGTCCCCGGCCACTAGGAGCGCCGCTTCTGGGTGAGTATTTTCTTCTTTGCTTATGGCCTTATAGAGTTGGTTGAGTGCGGTCTTAGTGCCAGCTTTGTTATGTGGTGGTAAATCGATGGCTACGAATAATACAGATGAGAACTCTCTTGGTAGATAATGTGGTCTGCAGCTTATCATAAAGGTACTCTACCTCAGGTGAGCAATACCTCGAGACTACTTTAATATTAGACATCACGCATCAGCTGTTAATGAAAAAAAAGACACACACCCCCACCCCTCGTCTTACCAGAGGTAGCGTCTCTGTTCTGCCGGTGCATGGAAAATCTTGCTAGCTCTATGTTGTCCGTATCTTCATTCAGCCACATCTCGGTGAAACATAAGATGTTACAGTTTTTAATGTCCCGTTGGTAGGATAATCTTAATAGCAGGTCATCAATTTTATTTTCCAATGATTGCATGTTAGCAAGAAGAATGGAAGGCATTGGGAGTTTACTCGCTCAACTCCGGATGCTCAGAAGGATCCCCGATCTGTGTCCCCTTTTCCGGCGTCTTTTCTTTACGCAAAAGGCGGGGATCTGAGCCTGTTCCAGATATCCTTCTCGTCAAACTCGTTAAAGGAAAAAGTTTCTTCCAGTCCGCGGTGAGTATTTGCTTTTCTGATGTCCAGAAGTTCTTTTCGGTCATAAGAGATGGTAGCAGCAACATTATGTACACAATAAGTAAAAAAATTACAAAATTGCACAATTGGTTGGGAGAATGTAAAACGTTAGCCATGTTCTTCGGTGCCATTTTTCAACCGCGCCAATCCTCCTTCTCTATTCTGAGGAAGATAGAATATTCCTATGCGGAACAATCACTAAAGATGAGGTATGTGAAGCTATACAGTCTTTACACAGTGGATAGGCCCAAGGCCTAGATGGGGACATTCTAGTTGTACTTTGTATACAATCAAAATCCCTCTTCTAAGTTCATTAAAGTGTTTGAGATATATTGATGACATTCTCTTCATTTGGTCCATTTGGTTAGCTGATAATCTTGAATTGCAAGAAATGTATGCATATATGAATTTCAGGACATTGTCCGTTAAATGTATGTTGGTATCAGATAAAGAACAGGTTTTCTTTTTGGATGTTTTGGTTAGGGCTAGGGGGCAGTGTTCGGAAGTTCGGATGAATGACATGACATAAAGTAAACTGCATGTCACTCAGGCCCAGAAGCTAGGATATGCATCAAATTGATAGCATTGGATAGAAAACACTCTGAAGTTTCTAAAACTGTTTAAATAATATCTGTGAGTATAACAGAACTGCTATGGCAGGCGAAAACCCGAGGGAAATCCATCCTGAATTTTCTTTTTTTAGGTCACAGTCCATTTCAATGCTTGTCTATGGGATATATAAATAAATAGCTCCCAGATTAAAGTTCCTATGAAGTTCCACTAGATGTCAACAGTCTTTAGAAAGGGTTTCAGGCTAGTTTTTTGAAAAATGATTGAGTGGTTGTAGTTTTTCCAAGGTGTCTCTCATTAGAAATGTAGTCTTGTTGCACGCGTGAATGAGGTGCGCGCTCTTCGTTATTCATCTTCCCTATTGAACATACTATTCTCCGTCTTAAATTTGATCATTTATTTAGATATTAGAGTACCAGAGGATTAATTAGAAACATTGTTTAACTTGTTTGGGCGAACTTTACTGGTAACTTTTTGGAATAGTTTGTATGCATGTTGAACGAGTGGATTATTGAATCAAGCGCGCCAACTAAACAGACATTTTTGGGATATAAAGAAGGACTTTATCGAACAAAACAACAATTTGTTGTGTAGCTGGGACCCTTGGGATTGCAAACATAGGAAGATCTTCAAAGGTAAGTGCACACTGTATTACTTATACAACTAATATAAGGACAGGACATGAGACGGGAGAAGAAATTAACGTGGGCATTGTTTAATGCGTTTCACAGGAAGAACATTCCAAGCATTTTTAACCTCTTATGGCTAGGGGGCAGTATTTTCGCGGCTGGATAAAAAACGTACCCGATTTAATCTGGTTACTAATCCTACCCAGTAACTAGAATATGCATATACTTATTATATATGGATAGAAAACACCCTAAAGTTTCTAAAACTGTTTGAATGGTGTCTGTGAGTATAACAGAACTCAAATGGCAGGTCAAAACCTGAGAGATTCCTTTACAGGAAGTGGCCTGTCTGACCATTTCTGGAAC
Source organism: Salmo salar (assembly GCF_965601325.2). Classification (NCBI taxonomy): domain Eukaryota; kingdom Metazoa; phylum Chordata; class Actinopteri; order Salmoniformes; family Salmonidae; genus Salmo; species Salmo salar. The sequence continues at coordinate 74,367,636 of NC_138300.1, forward strand.
TTCTTTGCCATCTCTATCTTTTACTAAGGATCTCTGCTCTAACGTGACACTTCTTACGTCGTCCATAGGCGCTCAGAGCCCGGGAAAAACCTGAATGTCGTCATCCCAGCCCCAGGCTGAAACACATTATCACCTTTCTCAAGTGGCCGATCAAGGGACTATGGGCTTAGGCGTGTGACCTGGCCGCCCCCGTCTTTGTGATTTTTTCCTCTGTTTGCCGAAAAGGAGATTCCCGGTCGGAATATTATCGCTTTTCTACGAGAAAAATGGCATAAAAATTGATTTTAAACAGCGGTTGACATGCTTCGAAGTACGGTAATGGAATATTTAGAATTTTTTTGTCACGAATTGCGCCATGCGCACGACCCTTCTTTACCATTTCGGATAGTGTCTGGAACGCACGAACAAAACACCGCTATTCGGATATAACGATGGATTATTTTGGACCAAACCAACATTTGTTATTGAAGTAGCAGTCCTGGGAGTGCATTCTGACGAAGACAACAAAGGTAATGAAACTTTTGTAATAGTAAATCGGAGTTTGATCAGGGCTAAACTTGGTCGGTGTCTAAATGGCTAGCCGTGATGGCTGGGCTATCTACTGAGAATATTGCAAAATGTGCTTTCACCGAAAAGCTATTTTAAAATCGGACATATCGAGTGCATAGAGGAGTTCTGTATCTATAATTCTTAAAATAATTGTTATGTTTTTTGTGAACGTTTATCGTGAGTAATTTAGTAAATTCACCGGATTTTGCGGGGGGTATGCTAGTTCTGAACGTCACATGCTAATGTAAAAAGCTGGTTTTTGATATAAATATGAACTTGATTGAACAAAACATGCATGCATTGTATAACATAATGTCCTAGGGTTGTCATCTGATGAAGATCATCAAAGGTTAGTGCTGCATTTAGCTGTGGTTTTGTTTTTTGTGACATTATATGCTAGCTTGAAAAATGGGTGTCTGATTATTTCTGGCTTGGTACTCTGCTGACATAATCTAATGTTTTGCTTTCGCTGTAAAGCCTTTTTGAAATCGGACAGTGTGGTTAGATAAAGGAGAGTCTTGTCTTTAAAATGCTGTGAAATAGTCATATGTTTGAAAAATTGAAGTTTTTGTATTTTTGAGGAATTTGTAATTCGCGCCACGCCTATCATTGGATATTGGAGCAGGTGTTCCGCTAGCGGAACGTCTAGATGTAAGAGGTTACGTAGGTAAGCAAGGGGGGGTTACAGGTGCCCTAAAGGGACAAAACTAGAATATCAATACACAACATAGTCCTCCCCCTTTACCTTTGATGACTCATAAGGAAAAAGTAAATATTCACTGTTTTGCTATTGTTTTCTTTTTAATATAATATTTCAGAATAACCCTTTCTAAACTAGGGATAGAGGGTAGACTGCCTCAGTCCTCAGACTTAACCCTGGGGTGTATTCTGCCCCAATGTCGGAGGTTAGTCTGAACTAAATAGTCAACCTGTCAGGGGGTCGTCTTTCTCTTGCAGGGTAATGACGACGTACAGGTGAGTCTACAGTCACATTATCTCTGAGTCTGAGTGATGATGGGTTATGCCCAGACTGGGGTGCAACAGTACCCTGAGTAGGCACTCTGGCTGGTTCAGGTGAGTCTGGAGCACTTTCCACATTTGTAGGTTACTGCAGTGGATGTTCAGGTGATAGCTCGTAGTCATGGTAGGTCTCCAGTAGCTGATCTTGGTTTGTCACTTGACATGAGTCCTCTCTGAGGTTGGTTCCTGGCAACAGTTGATCCACGTGTCTCCTCCAGATGATGTTTTCCGGTGTGTGAACTGTGTAGGACACAGGCCCTGTTTGTGCAACCACTGTGGCTGGTATCCACTTTGGATCTTTGCAGTAGTTCCGAGCAAGAACTCTCTCTCCAGCTATGAAGCTTCTGTATTTTGCTTTGCTCCGTCTCTCCACTTGTGCTCTCTGTTGTGTCTGTACAACCTGTTTCGTCTGTGGAGGTCTCAGGAGGTCGAGTCGCGTGCGAAGCTGTCTTTTCATCATGGCTGACGCGGGTGCTACTTTGGTTGTAGCGTGGGGAGTGTTTCTGTAGGTTAACAGGAAGGTGTTTAGACGCCTATTGAGGGAGCCGTTCCCTTGTGATGATTTTAAAGCTTGCTTCATCGTTTGGACAAACCTTTCAGTGAGGCCGCTCGTTGCAGGGTGATACAGCGCTGACTTGATGTGCTGAATTCCATTTGCTTCCATGAATGAACTCTTCAGACACCAGTTGGGGGCCATTATCACTAACGAGTTGCGTTGGCAAGCCGAAGCGACTGAAGATTGACCATAGCTCTTCGATGGTTCTCTCCGCTGAGGTGCTCTTCATCACTGTGACCTCAGGCCATTTGCTGTGTGTGTCAACTACGACTAAGAAAATACGATCCTCCAGTGGGCCTGCATAGTCTATGTGAACTCACAGCCAAGGCTCCTCTGGGAAGTCCCATGGGTGTAGTGGTGCTAGCTGAGGCATGTTCCTCATCTTTTGACATGCAGAACATGACTTGACCTTGTCTTCGATAGCTGCGTCCAGACCTGGCCACCAAAAGTAGCTGCGTGCAATCTGCTTCATTCGCACCATGCCACAGTGCCCTGAATGGAGTTCTTCAAGCACCTGCCTTCTAAGTGGCGGTGGTATGATGACTCGAAAACCCCATAGCAAGCATCCAAACTGAACTGTGAGCTCGTTTCTCCTCACTAGCTAAGGTTGTAGGCTGTCCGACATCTCTCCTTTTTTTCCACAAGTGACAATGTCCACGACCTCAGACATCACTGGATCAGTGTGGGTGAACTTTTTCACTTTGACAGATGTAACTGGGGCGTTCATCACTTCCTTGAAGTAGAAGATTTCAGCCTGGGAGTGCTCAGTGTGTGCGACAGGTAAGGGAAGCCTTGAGAGGCCGTCTGCATTGCAGTGCTGCTCAGACCTTCTGTACTTGATATCGTACTGGTGAGCAGATAACAATAACGCCCATCGCTGCATGCGGCTGGCTGCAAACGACGGAATGCCGGTGTGGGGACCAAAGATGGAGGTGAGGGGTCTATGGTCCGTCAGCAGTGTGAATCGTCGGCCAAACAGAAACTGATGAAATTTCTTAACTCCAAACACAATGGCGAGTGCTTCACGCTCTATTTGTGCATAATTGCTCTCGGCTTTACTTAACCTCTTACATCTAGATGTTCCGCTAGCAAAACACCTGCTCCAATATCCAATGATAGGCGTGGCGCGAATTACAAATTCCTCAAAAATACAAAAACTTCAATTTTTCAAACATATGACTATTTCACAGCATTTTAAAGACAAGACTCTCCTTTATCTAACCACACTGTCCGATTTCAAAAAGGCTTTACAGCGAAAGCAAAACATTAGATTATGTCAGCAGAGTACCAAGCCAGAAATAATCAGACACCCATTGTTCAAACTAGCATATAATGTCACAAAAACCCAGAAGACAGCTAAATGCAGCACTAACCTTTGATGATCTTCATCAGATGACACACCTAGGACATTATGTTATACAATACATGCATGTTTTGTTCAATCAAGTTCATATTTATATCAAAAAACAGCTTTTTACATTAGCATGTGACGTTCAGAACTAGCATACCCCCCGCAAACTTCCGGAGGAATTTGCTAACAATTTACTAAATTACTCACGATAAACGTTCACAAAAAGCATAACAATTATTTTAAGAATTATAGATACAGAACTCCTCTATGCACTCGATATGTCCGATTTTAAAATAGCTTTTGGTGAAAGCATATTTTGCAATAATCTAAGTACATAGCCCGGCATCACAGGGCTAGCTATTTAGACACCCGGCAAGTTTAGCACTCACCAATATCAGATTTACTATTATAAAAGTTTGATTACCTTTTGTTGTCTTCGTCAGAATGCACTCCCAGGACTGCTACTTCAATAACAAATGTTGGTTTGGTCCAAAATAATCCATCGTTATATCCAAATTGCGGCGTTTTGTTCGTGCGTTCCAGACACTATCTGAAAGGGTAAATAAGGGTTGCGCGCATTGCGCAATTCGTGATAAAAAAATCTAAATATTCCATTACCGTACTTCGAAGCATGTCAACCGCTGTTTAAAATCCATTTTTATGCCATTTTTCTCGTAAAAAAGCGATAATATTCCGACCGGGAATGTCCATTTAGCTAAACAGAGGAAAGTAAACAAAGCTTTCGGTCGACGCGGGCACGAGCCTGAGTCTCACAGTACTGTAACCAGCCACTACCCAAACGCGCTACTTTTTTTCAGCCAGAGCCTGCAAAGCCACGATTCAGCTTTTGACCGCCTTCTGAGACCCTATGGCAGCCGTAGGAAGTGTAACGGGACAGCTAAGATCCTCACTCTTCAATAAACAGAGACAAGAAGAACGACACCTTGTCAGACAGGCCACTTCCTGCATGAAACCTTGTCAGGTTTTTGCCTGCCAAATGAGTTCTGTTATACTCACAGACACCATTCAAACAGTTTTAGAAACTTTAGGGTGTTTTCTATCCATATTTAATAAGTATATGCATATTCTAGTTACTGGGTAGGAGTGGTAACCAGATTAAATTGGGTACGTTTTTTATCCAGCCGTGAAAATACTGCCCTCTAGCCATAACAGGTTAATCTTACATCTAGACGTTCCGCTAGCGGAACACCTGCTCCAATATCCAATGACAGGCGTGGCGCGAATTACAAATTCCTCAAAAATACAAAAACTTCAATTTTTCAAACATATGACTATTTTACAGCATTTTAAAGACAAGACTCTCCTTTGGGCAGGAGTAATAATCAGATTAAATCGGGTACGTTTTTTATCCGGCCGTGAAAATACTGCCCCCTAGCCATAACAGGTTAAGGTCCGTGATGCGAAAGCAATTGGCCTTTCTTCACCTGATGGCATGATGTGTGAGACAATTGCACCAACGCCATAAGGCGATGCATCACATGCCAACTGTAATGGCAAGTTGGGGTTAAAGTGGGTTAGGGCCTCTGACTGAGCTAAGGCTGTTTTCGCTTTCTTGAATACCTCCTCACATCTGTCTGTCCACTTCCACTGTTTGGTTTTGTTCAAAAGTTCATGCAGTGGCTTTAACATGTTAGCTAGGTTTGGCACAAACTTTGCGTAGTATGTCAGTAGTCCTAAGAATGATCTCAGCTGACTCACGTTCTGTGGGGGTGGAGCTTCCACAACAGCCTTCACCTTCGATGGCGCCTTGTGGAGCCCCGAACTGTCGATGACGTGGCCCAGGTACTCAACTCGCATTTGTCCTTCCGGACCCTCAGACTGTACTCCTCCAATCTCTGTAATGTAGCGTTCAGGTTTCTCAGGTGCTCCTGCTCGTCTTTGCCGGTGATGAGTAGATCATCGAGGTAACATTGGACCCCAGTGAGCCCGCTCAGTATCTGGTCCATAGCTCTCTGAAACAAGGCCGGAGCTGAAGTGATTCCAAAAGGAAGCCTCCGGTACCTGTACAGTCCTTTGTGAGTCACTATGGTCAACAGTTCTTGTGACTCTTGGTCCACATGCATCTGTAGATAGACTTATGTCAGGCCTATCTTACTGAATTTTTGTCCTCCAGCTAAACCAGAAAAGAGGTCGTCAATGAGGGGTAGGGGATATTTTTCAGCAGTCAGGACTGGGTTAATGGTGACTTTGAAATCACCACAGAGTCTGAGTGATCCATCTTTTTTTATGACTGGAACAACAGGCGTAGCCCATTCACTAACATTCACTGGATCCAATACTCCAATCTCGACTAGTCTGTTCAGCTCAATTTCAACTTTTGGTTTTATGGCGTATGGGACAGGTCTAGCTTTGAAGCATTTTGGCTTGCTGTCTGGTTTCACGGTCAGTTTAACTGTTATGTCCTTCATACTGCCAAGGTCTCCTTTGAACACATCCGCGTGTTTCCTCAATATCCCTTGTAGGTTTGTGTCCTCTTTTACAACCATGTGAATTTCCTGCCAGTTTAGTTTGATATTTTCCAGCCATGTGCGTCCTAGCAATGCTGGATGGTTGCCTTTCACAATGTAGAGTGGTAGCTATACCTTCGGTTTGATGAGCTCCACTGTAACAATCACGCTTCCTCTCACTGGAACAATCTCACCGGTGTATGTTTTCAGCGTCATCTTTGTGGGCTCTATTGTGATGTGATGTAGTTTCTCCTTGTATACAGCCTCAGACAGCAAAGATATGGCTGCTCCAGTGTCCACTTGCATCCGTACTGCGTTTCCATCCAGTAGCGGTGTCACCCAGTAGCCGTATCCATTGTCTGAAATTGACATAACATGCAAATATTCTTCCCCTTCCGACAGGGTGTCACTTTGTTCATCCTCTGTGTGCTCCATTTTATGCACTTTCTTTTTGTACTTCCTGAAGTCGCTTTTCCTTTGTTCAGTACTTCTGTTTGATTGTGTCTTTTTGTTTTTACATGCACGTTCGATGTGACCCTTTTTTCCACAACTTCTGCAGTCTAAGTCTTTGCACCAACACTCCTCTGGATGGTGACCTGGTTTCCCACAGCGATAGCATGGCTTGCCACCTCCTGCATTGTTTTTTAACCACGTAGACACCTTATACACTTTGGTCGATGCACTTAGCTGTTGTGCGTCTTTATTTGCCATTTCCATTGATGTACTCACTTCCATTGCTCTCTGCAATGTTAAGTTACTCTCAGTCAAAAGGTGTTTCTGAATTGCCTCGCAGCGCATGCCACACACTAACCTATCACGTATAGTGTCGCTCATTGATGGCCCAAATTCACAGTGTTCAGATAACTGTTTCAATACAGCCACAAACTGTGAGATTGATTCCCCCTCCTCTTGATTTCTCTTATGAAACCGGAATCTCTTTGCGATTATCAGTGGTTTGGGAGAATAATGTCCTTTTAAGGTAGCCACAATTTTATCATTTGATTTATCACCAGGTTTTTCAGGCGTTACTAGGCTGCGCAGTAGATTGAATGTTTTTCCTCCCATAACAGTCAAAAATGTTGGTACAACGACTTATGCTTTAACGTCTTACATCTAGATGTGCCGCTAATGGAACGCCTCGCCAATATCCAATGATAGAGCGTAGCGCGAATTACAAACACCTCAGAAATCCAAAAACGTCAATTTTTCAAACATATGACTATTTTACACCATTTTAAAGACAAGACTCTCCTTTATCTAACCACATTGTCCGATTTCAAAAAGGCTTTACAATGAAAGCAAAACATTAGATTATGTCAGGAGAGTACCCAGCCAGAAATAATCACACCCATTTTTCAAGCTAGCATATAATGTCACAAAAAACAAAACCACAGCTAAATGCAGCACTAACCTTTGATGATCTTCATCAGATGACACTCCTAGGACATTATGTTATACAATACATGCATGTTTTGTTCAATCAAGTTCATATTTATATAAAAAAACTGCTTTTTACATTAGCATGTGATGTTCAGAACTAGCATACCCACCGCAAACTTCCGGTGAATTTACTAAATTACTCACGATAAACGTTCACAAAAAACATAACAATTATTTTAAGAATTATAGATACAGAACTCCTTTATGCAATCGCGGTGTCCGATTTTAAAATAGCTTTTCGGTGAAAGCACATTTTGCAATATTCTGAGTAGATAGCCCGGCCATCATGGCTAGCTATTTTGACACCCACCAAGTTTGGCACTCACCAAACTCAGATTTACAATAAGAAAAATTGGATTACCTTTGCTGTTCTTCGTCAGAATGCACTCCCAGAACTTCTACTTCAACACCCAATGTTGTTTTTGTTCAAAATAATCCATAGTTATATCCAAATAGCTGCGTTTTGTTCTTGCGTTCAAGACAAGGGTGACGCGCCGGCACATATCGTGACAAAAAAATTCTAAATATTCCATTACCGTACTTCAAAGCAGGTCAAACGCTGTTTAAAATCAATTTTTATGCGATTTTTCTGGTAAAATAGCGATAATATTCCGACCGGGAGACCTTGTTTTCGTTCAAACACTGAAAATAGAAAATGGAGTCTTCACATGCACGCGCGCACCCGTGTCATTGTTCTCAGAAAGACCACTTTCCAAAAGCCCAACTGTTTTTCGCCCAGGGGCTGCAGAGTCATCACTCCCTGTTCTGGCACCTTCTGAGAGCCTATGGGAGCATTAGAAAATGTCACGTTACAGCAGAGATCCTGTATTTTTGATAAAGAGGCTACAGAAGGACAAGAAATGGTCAGACAGGGCACTTCCCATATAGAATCTTCTCAGTTTTTCTCAGTGTTTTCTATCCAAATCTACTAATTATATGCATATTCTAGTTTCTGGGCAGGAGTAATAACCAGATTAAATCGGGTAAATTTTTTATCCGGCCGTGAAAATACTGCCCCCTATCCCTAACGGGTTTTAATGCCATTTGCCAACACAAAGTACTCAAAACGTTCTGTGTAAGAACTCCATTGTTCCACAGATTCATCAAATGTTCCTATATTTCCAATCAATGCAGACATTTTCGGTTTATTTTTCTAACTCACACTTTTCAGACAGTCCCTTACACCCAGACCCCTTTTTTCCCCCCTTTCTTTTAACTCACGATGACTTCACTTTCTCCCGCAGTGAAACTCTTCCTATCCCTCGAGGCTCTTGTTGCCGTGACATCAAAGGCTAGCTAGCATCACTCGACTGGCTAGCTCCACGTTTTGTTTGAGTCTTTCTACAGCGAAAAAAAACAAAATAACGAATTTAACTCAGACTTTCTGCCGAAGATGATGAGTACAAACGTGAGAACATTTCTTCCTCGTCGCCAGTTTTGTTGTATAGCACACTGTATTACTTATACAACTAATATAAGGACAGGACATGAGACGGGAGTAGAAATTAAAGTGAGCATTGTTTACTGCGTTTCACAGGAAGAACATTCCAAGCGTTTTTAACGTAGGTAAGCAAGGGGGGATTACAGGTGCCCCAAAGGGACAAAACTAGAATATCAATACACAACAGTCAGTGATTTATTTTATCGCTATTTGTTACTTTTGTGACGCCTGTGCTGGTTTGGAAAAGTATTTTGGTGTGGGGCGCTGTCCTCAGATAATTGCATGGTATGCTTTCACCATAAAGCCTTTTTGAAATCTGATAACTTCTTGTATGTTCATGAATGTTTAATATTACAATTTTGTAATTTGAATATGACGCGCTCCAGCTTCATGTTGTTGTCGATTTGTCGATGTTGTCGATTTTGATCCCGCTAGCGCGATCCGGGCGCTAAGAGTTAAGAAAGATGGCAATGTCCTGCACACTGAGGTGTATAGAAAATAAACGGAATGAAATACCTTTCTTCATTTCATACACCTTCATAACAAAATGGTTTACCATAAAGCCAACTCCTTCGCATTAGGCACATTTGTTACTCTGATTTATGATTTGATGTTCATGCCAAAGATTTATGGGAACAATTCAAAACAAGAGGGTATAAAGAAGAATGATTGAACAATTGCCTTAAGATTGAGCGAAATGCATTATTGCAACCACTATAAAGGAATTCCTCTCCTACCTCTGCAACTTTGGTGTCCACCTACAGTCCCATTTCAAGGTCGATCAAGGAAGTGTTTAATAGACATTGACATATTTTACAGCAACCCCAGCTTTCGTAAAGTGTTTGAATCCCCCCAAAGTTTTGATATTAGAGACCCTCAAATTTACAGGATTGCTTAATCAGATCTGATTTGCCTAAGAAAAAAGCTTCACATTTGATGTCTATCATTCCTGATGACAATTTCCCTTGTTACAATTACATTCACTGTTATGCCCTGATCAGAGGGAACTCTCTTATCAATTTGGGTGAGAGGATAAAGGTTTGAGGTAGAATAACATGTAACAAGAAACATGTTGTATATCTCCTTAAGTGTTTCTGTAGTTTTTATTATATAGGTAAGACCAAACCTGAACTTAAGACAAGGATATGTGAGCATAAGAGCTCCATTCGCAACCATGATGAAAAATCAGCTGTTGCTAGGCATTGCAATAGCCATAATCATTAACATAGTGCCTTACTTTACAGGGCCTTCAGAAAGAAATCATATACCCTTGACTTATTCCACATTTGATTGTGTTACAGCCTAATTCAAAATGGATGAAATATATGTTTTTCTCACCCATCTAAACACAATACTGTCATGCCTGCTCATCATTACGCACACTTGTCACCATCATTTGCACAATATTGGTCTCACCTGGATGCCATTACTTTGTTGATTGCCCCTCTATATCTGTCTGCTCCTCAGTTTGTTCTCCGTGTCAGTAATGATGTACGTTTTCCCCTGTCCAGACGCTGTCCTTGTAGTGGATAAAAGACAAGAAACAAACACTGTCACACCTGCTCCCACTCCCCCTCTCTGGCGCTCTCGGCCACCAGTCGGCCCATAATTACTCACACTTGTCACCATCATTACACGCATCTGCGCAATATTGTACTCACCTGGACTCCATTACTTTGTTGATTGCCCCACTATATCTGTCTGTTTCTCAGTTTGTTCCCGTGTCAGCATTGTTTTCGCTATGTTTTTCCCTGTCCAGAAGCTGTCCTTGTTTGTTATCCATTAAATGTTCACTCCCTGTACTTGCTTCTCGTCTCCCAGCGTCAGTCCTTACACAATACCCCATAATAACAAATGTTAGCGAATTTATTGAAATTGAAATACAGAAATATGTAATTTACATAAGTATTCACACCCCTGAGTCAATACTTTGTACAAGCACCTTTGGTGACGATTACAGCTTTGAGTCTTCTTGAGTATGTCTATATCAGCATTGTACATCTGGATTTGTGGATTTTCTCCCATTCTTCCTTGCATATCTTTTCAAACTCTGTTAAGTTAAATGGGGAGCGCTGGTGAACAGCAATCTTCAAATCTTTCCAATGGGATTCAAGTCTCAGTTTTGGATGGGCCACTTAAGGACTTTCATATTCTTGTTCTGAAGCCATTCCAGCTTTGCTTTGACTGTATGCTTGGGGTCCTGTTGGAATGTAAATCTTCACCCCAGTCTAAGGTCGTTTGCACTCTGAAGCAGGTTCTCATCAAGGATTTGCCTGTATTTGGCTCCATTCATTGTTCCCTCTATCCTTACCAGTCTCCCAGTACCTGCCGCTGAATAGCATCCCCATATCATGATGCTGCCACCACCATGCTTCACGGCAAGGATGGTGTTAGACGGGTGATAGGCTGTGCCTGGTTTTCTCAATACATAGCGCTTTGCGTTCAGGCCAAAGAGTTCAATTTCTGTATCATCGGACCACAGAATCCTTTGCCTTATGCTCTTTCTGTCCCGTGACTTTTTGCAAACTCCTGGCGTGCTGTCATTTGCCTTTTTCTCAGAAGTGACTTCCGTCTGGCCACTCTCCATAAAGCACAGATTGGTGAAGTGCTGTAGAGACTGTTGTCCTTCTGTCAGGTTCTACCATCTCACCAAGGAACTCTGTTGTTCTGTCAGAGTGCTCATTTGGTTCTTGGTCACCTCCCTGACCAAGGTCCTTCTTGCCCAGTTTCTCAGTTTGATTGGACAGCCAGCTCTAGGCAGACTCTGGGTAGTTCCATGTTTTTTCAATTTCCCAATGACGGAGACCATACCCTTCCTAGATATGTCTCATCACAATTTTTGTGACTTTACTTTCATTAATCTGATTACTGTTGTTTATCTAATCAACTAACTATGTTTAATTGTTACCTGATTAAATGAATCAGGCAACAATTAACTCATTAGGATTTGGGGCACCACGAGAGCAGTTCTTTAAAGAGTTACCATCTCCCGAATTAAACTCAAAAGGTCTTTACCTATCACATCCATAAACAGTCAACTTATTAATCAAAATCTTGTATCATATCATCATTCTGAACAGTCGTAACCTCCTTGCATCTGCAAAAACCAGTATTACACAAATTGGTTTCATTATTTATTTACTAGCTAACAATGCTAACACAGGATAAACATACACCCTAAATACATTAGAAACAGGTCCCTAGCAGACTGACAATGATATTGCTGCTTCTTACAAAAGACATGGAAAGGGAAAGAGAGAGAGAGGGACAGAGACACTTAACATTGATTCATTTAGAAACTACTCTCACTTATACTTTGCACACAAACCGCTGCCCACTTGGAGTAAGAAATCATGAATGTATTTATGTGAAAATCCTTGGTTTCTCTCGGTGGACAGGGCCTTCTTGGAAAGAGTGTTGGGACTTTTCATGGCATGCTTGTAAGGCTCTGATTGTCCGAAATGGGTCCCCATCTGTCTTCTACTGCTGTTCTCCTCTCCGGTCGTCCGGTATCCGGTGACTTGTCGTGTAATCCTGAACAGAACTACAGAGTTTATTCTACTTCTATTTGCTCTTAAAGATGCTTCTTCGAAGATAGGCTAGCCAGCCGTGCCAATGGTTCCCAGTGGGGTGATGAGTGTAGCGGAATACGATGGTTTGAAGAGAGTAGTAGAATGGTCCCACTTAAATTAGCTTTTCTAGATACTTTACTTAGTACAGCTAATCAGCCGTACCAGTGATTGTCCAGGAGGTGACTTGATCGTCTCTGCCTCGTGTTGAAATTCAGTTCAAACCACTTAAACGTGAGCTGCAGCTCTACGTCTCTCTGGTCTGATATTTTAATTCTCAACCCATCATTTTATACAGTTTGTTCAAAAGGGGTGGTTCCGTCAGGCTGACACGCTCTCTGACCTCACTCAAGGGGGTGGTGACTACTTACTGTGCACAGTTATAGAAACAATTTCCTCTCATAGGTTCTAAAATCACATCCCTCCCTTAACAAAATACTTTCATCATTTTTCATATAGCATGCACAACACAAAGGATGGAAACTTCGTGCATGTAGTGTGTATACTTTTCAAGTTACAGTATTTCCTTTATAACATTTTTAATGACATCACAAAATAATACCCAAAACGACATTAGTGTTCTTTTAGGTCACCTCTGACCATTCCCCACGTTCTATGTTAGAAATATTGTTCCAGTAGTTACTTTTGAACGTGTTAGAGATTCGGCGGGAAAAGTCTTCTTAAAACAAAGCACATTCCTTGGGTGAATTTGGAGAGGGATGTCTGAGTGTTCTGTCCTTGATTTACAACAGGGTGTGAGGTGTTAACTCCTGCCAGTTCCCTCCTCCCCCCTCTGTGGATGGGGGGGGGGGGGGGGTCTGGTTGAAGTTATTTATTGCAAAGCTGATCTGACCTATTTGGATCCTCACAGGACAGATATGACACAACTATATCTCTGAGATCTACGGACAGTTGCTTGGACTTCATGGTATAATTTCTGTGGGACCTTATATACCTTCAGAAAGTATTCATACCCCTTGATTTATTCAACATGTTGTTACACACTGAATTCAAAATGGGTAAAATAAAAAAAATTCTCACCCATCTTCACGCAATACCCCATAATGACAAAGTGAAAGCATGTTTTTAGTATTCACACCCAAAAGTCAATACATTTTAGAATCACTTTTGAAAGCTATTACAGCTGTGAGTCTTTCTGAGTAAGTCTCTAAGAGCTTTTCACATCTGGATTGTTGCCGTTATTATTTTCTAAACTCTTCAAGCACTGTCAAATTGGTTGTTGATCATTGCTGGACAACCATTTTCAAGTATTGCCATAGATTTTCAAGCAGATTTAAGTCAGAACTATCTTCTTGGTAAGCAACATTCACACACACACACACACACACACACACACACACACACACACACACACACACACACACACACACACACATGTAAACAGGCATCAGTAAATGTACCGAAAATGCACACACAAAATCAAAGCGACCCACACACTTGTACTGCACATACACAAAGTGACTTACTCTTTCGTGGACATAATTCAACCAATAATGAAAAGCTCTCACACACAATAGCAATCCCATCTTGCTGATGTCCTTATTCTAACGCATCCATCACACAACGCTCCCACAGAGCATTAAGCCATTAAATGAAACTGTCACTTAGACTCCCCTCTGCCGCTAATAAAAAACGGTTTCTCTCTGTCACTGCCATTGTAAAACAAGCCACCAGAGCTGAAAATCCCCATCACAATCATCTCCGAGCCAGTTTCCCCGGAACCCAGCCACTGGTGGTGAATAAACATGAAATTGATCTCCATCTGGCTCAGGGAAGAGCCATAATGGAGTCTGAGAAATGGAAATGACCCAGCTTTGGAGGATAAAGACTGAAATCAATAGTACTGAAGCTGAGCCCTGTCATAACACACAATTTTCTCCTTCGATCTGTCGTATCTACTGTATGCATGCATTGGATCCTAATCAATTTACTGATGAGTGAGCTTGGAGAGGAGGCTGTGTATCCTTGCCTGCTCTATCATAGCTATTAGCTCAGTTACTGATCGGGAGTAAATGGCTCTGTCTTTAGATTAGTTGAGTTTATTAGTCACATGCACTAGGGGTGTTAGGAAGTCCAGGGGGCAGGAGGGGGACAGGTAGCTAGCTGCCTTATGGTGGCCTTCCTGTGACACCGGGTGTTGTAGGTGTCCTGGAGAGCAGGCAGAGTGCACCCAATGGTGCGTTCGGCTTTCTTCTCTCTTTTTTTTAAACAATAGAAAACATAAACGTACAAATGACAGCACACAAACATCAACGACATCACACCTGCCCAGACCCCGCATCTACAGCACCCACATCACTCTGCCACATTGTGTCAAACTGCACCATTTTGTTTCTCTCCATCGCCCGCGCACTTTGAACATTTATCTAATAAAGCATTTTACCTTTACATTGTGTTAACGATGGAGGAATGGTCGATTTCTAATTATGTATACGTTTTTTCAGGATGATTGATGAGAAAAATTGTGTCCAACCGGTGGTGGAAAAAGTACTAAATTGTCATACTTGAGTAAAAGTAAAAATACCTTAATAGAAAGTAACTTGAGTAAAAGTGAAAGTCACCGAGTAAAATACTACTAAAAGTATCTGGTTTTATCTGGTTTACTTAAGTACAGTGGTGGGAAAAGTACTCAATTGTCATACTTAAATAAAAGTAAATGCTATATATCAAAATTATTTTATTATTCAAACCAGACAGCACGATTTTCTTATTTTAAAATGTACCGACAGACAGTTGCACACTCCAACAATCCGACATAATTTACAAACACAGTATGTGTTTACTGAGTCCACCTTATTAGAGGCAGTAGGGATGACAATGCCTTTTATTGATAGGTGTGTGAATTGGACCAAATTGCTGTCCTGCCTGAGCATTCAAAATGTAATGAGTACTTTTGGGGGTCAAGGAACCTTTATGCGAGTAAAAAGTA
The DNA here is from genome assembly GCF_965601325.2 of Salmo salar. NCBI lineage: Eukaryota > Metazoa > Chordata > Actinopteri > Salmoniformes > Salmonidae > Salmo > Salmo salar. Next base: position 74,382,980 of record NC_138300.1, read on the forward strand.
CATATTTTCCTTAGGAATATAACTAGTAAAGTACATATACCCCCAAAAACTACTTAAGTAGTACTTAAAAGTACTTAAGGACTTTACACCATCCTTCGCAACGTGTATCTCACTGCACCCTCAAATGCCGTGTCTTGAAATATCCAGACAGATGGATTAAATGGACATTTACATTCGAATACTTCTGACAGACAATTTTCTAGCTCCGCCCATAACTTTTGGACTTTATAACATTCCCAGAAGGCATGCTTTATTAAGTCATTGTTAGTTTTACACTTAAGACATGACTCTGTCGTTGTGCTGTAGAATTATAATTTTGTCTCTTGTGTAATAAATTCTATACATTAGTTTATACTGGATTGAGCGTACATTTTTGTTAACTTTAATTTCCTTAGTTAAGTTCCAACATTCCCTCCATCTTGTGCCAATATCAGTTATTTTTATGGCTTAATTCCAATAGTCATAATTTTTTTGACTGCAGTTTGGCGTTGTAACTGACTTCAGTTGGCAAATGCTCAACTTCAATGGCCACTGGCAAGCTGGAGAAGTGTGCTCTTCATGGAGGAATTCTGGTTTCAACTGTACCGGGCTGATGGCAGACGTTGTGGCATTGTATGAGTGAGCGGTTTGCTGATGTTAACATTGTGAACAGAGTGCCCCATGGTAGCGGTGGGGTTATGGTATGGGCAGGCATAAGCTATGGACAATGAACACAGTTGCATTTTATCGATTTTATCGATAAACAGCAACATGTCGCAAGGATCTGTACACAATTCCTGGAAGCTGGAAATGTCCCAGTTCTTCCATGGCCTTCATACTCACCAGAGATATCACCCATTGAGCAAGTTTGGGATGCTCTGGATCGATGTAAACAACAGCGTGTTCCAGTTCCAGCCAATATCCTGCATCTTCACACAGCCATTGAAGAGGAGTGGGACAACAATCCACAGGCCACAATCAACAGCCTGATCAACTCTACGCAAAGGAGATGTGTAATAAAGATAATCTAACGTTTTACCTAATGATATATAAGGAGGGCATTTGCACAACATGTTTCACAACAGCACACAACAAAATTCCAGAGACATATTGAGCGACCAACTGATACCAATCACGACCACACCCAGAGACAGATGGCTGACTTAAGCCCTAGCCACACGAACTGACCACTGGTGTAAAGAACAACATTCCATGAATATCGCAAGCACCCAGACACGAATTACCAGAAATACACACACACACACACACACACACTTAGGTGTGTTGGACTCCGAGGACAAAGGACACTGCCAAGGGCCAATGGGAAGTCGACACCACCTGGAGAGTGGACCGTCCCTCCACTCATCGACCAGTCAGGAGAGCGGACCTACTAGACTCAACGTCAACACACTGTTATTTCATTGTATAAATTGGATGTACACTATGTTTCGGGGCTCTCTTCTGCTAGTTCCCTATGCGCTAAACGAAGGAGTCCGTGCACGCTCAGCCAAATATCTTTGTCTCATAATAAACTGCCTTAATATAAACTGAATCCACCTGGTACAGCGTCTTGACTTGGTCTCCTTCTCAAGTAACTAATCATCAACAGATGTGTCGTGCTGCATGAGGTAAATGGTGGTCCCACCAGATACTGACTGATCCACATCCCTACCTTTTTTTTAAGGTACAGTTCCAGTCAAAAGTTTGGACACACCTACTCATTCCAGGGTTTTTCTTTATTTTTACTATTTTCCACATTGTAGAATAATAGTGAAGACATCAAAACTATGAAATAACACATATGGAATCATGTAGTAACCAAAAAAGTGTTAAACAAATAAAAATATATTTTCTGTTTGAGATTCCTCAAAGTAGCCACCCTTTTCCTTGATGACAGCTTTGCAAACTCTTGGTGTTCTCTCAACCAGCTTCATAAGGTAGTCACCTGGAATTAACAGGTGAGCCTTGTTAAAAGTTAATTTGTGGAATTTCTTTCCTTCTTAATGCGTTTGAGCCAATCAGTAGTGGCATGACAGGGTAAGGGTGGTATATAGAAGATATCCCTATTTGGTAAAAGATCAAGTCCATATTATGGCAAGAACAGCTCAAATATGGAAAGAGAAACGACAGTCCATCATAACTTTAAGACATGAAGATTAGTCAATGCGGAAAATTTCAAGAACATTGAAAAGTTCCTTCAAGTGCAGTCGCAAAAACCATCAAGTGCTATGATGAAACTGGCTCTCACGAGGGCCGCCACAGGAAAGGAAGACCCAGAGTTACCTCTGCTGCAGAGGAGAAGTTCATTAGAGTTAGCAACCTCAGAAATTGCAGCCCAATAACTACTTCACAGAATTCAAGTAATAGACCCATCTCAACATCAACAGTTCAGAGGAGACTGCGTGAATCAGGCCTTCATGGTGGAATTGCTGCAAAGAAACCAGTACTAAAGGACACCAATAAGAAAAATAGACTTGCTTGGGCCAAGAAACATGACCAATGGACATTAGACCGGTGGAAATCTGTCCTTTGGTCTGATGAGTCCAAATTTTAGATTTTTGGTTCCAACCACCGTGTCTTTGTGAGATGCAGAATAGGGGAACGGATGAGCTCTGCATGTGTGGTTCCCACCGTGAAGCATGGAGGAGGTGTGATGTGTGGGGGTGCTTTGCTGGTGACACTGTCAGTGATTTATTTAGAATTTAATGTGCACTTAGCCAGCATGGCTACCACAGAATTCTGCAGCTATACGCCATCCCATCTGTTTTGCCCTTAATGGTACTATCACACCTCCAAGCTGTATAAGGGCTATTTGACCAATGGAGGGCTGCATCAGATGACCTGGCCTCCACAATCATCCGACCTCAACCCAATTGAGATGGTTTGGGATGAGTTGGACCGCAGAGTGAAGGAAAAGCAGCCAACAAAAGCCCGGCATATGTGGGAACTCCTTCAAGACTGTTGGAAGAGCATTCCAGGTGAAGCTGGCTGAGAGAATGTCAAGTGTGCAAATCTGTCATCAACGCAAAGGGTGACTACTTCGAAGAATCTCAAATATAAAATATATTTTGACTTGTTTAACACTTTCTTGGTTACTACATGATTCCATATGTGTTATTTCATAGTTTTGATATCTTCACAATAATTCTGCAATGTAGTAATAGTGAAAATAAAGAAAAACCCTGGAATGAGTAGGTGAGTCCAAACTTTTGACTGGTACTGTATATCGCCCCCAATATTATCCCCATACTATAACGATGACAGCTTCTACATCCTAGAGGGGGAGATCAACCATTTCCAGTCCCAGGGACATGTACTAGTCTGTGGTGATCTACATGTCAGAACTGGACAAGAACCTGACACACTCATACAGGGGGACAAACACCTATCTGAAGGTGACAGCATTCCCTCCCAAATATGCCACCTTAGACACAACTATGACAAAAAAAAAAAAAAAACGGGTCACAACTCCTGCAGCTCTGTCGCACTCTAGGTCTGTACATAGTCAATGTTAGACTTCAAGGGGACTCCTATGATAGGTACACCTACAGCTCATCCATTGGCAGTAGTACTGTAGATTACTTTATCACTGACCTCAACCCAGAGTCTCTCAGAGTGTTCACAGTCAGCCCCCTATCAGATCACAGCAAAATCAAAGTATACTTGAAAAGAAGCATCATATCCAAAGGAACTGCATAATATTAAGAAATGCTATAGATGGAAGGAAAGTAGTATAGAAACCTACCAAAAACCAATTAGGCCACACCAAATTCAATATATTTTAGACAACTTCCTGGACAATACAATTTAGTGAAGGTGTAAACTTGGCAGTAGAAAGCCTTAACAGTATATTTGACCTTTCAGCTTCCCTATCAAATCTAAACATTTCAAGCAGACAACCTACGAAAATTAACAACAATGACAAATGTTTTGACGAAAAATGCTAAAACCTAAGAAAGAAATTGAGAAACCTATCCAACCAAAAATTAAGAGATACAGAAAACCTGAGCCTTCACTATGGTGAATCACTATAACAATACAGAAATACACTACGGAAAAAGAAGGAACAGCATGTCAGAAATCAGCTCAATGTAATTGAAGAATCCATATAATCTAACCACTTCTGTAAAAATTGGAACACACTAAACAAACAACAACACGAAGAGTTATCTATCCAAAACGGAGATGTATGGATAAACCACTTCTCCAATCTTTTGTCTCTCAAAATCAAAGAACATGATCAATTACAAGTCTTATTAAAGACTACCAGAATCCACTACATTATCCTAAATTAAATGATCAAATAAACAGACCACAAATTACAATTGGATATACTTAAACTCTTTAACATCATCCTCAGCTCTGGCATCTTCCCCAATATTTGGGAACCAAGGACTGATCACCCCAATCCACAAAAGAGGAGACGGATTTTACCTCAATAACTACCATGGGATATTCGTCAACAACAACCTTGGGAACATTCTCTGCGTTATCATTGACAGCAGACTCATACATTTCCTCAGTAAAAACAATGTGCAAATGTCAAATTGACTTTTTACCAAATGACTGTACGACAGACCATGTATTCACCCTGCACACCTTATTGACAAGCAAACAAACCAAAACAAAGGCAAAGTCTTCTCATGCTTTTTTTATTTCAAAAAAGCTTTTGACTCAATTTGGCATGAAGGTCTGCTATACAAATTGATGGAAAGTGGTGTTGGGGGTAAAACATACGTCATTATAAAATCCATGTACACAAACAAAATTGACAAAAAACATACTCATTTCTTCACACAGTGCCATGAGACAGGTATGCAGCTTGAGCCCCACCCTCTTCAACATATTGTGTATGTCAACGAACAGTCTGCAGCACCCGGCCTCACCCTACTAGAATCTGAAGTCAAGTGTCTAATGTTTGCTGATGATCTGGTGCTTCTGTCACCAACCAAGGAGGGCAAACAGCAGCACCTAGATATTCTGCACAGATTCTGCCAGACCTGGGCCCTGACAGTAAATCTCAGTAAGAACAAAATAATGGTGTTCCAAAAAAGGTCCAGTCACCAGGACCACAAACACAAATTCCATCTGGACACCAGTGCCGTGAAAAAGGTTTTGCCCCCTTTCTGATTTTCTCTATTGTTGTGTATTTTTTATACTGAATTATCAGATCTTCAACCAAAACCTAATGTTAGATAAAGGTAACCTTTATCTTTACCTTTATTCCATATGTGTTATTTCATAGTTTTGATGTCTCACTATTATTCTACAATGTAGAAAATATTACAAATAAAGAAAAACCCTGGAATGAGTAGGTGTGTCCAAACTTTTGACTGGTACTGTATATATATTTCGATATATTTCTTGGCCAACATTTCTAAAAACATGTTTTCACTTTGTCGTTATGGGGTATTGTGTGTAGATTTCTGAGAAAAAAAGTATAATTTTAGAATAAGGCTGTGACGTAACAAAATGTGGAAAATGTCAAGGGGTCTGAATACTTTCCGAACGCACTGTATATGTTAAATATGGTTCTCAGAAGTACAGTATGTCTATTTTGTTTGGACCAACCCAAACACCTGATGTGTGCCCTGAAACACACACACACACGCTGGCTCCTCTGATGGAACTGCGTCTGTTGCGTGGCAGCCAGCACTGTGTCCTGTCAATGGCAGCCTATCTCACCATGCTGCTGTCAGATGCACACACACACAGTGCCAGCCTATCACACACAGGACAGAGAGAGGACAGGGTGTCAGACAGAATAGGGTTGTCCAGTATACAGTATATTGTAACCGTAATGAACCAGCAAACTGTTTACAATGGAGAATTATATGTTGTCATTGGTCAAAGGATGTTTCTCTTATGAACTTGCACAAGTAGTGGAATAATAGAGCAATCCTCAAGGAACCCCTTCAAATGTGAAATTGTATTTGAAAGACTTTTGCTTACTGTAAGGGTATGTTGTGTGTGTGTGTGTGTGTGTGTGTGTGTGTGTGTGTGTGTGTGTGTGTGTGTGTGTGTGTGTGTGTGTGTGTGTGTGTGTGTGTGTGTGTGTGTGTGTGTGTGTGTGTGTGTGTGCGCGTACGTGTATGTGTATGTGCGCACGTACGTGCTTGTGTGTGTCGCTAAAGAACGAGAATAGAAGCCTCCTAATGATTTTCTCTCCATTTCATCATTACAGCTTGGTGCCTATTGATAGTGCCGTGTTGCTCCGAGGATATTTTAGATGATTAATAACCAGACCTAGCGTTGGTAATTAGAACGTATTGCCTCTCACTAGGCTCCATCACCTCCCCAGAGTGATACCACATCGTCTCATGCTATGAAGAGAGGATGCGCCCCAAATGGCAGCCTATTCCCTATTTAGTGCACTACTTTTGACTAGTGCACTATTTTTTACCAGGGCCCATAGGGCATAAAATAATAAGCTGTGTCTGCTCACTGTTTGTGCCAATTAAAGATCAATTATAAATCAATCGCGGGAGCAGCAATCAAAGTTTATTTTAGGATTTTCACATTTTTCTTCAATGTATAAACACAAACAAATACTACATTATACCAATCATTTCCAGGACAGATTTTCAAGGACATTTCATCCAAAAAGTATTTTCTAACAAAGGAGATTGGAGATACAGGTACATCCTGAATATAAGCCCGACGCCGACTGAGCTGCTGAAATTGACCCGGGACACAAGAAGCGGTGAATAATCTGAGCGATGGAAGGGCATTGGAACACAGACAGCTCCACACCGGGGAGCGATGGGATTACACGTTCTACTCAGAACCCTGCTCTCCCCAGAGCACACTGTCAGCCCTACAGGCTCTGTCTCTGATAATGGGTCTCTTTGAGAGAGGGAGGGAGGAAGCAAGACGGGATAGAAATATGTTTGAATGTGTTTGTGTTTGTTTGTGGGGGGGGTTGTGGGGCTGTGTCTGTGTGTGTGTGTGTGTGTGTGTGTGTGTGTGTGTGTGTGTGTGTGTGTGTGTGTGTGTGTGTGTGTGTGTGTGTGTGTGTGTGTGTGTGTGTGTGTGTGTGTGTGTGTGTGTGTGTGTGTGTGTGTTTGTGTGTGGCTTAGGAAAGACCAGCAAGTGTGTGATTGTTGAGAAAGTGAGGATGAACAAGCTTGAAAGCATTTCAGTAACACACTTAGTCACCTGAAGACTAAGCTGTAGAATTGAGAAATTACAATGGCAGGGAGGATGGGTGTGTAGAACTGGTGGCTCTCGTCTCTGCTGAGTGGCTTCACTTTCAGGTCTATAGAACAAAACACACACACACACACACACACACCCTCATCTCCTCGCAGGCCTCACACAATAGAACTAGGGTTGGGCGATGTCAGATTATATACTCATAAAACATTGTGGTATACGATAGTATTTCCCCCTGTTAGCTAACCCCCCCAATAATATAATGAACACGCAACATGTAACTATTTCAAAGATTTTACTGAGTTACAGTTCATATAACGAAATTAGTCAATTGAAATGAATTCAGTAGGCCCTAATCTATGGATTTCACATGACTGGGAATAAAGATATGCATCTGTTGGTCACAGATACCTTAAAAAACAAGGTATCTGGTGTGAATTTGCATAGAGGTGATCACGCTGTTGATTGTGGCCTGTGGAATGTTGTCCCACTTCTCTTCAATGGCTGTGCGAAGTTGCAGGATATTGGCTGGAACTGGAAACATGCTGTCATACACATCTATCCAGAGCATCCCAAACATGGTCAATGGGTGACATGTCTGGTGAGGAAGAAAGCCATGGAAGAACTGGGACATTTTCAGCTTCCAGGAATTGTGTCCAGATCCTTGTGACATGAGGCAGTGCATTATCATGCTGAAGCATGAGGTGATGGCAGTGGATGAATGGCACGATAATGTCCCTCAGGATCTTGTCATGGTATCTTTGTGCATTAAAATTGCCATAAATAAAATGCAATTGTGTTCATTGTCCATAGCTTATGCCTGCCCATACCATAACCCCACCTCCAGCATGGAGCTTTCTGTTCACAACATTGACATCCACAAACGGCTCGCCCACACAACTCCATACACGTGGTCTGCAGTTGTGAGGCCAAATTCTCTAAAACAACGTTGGAGGAGGCTTATGGTAGAGAAATTACCATTAAATACTTTGGAAACAGCTCTGGTGGACATTCCAGCATTCAGCATGCCAATCTGTTATGTTGTGGTGTGTGCACATTTTAAAGTGGCCTTTTATTGTCGACCAGCACACGGTGCACCTATGTAATGATCATGCTGTTTAATCAGCTTCTTGATATGCCACACCTGTCAGGTGGATGGATTATCTTGGCAAAGGAGAAATACTCACTAACAAGGATGTAAACAAATGTGTCCACAAAATTTGAGACAAAATAAGCTATTTGTACATATGGAACATTTCTGGGATCTTTTATTTCAGCTCACGAAACATGGGACCAACAATTTACATGTTGTATTCATATTTTTGTTCAGTGTAAAAACTATGCTGTAACCTGCTATAACCACCGTTGGGATATAGTGTGAGATCGCATGCTACAACTGGACGAATCATGATGAAGGATAATGTTGTTTAAAACGTGGGCAGAGGTACTGGGCAGGTGTCCACATACTTTTGTTCATGTAGTGTATGATATTTGTCATTGACTATTGCTAATGTGCTGTCGTGAGAATGATTATTGAGTGATCTCCACTTAAAACTAATTAGATTCACTGTTGCTATCGAAGTCATTCCAAAGGGTATGTTTATCAGAACAAATTAAATGTGACCCATACTTTATCACTCATATATCATCAATGATGCTATTTTGGCCTATAGCATTTGGAAAGTCATCAACAGCAATTATTTAAATTCATTCCAGAATTCAACTAAAAATAGACAATACTAAGGGCCTGCGTTTTCCAGCTCTGGTTGATTTCAAATGTAATGATATTTAGTTTTATTGAATTGTGTTTGGTTGTCAATGCAACCAAATATCAACATTTGAAGTAGATGTATCTTCTACTTGGATAGTTCCATATGTGCCACTAATTAGTCTGGTTTTAATTCCAGTTTGTCTACAAATTAATCATTGACATGTTGAAATCACGTCGCCATCTCCACCAAATATCAAAGTTAAAGAATAGGAGTAAATCAAATCAAACTTTATTTGAAGTACATTTAAAGTTTGATTGTATTTAGTCCTATTCTTTAATTAACTTAGATTTTTGCTTGAGTTGGAGATTTGAACCCAACACGTCATTTTTTTATTTTTAGGCAAACTGTTTATTGGTATTTGTTTCATTAGTCCATTGTTGATACAGTCCCAAAATGTTTTGCATGTAAAAGCCAGACTAAGTGGCACAGATGGAACTATCCAAGCAGATGATACATAACCAAACACAGTTCAATATCACTTCAATATCAGACAATAAATAGCCTTTTAACTTGTCGACAAGTTAACAAATGATATGTTGGATTCATGTCCTCAACTCAACCAAAAAATACAAATTAAAGCTGCAATATCTAACTTTTTGTGAGACCCAACCAAATTCACATAGAATTGTGAGTTATAGATCTGTCATTCTCTTTGACAGAATGTCTTAGACGCGGTAGATCTGTTCTAAGTGAGTTCTATGTATGCTTCCCGTTTTGTTTTTGAGTCTTTTACTTTTGGTTTTGTACATCAGCTTCAAACAGCTGAAAATACAATATATTTGGTTATTGAAAATATATTTCACAGTGGTTTAGATGGTACAATGACTCTCTACATGGATTGTAGTTGAAATTACATTAAAAGTATATGGTGCAAGTGATCAATGCCGTTCAAGATTACAGCAATTGTGAAGATCTCCACAGACCGGCGACGACCTATGCATGCTATCTTGAATATGCACACTTGTATTTTCAGCTGTTTGAAGCTGGTGAACAAAACTGATTGCTTGTTTTGTCACAAACGCAAATTAGGCAAAATATTATAATTTTAGCAACCATGAAATGGCTAAGCAATTTCTGCATATTGCTCCTTTAAACAATGGGAAGCCTCTCCTTATACATTTTTTCTTATGTAGTCATATAAACGGTGCATGTTCAAGACAGCTTGCATTGGTCGTCGCAGGTCTGTGGAGATCTTCACAATTGCTGTAATAATCTGCGCAGAATCTGAAATGGCATTTGAGATCACTTGCACCATATACTTTGAATGTAATCTCAACTCTAATCCAGCTCATTTGGTTCTGCAATTAGATGAAGAACAGTGATAACACACTGTATTCCCATTTGAACTGCTGTGCTTTTAAATGGTTGAAAGTGCAGTGTGGTGACTTTTGGTTATGCATATTCAAGACACATTAATGATTAATTACTGGAATAATTAATTGATCTAATTTATTTAATTAATATGGTTATCCTATCCAAATTAATCTAAAACGGGCACCATTAATTAAGGATTGGCCCCTTTTTTTCAATTTCCGTCTAAAATGACATACCCAAATCTAACTGCCTTTAGCTCAGGCCCTAAAGCAAGGATATGCATATTCTTGGTACCATTTGAAAGGAAACACTTTGAAGTTTGTGGAAAGGTGAAAGGAATGTAGGAGAATATAACACATTAGATCTGGTAAAAGATAATACAAAGAAAAAAAAAACGTTTTTTTTGTTTTTGTACGATCAACTTTGAAATGCAAGAGAAAGGCCATAATGTATTACTCCAGCCCAGGTGCAAATGAGATTTTGGCCACTAGATGGCAGCAGTGTATGTGCAATGTTTTAGACTGATCCAATGAACCATTGCATTTCTGTTCAAAATGTTGTATCAAGACTGCCCAAATGTGCCTAATTTGTTTATTAATAACTTTTCATGTTCAAAACTGTGCACTCTCCTCAAACAATAGAATGGTATTATTTCACTGTAACAGCTACTGTAAATTGGACAGTGCAGTTAGATTAACAAGAGATTAAGCTTTCTGCCAATTTCAGATATGTCTATGTCCTGGGAAATGTTCTAGTTACTTACAACCTCCTGCTAATCACATTAGCCTACGTTAGCTCAACCGTCCCGCAGGACACCCACCAATCCTGAAGAAGTTTTAAGGGTTTGATATAGAGAGACCCCATTAATTAACTAGTAGTTATCATTAACCATTGTACCATTAATCCTATATCATCAATAGTCTTAATCAGTAGTCATTTTACTATACTCTCATTCAATAGCTCGTTAAGCACTTCAATGCAGCAACAGATCCACTTCAAAGATGTATTACAAAGCTAAAATGGATTGACAATGAGGTAGGTAGAGTTGTCTTAATAGACACAAGATACAAATGGAATGCAGTACAATTATTGACGTGGGAACTCCACAGATAAATTGTGTAGGCTTTTTTACTCAAAGGCAGATATGGTATCACTTCAACAGGACTTTGGGGAATTGGAAATTCTTCTTCGTGAAAAAAAGGAGAAGTGAAAGAGAGGCTACATCAATAAAGTTTCACAGCTGTGAAACTATAGGCTCCCTAATCAGGGGTAGACCGGCTATGTCAATGGAAACAATTATATTTGTCTATCTTTTTTATTACAAAACATAGCAATGTTACATTTTCATATATGTTGATGAGAGATAAAAACTCAGCGATTTGAAGTGAGCAGAGTGTGTTCAGCAAAGTTCCTCTCAGGAGATGGCTATCTCTGTCTGAGTAGGATGGTGCAAGTCAAGGAGAACGATCATTAAACCTCTAAGGCGTGGCCTGTGATCTGGCTTGTCTGAGTACAAGTCCCACTACTTATAGTGCGGGAGGGCTTGGCCAGGAAATGTCACGAAGACTGCCCAGTCATGCCTCAGAGTTTAGCATATGGCATGCAAATATTGGATTAATACCTTAGATTTGCTCGCGAGTGTACACAGTAAGTCCCTACTGTATAGACAACAGTTCACAGTTCCTAAAAGGAAATAAGCAATCCATAGATTCTAAACACGACTTGAATAAGATACATAAATTTTATGTTATAGTGAAATATATTGCATCCGGAAAGTAGTCCGACTAGGGATGCACGATATATCGGTGAACATCGGAATCGGCCGATATTAGCTAAAAATGCCAACATCGTTATATATATATATATATATATATATATATATATATATATATATATATATATATATATATATATATATATATATATATATATATATATATGTCTAGGTTAACGCCAATGTGCAAAACCTATGTCGAAGCTGACGTGCATATCACTTCAACAGGACGTAATGACGCCATGTAAAATCTTGCGCTACACGTGCAACACAGCATTCCTAACCTAGCCCACAGTGTCTGCTGTGTGAATCGAGCAGTCAACAAAGTCTAGCAGTCATTTGAAAGAGTTGGAACATTTTAGCGAGACAACTCAAAGGAGAAATCCATTAACACCAAAATAATGGAATTCATTGCCCTTGACAATCAATTGTTCTCTGTCGTGGGTGATGTAGGCTTTCGCTGACTGGTCGAGCACCGATACACACTACCAAGAGCGCTATTTTTCAGATGTTGCCCTACCGGAGTTACACAGTAATACCGTCACTGCTATTAGCTTCATGACTGACATTTGGACCAGCGTGCTGCTGAGCATGCTGAGTCTGACAGCACAGTGGGACGTTTGAGGATTTCGTCCTGAGGAAAGTCTGATCGCATGTTCATGAATGTGCTGGTTGTCATACCACTGCTGCCATTTCAATGGCGTTTGAGAACATGTTTCAAACTTGGAAACATGAACAAACTAGCTAGCTCCATTCGAACAACTTACTCGAGAAATAAGCTCATCAACTGCGCCTGCAGCAGACGTCATACCCTCTGTCATGGCATTGAAATGCCTGCTCAACAAAACTGCCGACACAGGCTGTGAACAAGCGATTCGGTGGCATTCTCTCTTTACTGTGTTGTCACCATGCTCTATGCTATGTATAAGGACCGTTACTTCGATGCAGACAAGAAACAGGGTTTACGTGAAATGTTACATACACAGCTGGACAAGATGGAAACGGACACAGTGACAGCGCGCACTGAGGAAGAGAGACCACGAACAGACAGAGCTGAAACTTCACTGCTTGACATGTATGATGAAATTCTGGTTGAGAATGAAACAACTGAACAATGAAACAGCACAGCAAGTAAGTGAAAGAAATAGGTTTTGATTATGTTTTACTGGTAATGGTGACATACGTAAATCCCAACAAAATAACTTTTTGGTCAATGTGGTGTGTGTGTGTGTGTGTGAGTGTGTGTATGTGTGTGATTACAAACCTGGACAACCTATGGGACTCCGAATCACGGCCGGATGTGATACAGCCTGGATTCGAACCAGGGACTGTAGAGACACCTCTTGCACTGAGATGCAGTCTCTTAGACCGCTGCGTCCATGTGTGTGTGTGTTATCGGTTTAAATGTACTAGAATGCTGAAAAGGCCGCAACATTTTTAAATACCAGTTATTTTATCGGTATGTGTATCAATTTTTTGGCATGGAAAATACTGGATATTGGCATCGGCCAAAAAGTAATATCGGTGCATCACTAATTCATACCCCTTGACTTTTTCCACATTTTGTTGCGTTACAGCCTTACTCTAAAATGGATTAAATTAAAATAAAAATACTCATCAATCTACACACAATACCCCATAACGACAAAGTGAAAACCGGTTTTAGAAGTTTTTGCAAATGTAAAAAACATTTAAAAATGAAATACCTTATTTACAAGTATTCAGACCCTTTGCTATGAGACTCAAAATTTAGCTCAGGTGCATCCTGTTTCCATTGATCATCATTGAGATGTTTCTACAACATGATTGGAGTCCACCTGTGGTAAATTCAATTGACTGGACATTATTTGGAAAGGCACACCCCTGTCTATATAAGGTCCCACAGTTGATAGCACATGTCAGAGCAAAAACCAAGCCATGATGTCTAAGGAATTGTCCGTAGAGCTCTGAGACAGGATTGTGTCGAGGCACAGATCTGGGGAAGGTCCCCAAGAACAGTGGCCTCCATGATTCATAAATGGAAAAAGTTTGGAACCACCAAGACTCTTCCTAGAGCTGGCTGCCTGGTCAAACTGAGCAATCAGGGAGAAGGGCCTTGGTCAGGGAGGTGACCAAGAACCCGATGGTCACTCTGACAGAGCTCCAGAGTTCTTCTGTGGAGATGGGAGAACCTTCCAGAAGGACAACCATCTCTGCAGCACTCCATCAATCAGGCCTTTATGGTAGAGTGGCCAGACGGAAGCCACTCCTCAGTAAAAGGCACACGACAGCCCGCTTGGAGTTTGCCAAAAGGCACCTAAAGGACTCTCAGACTATGAGAAACAAGATTCTCTGGTCTGACGAACCCAAGATTTAACTCTTTGTCCTGAATTTCAAGCGTCACGTCTGTAGGAAACCTGGCACCATCCCTACGGTGATGCATGGTGGTGGCTGCGTTATGCTGTGGGGATGTTTTTCAGCGTCAGGGACTGGGAGACTAGTCAGGATTGCCAAGTTTGTAGCGTCATACCCAAGAAGACTCGAGGCTGCCAAAGGTGCCTCAACAAAGTACTGAGTAAAGGGTCTGAATACTTATGTCAAATGTGATGTCATTTAAAAAAATATATATGTACATTTGCAAAAATGTCTAGAAACCTATTTTTGCTTCGTCATTATGGAGTATTGTGTGTAGATCGATGAGGCGGTACTGGGGGACCTTCAGACGAGTCCTAGAACAAAACAACCGACATGAAGTGTTTTTGATAGTCTTTCCTTTCCACGGAGGGGTCATATTAGTTTGTATCCCAAACTATTCGGACGATACAGACAGAAGTTGGCAGATCGTCTTTACTGAATTCAGACGAGTCCCAAGACGCTTGTGAGGGTCGTCGAGTAAAACAGAGAATGTCATCGTATTTGTGAGAGCCTCATCTTTCATTAGAAAGTGGTCAAATGTCCACTAGCGCATTTGGCGCCATTTCTCTCCTTAGAACAAAGAAGACTTTAGGCTAAATATTTCTGTCTTCTCCACCTTTCTTAGAATCATCACATTTGGTGACAGGATGTCTGGTTGACTAATCCTGTGTAACACATGCTAATCGTAAAAGTGTCTACATTTGACCCCCTTGGGGCATTTATGGGCCGTAAGAGGAGGAGGGGTAGGGCTATGGTCCTTCCCTGCCCATTCGAAGTGACAGACCATTTGTTCTGTTGTCCATAGCTCGGGGGAAGCAACTGTCAATAACAATCATAACTCTTAATTGGAATTTCTTACATAGCCGTATCTATTCTCCTCACTCAGCACAAAAGGACATTTGTAAAACATAGCTGTGTTTCCCCTTGGGAGGTAAGAGAGATACAACAGCAGTCATAGATATTTGGGTTACAACTAAACCAAAAATCAGACATTGTTTTTCCATTGGAATTTGGTTGTGCTTTTAGATGGTTGAAAGCGTAGGGATAACACATTGTAAATTCAAGTTACTTTAGGCTGTCTTTTGAAGTTGGTGAATTTATGTTGTAAACTAATTGATCAACGTCTCAACCAAATATAACCAAATTATCCACGTTGAAATGACGTAGTGTGCCCAGTGGGTAACTTCTAGAAGTTATCTGATTGGTCAAGCTCACGCCAGTTATTTATCACCCTAAGCTATCAGCAGTCTTTATTCCCAGGACTTCAGATTTCTTTAGTGGAGGACAGTAATGAACGGAGTTGGGCAGCGCACAGCAGGGCAGCACATGAGTGACATTCCAAGGGAGAAAAAGTTTAGCAGGAGGGAAAACTGATAGTGCTCATCAGGATGGAAAAAGCTAAACTTTTTCTCCCTTGGAATGTCACTCATGTGCTGCCCTGCTGTGCGCTGCCCACTCCGTTCATTACTGCGTGGCGCCAGTCGAGTTCAAATAGGCTAAACCATCATCTGTCACGTCACGATGTCGCCACCATCGACCCAAAGTTAACACTGACATTTTTTAAATACATTTTAGACACTGATGAGCAAGCGTTCTTGCATCATCTTTTCCATTAGGTCATCAAAATTGTTAAAAGGTTTTAAAAACAATTCTAATAAATGCAACACTTGGAAAATGGATGAAGATACTCCAAACGTTTTTTTTTTTTTTTTTTTATCAGATATTGACTGAATTATTGCACATAAAACATTTTACTGGCAAATAATTAATGGAGTTCAGGGATTTGGTGGGAATTCAGGTATTAAATGTAATGTAAAAATATACTTTTTTATCTTAGAATGCACTTATATATACATTTTGTAATGGTATCAGGTATTTGTGTTTAAATAAAGAATATGAAATGTGCCTCATTTGCATAAGTACACTGGGTGTATTTGCATATACAAATAAATTAACATAAAGGGGGTTGGGCAGGGTCACACCACCAAAAATTTGCTCTGTCTAGGCCTGAATGAAACGTTCCGCTAGCAGAACCCCTAGCCATAACAGGTTTTAAAGAGCATCCATGCCTTTTGCAGCCCTTCTCCCTGAGTGCTGCCTGCTCGAAGCACCTCTCATCTCACTCACACTTTCTCACAGGCTACAAGTGAAGACAGACATAGGGGATGCAACAACAGCAATGCGCACACGGCAGTAGCCTATAAGTGCAAATGTTCCATTTGCGGGAAAACACCATTATCAAAAGTGACCACAAATGCAATTATGCATGTAATGCTTTTATTATAAAGGTGCATTTTTATGATGAAAATTATCTTCCTCAAACTTGAAACTAACGCGCTGCCTACAGTATGTATGCAAGTTAGACTCCATGCCCATTGTAAAGCGGATTAATGTGCTTAATTTTAAGAAGTTATTTGACCACTTTAGTTGTGATACAAACCTTATCAAAACATATAGGGCTAGGCTACATGAGGTGTGCGACTATGATTCGAAAAACTCACAAAAAAGGCATTGTTTACTGCCTTAAGCTGGGCATCATTCACAATTGATAATACATAACTCACAAGTAATAGGCTAATATTGTCACCCATCAGACTATTCTTGATTTAATCTTGTCTTTACATATACTAAATAATATATGTGTGAAGTTCGTTTTGATGTAGAATGGACCATTATCATGCACCTGTCTCGAAACAGGGGCAGGGGGAAAAATACATGTAATCTCTGCACTTAAATAGCGAATGGAGGACGCTTTTCCGGTGGTTCATTTTCATGCCAGCCGGGTAGGCTATACTCCTGTTGTAAAGATAAGCTATGTGCTTAATATTTGCTTAATATTAGGAAAGTTGAAAAATAAATATAGTAGGCTTAGCCTATAGAAAGCTGATGGATCCTCCTCTTTGTAATAAAGGCCATCACTCTGTTTTCTCGTGCAATTGCATAGCCTATAGAAATGTTGCACAACATGAGCTCATGGGCTCTCATGAAGTATTTGATTAGATTTTCGATTACATTTGCATTGATGTCAGAGTGATTATAGGAACAATAGAGTGCTGAGTACAAGGCAGTCAGCAAGTTTGGTAGGCTACTAATGACCATCAGCAACATCAGAGCTATGAGAAGCCTAATTACCGTGATTAACGGTCACATGGAATTTGACTGCCTTCATGACTCGTGACCGCCGGTGTGGCGGTAATATGGTCATCCCTGATGACACAGATAGCTTCATCAACAAAGACAGGTAATGTGTGTTATGTGAAAAGTTGTATTAAAAAATACCCGGCTTGATAATTAGGCTAATTCCCCAGCCAAGCAGATAAAACTAGTATAGTCCTTGTCCTTTGTCAAATCTTTGTCTTTTATTGTCCTTGTCCTTTGACAAATCTTTGTCCTTTATTTAGAACCAAATGCAATTTACCCTCATAAGATTGCCTGCTACAGTTGTTTGAGAGATGTCCAGCCGAACATGCAGCATAGAGAAAGGGAGCCCCTCATCAGCATCATGCAGACATGCCCTCGCTGTGAGCATTCGTATGAATGGAGCAGTCAGTCACATGTTGGCAAGTATCCAGCCAGCAACCTTTACCTGACACCAGCAACAGCTTTCACAGGCTCATAACCAACTTCCTTACTTTGATACATTAGATAACCCTGACATTATTTGTTGCTTATTTTATACTTGTTAGATGCATATTATGTCCAGGGCATAACCTAGCCTCGTGGAACCCGCCTGACTGCTCTGTTCACCAATCTATTTCACTTCACAGCGTTCAGGCAGGTTCCACCAGGCAAATCATAACCACTATTGATAATTGTTACAGGCTTTGGCTTTTCCATTTATACATCGAGTTTGGACGTTAGAGCTCGGGGTGCACGGATTGGTGTCACCTCGTTAGGCAGTATGTTTTACACCTGTGCTGGCTTGTCCATCTCGTTAGTTGGAAGGCGTTTCACCAGGTGATATTTAAGAGTGGCTGGTCCTGTGCTGCAGATGTAGCTCCCCCTATTTGAATTCTAGACAAACAATCCTTCATCTGATCTTCCCTGTTTTTGTTTTGGTATGCTTCCTGTCTTTAAGTTTGGTGAGGGTTTTTCTTTTGTTTGCCTCTTCTTGGAAAAATTTAGTGGTCGCTCATGGTGAGTGTCTTTTAGGTCCCAGTGGTTGCTAGTCAACTTTCAGTGTGGGTCTCATGAGTGTCTTTCAGAACCCCTCCTAAAACCCCACCTGTTTCGTTTAGGTTGTTGTCAGTGACTGTTAGTTCCCCCTTCAGTTTGAGCAACAATCTTTTGTGATCTTGCTGAGGAACGTAACAAAATGGGGACTCGTCCGGGATCTTATTTCCCATGAGTATGGTAGTCGCTCTAATCACCTACTCTGAAGCTCTGCCTTGCCCAGAAATTTGAATGTTCAAAATACACTTTTGTGGTAGAGTTTCTGTCACTGACATCCACCTTGAGAGGTTATAAGATTGGTCAACTCATTTTGAAAGTTGCGTAAACACACAGGTTTATAAAAAATGTAAAAAGCCATGGACTTTAAGTTGGAAGCATTTGTGGAAAACCCTACAGTACATGGGGGATACTAGATAAATGTACGAAGGCGAATCTGCTCATCATTGCAAAGCATTATGACATCAAAGTGGCATCTGGCGATCCAAAAGCAGTGTCAAAGAGTTGATCGGAAATCCTCTCAGAGAGAGGTTGATGAAAAGGGCACTCCAGGTAGTGGGGTGAGTCCCATATACGTGCAACTGCGAGAGTTAGAACTAAAGGCCAAGTTGGAGCAACATAAATTAGAGCTTGAGCACAGAGAATGACCAGATGAGCGTGCAGCCAAACAACAATAATGTGAACTTGCAGTCAGACAACAAGAACAGGAACATGAGCAAGCCATTCGACTGAGCGAGATCTAGAAGCACTCCGAATCTAGTCAGGACATCCTGAACTCTCAACAGAGTTTGATCTTGGTCCTAACAGTCGGCTTGTACTGTCTTTTAACAAAAAAGGGATGGATATACAGTGCATTCGGCAAGTATTCAGACCCCTTCCCTTTTTACAAATTTTGTTACATTACAGCCTTGTTCTAAAATGTATTAAATTAATATTTTTCCTTATCAATCTACACACAATACCCCATAATGACAAAGTGAAAACTTTTGACAAATTGCTTGCAAATGTATTAAATACAAAAAACAAATACCTTATTTACAAAAGTATTTAGACCCTTTGCTATGAGACTCAAAATTGAACTCGGGTGCATCTTGTTTCCATTGATCATCCTTGATGTTTCTACAACATGATTGGAGTCCACCTGTGGTGAATTCAATTGATTGGACATTATTCTATATAAGGTCCCACAGTTGACAGTGCATGTCAGAGCAAAAAGCAAGCCATGAGGTCGGAGGAATCGTCCGTAGAGCTCCGAGACAGGATTGTGTCAAGGCACAGATCTGGGGAAGGGTACCAAAACATTTCTGCAGCACTAAAGGTCCCCAAGAACACAGTGGCCTCCATCATTCTTAACCTGTTGGGGCTAGGGGGCAGTACTTGCATGGCCGGATAAAAAACGTACCCGATTTAAACTGGTTACTACTCTTGCCCAGAAACGAGAATATGCATATAATTAGTAGATTTGGATAGAAAACACTCTAAAGTTTCTAAAACTGTTTGAATGGTGTCTGTGAGTATAACATAACTCATATGGCAGGCCAAAACCTGAGAAGATTCCATACAGGAAGTGCCTTGTCTGACAATTTGTTCTCCTTCTGTGGCATCTCTATCAAAAATACAGCATCTCTGCTGTAACGTGACATTTTCTAAGGCTTCCATTGGCTCTCAGAAGGCGCCAGAAAGTGGAATGACGTCTCTCCAGTCTCTGGGCGAAAAACAGCAGGAGATTTTGTGAGTGGTCAGGCTGAGAACAGTGACACTGGAGATGTGCATTCATGTGAATTCTCCATGTTTTTCTTTCTCGCTTTGAATGAATACAACGTCGCCCGGTTGGAATATTATCGCTATTTTATGAGAAAAATAGCATAAAAATACATTTTAAACAGCGTTTGACATGCTTCGAAGTACGGTAATGGAATATTTCGCATTTTTTTGTCCCGAAATGCCATCGCGCGTCACCCTTCGGATACTGACCTGAACACACGAACAAAACGGAGCTATTTGAATATAACTATGGATTATTTCGAACCAAAACAACATTTGTTGTTGAAGTAGAAGTCCTGGGAGTGCATTCTGACGAAGAACAGCAAAGGTAATCCAATTTTTGTTATAGTAAAAAACAGTCCGAAAGTAATTTTCTGTTGGAGCCCCGAATGTCAGGAGGCATTTGAAAAGACAAAGACCCGTTTGGTCTCTGCACCAGTGCTAGCTTCTCCGGATTTACGTCGTACATTTGCTTTGTACACCGATGCCAGCAATGTAGGAGCAGGGGCTGTGCTCCTACAGAAAGACTATAACAATGTTGAGCACTCTGTGGGGTACTTTTCAAAGAAATTTGCCTCATATCAGAAACATTACTTGACTATTGAGAAGGAGACTCATTCCAAGTGGATGAGAGTTATATAAACTTAAGTGATTTTACTTATGTTTCTCAAAAATGTCAGAGCCGAGCTTTGCATTACTTAGTTGGTAGAGCATGGTGTTTGCAACGCCAGGGTTGTGGGTTCGATTCCCACGGGGGACCAGTACGGAGAAGAAAAAAAAAATAATGAAATGTATGCATTCACTACTGTAAGTCGCTCTGGATAAGAGCGTCTGCTAAATGACTAAAATGTAAAAATATAAATGTAAGAAATAAAAAAGAGCTGTCATTTGTCTGTGTGAGCATATGATTCTCATGAAACCAGTTTTCAAATGTCTGTAGCAAATTGAGTTACAAAACCATGATGCATCTGCAAAAATAAACTATCATTCTGAGGACTAAGATATGTAGTTTTTAATTTTAAATGAATGTATAAAAAAATCCAACATTTTGTACATTTTCGTCCTAAATTATCATTATCGAAATGCATCCAGATTAAATTCCCAGGTCATTTTATATACAGTGCCTTCAGAAAGTATTCAGACCCCTTGACTTTTTCCACATTTTGTAATGTTACAGCGTTCTTTTAAAATTGATTAAAATGTTTTCCTCCCCTCAATTTACACACACAAAAAATAGTTTAGAAATGTTTGCAAATGTATTAAAAATAAAAAACTGAAATCACATTTACATTCAGACCCTATACTCAGTACTTTGTTGAAGCACCTTTGGCAGCGGTTACAACATTGAGTCTTCTTCTCTGCAGATCTTCTCAAGCTCTGTCAGGTTGGATGGGGAGCGATGCTGCACAGCAATTTAAGGTCTCTCCAGAGATGTTTGATCGGGTTTCAAGTCTGGGCTGTGGCTGGGCCCCTCAAGGCCCCTCAAGGACATTCAGAGACTTGTCCCGAAGCCACTCCTGCGTTGTCTTGGCTGTCTGCTTAGCGTCATTGTACTGTTGGAAGGTGAGCCTTTGCCCTAGTCTGAAGTCCTGAGCACTCTGGAGCAGGTTTTCATCAAGGATCTCTATGTACTTTTCTCCGTTTATCTTTGCCTCAAATCTGACTAGTCTACCAGTCCCTGCTGCTGAAAACCATCCCCACAGGATGATGCTGCCACCATCATGCTTCACCAGAGGGATGGTGCCAGGTTTCCTCCAGGCCAAAGAGTTCAATCTTGGTTTCATTAGACCAGCAAATATTGTTTCTCATGGTCTGAGAGTCTTTAGGTGCCTTTTCGCAAACTCCAAGCGGGCTGTCATGCCTTTTACCTAGGAGTGGCTTCCGTCTGGCCACTCTACCATAAAGGCCTGATTGGTGGAGTGCTGCAGAGACGGTTGTCCTTCTGGAAGGTTCTCCCATCTCCACAGAGGAACTCTGGAGCTCTGTCAGAGTGACCATCGGGTTCTTGGTCACCTCCCTGACCAAGGCCCTTCTCCCTCGATTGCTCAGTTTGGCTGGGGCGGCCAGCTCTAGGAAGAGTCTTGGTGGTTCCAAACTTCTTCCATTTAAGAATGATGGAGGCCACTGTGTTCATGGGGATCTTCAATGCTGCAGAAATGTTTTGGTACCCTTCGTCAGATCTGTGCCTCCACAATCCTGTCTCAGAGCTCTACGGACAATTCCTTCAACCTCATGGCTTGGTTTTTGCTCTGACATACATTGTTAACTGTGGGACCTTATATAGACAGGTGTGTGCCTTTCTAAATTATGTCCAATCACTTGAATTTACCACAGGTGGACTCCAATCAAGTTGTAGAAACATCTCAAGGATGATCAATGGAAACAGGATGCACCTGAGCTCAATTTTGAGTCTCATAGCAAAGGGTCTAAATACTTATGTAAATAAGGTATGTGTTTTGTATTTAATACATTTTGCAAAAAAATCTAAACTTGTTTTCGCTTTGTCATTATTGGGTATTGTGTGTAGCTCGTTGAAAATGTCTAAGAAGATTGATGAAGAAAAAAAATATTTAATACATTTTAGAATAATGCTGTAACGTAGCAAAATGTGGAAAAAGGGAAGGGGTCTGAATACATTTTCCGAAGGCACTGTATATATTTTTTTTCACTTAACTTATTTGAATAAAATGCATGTTGCTGTAGTTTGTCCATAAATCATAAAAATGGTTTACTAGAAGTATATTTATTACGTACAAACAGTGTCTATGGAATTGAATGGAGCTAAGCACAGGCAAAATCCTAGTCCTCTATGCCATTGTGTTGCCCTCAGGCAACAAACTAACTTTTTGGACCTCACACCTCCACTTACATTTTTTTAAATAAAAAATATATATATAATATCACTGGACATGTCTGTGTCCAATGAAATGAGGGGCTGAAGTGGGTCTGGACTTTTGTCTGGGGGTGGAGAAGTCGTTTCTGGAAGCAAAGCCACATGGGACACTGTGCCACCAATTGTTAAGATAAAATCACTTTTTAACATGTTTAAATTGAAATAACTTGATATAAAAAAAAACATATAAATGTGCATGAGTATGTAAAGAATTATGGTTGAATGTTGAAATACTTATTTTTGTAATTTTTTTATACAATAACGGTGTTTTTGGTTTGTTGCCTCAGGGCAACATTGTGCAGTTAGACCACATTTGTTCGGGCAATATCATGCTAAAGTGTGATGTGCTCGGATGCATAATTATGACCATAGTCAATGTTTTTCCTTACTATCTACTGATACTTACAGGAAATGGACACAATAAAATTTTATGGGCGGAAGGAACATGATCGAGCAGTTCGGGTCATTCCCTCTGACAGTGAGCTTGAGGAGAGTGACAATGAGGACAGTGAGTTCGAGGAGAGTCAGGAAGAGTGAATCTCTGAATCAGGTTTGAGAGACAGTTAGGAGGTCAGGGGTCAGTTAGGGGTCAGACAGCAAAATGTGTGTGTGTGTGTGTGTGTGTGTGTGTGTGTGTGTGTGTGTGTGTGTGTGTGTGTGTGTGTGTGTGTGTGTGTATATGTGTGTGTATATGTGTGTGTGTTTGCATACGTGTCAGTAAAATGTTATGCATGCCAGCTAAATTGTGTGTGTGTGTGTACGTGCGTGCGTGTTTGCATGCGTGTCAGTGGATGAAGAAGGGTATATGACACATTCAAATTTGTGCTTCCTGCTTTCCTTATTAAAGGAGAATGTCTGTCTGTTGACAATGAGACTGAGTCTGAGGATGAAGATGAAGATGTAGCAGAGGTTGATGTTCCACGCCTACCCCGATGAAGAACACCCCACAATGATTACTTCAATGCTTACCCAGAATGGCAGGGCCTGCTTTCAAGATCTGATGATATCATGTCCCCGAGTGTCCCAAGTAGCTGACACCATGATACTGAATAGATGGGAGACTGTCAAAAAATCCCTGCACTTCAGTAACAATGAAGAGAGAGGAGGAAAGGGATGATCCACTCCACAAGATCCGACCACTGGTCACTCATCAAACCTCAAAACTGATGTCAATCCCAATGGGTGAGAAGCTGGCTGTTGATGAGCAGACGGTCCCATTCAAGGGAATAAATAGATCGAAGCAATACCTGCCATCAAAACCAAAGAAATGGGGCTACAAGATACTTGTCTTGGCTGGCTCTGATGGTGTCCCGCACAACTTAGAAATCTACACAGGGAGAGTTGTACAACCCCCTGAGCTAGCAGATGTGGGAGCAAGTAACAATGTTGTCCTCCGCCTGGCCCAGCCTATACCCAAGCAAGAGAACTACAAGCTCTTCTTCGACAACTGGTTTACGAATGTCCCTCTTGTGCTCACACTGGCTCAGCAGGGAATTCACTGCACTGGTACTGTTTGTGGCAACAAACTACCAGGCATCAACTTGATGTGCGATGCTGAGCTGAAGAGAGCAGGACGTGGATCTTTTGAACAGAAGATGGCCATTGTTGGAGAAACCACCTTGCACGTTGTGAAGTGGTATGATAACCACTCAGTGACCCTTCTGAGTGATTACACTGGAGCCCACCCAGTCACCGAGGTTGACAGGTGGGATCACAAACGAAAGATGATCACCAAAGTCCCCTGCCCAGCTGTGGTGAAAGAATACAACAAGAATATGGGTGGGGTGGATCTGCTTGACTCACTGATTGCACTGTACCGGAACAAAATCAGATCAAAGAAGTGGTACAACCGGCTGGTGTTCCACTTCCTGGATATGATCATCGTGACCACCTGGCTGCTGTACCGAAGAGATTGTGAAGGCACTGGCATGAGAAAGAAGGAACAAATGAAGCTGTATACCTTCAAGTCATACATCGCTGAAGGTCTATGCAAAAGTGGAAAGAGTCTGGAGCGTAAGAAAGGAGTATGAGGAGAAGAGGAGAAAAGGACCCGCTGCTCCAATTCCAGTCCCTGATGTGCGCCTGGATGCCACAGCCCACTGGATGATTATGGCTGTAATGAAGGGGAGATGCAAGGTACCAGGGTGCACAGGTACACCAGAAGCCAAGTGCCAGAAATGTGAGGTCCACCTCTGTTTCACATCCACCAGCAACTGCTTCCTGAGGTTCCACACATAATAGGAAATCAGAGTGTGCTTTGTCAAAAAGAGAAACACTGATTCAAACAATAACCCATACAAACACACATTCAGACACACTGAAACACACACACAATCACACATATACCCACACACACAGGCTAACCCCTCCACACACACACACACACACACACACACACACACACACACACACACACACACACACACACACACACACACACACACACACAGACAGTCATTTGGATGTTGGTTTATATGTTTATATGTTAGTTGTAATTAGTAGAAGTTTGTTTATTTGATTGTTTGATGTTTTGACTTTAATGCTTCCAATTGTGATTGGTTGGAACCATTTGTGGTTGATGTTTGTCAAAATATAACTTTTTGTAATGCATATATTGCTTGTTTTCCTTATTCCACTTATCATATGTACTATAGAAAACCTTGGTGTTTCAGTACCCTCGTAGCACATTGTTGCCCGGAAGCAACAAACCGATATCTGGTTGGGGCTATAGGAAAACCTAGTTCAGTCTGCTTTCCACCAGACACTAGGAGATTCATTCACTTTTCAGCAGGACAATAGCCTGAAACACAAGGCCAAATATACACTGGAGTTGCTTACCAAGAAGATAGTGAATGTTCCTGAGTGGCCGAGATACAGTTTTGACTTAAATCTACTTGAAAATCTATTGTAAGGCGTGAAAATTGTATTTTCGCAATGATCAACAACTCATTTGGCAGAGTTTTAAGCATTTTCAAAAGAATAAGGGGCAAATGTTGCACAATCTTGGATTGAGACATGTTGGGCTGGGGGGAATGGGATGGGGAGTTGGGGGTGTGGACCCAGCTCATTTTGTTTCTTTTTCTTTACATACCAATTTTATATGATCCTTTCTCTGTATGTATTTCTTTTTTCCCCTTTAGTGTGGCAGCCTACGTGTACATGTGGTATAATCAAAGTTTGTAAATGAACATGAATATTGTACCTGTAACCTCCCCAACAATTTTTTTTACAAAGAAAATAAAAACTTGGTCAAAGAAAGAGACTAGACTCAGTTTCATGCATCTTTGCGTTTTGCTATAAATGCTAAGTCACTCACACATCATTGCACCTTGTAACAAATGGTGGGCTGGACCTGGCTTTAAATGCGTAGATGGCAATATTATGTGTTCATCTACAAAACCCTTCTGGGTAAACTCCCTCTCTACATATGTAGCCTGCTCTCCTTCACCACTAGGAGTTAGCAGACACGGTCTACTAGGTGGTTGCTACTTACAGACCCCAGGGCCGTTACCGAGCAAGGCAAAACTGCCTTTTCCTATTGTGCACCAGAGGCATGGCATAGTCTGCAAAATGTGTTTCATCTAGATGTACTAGTACCTGTTAGTGACTTTAGAACTCTGTTCAGGAGGATTGTAATTGTTTCCTGTAGGCCGGATCAGCTCCTGGTGGCGTGTTACTGTTCTGTTTGGGTTGTATGTTTAACATTTTGTAATGTATTGCCTACAGCTGCCTTCTTGGCCAGGTCTCCCTTGCAAAATAGACTGTATCTCAATGTGTTTTTTCCTGGTTAAATAAAAATACATAGACGATGGCTGTCAATCTTTGTCGATAGATGATACTATTGTGATATCGCCCAACCCTAAATCGAACCCCCCTGACAGATAAATGGATAGAGTGAGAGAGTGCCACAGAGAAAAGGGGCCCTCTGCCCCCGTCTAATTGATTGGGGGTGCAGGTTAATCTTAGTGACAGCTTGATGACAAAGGTGTCCATCTTGCTAATCTGTCAGGGGAACGGGTGTCTTGACCCATTCAATTTCCTCCCCACAATCCCCACACTGAGAAAAGGAAATTATACTGAACAAAAATATAAATGCAACATGTAAAGTGTTTAAGAATATCTAGAATAGAAATACACAACGCGGAGGATGATTGGTCAATAGAGTACTAAAGGTCAAGAGGACTAAAAGTCAATAGAGTACTATCGATCAATGGAAATAGTGTTTTTTCTGTAATAGGGGATTAATGATCAATGGGTCAGAGACATGGGAGGAATTTCAGTCCGGGACTCATAGCTACATGGCAAGTTCTCATTGGTCCAAATTGTTTATACATTGAACCTGAAATAGGATACTTGTTATTTGGCCATTGGCACAGTTGTATTGCAAGGAATTCTAATTGGTCAACCACAGGCTAAGGCTGGGTTATTAAGTACATCCAGTCCCTTTCTTCTGGGGAGAGAATCACAGGAGGGAATCACTGGAGAGAATCACCGAGGACAGGGGAGAATGAACATCTACCTCCCTGCATGACTTGTTCTCTTTGAATAAAACTATTTTCCTCCCCCTGATTTGCTTTGGGGTCTGTGTTATTGAAGCGTAACATCAACTACTAACATGTTGGTCCCATGTTTCATGAGCTGAAATAAAAGATCGCAGAAATACACTACCGTTCAAAAGTTTGGGGTCACTTGGAAATGTTTCTCTGTCCAGTGTCTTTGCCCATCTTAATCTTTTATTTTTACTTGCTAGTTTGAGATATGGATTTTTCTTTGCAACTCTGCCTAGAAGGCCAGCATCCCGGAGTCGCCTCTTCACTGTTGACGTTGAGACTGGTGTTTTGCAGGTACTATTTAATGAAGCTGCCAGTTGAGGACTTGTGAGGCATCTGTTTCTCAAACTGGACACTCTAATGTACTTGTCCTCTTGCTCAGTTGTGCACCGGGGCCTCCCACTGCTGGTTAGAGCCAGTTTGCGCTGTTCACGCTGTTCTGTGAAGGGAGTAGTACACAGCGTTGTATGAGATGAGATCTTCAGTTTCTTGCCAATTTCTCACATGGAATAGTCTTAATTTCTCAGAACAAGAATAGACTGACGAGTTTCAGAAGAAAGTTCTTTGTTTCTGGTCATTTTAAGCCTGTAATCGAACCCACAAATGCTGATGCTACCAGATACTCAACTAGTGTAAAGACTAGTTGTATTGCTTCTTTAATCAGAACAACAGTTTTCAGCTGTGCTAACATGATTGCAAAAGGGTTTTCTAACGATCAATTAGCTAACACATTGCCATTGGAACACAGGAGTGATGGTTTCTGATAATGGGCCTCTGTACGCCTATGTAGATATTCCATAAATAATCAGCCATTTCCAGCTACAATAGTCATTTACAACATTAACAATGTCTACAGTGTATTTCTGATCAATTTGAAGTTATTTTAATGGACCAAAAATGTGCTTTTCTTTAAAAAACAAGGACATTTCTAAGTGACCCCAAACTTCTGAACGGTAGTGTATATACTGTACCAATACAATTACTCAGAGAAAGAGATTAGTAATATATTTTCTTTCAACGGTAGGGGTCAAAATTGACACCCCTGTTTTCAATACCTCACCTTTCGAGGATACACAGCACTGAGCCTTTAAATGTTTTTTTGTTGGAGAACACATTGGGAGGGATCTTAGACCATTCCTCCATACAGAATCCTTCCCGGTCCTTGATATCCTTGACCTGCACTTATGGACTGCCCTCTTCAATTCAAACCACAGGTTTGTCCAGAGACTGAGATGGCTATTTCAAAATGTACTGTAGATTTTGTGGCCAATTAACAATTTATTTGTGGATTTTGATGTGTGCTTTGGGTTACTGTCTTGCTGGTAGATCCAATTGCGGCCAAGTTGCAGCCTCCTGGCAAAGGCAACCAGGCACATCAGTGGTGGGTTTGGCGACAAAATGAGAATGCATGAGCAGAAAAGAACCCCGTAATGCTAGAAATACCCCCAACTAACTCAGTGGGCTTTCTGGGCAGATTTTGAATTTTATTTTATGGCAATTTTCCGGCCATTTCTTCTGATGAAGACAGTTGAATGTTGAGTGGAGCCATTGGAGAGTGTATGAAATCTTATTTGCATGAACCATTCCTATAAGGAATAGGGTGCTATTTAGGATGCTGACAGGGTTTGTTAACATAAGGTCGATGTCCGCACCCCCACTGAATTATAATTACCATAATAAAACATTATCCCCATAAAAATCTGTTTAGGCTAATGATATGTTTTTTTTGCATTGGATGCGTCTCAATCCACCGCATCTGCAGTGAAAGGTGACAGAGCTAGAGTGGTGTTTGTCAGACCATGAGACCTCGCGAAAATCGGTCTTCTCACAAAATCGTCACTTGAGTCCGAACGGTTTGGCCTAAAAATGATGGTAAGATGAGACTCTCTATGAAAAGATGACACTTCCGAACAAACTTCCTTTAGATATTTTTGGAGTGAATATGTTATTCAATGCATTTGTATGGGCTAATAGCAGTAAGGCCAAATAAAGTTTTTCATCAAACAATTTGTTTTGATATTTTTTTTATACTTCAATGGGTCTTAAAATTCAAATTCAATTAGAAAAATGATCTTTTGTTTGACCTTTAAAAAAATCCATATAGCTTAGTAGAACCCCCCCCTCCCCTTGCTTAGACTCTTATGGGTTAACTAGGGTTGGGCTGACATTTTAAAGGCTCCTCATCTCATTCCACCACGCTGCAATAAAAACACCATAAAATAGGTGATGTGTATAGAACAGCAATGTGATCTCAGTGGCACACAATGGCGAGTGGTTTCCTAAAAATACTGGGCAGAGTAGGCTACTTTATGGCTCTGAGACAATTATACTGCTCCTGGTTTTATTGGCGGGTAGGGCGACTGGGATAAAGATGGAGGGAGAGATGTGGGATTGTGGGTGTGGGAGAGAACCACTGGGCACACCATCATTTCAACATGAAAATGTGGGTAATATTTGGTTGAGATGTTGATCAATGGCATTTCAACCTTTATTCACCCACTCAAGACAGCCAACAGTTATTTTTACATTTCGTTACTATCGAGTTTGAAAACTATAATCGACTAATAATCAACTACATTTAAATATTAGAGTGAGGTTGAGAACACATTGTGATCTGATTTGACCATTCCACACCATGAATTCAACAGGGATTATCCATGAAGCGTGTTGATAAGATGTTTAGAAGTAGTTGCCATTTTGTGACATAGGCGTCTTTACATTAAACAAAGACACAAGCCTAAGTTAAGAACAGGAAACACCCTGATATGTACATTGTATTCAAAGTTTTTCCACATTTTGTGTTACAGCCTGAATTTAAAATGGATTTTAGAGAGAATTTTGTCACTGGCCTACACACAATATCACAATGTCAAAGTGGAATTATACCTCTCTAGGGTAGGTGGGACGAAATCGTCCCACCTACTCAACAGCCAGTGGAATCCCGTGGCGCGTTATTCAAATACCTTAGAAATGCTATTACTTCAATTTCTCAAACATATGACTATTTTACACCATTTTAAAGACAAGACTCTCGTGTACTTTCAAAGCAACACACCATTACCTAATTTAAAAGTGAAACAAATATGTTAGTAGTTTACCGGTGTGTCGGTCTCGTCACTTGGTCTGGGATGTCTTTCCCCCAGCTGTGAGATATCTGTAATTTTACAAAAGGACACTAATGCATTACACATGTACAGGACTTTTCCATCCAGTTCTACATGGCAGTATGTAATTCAACTAATACCAATTAAACATTTAGTTGATCACCACCTATATTTGAAAATCATTCTCCTTTAGCTGCTCGTCAATCTTCAGTAAATCTTCAGTAAATCTTCATCCGACCCATTCAGGTTGAAGTCGAATTTCTCAACCGCTCTTGGGGGACTGTCTTTTAACCTCCCTGGGCAAGGTCCCACCCTAGTCAACAGCCAGTGGAATCGTGTGGCGCGAAATACAAATACCTCAAAAATGCTATAACTTCAATTTCTCAAACATATTACTATTTTACACCATTTTAAAGACAAGACTCTCGTTAATCTAACCACACTGTCCGATTTCAAAAAGGCTTTACAGCGAAAGCAAAACATTAGATTATGTCAGGAGAGTACCCTGCCAAAAATAATCACACAGCCATTTTCAAAGCAAGCATATATGTCACAAAAACCAAAACCACAGCTAAATGCAGCACTAACTTTTCATGATCTTCATCAGATGACACTCCTAGGACATTATGTTATACAATACATGCATGTTTTGTTCAATCAAGTTCATATTTATATCAAAAAACTGCTTTTTACATTAGCATGTGATGTTCAGAACTAGCATACCCACCGCAAACTTCCGGTGAATTTACTAAATTACTCACGATAAACGTTCACAAAATACATAACAATCATTTGAAGAATTATAGATACAGAACTCCTTTATGCAATCGCGGTGTCAGATTTTAAAATAGCTTTTCGCACATTTTGCAATATTCTGAGTAGATAGCTCGGCCATCACAGGATAGCTAATTTGACACCCACCAAGTTTGGCCCTCTCCAAACTCGGAATTACTATTAGAAAAATTGGATTACCTTTTCTGTTCTTCATCAGAATGCACTCCCCAGGACTTCTACTTCAACAACAAATGTTGTTTTGGTTCCAAATAATCCATAGTTATATTGAAATAGCTCCCTTTTGTTCGTGCGTTCAGGTCACTATCCGAAGGGTGATGCGCGAGCGCATTTCGTGACAAAACATTTCAAAATATTCCATTACCGTACTTCGAAGCATGTCAAACGCTGTTTAAAATCAATTTTTATGCTATTTTTATTGTAAAATAGCGATAATATTCCAACCGGGCGACGTTGTATTCATTCAAAGGCTGAAAGAAAAACATGGAGAATTCTCTTGAACGCGCATCTCCAGTGTCACTGTCCTCAGCCTGACCAGTAACAAACAGAGCTGCTGTACTTAGCCCAGAGACTGCAGACACCCCATTACACTTTCTGGCGCCTTCTGAGAGCCAATGGAAGCCTTAGAAAATGTCACGTTACAGCAGAGATGCTGTTTTTTCGATAGAAATGCCACAGAAGGAGAACAAATTGTCAGACAGGGCGCTTCCTGTATGGAATCTTCTCAGGTTTTGGCCTGCCATATGAGTTCTGTTATACTCACAGACACCATTCAAACAGTTTTAGAAACTTTAGAGTGTTTTCTATCCAAATCTACTAATTATATGCATATTCTCGTTTCTGGGCAAGAGTAGTAACCAGTTTAAATTGGGTATGTTTTTTATCCAGCCGTGCAAATACTGCCCCCTAGCCCCAACAGGTTAATGTGATACCAGGTGTCAAATCCTGACCCAATTCCAAAAATTAAATAATACTAGTCTTACCTTGTCTTTATCCTGAAGTTCTTTGTGAGTACTGTTGAGATTAACTTTGAGGTTGATTGGCTTTTTCCCTTTTATCTCTGTTCCACAGAGGCTGCCATTTTCTGACACTACAATACAGAGAGGAATACAAAATAAAATATAACTAAACAATTCATGATGTTTTTTTATTTTAGTTTTGTAGTCAAAGATAATTGTTTCTGTATAGTTTTCATTTTTTCAAATGTTTTTCTTAATTATTTTATTTCAGTTTACTAACTTGTTTTTATTTTTTGTTTACTATAATAACCTTTGTATACAATTCTTTAGTGTTGAGGGACTGTTAGGCGTTGCCCTGACTGCTGGGTTATGGTCAGCCTCAGTATCCAACACATAATTGAAATCACCTGCTAAATTTGTATGGAAGACATGTCCGATAAACATTTTGATGAACATTGGGAGCATAAACACAACCAATCGGAAAGTGCTCTCCATATCAAAACCCAGTTATCAACACATAACGACCATCTGCATCTTTAACACATTTGTCCAAGGTGATTGGCATGCTTTTACTGATAAGAATCGCAACCCCTCTCCTGTTTGAGGAGGAAGAGAAGTAAAACACATGGCCTTCCCACTGTCTCCTAAGCTTCTCATGTTTGGGGTCAGTCAGGGGGGTCTCTTGTACTAGAGCTATACCTGTCCTCTATTTTCTTTGCCACATACATTTAATGAAATTATCTCAGTGCTTAAGGAAAGTTTGTATATTAACATTGTGTATGACCATGTAAACTTTAAGGTGTGTGTGTAAGGACCGACGCTGGAGTAGAGAAGCAGGTACAGAGAGTCAAACATTTAATCGGAACAGACAGGAACAGTGTCAGCACATGGGTATACAAGGACATATGACAATCAATGCTGAAGCCCGGGAACAGAGCGGGGGAACAGACAGATATAGGGGAGGTAATGACAGTGGTGATTGAGTCCAGGTGAGTCCAATAATCACTGATGCGCATGATGGGGGAAGGCAGGTGAGCATAATGATGGTGGCAGGAGTGCGTAATGCTGGGGAGCCTGATGCCCTGGAGCACCAGTGGGAGGAAAGCAGGAACAGGCGTGACAATGTGTAATACATCTGGGCTGTATCTGGGCTTTCATCAGCCGTCAGTAACGAAACCACATGAGGAAAAGAAGAAGAAAAGGAAAAACAATCTTGAAAACAAAGTAAACATCTCTGTCTCCTTAGAGCAGAAGGGGGGGTGAGCGGGAGCAGAAATGACCGTACCCCCACCTCTAGGGGCGCCACCCGGACAAGCTGGCTGGGGCGTGAGAGCCAATTCGGCAGAGGCGTGAGAGCCTGGCGAGCCGGCTGAGGCAAGAAGGCCTGTCAATCCCGCTGAGGCGTGGGAGCCCAATGATCCGGCGGAGGTGTAAAATCCTGACGATCCGGCTGAGGTCTGATGTGTGATGGGCGCCTTCTGAGCCAACCGGAGCAAAAAACCTCTTGAGCCAGCTAGGGCGTGACAGCCCGACGAGCTGGCTAAGGCACCCCCGGTTTCATCGGTGGCGGTCCTGAGACCCGACGGTGGCTTCAACATTCTGTAAGGACTGATGCTGGAGTAGAGAAGCAGGTACTTGGAGTCAAACATTTAATCGGAACAGACATGGAACAACGAACCGCCCTTGCTGTCTCTGCCTGGCCGGTTTCCCCTCTTTCCACTGGGATTCTCTGCCTCTACCCCTATTACGGGGGCTGAGTCACTGGCTTACTGGTGTTCTTCCATGCCGTCACTTGAGTGGGTTGAGTCACTGACGTGGTCTTCCTGTCTGGGTTGGCGCCTCCCCTTGGGCTGTGCCGTGGCGGAGATCTTTGTGGGCTATACTCGGCCTTGTCCCAGGATGGTATGTTGGTGGTTGGAGATATCCCTCCAGTGGTGTGGAGGCTGTGCTTTGGCAAAGTGGGTGGGGTTATATCCTACCTGTTTGGCCCTGTCAGGGGGTTTCATCGGATGGGGCCACAGTGTCTCCTGACCCCTCCTGTCTCAGCCTCCAGTATTTATGCTGCAGTAGTTCATGTGTCGGGGGGCTAGGGTCAGTCTGTCACATCTGGAGTATTTCTCTTGTCTTTTCCGGTGTCCTGTGTGAATTTAAATATGCTCTCTCTAATTCTCTCTTTCTCTTTCTTTCTATTTTTCTCTTTCTTTCTATTTTTCTCTCTCTCGGAGGACCTGAGCCCTAGGACCATGCCTCAGGACTACCTGGCTTGATGACTTCTTGCTGTCCCCAGTTCACCTGGCCGTGCTGCTGCTCCAGTTCCAACTGTTCTGCCTGCAGCTATGGAACCCTGATCTGTTCACCGGACGTGCTACCTGTCCCAGACCTGTTGTCCCAGACCTGCTGGAACCCTGACCTATTCACCGGACGTGCTACCTGTCCCAGACCTGCTGTTTTCAACTCTCTAGAGACAGCAGGAGCGGTAGAGATACTCTCAAAGATCGGCTATGAAAAAGCCAACTGACACTTACTCTTGTGTTACTGACTTGTTGCACCCTCGACAACTACTATGATTATTATTATTTGACAATACTGGTCATTTATGAACATTTGAACATCTAGGCCATGTGCTGTTATAATCTCCACCCGGCACAGCCAGAAGAGGACTGGCCACCCCTCATAGCCTGGTTCCTCTCTAGGTTTCTTCCTAGGTTTTGGCCTTTCTAGGGAGTTTTTCCTAGCCACCGTGCTTCTACACCTGCATTGCTTGCTGTTTGGGGTTTTAGGCTGGGTTTCTGTACAGCACTTTGTGATATCAGCTGATGTAAGAAGGGCTATATAAATAAATTTGATTTGACAAGACAGGAACAGCGTCAGCAGACAGTTATACAAGGACATATGACAATCAATGCTGAAGCCTGGAACAGAGCAGGGGAACAGACAGATATAGGGGAGGTAATGACAGAGGTGATTGAGTCCAGGTGAGTCCAATAATCGCTGATGCGTGTGATGGGGGAAGGCAGGTGTGCATAATGATGGTGGCAGGAGTGCGTAATGCTGGGGAGCCTGGCACCCTGGAGCGCCAGGGGGGGAAAGCAGGAACAGGCTTGAGAGTGTGTAATACATCTGGGCTGTGTCTGGGCTTTCATCAGCCGTCAGTAACGAAACCGCATGAGGAAAAGAAGAAGAAAAGGAAAAACAATCTTGAAAACAAAGTAAACATCTCTGTCTCCTTAGAGCAGAAAAATGTAACTCCTAAAAGAGAACACAATCACCCTTTGGGTTGAGAAAAGGCATGTGTTGCTGAAAGCATAACAAAGAGAGAAGTCCTTAGAAGAATGCAAAAATACCACCCCCCCCCCAAAAAAACTCTATCAACCTCCCACCATGTATGTAATAGCCTCTGCTATTCCAAGCTGCAGTGTAACAGACATGCCCACAAAAAAAACTATCTGCATGGTTATTACATGCTGGTTATCCAAATATAACAGGCTGCAAATTATAAGCTTTCTAAAATAAGAGAGTCTGTGTAAATCAGACTACCGTTAAACATTTATCATATAAAACTAACGAAAGGGACGTAGTAATCAGCTATCCTGTACAGGCCTGTCACATAATGAAAAAGTGGTTATAATCAGCTAGTCAAAGTAATAGATACGGTAAGCAATTCTATGTCAACTACAACTTGTAATTGGCATTGTCCCAATTTTGAGGTTCTCGCTCACATCACTATACAGTTGACAGTAGGCCACTCAACTCATATAGCTGGCAGGCGTCCTCCGCTGAATGAGACGACAGGTCCTTGTTCCGTGGGTGAAGCACTTCATGAGAAATGTCCACTCTCTGTTGGCCGTAAGCCTGATGCGCTCTGTCAAGTTTAATGGTGCCCTTCTTGATCTCCTGTCCCAAAATGGACGGCAGCCAGGATTCTAAAAACTGGGTAGATTGCCCTCCCTCCACTCCTTCTTTTAACTTCTTGGGGCTATGTGGGACGCTAGCGTGCCACCCGTGGTGCACCCTATCAACAGCAGGTGCATTTCAAGAGCGGCAAATTTGAAACCAAATAAATGTCAAAATTCAAATTTTTCAAACATACAACTATCTTACACCCTTTGAAAGATAAACATCTCCTTAATTTAACCACGTTGTCCGATTTCAAAAAGGTTTTACGGCGAAAGCATAAAGTTAGATTATGTTAGGAGAGTACATTGACAATAGCTGTGTGTAATGTTTTGTCAATTCAAAGACGGGCGTCACCAAAACCATAAAACCAGCTAAAATGATGCACTAACCTTTTACAATCTCCATCAGATGACACTCCTAGGACATTATGTTAGACAATGCATGCATTTTTAGTTCTATCAAGTTCATATTTATATCCAAAAACAGCGTTTTACTATGGCATTGATGTTGAGGAAATCGTTTCCCTCCAATAACCGGCAGTCAAGTCAGCACCACAAATTAAATAATTAAAATTAGAAAACATTGGTAAAATATTATATTGTCATTTAAAGAATTATAGATTTACATCTCTTGAACGCAATCAACTTGCCAGATTTAAAAATAACCTTACTGGGAAATCACACTTTGCAATAATCTGAGCACTGCGCCCAGAAAAATATGCTTTGCTATACAGACAAACGGCCATGTTGGAGAGATCTAAAATCGAAAATACTATGTAAATAATCCATTACCTTTGATTCTCTTCATCAGATGTCACTTCCAGGAATCCCAGGTCCATAACGAATGTAGTTTTGTTCAAAAAAGCTCATCATTTATATCCAAAAAGCTCCGTGTTGTTAGCACATGATCTAAGCCAGCCGGACTTCTCGTCATGAACGAGGGGAAAAAATATATTTACGTTCGTTCAAACATGTCAAACGTTGTATAGCATAAATCATTAGTGCCTTTTTTAACCAGAACATGAATAATATTCAAGGTGGACGAATGCATTCTCTTTTATAACGTATTGGAACGAGGGTACCCAACATGAACTCGCGCGCCAGAGTCTAATCGGCCATCACCGTTCCATGGCTCTTGTTCGGTCAGATCTCACAGTAAAAGACTCAAAACACTTTGTAAAGGCTGGTGACATCTAGTGGAAGCAATAGGAAGTGCCAAAACATTAATCAACCCCTGTGTGTTTCAATGGCAGGCTTAAAGGTAATTCAACACATCAGGTATCCACTTCCTGTCAGAAAATGTCTCAGGGTTTTGCCTGCCAAATGAGTTCTGTTATACTCACAGACACCATTCAAACAGTTTTAGAAACTTTAGGGTGTTTTCTATCTATATATAATAAGTATATGCATATTCTAGTTACTGGGTAGGATTAGTAACCAGATGAAATCGGGTACGTTTTTTTATCCAGCCGTGAAAATACTGCCCCCTAGCCCCAACAGGTTAAGCAGAAGATCTTGATATTGTTTCTACGGCTACGTCCATGCATGTTGGGTCGTCTTCCCGGTAAGATCATGGCGTTTCTTCGCTGCATCTGACAATCTAGTTTGACGGTCAGAGATTGTGTCCTTCACGAAGGTGATGCGAGCCTCACCAATGTGCCTTGTGTTGTTCTCAGTTCTCGTAGTA
Organism: Salmo salar; assembly: GCF_965601325.2. NCBI lineage: Eukaryota > Metazoa > Chordata > Actinopteri > Salmoniformes > Salmonidae > Salmo > Salmo salar. Next base: position 74,421,183 of record NC_138300.1, read on the forward strand.
ATAGATTCCAGGGTGTCAGACAATTTAGTCAGCTTTTCTTTGAACACAGAGTTATCGTTTCTGGTTATTTTATGCACAAGAGTAGATGTGTTCTCTGCCGTTGAAACAGCATCGCCATCTTGTATGCTAGTCTCGCTAGCCATGCCTGCCATTTGTAGTCGTCATTTCTCACTCCGAGTTCTCGCCTCTTCAGTGAAATCAATGGGCTGTTCTTTGTCAGACATATTTAGGAGTAACTTAGTGCCAATATAAGTGAATTTTGCTGTTTGAAGTGGTAAAAAACAAGTTTGATAGTGACAGGTGCGGGAGACTGGTTGCCAATCGCCCTCTCAGGTCAACGTCATCATGTGACTGTGTAGTATTCCTTTAATCAAATATTATTATCCCTTTCTTTTACTCCCCATTTGCCCATTTGTCTCCCTCCTGCCGCCCAGCACAGTTTACTCGAAGTGCAGTGACCATGTCTGAAGAGAGTATCAACATCCAGCCCTTCTCTTAGTCTGGCTGTATACACACACACTCATCAACCCCACATCTCAAAAATCAAAGACTCTAGAATGTTTTGTTTGTCATTAACAGAGATGACTGACTTAAACCAGGACCGTGTTTCTCACAGTGGAACCACAGCTGGTCCTAACAGCTCCAAGTCTACACAAAGGAAACAGATAAATATGCAGCATGTGTATCTCAAATGGCATCTTATTCCCTATGTAGTGCACTACTTTTGACCAGGGCCAATAGTGCACTATTTTGGACCAGAGCCCTATGTAGGGAATAGGGCAGCCAGTGTAAGCCACACATGGCATAGCTGGGGGGTGGGTCTGGGAACGTGGTCCGTTGATGGTCATGGTCTCCACTGGACCACGGCGGACCGTGACCCAGCCACTTCTCATCAGGACCCTGGTGGGAGACCACCCGAGAGGGGTAATCAAACACACCAGAGTGCCTCCAGAGAGGGAGAGATTGAGGTGAGATGTGTGTGGGGGGGGGGGGGGTAAAGAAAAGGAGAGAACTGAGGAAAGGTAATGAGACAAAGCGAGGTAGGGCATAGGATGGGAGGATGGAGGAACACTCAGAGAAAGATGTAGCATAAGAGAGAGATGGAGTGTGTGTGTGAGAGAAAGATAGAGACAGAGATGGAGTGCGAGAGAGATAGTGAGAGAGAGTGTGAATTAAAGGAAAGAAGCCCTTCACACAATATTGGCTGGCTGAGAGACTGTCCCGCCAAGCCTTATCTGTTGTGAGACAGTGCATTTGTTGAAAGTCTTGTTTCCTGTGAGAGGACTCTAATACACTAGGGCCATTGCTTCATTCTACACAGACGCTCCACATTATGTGAATTGAATTGAGAGAGAAGGAAAGGTATCAGGCGAGTGATACAGTTTGAGGCAAGCCATTTTGTTGTTCATGCTACAGTATTTTATGCCCTTCACAGCCAATATCAGCCCTAAACTGTGCAGAGAAAATTGTGTTCGCAGCAAATTGATACAGAGACCAACTGTGTCTTGCTGGTAGCAAATTGAATTTCAAAGAAAAACACAGCAAGTGGGTTTGGATACAGATTGATATAGGTTGCTCCTTCTGAATTTTGACGAGAAATATCTGGCTTAAGGTGGAGTTTTTTCACTTACATAAATGACCATTATTCAACTAGGATAGGAAAACAAATAATGTAATCAAGAGTTCATTACATGTTCATCCATTTACAGTTTGCACCCTCGTTCAGAATGTGTCATTTACCATGTATTAGACTGTTGAGCATGTACAGAGTAGGTATGGATATTGATGTGGTTACTGCACAGTTTGTATTGCCTACAGTTTATGGTTCTTATTGATATTATTTTGACTTTCTCTGGACTGAAAACCACTATTAAGCTTGCCAACACTCTCAGAAAAAAAGGGTTCCAAAAGGGTTCTTTGGCTGTCCGAGTAGGAGAACCCTTTTTGGTTACAAGTAGAGTATTTTTTTGGTTCCAGGTAGAACTCTTTTGGGTTCTATGTAAAAGCTTTTGGGGAAAAGGTTCTACATGGAACCCAACAGTGTTCTACCTGGAACCAAAAAGGGTTCTTTAAAGTGTTATCCTATGGGGACAGCCGAAGAAATCTTTTAGGTTCTACATAGCACCTTTTTTTCTAAGACAACTTGAATTATCTTCATGCCTAGGACAGCCTCCAGGCTTCTGTCATAACATTACATTTTGAAAGAACGAAAAACATTATTTAGAGGGGTCCGTTTTGGTAGATCTCGTCCGAATCGTCCACTGGAAAAACAGACATGCTGGGGTAATAATGACATAACCGACGTTCTATAGTAATACAAGTCCCGTGTAAATAGGGCTAATGTGGGAGAACAGAAAGTACAGTTGTTCACAATGTCCTTACTCACTGTACTCCCATCCTTCCTCGATTTGATGGTTGATTTGTGAATCTTTGTGGAATCCTTGATTTCACTTGTCCAACCATGTTCCCGGCATTCACTAGTCAGTGAAATACAGTGAAATAGGAATAGAATAGACTAGAACAGGGTTCTACCTGGAACTAAAAGTTGTTCTCCAAATGGTTATCCTATGGGGACAGCCGAATAACACCTTTTGGTTCTAGATAGTCAAAACTCTTAAAAAAAAAAAAGATGCTAACTCCACTCGCGTACTCCTCACTCACTTTACAACTTCCCTCCCCAGCCCCCATACCGAGATCCCTGGGCATATTTGGAGTGGGTCCAGCTGCTCTGTTCTAACTCTCTGTTGATATCAATACAATTAAACTCCCCAGGAGCACACAGGTCCATTCAATCACCACCACCACTGTGGCAGGGAGGATAATTGGACACCATTCTAAACCCCCTAAATCCACAGCACACTGAAGGGGGTGGGGGATTCCGCTTGTGGGGGGTATTGCTGAGGGGCTCCCATGCTCTTTGCTATATCACACACACACGGGCGCATGCATTGATGTACACACATACACGCATTCATGCGCGCTCACACACACACACACACACTCGCACCTCCACTGTGATAGCAGGCCTGGAAAGCAGCCATTACCCCAGGCCTGGAGAGCAGCCAGGACCCCTGCTGTAGACCTGAACAACTCGGTCTGGGCTGACATACATGTCTCGAGTCCTCTTCCACCACTACACACACACACACCACTCCCCCTATGCCCCAGGCCTACTGGCACTGTGAGACTGGTTCTCTCTCTCATGAATCCTAGACCATCTCAGAGATCCTAATACAGTGTCACTCTTGGCCCACACTTCAAGCTGAGCCAAAGAGCTCTATGGTTGTGTTGTAGCTCACTGCCCTCCACTACAATGTATGGGTCCCAAATCGCACGCTATTCCCTATATAGTACTATGGCACTATATAGGGAATAGGGTGCCATGTGACGCATTTGATGCACTTTTTTTGTTACTTAAGCTTGATGGCGAGGGCCTCACATTTTTGTACAATAAACATCGTTTATCACAAGCAGCCTGATATAGTTTCAAGCTCCAGGACTTCTCTGTAATTTAAAGCAGCCCTACTTTGTACCATTGATGTCGGTGTTGTTTTCAAATACATTTTAATTCGATTTTTGGGGGGGGGGGGCTTCTGTTCACTGACAGGCTATCCTCCTCTTGTTTCTTATAAGCTGATGTTATGTATCTGCCAAAAAGTGTGTTTTTTTCCCACTTATTGAAATCATACTCCAAATCACAATTTATTCAACGTAAAGTGCTGGGAGAAGATAAGCATGGTGGCATTAGCACATCTGCTAAGCCCCTGAAATGTGTGGGGCTGTCATTAAACTCTATAATTACACACAAGCATAGGCACCATACCCCACCAGCTGTGTGCACATTCACCATCGGAAATAAATGCCTTCCACTTGTCAATATTTGCATGACTACTATGACACTATAGCACTATTTGGACGGGACTAGTATTACTAGAGTACGTTGGTTATGTAATTATTACCCCAGTATGTCCGTTATTCCAGAAGAACATTCAGACGCGATTAGTTTGACCAAACTGCCCCCTGTAATTATTACAGAATTGACTGTTATGACAGAAGCCTGGAGGATTCAAGGCATGAAAATAGTTTGACTTGTCTAGGGATAGCCCAATTGGCCTTTAGTTCGGAGAAAGTCTAAATAATAATGCACTTCAACGAAAGAAGCATGAACTGTATGCAGACATTTACAGTTTTTTTTCAATTGCTAACAAACTTCGGTCAATACTGAAGCCACTTTTTCAAAACTCTTCACACAGTCGGCATTATCAACATGCATCTTGGCTAAACAGTTAATCTCCTCTCCAAAACTCACTCAAACCACCAAAACACTTCTTACATTTCTCAAAATAAGCTCGTTCGACCATAACACTGGCAACAATTCTCACTCAGAAAACATGCATTGTCACTCATAACACACTGATCTAAAAAACACTAACAGGGAGCATTACATAAATGATGAACTTTTCTCTTTGAAGTTTGAATGATTTTTCACATAAATCAGTATTTCATTTTAGAATAAGAATAACACTTTGACTTTAGTGACTGTACTAAAGTATATGTAACAAGAATTAATCAGAAATGCAGCAATTTGCTTCAATAGCCTTTATTTTTTTTCTATATCTTTGCATATAGTAATTTACTTGTGAAAAATATGAAGTTAAAACGAAAAACAAATTCCAAAAATTCCAGGGCTGCAATAATAATTACAAAAAAACTCAACAACATGTATAGTCATTCATACTGTACAGTACTGTGAAGGTTCTAGTTCTCCCTCTCTCCTGCATTTGGCCACAAGTTCTCATCAACATCACATCTTATGTCTTCTCTGGCGATGCATCTTGGAAAGAATCTTCTGGAATGTCTTATCCAACCCTGGCAGTCTTCAGGAGAAGTGTCTCCACACCCCGCATTCATGGCATCCATTAAGGACATCTGGTCATGTGGATGGTGGTCATAAACCTTCCACCTCCACGCAGAGGAAAAACTCCTCTATGGGGTTTAGGAAGGGGGAGTATGGAGGCAGGAATAGTACTGACATCCTGGGATGTGCAGCAAATCAGTCTGTAACTGCAGCAGAGTGGTGGAATGCCACATTATCCCACACAACAATGAAGGTAGGGGAGTTTATTGCCCGTCTCTCCTCAGCTGGCACAAGTCGATTATGCAGGTCATCCAGAAAATAAATGAGCCTCTCTGTAGTGTAGGGGCCAATGAGTGGTTTGTGTAACAGAAAACCATCATTGGACAGTGCTGCACACATTGTGATGTTAGCTCCTCTCTGGCCTGGGACATACACGGTTGTTCTCTGTCCAATCACATTTTTAGAGAGTAATGGAGATGGTTATATGGTCCACAGTTATACAGTACTTTACATTATGCATAGCTGTGTATGTACTCTGTTTGGTTATTGAACAGACATCTGACCTGGACATATTGATACCGGAGTTCTTTCACACGTTCACCGTTTCTCTCAAAGGGTACAGTGTACAACTATTTCATCCTTATTTTATGTTTCTGTAAGGCTCTGGCAATTGTTGTTGTGCTTACCGTATTCACATTCCCAAAAGTGATATTGTCTGCCAGCACTCTGTCCTGAATTTCCTGCAGTTTTATTGCATTGTTGCCAACTACCATGTCAACAATGGCAATTTCCTGCGCATCTGATAATATTCTGCCCCTCCCTCCTATTGGAGGCAACCTTTGGATCCTACTGAAAAACACAAAACAATCAATATATTTCAAAATGTATTGTAAAAATGTGAACACACTGTATTGTACTGTAATATGTAGTTCAATTATCATCTCACCTGTTGTTTTGCTGGCAAAGTCGTACTATTGATGCAACTGTTGAACACTGCAGATTTGGTTGCACACTTAAACCGGCCTCTCTCAAAGAGAGACCATGGTTTACAACATAATTGTGGCCCTTGTGTGACCACTGCTCTTGGTCTTCCTCTCCGTTGTCCTCCACGCATTCTCCCTCTCCCTGCCACTCTTCTTTCCCCCAACCTTTCTTCCTTGATCCATGTTTCCAAACTAAATCATTCCAAAGCCGTCCTCTTTTGTCTGTTCAGTAACGAGACTAAAAACAGGACACTTGGGTAGGCTTTCAACTGAAATTGCAATCAGCTGTGTTTGGAATTATTTAAATATTCTGCTGAGATTTTCTATATGTTTAATTCTGGTTACTGCAGAAATGCACGACATTTGCCAACATTCTGTTTTGAATGTGTTTTTAACAGTTTTGGAAACAGTGTGTTAGCATTTGAAAACATGTGCTGCAAATATATGGTTTTGCAAGTGGTGGAGTATGATTGAGAAAAGATTTCATGGATTTCAGAGAATGTGGTCATTGAATGCATTTTGTGTGAAAACAATGGAAATGATTCACAGTTTGGTCCACATACACTTCTGTTTTGCTGACTGTGAAGAATTTTGACAATGTGACTTCAGTTTTGACCAATCCATGTTAGCAATTGAAAATAACTGATGCATTTGGCGATCTGTCAATTCATTGGCACAATATCCAGCAAATCTTGTTTTACAACAAAAGAGGAACTGGAAAAGTTGATAAATGTGTCATTCATGTAACAACACGATCACAGCACCTTGGTTTATGTATCAATACGTTCCTGTTTCTTGCTCAAATTGCGTGCAATACCTGTCGTGTTTGGTAATTCCCTTCAAAACACAGGGATTTCGATTCGCACAGGACTACACTCTTAGAATAAAAGGTGCTATCTAGAACAAAAAAGGTTTCTCCTATGGGGACTACTGCACAACCCTTTTGGAACCCTTAAGAGAGTAGTATTATCAGAGGACCTGGGAGTTCACAGAAAAACTGTGTGTGTGTGTGTGTGTGTGTGTGTGTGCGTGCATGCCTGCGTGCAAGTGTGTATATGTGTGCACAAACTCGTGTGTATTCTCTAAATCCATTCCCCCATCAAGGCAATAGCAGACCCTCAGGCTGTGCTGTGATAAACTGTGGTGTTGTTTGGGCTGGGTGTTGGGTCTGTGTGGATCAGGGCCCTGGGCAGGATAATCCCCCCAAGTCTGGCCTCCCCCACCCGGGCCCTGCTCAGGGCTCATCCCCCATGGCTGGATGGAAGGACCAGTAGAGGCAGGTAGTGGGTGGTGGACATACTTTGGAAGATAGGCTCTGGGTAGATGTTGTCTGGCACATGATCCAGGACCAACTTGCCCTCCTCCAAACCTAACTATATCCATTTTGGGAGGATATACAAAACTGATCATAGATCAGTGTCTAGGTACCTACTCTGGTGAAGATGTTTGGGATGGAGATGGGGGAGGGAAGCATGTGTGTATGGGGGGGGGGGGGGGGGGGGGGGTTGAAGGCTGGCTAGCAAAGCACTAAGAGATTAGAACAAGAGAATATTCACCCACGTATTCCCTTAAGCGTCTTTCATGAGGTCTTTTCTCTCTGCTCTGTTGACAGGTTAGGGCATCGAAGGAGGATTTGATTTAATTGACATTTTTGGGGATGAACAGTGGGTCTTCAAAAGCTGCTGTGTTGAAAACTGATGCTGCTACCTATAACACTTGAGTAATAACTGCAGAAAAATATCTGCTCGGTTTAACAGATGTTTTCTGGCTTTGCACAAAGAGCGCTGGGTCCAGTTTTGTTAGCATTTGTTAACCTCTATGGGCTAGGTGGGACGCCTACTCAACAGCCAGTGGAATCCCGTGGCGTGATATTCAAATACCTTAGAAATGCTATTACTTCAATTTCTCAAACATATGACTATTTTACACCATTTTAAAGACAAGACTCTCGTTAATCTAACCACACTGTCCGATTTCAAAAAGGCTTTACAACGAAAAATCGGACATAGCGATTGCATAAAGGAGTTCTGTATCTATAATTCTTAAAATAATTGTTATGTTTTTTGTGAATGTTTATCGTGAGTAATTTAGTAAATTCACCGGAAGTGTTCGGTGGGAATGCTAGTCACATGCTAGTCACATGCTAATGTAAAAAGCTGGTTATGTGACATTATATGCTAGCTTGAAAAATGGGTGTCTGATTATTTCTGGCAGGGTACTCTGCTGACATAATCTAATGTTTTGCTTTCGTTGTAAAGCCTTTTTGAAATCGTACAGTGTGGTTAGATTAACCTCTTACATCTAGACGTTCCGCTAGCGGAACACCTGCTCCAATATCCAATGATAGGCGTGGCGCGAATTACAAATTCCTCAAAAATACAAAAACTTTAATTTTTCAAACATATGACTATTTTACAGCATTTTAAAGACAAGACTCTCCTTTATCTAACCACACTGTCCGATTTCAAAAAGGCTTTACAGCGAAAGCAAAACATTAGATTATGTCAGCAGAGTACCCATCCAGAAATAATCAGACACCCATTTTTCAAGCTAGCATATAATGTCACAAAAAACAAAACCACAGCTAAATGCAGCACTAACCTTTGATGATCTTCATCAGATGACAACCCTAGGACATTATGTTATACAATACATGCATGTTTTGTTCAATCAAGTTCATATTTATATCAAAAACCAGCTTTTTACATTAGCATGTGACGTTCAGAACTAGCATACCCACCGAACACTTCCGGTGAATTTACTAAATTACTCACAATAAACGTTCACAAAAAACATAAATTATTTTAAGAATTATACATACAGAACTCCTTTGTGCAATCGAGGTGTCCGATTTTAAAATAGCTTTTCGGTGAAAGCACATTTTGCAATATTCTGAGTACATAGCCCGGCATCACAGGGCTAGCTATTTAGACACCCAGCAAGTTTAGCCTTCACCAAACTCCGATTTACTATTAGAAAAGTTTGATTACCTTTGGTGTTCTTCGTCAGAATGCACTCCCAGGACTGCTGCTTCAATAACAAATGTTGGTTTGCTTCAAAATAATCCATAGTTATATCCAAATAGCGGCATTTTGTTCGTGCGTTCAAGACACTATCCGAATGGTAAAGAAGGGTCACGCGCACGACGCATTTAGTGACAAAAAAATTCTAAATATTCCATTACCGTATTTCGAAGCATGTCAACCGCTGTTTAAAATCAATTTTTATGCCATTTTTCTCGTAAAAAAACGATAATATTCCGACCGGGAGTGGTGGTTTTCGTTCAAAGAGAGAGAAAATAAACAATGGAGTCGACTCGTGCACGCGCCTCAGTTTCATAGTACTGTGACTGGCCACTATCCAAACGCGCTAATGTTTTTCAGCCAGAGCCTGCAAAGCCACGATTAAGCTTTTTGCCGCCTTCTGAGAGCCCATGGGAGCCGTAGGAAGTGTCACGTAACAGCAGAGATCCCCTGTATTGGATAGAGATAATCAAGAAGGCCAAGAAATTGTCAGACAGGGCATTTCCTGCATGGAATCTTCTCAGGTTTTGGCCTGCCAAATGAGTTCTGTTATACTCACAGACACCATTCAAACAGTTTTAGAAACTTTGGAGTGTTTTCTATCCAAAGCTAATAATTATATGCATATTCTAGTTTCTGGGCAGGAGTAATAATCAGATTAAATCGGGTACGTTTTTTATCCGGCCGTGAAAATACTGCCCCCTAGCCATAACAGGTTAACGAGAGTCTTGTCTTTAAAATGGTGTAAAATAGTCACATGTTTTAGAAATTGAAGTAATAGCATTTCTAAGGTATTTGAATATCGCGCCACGGGATTCCACTGGCTGTTGAGTAGGTGGGACGATTTCGTCCCACATACCCTAGAGAGGTTAAATCGGGTATGTTTTTTATCCGACCTTGCAAATACTGCCCCCTATCCCCAAAAGGTTAACAACTGCTAATTACATGATCAACATCTGTGTGAATACATCATTGTGTATTAGACACTGCTTTCATTTTCTGAGGGCCATAGCAGTGTTAAACACAAGAGTAAACTGAGCTACTTCACTTTGCAATGCACTGAATCAACTAACCCATTTACTGTAGCTCTTTAACTGAAAGAAAACAATTTATGTTCCATCCTTGAGCTCCATCACTTAGAAGCCTGTGGGCTTTGCCTGAGTCCATCTCTAAGTAGGGGGGAAGGGAAGAGTGCCTGTTCAGAAATAATGCAGGACAGAGAGAATCTCTTGTGAATTTCTCCATAATGATACAGCTCTCTACATTAATGTCCATGCCGACAACGATAGGAACATTATGTGTGTGTGTGGTGTGTGTGTGTGTGTGAGGAACATGGGGTAATCAATGGGGTCTGATGGCTCATTGGTCTCCTTTGTTGCCAGGGATTGAGAGATGGACGACCGGGTGGGGATAATTGATTAAGTATCGAGCGGCTCTCTGGAAGAATGGCTTGTGGGAGTCAAACTGCATACCTCTGCCATTCTCACCTTTGACGGTGGCTGTGGAACAGCAGTTCATTACAGAGAGCACAGGCTGTAGAGAACAGGTCACAAACACAGGTGTATAAGTACAGGCTATAAAATAACAGGTATATACTCCCTGTACTCCCTGTTCACTCATGACTGCATGGCCACAACGTCTCTAGCTAAATCATCAAGTATGCTGACAACACTACAGTGATTGGCCTGATTACCAACAATAACAAGACACCCTACAGGGAGGTGGTGAGAGCCCTGCCGGAGTGGTGCCAGGAAAATAACCTCTCCCTCAACGTCAACAAAAGGGAGCTGATCGTGGACTACATGAGACAGCAAAGAGAGCACACACCCACCCACATCTACGAGGCAGCAGTGGAGAGGAGGGTCAAAAGCTTGAAGTTCCTCGGCATGCACATCACTGGGCACAAACTGGTTGAATCAAATTTGTTTAAACGTAATTTGTCAATGCACTGTGATGTGAAATCTACGTAGAAAATAAAATGGATTTGAAAAAAGTCATCAACGGAAACCACAGGATTATGTCATCACGGAAACCAATTTTCAGCATAGATAAACCTTGTATAGTATATGTTGAATTTTTACATTTGAAACAACGTTAGATCTTCAATGTTATATCCACTATAGGAAAAAAAACAATAGGCTGGGCATCACCCCCTCCTACTCCTAATCTATCAACACCTACCCATTAGATTTCCCATCTAGGGTTTTAGCCAAACCCTTCTTAGCGTTGATATTTGTTTCTGACTACTACCAATGTGCTATCGTGAGAATAATTTTTGAGAGATATCATAATAACTGAATAGATTCACTGTTACTATCAAAGATATTTCAGTGTAGGCTGAAAAGAGCAAATAAATTGTAGCTATACTTTATAAGTCATATATACTCTGCAAAAAAAGAATCGTCCCTTTTTCAGGACCCTGTCTTTCAAAGATAATTTGTAAAAATTCAAATAACTTCACAGATCTTCATTGTAAAGGGTTTAAACACTGTTTCCCATGCTTGTTCAATGAACCATAAACGATTAATGAACATGCACCTGTGGAACGGTCATTAAGACACTAACAGCTTACAGACGGTAGGCAATTAGGGTCACAGTTGTGAAAACTTAGGACACTAAAGAGGCCTTTCTACTGACTCTGAAAAACACCAAAAGAAAGATGCCCAGGGTCCCTGCTCATCTGCGTGAACGTGCCTAAGGCATGCTGCAAGGAGGAATGAGGACTGCAGGTGTGTCCATACTGTGAGACGCCTAAGACAGAGCTAAAGGGAAACAGGACGGACAGCTGATCATCCTCGCAGTGGCAGACCACGTGTAACAACAACTGCACAGGATCGGTACATCCGAACATCACACCTGCGGGACAGGTACAGGATGGCAACAACTGCCCTAGTTACACCAGGAACGCACAATCCCTCCATCAGTGCTCAGACTGTCCACAATAGGCTGAGAGAGGCTGGACTGAGGGCTTGTGGGCCTTTTGTAAGGCAGGTCCTCACCAGACATCACAGGCAACAATGTCGCCTATGGGCACAAACCCACCGTTGCTGGACCAGACAGGACTGGCAAAAAGTGCTCTTCTCTGACGAATTGCGGTCTTGTCTCACCTGGGGTGATGGTCTGATTCGCGTTTATTGTCGAAGGAATGAGCATTAAACCGAGGCCTGTACTCTGGAGCAGGATCAATTTGGAGGTGAAGGGTCTGTCATGGTCTGGGGCGGTGTGTCACAGCATCATCAGACTGAGCTTGTTGTATTTGCAGGCAATCTCAACGCTGTGCGTTACAGCGAAGACATCCTCCTCCCTCATGTGGTACCCTTCCTGCAGGCTCATCCTGACATGACCCTCAGCATGACAATGCCACCAGCCATACTACTCGTTCTGTGCGTGATTTCCTGCAAGACAGGAATGTCAGTGTTCTGCCATGGCCAGCGAAGAGCCCGGATCTCAATCCCATTGAGCACGTCTGGGACCTGTTGGATTGGAAGTTGAGTGCAAGGGCCAGGGGCATTCCCCCCAGAAATGTCTGGGAACTTGCAGGTGCTTTGGTGGAAGAGTGGGGTAACATCTCACAGCAAGAACTGGCAAATCTGGTGCAGTCCATGAGGAGGAGACGCACTGCAGTACTTATTGCAGCTGGTGGCCACACCAAATACTGACTTTTACTTTGATTTTGACCCCCCTTCGTTTAGGGACACATTATTCCATTTCCTTTAGTATTGGCTTTGGGGATGACCTGTCACAATCTTCACCTTCATCTGAAGATATTTCGAAATCATTATCTGACCAATACACAGCGGGTTGCGTGCTCCACATCATTTTATTTAAATATGATGGACACGGACAAAACAATAAACATGAACGACTAGACAGTTTCACAGGCTTACATACAGCAGTGCGAAATAAAACAACTCACAAAAACCAGGTGTCAAACACACTCCTAATATATGACTCCCAATCAGGAACAACGATAACCAGCTGTCCCTGATCGGGAGCCACACAGACCAACATAGAAACAGAAATACCAGAAAAACACATACAACACAGTACTTCTGCCACGTCCTGACCAAAAATACTAAACAACTACTCCCTCTGCTGGTCAGGACATGACAGTACCCCCCCCCCCCCCCCTAAAGGTGCAAACCCCGACGGCACCTAAAAAAGAAAACACAAAAATCCCCAATACCACAACAAAACCCCAAACCAAATACCCCCTAAACAAAAAGGGAAGGGAGGGTGGCTGCCATCAACGACGGCACTTGTGCTACACCCCCCCTCCCCAACCCACCTATCCTGGAGGTGGCTCTGGTTCGGGCCTACTGCCCTCCAGACTGTAGACAGACTTGCTTGGCTCCGGAACGTAGTCAGACTCACTCAGTTCCAGGTCGTAGGCAGACTCATTCCATTCCAGATCGTAGGCAGACTCATTCCGTTTAATGCTGTAGGCAGACTCATTTAGTTCACAGTTAACCTCTATGGGCTAGGTGGGACGCTTGCGTCCCACCTACTCAACAGCCAGTTGAATCCTGTGGCGCGTTATTCAAATCCTTAGATATGCTATTACTTCAATTTTTTAAAAATATGACTATTTTACACCATTTTAAAGATAAGACTCTCGTTAATCTAACCACACTGTTCGATTTCAAAAAGGCTTTACAACGAAAGCAAAACATTAGATTATGTCAGCAGAGTACCGAGCCAGAAATAATCAGACACCCATTTTTCAAGCTAGCATATAATGTCACATAAACCCAAACCACAGCTAAATGTAGCACTAACCTTTGATGATCTTCATCAGATGACAACCCTAGGACATTATGTTATACAATACATGCATGTTTTGTTCAATCAAGTTCATATTTATATCAAAAACCAGCTTTTTACATTAGCATGTGACTAGCATGTGACTAGCATTCCCACCGAACACTGCCGGTGAATTTACTAAATTACTCACGATAAACGTTCACAAAAAGCATAACAATTATTTTAAGAATTATAGATACAGAACTCCTCTATGCACTCGATATGTCCGATTTTAAAATAGCTTTTCGGTGAAAGCACATTTTGCAATATTCTCAGTAGATAGCCCGGCATCACAGGGCTAGCTATTTAGACACCCAGCAGGTTTAGCACTCATCAAAGTCAGATTTACTATAAGAAAAATGTTCTTACCTTTGTTGTCTTCATCAGAATGCACTCCCAGGACTTCTACTTCAATAACAAATGTTGGTTTGGTCCAAAATAATCCATCGTTATATCCAAACAGCGGCGTTTTGTTCGTGCGTTCTAGACACTATCCTAAAGGCTAAATAAGGGTGACGAGCATGGCGCAATTCGTGACAAAAGAATTCTAAATATTCCATTACCGTACTTCGAAGCATGTCAACCGCTGTTTAAAATCCATATTTATGCCTTTTTTCTCATAAAAAAGCGATAATATTCCGACCGGGAATCTGCGTTTAGATAAACAGACAAAGGAAAACAAAGCATTCGGTCGAAGCGGGCACGCGCCTAAGCCCATAGTACTCTGAGTGGCCACTTGCCAAAAGCGATAAAGTGTTTCAGCCAGAGCCTGCCTCGATATCGTTCAACGTTTTCCCGGGCTCTGAGACCCTATGGAAGACGTAGGAAGTGTCACGTTATTGCACAGATCCTGAGTCTTCAATAAAAAGAGCCAAGATGAAACACTACTTCTCAGACAGGCCACTTCCTGCTTGAAATCTTCTCAGGTTTTGGCCTGCCATAGGAGTTCTGTTATACTCACAGACACCATTCAAACAGTTTTAGAAACTTTAGGGTGTTTATTTACGTGATTATTTTTACAATTCTTTAAGCTCTGTCAAATTGGTTGTTGATCATTGTTAGACAGCCATTTTCAAGTGTTTCCATAGATTTTCAAGACAATTTAAGTTAAAACTAACTAGGCCACCCAGGAACATTCAATGTCGTATTGGTAAGCAACTCCAGAGTATATTTGGCCTTGTGTTTTAGGTTATTGTCCTGATGTAAGGTGAATTTTTCTTCCAGTGTCTGTTGGAAAGCAGACTGAACCAGGTTTTCCTCTTAGCTCTATTCCATTTCTTTATATCTTAAAAAACTCCCTAGTCCCTAGGTACTCAGTGAGTGTTGTATTGGATTTTCCCATAACATAATGCTTTGTATTCAGGACATAAAGTTAATTTCTTTGCCACATTTTTGCAGTTTTACATTAGTGCCTAATTGCAAACAGGATGCATGTTTTGGAGAATTTGTATTCTTTGTAGGCTTCCTTCTTTTCACTCTGTCATTTAGGTTAGTATTGTGGAGTAACTACATTGTTGTTGATCCATCCTCAGTTTTCTCCTATGATAGCCATTAAACTCTGTAACTGTTTTAAAGTCACCTTTAGCCTCATGGTGAAATCCCTGAGTGGTTTCCTTCCTCTCTGGCAACTGAGTTAGGAAGGACGACTGTATATTTGTAGTGACTGGGTTTATTGAGACACCATCCAAAGCATAATTAACTCCTGTGCGGCCTCCAGCGAAAAATCATATCGCCATTAGCATAACAAAATGTAATAATATATATATTTTTTTTTCAAATTATATCGTTTTATAGATACACCTCTCCTGAATCGAACCACGTTGTCCGATTTCAAAAAGGCTTTACAGCAAAAGCAAAACATTAGATTATGTTAGAGGAGTATATCGTAAAAGTAGCCACATTGCCATTTTCCGACCAACCACATGCATCACAAATGACCAAAAAACAGCTAAATGCAGCACTAACCTTTGACAATCTTCATCAGATGACACACCTAGGACATCATGTTACACAATACATGCATTCTTTTGTTCGATAAAGTTCATATTTATATATAAAAACAGCATTTTACATCGGTGCGTAACGTTGACTAACTATTTTCCCTCAAATGCATCCGATGAAACAGCGCTACAATTTACTAAATTACTATTCGAAAACATTTTTAAAATGTAATATTGTCATTCTAAGATTTATAGATGAATATCTCTTGAAAGCACCTGTAATGCCAGATTTAAAAATAACTTTACTGGGTAATCACACTTTGAGATAAAATGGGATGCGATACTCAAAACAATAGGCTAGCAATAGCAATAGGCTAGCCATCTTGGAACAATCGCATATCAAATCTAGTCTTGTATACTATTGTCAATAATCCCTTACCTTTGATTATTTTCATCCTTAGGCCCTTCCAGGAATCCCAGGTCCACAACAAATGTATTTTCGTTCGAAAAAGTTCATCCTTTATGTTCCATTAGCTTGTTGTTGTTAGCGCGTTCTGAAGGCTGCACCAAAAGTTCCGACGTGCGCGGGGCTACTCTTTCAACAAAATGCATTGTTTTCTTATTTAGGTTCGTTCAAACATGTCAAACGTTGTATAACATAAATCTTTAGGGCCTTTTTCAACCAGAGCTCCAATAAGATTCGAGGGGGACGATTGCATTGTGTTTCAAAACGTTTCGAAAGGGGAGGGTAACCAGGGGCGCCGGCGTCATAATGGTGATGGGCCTCTCCGTGTGACCACGTTCCACAGCGTGTCATTCTGTCAGTTTTCACAGTAGGAGACTCAAATCACTTTGTAAAGACTGGGGACATCTAGTGGAAGCAATAGGCAGTGCTCAATGAACCATAGCTCACGGTGTGATTAATAGGCAACGTGATGAAGTTGAGTTCGCAATTCAGAATTCCACTTCCTGTTTCAATCTGTCTCGGAGTTTTGACTGCCATATGAGTTCTGTTATACTCACAGACACCATTCAAACAGTTTTAGAAACTTTAGGGTGTTTTCTATCCACAAGTATTAATTATATGCATATCCTAGCTTCTGAGTTTGAGTAGTAGACCGTTTAAAATGGGCACAATTTTTTTTCAAAATGCGCTAGGCGACCGTCGAGAGGTTAATAATGTGACCTTTATATTCAATGTCTGCTTTTTTCATTTTTGCCCATCTACCAATAGGTGCATTTATTTGCGAGTGTCACACCCTGATCGGTTTCACCTGTCTTTGTGCTTGTCTCCACCTCCCTCCAGGTGTCGCCTGTCTTCCCCATTATCCCCTGAGCATTTTTACCTGTGTTCTCTGTTTGTCTGCTGCCAGTTCATCTTGTCTTGTCAGGTCTTACCAGCGTACTTTCCAGTTTGTCCTGTTCCTCAAATGCTTGCTTCCTAGTTTTCCCGGTTCTGACAATTCTGCCTGCCATCTTGTACCTGCCTGACTCAGACCTGGTTACGAACCTCTGCCTGCCCTGACCCCGAGCCTGCTTGCTGTCCTGTACCTGCCTGACTCTGACCTGATTACGAACCTCTGCCTGTCCTCGACCTGCCCTTTGACCCCGCGCTATAATAAATTATTAAGAACTGTACTTTCCACCTCCTGTGTCTGCATCTGCGTCATATCCTGAGTCGTGAGAGCGAGGCATTGGAAAACCTCACTGGTCTTTGTAGTTGAACCTGTGTTTGAAGTTCAATGCTCGACTGAGGAACCTTACAGATAATTGTATGTGTGTGGTACAGAGATGAGGTAGTCATTAAAAAATCATGCTAAACACTATTATTGCACACAGAGTGATTCCATGCAACTTAGTATATGACTTGTTATGCAACTTGTTACTCCTGGACTTATTTAGGCTTGTCATAACAAAGCGGTTGAATACTGAATCATTTTCATTCATTTGTAAACACTTATAAAAACATAATTCCACTTTGACATTATGGGGTATTGTGTGGAGCCCAGTGACAGAAAATCTCAATTTAACCCATTTTAAATTCAGGCTGTAACACAACAAAATGTGGAAAAAGTCAAGGGGTTTGAATACTTCATTGAATTTGCTTTTAAGTCACTGAGTGCTTTTGTCCTGAGAGCCGAGAGCCAGCTGAAAGAACAAAACTCTTTGTGTCTTAGACTAGCCTTTGAAACAGCCACTCTGCAATCTTTAATCAAAGGGTAAAACAGACCTCAATTACGCCCAGCTCTTGACCTCTGCCTCTTCGCCCTGATTGGCCCACGTCTCTGCCATCGATTCCCTAGGGCTTCTGAATCATCCGTTGAAATTAAGATCTCCTTCTGTCATGCGACTTCATGAAATGCTAATGGATTGGCCCCTCCAGATTGTGTTGTCTCTCTTCAAACAGGCCAGAATGCCCACCAATCAATAGGAATCATCCGTCCGCTTCGACAATCTACTTTTTTTTCTATCATCCAAGGCCGTCTGCTAAATTGCTTCACGTATTAGTATGCCAACGAGGAGCCACTTAATTGCTCTCGCTCTGTGTCGTGTCTATTGACATTACTCATAAATTAGGTCTTTAACGGAAATCCAATGGCTGGTGGGACTCATCGCAGTGAGTGATTTTGTTTACCTATGCAGCTCGGCGGGTAGCAGCAAATTGTGTTAATATCTCCTGGAGACTACTCAAGAATATATTGGAAATTAGATGCCAAGTTGGTTGCATGATGTTACCTTTTTGGTAGTAGGTAGTGTCAAAAACTGCAGTTTTTCACTCTTAACAGTTTCCTGTGTGTAACAAGAATGGTCCACCACCCAAAGGGGGGGTGCTATTCGATATTAGGAAGGTGTTCTTAATGTTTTGTACACTCATTGTATGTTAGTGATCAGATTGGACAGCATAAGAACTGTTACCAAGGAAATGGAAAAGATCCACATCTCGGCTAACTCCTCTAACAACCTACATAATCTTCTCCACTTGAGTATGAATTCCCGACGTATCAAGGGAATGCAAACAGAGACAGTGGGGATGTTGGAGGGAAACAATGACAGTGTGTAATTGGCCGGGAATGAGAGTGAGTGTGCCGCTGATCCATTAAACACCAGTGATGAGAACACCCCCCGACTGAGCGGAGCTGGTTGGCATGCCGACGCCGTAGGCAGAGTGACATTGATCTGTCTGCCCACCTCCATCTGTCGCTCTGACAGAGGGGGCTCGATTGTTCATAAAACATTTAATTGAGCAGCAGCTCGTTTCTCTGACGCGCGCCATGAAACCAGAGCAAAACAGGGCTATCAGAATTCAGTTACGTTTATCTAACACAACCCGGGCTGCAGGATAGAGAGCTAAAAAAACACCCTTAACCTTAGACATATAATTACTAATGTAGTAGGCCTACTTCGTAATTATACAGTTGAAGTCGGAAGTTTACATACACCTTAGCCAAATACATTTAAACTCCGTTTTTCACAATTCCTGATCGACCACTATCCAAATGCGCTACTGTTTTTCAGCCAGGGACTGCAGAGTCATCATTCCCCGTTCTGGTGCCTTCTGGGAGCCTATGGGAGCCTTAGAAAATGTCACGTTACAGCAGAGATCCTCTATTTTCCATAAAGAGGCTATAGAAGGCCAAGACATGGTCAGAGAGGGCACTTCCTGTATGCAATCTTCTCAGGTTTTGGCCTGCCATATGAGTTCTGTTATACTCACAGACACCATTCAAACAGTTATAATAATAATCAGAGTATACTCTGCTTCCTAACAAGTGGAGAAGGCACTGTAAAATTGGGTTTAATTATGTATTTACTAAATACCTAACTAATCACACAGAATTACAAATACACAGAATACAATGTCGTCCCGGTAGACGGAACAGATATGACGGCTGGTTACACAAAGGAAAGGGGGTTGGGCTTGAATGAAAGAGCGGGAAGATTTAGGAACAGAGAAACAGCAGCTATGCTATCGTAAATACATTATCTTATGCATTCTAAATTACCGCCCATTTGGAAAAGGAAAATGCAATAAATATTTACTCTGAGCTGCGCTTCGGTAGATTGGTCGTAGATGCTGGCCGGGTTGGCCAACAGATCTTCCTGTTACTCGGAAGAATGTCTCTGGTGGTCAATTGGATACGTGGTGGTATCTTCGTCCGTCTGTTAGACTGGATCCGTCGTCCGTCCTTTCCTAGCCCACGTTACAGCGGCCGCTGCTAACTCAACGGCTAGGAAGTAGCACTTCTGTAGTGAATAAGCTCAAAGTTCATACCAGTTCATACCATAGCTCACGCCGAGGTTGGCTTAGTTGACATGTGTGTCCTTCTAACGTAGAGGCTGCAGGCCTCCCGTACTGGAACTACCTGGTTATCTTTTCGTCAAAGGATTATATAGTGGAGAGGGGGAGGGAGGTGTTTCATCGTTTATAACCCCTGTCTCTTCACAGGGTTGGCCACTGATCGAGCAGGGCACTTTCCTTATGAAAACCCAAATCTCTCATTCGGAAGCTAAAATTACATTTCATCTCCTAACAAACATTTTCAATATCAAACATTTCAATCCTGTCATCAGTCATAATGTCTCAGATGACAACCGAACTGACATACATACTCATTACGTTCCCAAGCATATTTCCAACTGGTTTTATTAACAAAATATGTGGTACCTTTCCACATTTGTTTGATGTTCCCAGACTCTCTATATTTAACAGGACAGCAGTCCTTCAGTAGGGTCAGTAAGAGAGGGGAAGGGGGAAAGGTATTTATGGGGGGGGTCATAAACCTTACCCACAGGCCAACGTCATGACAGTAGACATGAATCCAAAATATTTATTATTACCATGTAGATTCAATTTGAAATCAACAAAGGCTTGAAACCCTAGGCCTATACATACCAGTCAAAAGTTTTAGAACACCTACTAATTCAAGGGGTTTTATTTATTTTTACTATTTTCTACATTGTAGAATAATAGCGAAGACATAAAAACTATGAAATAACACATATGGAATCAGGTAGTAAACAAAAAAGTGTTAATTAAACAAATCAAAATATATTTTATATTTGAGATTCTTCAAAATACCATCCTTTGCCTTGATGACAGCTTTGCTCATGCTTGGCATTCTCTCAACCAGCTTCACCTGGAATGCTTTTCCAACAGTCTTAAAGGAGTTCGGGGGATTGTGGAGGCCAGGTCATCTGATGCAGCACTCCATCACGCTCCTTCTTGGTAAAGTAGCCCTTACACAGCCTGGAGGTGTGTTGGGTGATTGCCCTGTAGAAAAACAAATGATAGTCCTACTAAGCACAAACCGGATGGGATGGTGTATCGTTGCAGAATGCTGTGGTAGCCATGCTGGTTAAGTGTGCCTTGAATTCTAAATAAATCACAGACAGCAAAGCACCCCCACACCATGACACCTCCTCTGCCATGCTTTAAGGTGGGAAATACACATGCAGAGATCCTCCGCTAACCCACACCGCGTCTCACAAAGACACGGCTGTTGGAACCAAAAATCTCAGATTTGGACTCCAGACCAAAGGACAAATTTCCACCGGTCTAATGTCCATTGCTCGTGTTTCTTGGCCCAAGCAAGTCTCTTCTTCTTATTGGTGTCCTTTAGTAGTGGTTTCTTTGCAGCAATTCGACCATGGAGGCCTGAATCACACAGTCTCCTCTGAACAGTTGATGTTGAGATGTGTCTCTTACTTGAAATCTGTGAAGCATTTATTTGGGCTGCAATTTCTGAGGCTGGTAACTCTAATGAACTTGTCCTCTGCAGCAGAGGTAACTCTGGGTCTTCCTTTCCTGTGGCGGTCCTCATGAGAGCTTCATCATAGCGCTTGATTGTTTTTGCGACTGCACTTGAAGAAACTTTCAAAGTTCTTGAAATTGTCCGTATTGACTGACCTTCATGTCTTAAAGTAACGATGGACTGTCGTTTCTCTTTGCTTATTTATGCTGTTCTTGCCATAATATGGACATGGTATTTTACCAAATAGGGCTATCTTCTGTATAGCCCCCTACCTTGTCACAAAACAACTGATTGGCTCAAGCACATTAAGAAGGAAAGTAATTCCATAAATTAACATTTAACAAGGCACGCCTGTTAATTGAAATGCATTCCCGGTGACTACCTCATGAAGCTGGTTGAGAGAATGCCAAGAGACAGCAAAGCTGTCATCAAGGCAAAGGGTGGCTATTTGAAGAATCTCAAATATAAAATATATTTTCATTTCCTTAACACTTTTTTGGTTACTACATGACTCCAAATGTGTTGTTCCATAGTTTTGATGTCTTCAATATTATTCTACAATGTAGAAAATAGTCAAAATAAAGAAAAACCTTTGAATGAGTTGGTGTGTCCAAACTTTTGACTGGAAGTGTGTGTATTGTGTATTTTTTGTTGAACCCTAGGTTGAGTTGAAACAATAGCTGTTGATGACTTTGCAAGTGCTATATAGGCCTAAATAGTATGATTGATATATGATTGATAAAGTATGGTTACATTTTATTTGCTCTGTTAAACCTACCCTTTGGAATTACTTCGATAGCAACAGTGAATCTATTTAGTTAGTAAGTGGAGATCTCTCAATAATCATTCTCACGAGAGCACATTGATAGTAATCAGTGACAAATATCAAAGCTAAGTTATGTCTGGGTATAGTTAGAACTCTGAATGGCAAACCAAATGGATAGCTGTAGATAGATTAACTCTCCAGTATGAGGTGCTGTCCAGCCTATTATTTTTTCTTCTTCTGATAGTGGATATAACGCTGAAGATCTGTTGTTGTTTCAAAGGTACAAATTCAACATATTTCATACAAGTTTTGTTTGTGTTGAAAATTGGTTACCATGATGACATAATCCTGTGGTTAAAATGTCACCCTCAAAACAACAATTTAGTGTATATCTAATGTATTTTCCACATAGATTTTATGTCACACTATGTTGACAAATTACATTGAAACAACGTTGATTCAACCAGTTTGTGACCAGTGGGATCTCACTGACAGAGAAAATAAATTCAGACAGATTCCTAACACACACACACACACACAAACAAACACACATACACACACACAACACACACAAGGATACACGCGGATGCACACACAAACACACACACACACGCATGCAGCCAGCAAGGGCTAAATGGATTCAGCAGGATGGATCTCAGGGGCACTGGAGTGTCTAAATATGGACAGGTAACGCTGTGATTTAGGTATTATCCCAAATGGCACCCTGTTCCTTACATAGTGCACTGCTTTTCACCAGGGCTCATAGGGCTCTGGTCAAAAGTAGTGCACTCTGTAAGGAATATACTCTTAGAAAAGAAGGTACTATTGAGAACCATAAAGGGTTCTTAAGCTGTTTGCATAGGAGAACCCTTTGAAGAACTTGGTTGCATGTTTCAAAACCCTTTTGGGTTCCATGGAGAACCCTTTCTACAGTCAGGATGCTCTCAATGGTGCAGTTGTAGATCCTTTTGAGGATCTGGGGACTCATGCCAAATCTTTTCATTCTCCTGAGGGGGAAAAGGTTTTGTCGTGCCCTCTTCACGACTGTCTTGGTGTGTTTGGACCATGATAGTTCATTGGTGATGTGCACACCAAGGAACTTAAAATTCTTGACCTGCTCCACTACAGCCCTGTCGATGTTAATGGGGGCCTGTTCAGCCCGCCTTTTCCTGTAGTCCACGATCAGCTCCATTGTCTTGCTCACATTGGTGGAGAGGTTGTTGTCCTGGCACCACACTGCCAGTTCTCGAACCTCTTCCATATTCAAGGGATCTTTTTGAGTTGCCACTGTGGGGGAACCGTTTTTTTGTTGTTGAGGTATGGGTTCATTTTTGAACCCTTATCATGAATGATGTTTAGCAATAATAATAATCCATAAAATGACACAAAACATCCATGGTTAACTTAAGAAGATTTATTAGGCATATGTTGTTGACATTTTAATTAGGCCTATATACATTGTGTGTACAAAACAGTAAGAACACCTTCCTAATATTGAGTTGCGCCCCCCTTTTGCCATCAGAGCAGCTTCAGTTTGCAGATAGAACCTTAATACACTATATCCTATGGATAACTAGCAACATTGCTAAAGCTTACCTCTGAATGAGTAGACTGATATATTTTTCTGGTCTCTGACACCCAAAGGCAGTAAACTATCAATAAAATGTGGCAAGTTTGTAATTTTTCTAATACCTCTTCCATGAAGGTTTTCATACTGATATAGAACAAGACAAAAACAGCAACGCCTCTCCCAAGGGCCTTAAACATGCTCTAAGGCAGTGGTTGCCAAACTGTGGGGCGCGCCGGGTCGGAACTCAGTCAGGCTTTAAACTTACTTTTGAAATGGTCAGAGCCATAAGGTTCTATCAGCGATTGCACCCCCCTATAAAAACAGACTTACAAATGTCTTAGCATTTTGATACTCTGCACTTTAGGTACCTATAACCTATATAACCTTAACAGGTTATGAAAAATACACAGAAAAAAATATAAATGACATGTAAAGTGTTGGTCCCATGTTCATAAGCTGAAATAAAAGATCCACACACACACGTGCACAACCCCCCCCCCCTCACACACACACACACACACACACACACACACACACACACACACACACACACACACACACACATGCACACCCTTCCACACACGAAGGGCAGACATCTCCTCATGTCTTTGCAGCAGAGGGGCCTCATGGCTTCTGTTGTTCCCCAGAGAGCAGCATTGTATTTAGGCTGATCATTAAGCAAGCTCTCGCTTCCTTTCTCCCTGGCTCTCTGTGCCTCCAGGCAACAAAGGCTCACATTGCCTGACCTCAAACCTGCTCTGTGTGGAGGCGTGCAGAGGAAGGAACAGAGCACCATTAACACTGACTGTCAGTTTCACACTTTCCCCCATTTCCCCCTCTTTCTCTCTCGCTCTCTCACGCATGGTCACACACACACACACACACACACACACACACACACACACACACACACACACACGCTTGCTGTCAGTTCGGACGCTTTTCCACCCATCCAGCCACAATGCACTGATATGGTAATCCCAGGTTCCTGGTAGCACAGTGTTTATAAGAGATTAACCTGTATTTACAGTATATTAAGTTTTGATTTACAGTTGATTGAGTTGTCAACTAACATTATATATATTTTTTTAACCATGTCATTAGATTTAGGTTCAAAGTCCTGAAATTCCTTCATGTTGATGACTTCTTTCAAATCCAATAAATTGTCCACATTCATTCAACGTCACCAGAAGGAAAAACAATAAAACATTTTGTTGAAATGACGTGGAAATGACGTTGATGTAGTTAACCAGTTTGTGTCCCGTGGGGAGTATATGAGGTCTCTGCAGACCTGGTTTGTCGATCTCTTTGTCTGTATGTGCGACCTCGCCTGTTTTTGTGTGTGGTCTCTTGCGAAATGTCCAACCGATTACAGTTTATGTAAAAAAATTATTCTGGAGAATCATTGTACAATTCGCAACAAGGGCTAGCTGTGTCGTCCATGATGAGTCTCTATAGAGACCGAGCACCATCCCACTTGTCCACCAGCTAAGAGGAGTATTACCATCTGAAGCCTTTCATTTGAATCAACCTCTGCTTTGCACATGATAATCAATTCCACCACAATAATCTCTTATTTACTCATTAAGTCAGTGTCTAAATAACACAGAAAGCCCAGAGGGATCGCACCGCATATCATTATTGTCATGGTTTCAAATAATTATACTAGAAAACATCTCGAAACCATAGCTTAGCTCTTTAAGAGTATTTCTAGCTAGCTGCTCCTGTTTCCATTTCACAGCCTTATTAGTCATGTCATTTGGTCATGGGGCCTCTATCGTTTTCAATCAAATCAACTTCGCATTCCCCTTCTGAGAATATTCATCAGCCTCTCTGTATAGCTCCCAGATATCCAACCCTCCCCCATTCCTCCTCACTGAAGCCAATGGAGTGTGAGTAGAAGTGGGAGTAGAGTGTGCTGCTGAATTGAAGAGGACTGGTATTAGAGCCTCTTCACACTTACTACACTTTTCATAAAAATACTGCCGGCAACATATATTGCTCAAATGTAAACTTCAGTACTTGCTACGTCTTGACCGCTACCTCCAGAGGTAGTGCACGACACTCGCAGTATGGGTTATGATGGGACCAGATTGTTTTTCTAATCAGGTCATATCGGGGGTTTTTTATCCTGGAAAAACTCTTGGCCCTAGGGAGGATGAAAACAATAAAACACTTTACACAGATAAAGCAACAACAACTGCGATTGGACAAAAGTTAATAAAATAACTAACAGGGCTGAGCTGGTAGGAGATTATAATGGGGAGATTATAAAACAGTTTTAAATACCTTAATGGACCGTAAAGGAAATCACACTACAAACCATCACCCTCGTGCACTTAAGGAAATTGCGAATATCAGGGATATATTGGAAATAGGGCTATGTTCTGTATACCACCCCTACCTTGTCACAACACAAGTGATTGGCTCAAACACATTAAGTTGGAAAGGAATTCAACAAATTAACTTTTATGAAGGCACACCTGTTAATTGAAATGCATTCCAGGTGACTACCTCATGAAGCTGGTTGAGAAAATGCCAAGAGTGTGCAAAGCTGTCTTGAAGGAAAATGGTGGCTACTTTGAAGAATCTCAAATATAAAACATATTTTGTTTTGTTTAATACTTTTTTGGTTACTACATGATTCCAAATGTGTTATTTCATAGTTTTGATGTCATAACTATTATTCTACAATGTAGATAATAGTAAAAATAAAGAAAAACCCTTGAATGAGTAGGTGTGTCCAAACTTTTGACTGGTACTGTATATATTGTTTATTTGAATATAATTGAAAGACACCGGGACCTCTTCCTCAGGGTGTGTATTGCTACTGGACCAAAAAAGGTAACCCTAAAAAAGTGAAAAACTGATTGACCCGACAAGACATGGAAAATGCAATGGACCAGAATGTTTTGAGAGTAATAGTATATATGAAATCCAGTAATGTCATGTTTTTATAGCCTAAACTATGTACCCTAAATTACCAAAAGTATGTGGACACCTGCTCATAGAACATCTCATTCCAAAACCATGGCCATCAATATGGCGTTGGTACCCCCTTTGCTGCTATAACAGCCTCCACTCTTCTGGGAAGGCTTTCCACTAGATGTAAGACTCTAAAAGTTGTGAACACCTGAATTGTACAATATTTGTACAATATTCTTTTAAAAATTCTTCAAGCTCTGTCAAGTTGGTTGTTGAGCATTGCTAGACAGCCATTTTCAAGACGATTTAAGTCAAAGCCGTAACTAGGCCACTCATGAACATTTAATGTCGTCTTGGTAAGCAACTCCAGAGTACATTTGGTCTTGAGTATTAGGTTATTGTCCTACTGACAGGTGAATTTGTCACCCAGTGTCTGTTGCAAAGCAATTCCGTAATGTTTTATCCTAAAAATCTCCCTAGTCCTTGCCGATGATATTCAGGATTGTCACGACTTCCGCCGAAGTCGGCTCCCCTCCTTGTTCGGGCGGCGTTCGACGCTTGACATCACCGGCCTTCTAGCCATCGCCGCTCCATTTTTCATTGTTCCATTTGTTTTGTCTTATTCCCCGCACACCTGGTTTACATTCCCTAATCACACTGCATATATATATATATATTCCTCTGTTCCCCCATGTCTTTGTGTGGAATTGTTTTGTTACGTGTTTAGTGTTACGCGCCAGACTGGTTTTTCCCCGGGTATCGTGTTTTGACCCGTAGTATGTTTATTGTCATACTTTTGCATTATTGTGTGTTTTCGCACTTATTCACTTTTGCCATTGGCTGGAGGTTTTTTGACGCAGTTGCGTCTGTCTTTTGTGCTTCTGCCAAATAAAGTGCGCCTAATCACAACTCTCTGCTCTCCTGCACCTGACTTCTTACCAGTAGCGCACAACCTTGACAAGGATAGGAAGTTAATTTCTTTGCCACATTTTTGCAGTTTTATTTTAGTGCCTTATTGCAAACAGGATGCATATTTTGGAATATTTGTATTCTGTACAGCCTTCCTTCTTTTCACTCTGTCATTTAGGTTAGTATTGTGGAGTAACTGCAATGTTGTTGATCCATCCTCAGTTTTCTCCTGTCACAGCCATTATGTTGTAACTGTTTAAAGTCACCATTGGCCTCATGGTTTCCTTCCTCTCCGGCAACTGAGTTATGAAGGACACCAGTATCTTTGTAGTGACTGGGTGTATTGATACACCATCCAAAGTTGAATTAATCATTTCACCATGCTCAAAGTGATATTCAATGTACCCATCCAGCAATAGGGGCCCTTCTTTGCGAAGCATTGGAAAACCTCCCTGGTCTTTGTGGTTGAATCTGTGTTTGAAATTCACTGCTCGACTGAGAGACCTGACAGATAACTAACTGTATGTGTGGGGTACAGAGATGAGGTCGTTCAAAAATCATGTTAAACACTATTAATGCACACATATTGATTCCATGCCACTTAATATGTGACTTGTTAAGACAATTTCTACTCCTGAACTTATTTAGGCTTGACATAATAGAGGTTGAATACTTTTGACTCAAGTCATTTCAGCTTTTCACTTTTTATTCATTTATAAACATTTCGAAAAACATAATTCCACTTTGACATTAAAAGTCAAGGGGTGTGAATACTTTCTGAAGGCACTGTAAATGTCAGCAAGCCAGGCTAGTAATGTACATCAAAATAGCTAGCTAGCCAGCTAGCTCTCTGCTTCGCTGAACACAGAATGTTAGATCTAGCCATCTCGTCTCATGACTTTGGCTAAAGTTTTGGCATGGTGAATCTTGAATACTCCAGCCAACGACATGAGACGTTCTAAAACTAGACCATTCAGATCAAACAAACCGGCACGTCTCATCTCATCTTATGTATCTGAACTGGGCTTTGTGGCTATTCTGTCCCAGTACACTTGTGTGAACTGAAGTAGCTAGCTAGCCATTTAGCTAATATCAGCGTGGTTTTCAGACCACAGACATCAGAAATATAACACAACATTAAATAAGGATTTTTAAGCCTTGAGACAATTGAGACATGGATTGTGTATGTGTGCCATTCAGATTGTGAATGGACAAGACAAAATATTTAAGTGACTTTGAACGGGGTATTGTAGTAGGTGTCAAGCGCACCGGTTTCTGTCAAGATCTGCAACGGTGCTGGGTTTTTCACGCTCAACAGTTTCTCGTGTGTATCAAGAATTGTCCACCACCCAAAGGACATCCAGCCAACTTGACACAACTGTGGGAAGCATTGGAGTGAACATGTGCCAGAATCCCTGTGGAATGCTTTCAACACCTTGTAGAGTTCATGCCCGGTGAATTGAGGCTGTTCTGAAGGTAAAAGAGGGGGTGCAACTCAATATTAGGAAAGTGTTCCTAATGTTTGGTATACTCAGTGTATTATCTAGCTAGCTATGTCTTACCTTTTCAGCAGAAAAAAATATATAATTCTGGGATGGTTATGAATCCCTTCAACTACCTTAGTTCTCTCCACTGTGTAAACTCAAATCTGAGGTTTACTCTCATCTTGGCCCGGGCTCTATCACTTTCCCTTTTTGCAAGGCATACTCTCCAAATTTCTCTGTTTCTTTTGCTTAGATGGAGTAGTTGCTGCTGGGTCAGGTTGTTTGCCCCTTATGCAATGTTTGTAAGCTAGCTATCTCCGCAAGCCAAGTGTTAGCTATGGGCTCAGCTAGCTAACTATCACACCGCCTCCTCACTGATGGCAAACACATCACTTATTGTACGCCCCACAAAATCTGGTGGGAAAAATCCAACCTGACAAGGAAATTAAAACCAATTAATACAGCGTTTCTCAGGCAGGCTAGAGGCGCAATATTGTTACTGTTGCATCACATTGGATGACCACTAAAAAAATACAAAAAGTTACATATTGCAGCTTTGAAGTATATTATGGCACCAAGATAACTAGGATAGCCAGACGACATCCCTAGCCGCGTCCTCAGAGCATGCGCAGACCAGCTGGCTGGTATGTTTACGGACATATTCAATACATCCCTATCCCAGTCTGCTGTTCCCACATGCTTCAAGAGGGCCACCATTGTTCCTGTTCCCAACAAAGCTAAGGTAACTGAGCTAAACGACTATCGCCCCATAGCACTCACTTCCGTCATCATGAAGTGCTTTGAGACACTAGTCAAGGATCATATCCCCTCCACCCTACCTTACAACCTAGACCCACTCCAATTTGCATACCGCCCCAATAGGTCCACAGACGACGCAATCGCAATCACACTGCACACTGCCCTAACCCATCTGGACAAGAGGAATACCTATGTAAGAATGCTGTACATCGATTACAGCTCAGCATTTAACACCATAGTACCCTCCAAACTCGCCATTAAGCTCGAAACCCTAGGTCTCGACCCCGCCCTGTGCAACTGGGTCCTGGACTTTCTGACGGGCCGCCCCCAGGTGGTGAGGGTAGGAAACAACATCTCCACCCTGCTGATCCTCAACACTGGGGCCTCACAAGGGTGCGTTCTCAGCCCCCTCCTGTACTCCCTGTTCACTCATGACTGCGTGGCCATGCACGCCTCCAACTCAATCATCAAGTTTGCAGACTACACTACAGTGGTAGGCTTGATTATTAACAACAATGACGAGACGGCCTACAGGGAGGAGGTGAGGGCCCTCGGAGTGTGGTGTTAGGAAAATAACCTCACTCTCAACGTTGACAAATCAAAGGAGATGATCGTGGACTTCAGGAAACAGCAGAGGGAGCAGCCCACTATCCACATCGATGGGACAGTAGTGGAGAAGGTGGAATGTTCTAAGTTCCTCGGCGTACACATCACGGACAAACTGAAGTGGTCCACCACACAGACAGCATGGTGAAGAAGGTGCAGCAGCGCCTCTTCAACCTCAGGAGGCTGAAGAAATATGTCTTGTCACCGAAAACACTGCTCCACCCACAACCGTAAGGCTCTCCAGAGGGTAGTGAGGTCTGCACAACGCATCCCCGGGGGCAAACTACCTGCCCTCCAGGACACCTACACCACCCGATGTCACAGGAAGGCCAAAAAGATCAACAACCAAGGACAACAACCACCCGAGCCACTGCCTGTTCACCCCGCTATTATCCAGAAGGCGAGGTCAGTACAGGTGCATCAAAGCTGGGACCGAGAGACTGAAAAACAGCTTCTATCTCAAGGCCATCAGACTGTTAAACAGCCATCACTAACATTACTAACATCACTAACACTAACAGAGGCTGCTGCCAACTTACTGACTCAAATCTCTAGCCATTTTAATAATACAACATTTGATGTAATAATTGTATCACTAGTCACTTTAAACAATGATACTTCATGTAATGTTTACATACCCTACATTACTCATCTCATATGTATATACTGTACTCTATACCATCTACTGCATCTTGCCTATGCCGCACGGCCATCGCTCATCCATATATTTATATGTACATATTCTTATTCATTCCTTTACACTGGTGTGTATATGGTAGTTGTTGTGGAATTGTTAGATTACTTCTTAGATATTACTGCACGGTCAGAACTAGAAGCACAAGCATTTCACTACACTCGCATTAACATCTGCTAACCATGTGTATGTGAGCAATAACATTTGATTTGATTTGATATTTTGCAGAATCTCTCAATGCTGTGCATATGCAAGCTCTTCATATAATGGTGTACTATGCAATGTGTGCATCATCAAAAAAGCACAGTTGCTAGCATTGCAATTATTAAACTAAAGCTTAATGTTGTAAAGCTGGCCCAACAAAACAAGCTAGTTTAATAGATTATTTCACCTAAATAACTTGAATATTTTGCAGAATCTCCCAGCACTTATATGCAGCAGCGCATATGAATGCTCTTCATTGGTGTGCAATGTGTGCATCAGTGAAAAAAGCAGAGTAGCTTGCATAGAAGTTATCCTCAACTCAACCCTTTGAATTAAAAAAGAATAATACAGCTACTAAGGTTTTGTCGTGATGTGATGTAATCCATGCATTCATTGTTGGTTGGCTCAATGAACACGTTACATCTGGCTAGATCTAGTGACTAGCTACGTAATCTCACCCACCAGCCGACCCTCTTTCTGTCGAGACGTTTGCTTTCAGAGTGCCTCAGAATGGGAATTGAATGGCAGGAGCAGCAAAAACAGCCGTCGGTTTTAATTGGCTGATCTCACCATCTAGCACCTCCCACTTTTTGTGGATTTCAATGTGCAAGCGTCGCAGTTAATGGGCTAAACAAGGAAGTGAGTTCGGGAAAGCATGCATCTAAGAAATAGTTTATATGCCCGAATCAGTTTGGCTCGCCAAAAATAATATGGTCGTTCTGATAGAACATTTATTCTGATTTGCTATTTTCACAATTTTTCAAAGTCCCATCTAATACAGCTCAAGCAGGCTTGCTCCCTCTCCCGTCTAGATTTGAACCCGTTTTTTAAAGTCCCACTTTGAGGCAAAGTGTTGCCAGGCTCTATGCGCCAGCAATTCGAGACTGGGGATGAGGTTACTAGCTACGGGCATAATCATCCGTTTCCCAGATTTTCATTCTCATTTTATTCACAGTGAGTGGTGAGATATCTACCTTTTCTTTGGGCATCATCCTAAATGATAAGTAGGTTAGTAGCACGCCTATCCCCGTCTGTCCCACTGAGCTGGAACTTCTGTCTCACTGAGCTGTGCACACTGCATAGCCTGTACACAGCTCAGGCTCAGTGGAAGACATATGTTCAGAGTGGGGATGGAAACTGTCATTCTTTACAGCAGACCAGGTGTAGGACTTACTTGGTCATGGTCATTTAAAAATCTAGAAAATAATCATGTAGTCCTAGTTAACCCTTTTATGTGTGATCATTCTACAGTGGTCCCTGCAGCTTACGCTCTAACCAGCGTGATTAGAAAACGTCATTAGAACA
The DNA here is from genome assembly GCF_965601325.2 of Salmo salar. Lineage (NCBI taxonomy): Eukaryota > Metazoa > Chordata > Actinopteri > Salmoniformes > Salmonidae > Salmo > Salmo salar. Next base: position 74,453,765 of record NC_138300.1, read on the forward strand.
TCTAGTTAAGATCCACGCAACAGTCAGTGTTTGAGCTGGCCACAGTGTTTTTTCACAGAATCTTTTTGCACAAACACAGTCTTTACAACGTTATGTCCTTAATGTGAGAAGTTTATTTCTGGATGCAATGTTCAGACATTCACACAGAAGTAGCAACAGCATAACACAATTCTAATGCAACTCAGAAAATGTAGGCTACATTTGTCCTAGCGCTAACTGAGGAAAGTGAGCTAATGCAAGCAATCCTACTTAGCCAATAGCAATTACTATAAAGCCCTTTATACTTCAGCAGATGTCACAAAGTGCTTGCACAGAAACCCAGCCTAAAACCCCAAAGAGCAAGCAATGCAGATGTAGAAGCACCTAAAGTTCCCATAAAAATCAAGTACAGTTTCATTATGCAATGACATTGACAATATCTCACCCACCTCCCCACACCCTCATCATCCTCTCCACTCCCTCGTCCTCCCTACTCCCTCTCCAGACAGTATGTTGCTAGCATACAAAAGCTGTCCTCAATCTTCGACAAGAAAGATGTTCAGTTCCAGTTATGATGTTGGCAAGTTATGTTCAATACTGTGTGTGTGGTTTCTGGAAGTAAAGAATAAAGATAAATTATTAGTATTTACAATAAAATATCGGGATGAAGTAACAATGAAGTAACATAATAATAACAGTAACTGAAGAACTCCACAAGGGCTCCGGGCAGGGCAGAGCTATGCTAAACAGAACAAATGAATACACAGGCCAATGCAATGGTCATGAAAAGGCAGGGCAGCTTCAAAGTATACAGCACAAGCTAATGTTTCTTTAGCATTGGCATTGTTTTACAGAACTAATAGAAAAATGTAACTACATAAGCACAATTGAGTATAACACCATAAAGGTTATGGAATCAATACTTTGCGTGTCCGCGGTAATAAAGGAATACACACAGAATACATTATGCTCCATACATAAATATGGTGTGCTACAGTAGAAATGACATAACACGATATACAGAAACTGTATTATGATAAGGTAATAAAGCACTTACTTTGATGGGAACGTGCACTGTAATTATTATTAAACCAAATAAAATTGTATTGGTCACATACACACATTTAGCAGATTTTATTGCGGGTGTAGCGAAATGCCAAGCTCCAACAGTGCAGTAATATCTAACAATACACAACAATACACACAAATCTAAAAGTAAAAAATGGAATTAAGAAATATTGAAATATTAGTATGAGTAATATCGGTGTCCGGAGTATAAGTATATATATACTGTATATATATGTAACCGATGTGAAATGGCTAGTTAGTTAGCGGTGGTGCGCGCTAAAAGCGTTTCAATCGGTGACATCACTCGCTCTGAGACCTGAAGTGGTTGTTCCCCTTGCATTGCAAGGGCTGCGGCTTTTGTGGCGCGATGGGTAACGATGCTTCGTGGGTGTCAGTTGTTGATGTGTGCAAGGGTCCCTGGTTCGAGCCCAGGTTGGGGCGAAGAGAGGGACGGAACCTACACTGTTTCATTGGTGCCGTGACCCGGTTCATTGGTTGCTGCGGAAAAGGAGGAGGTCAAAAGGGGGGTGAGTGTAACCGATGTGTGTCTCCCTCCTTTTGGCAAATCCGACCATAATTCTATCCTCCTGATTCCTGCTTAAAGTTTTTGAAAAATAGTAAACTTTAAGGCAAAAAAGGGAAGCATGATGTACTTGGTATTCCAACTGATTATAGGCTACTAAAGCCAACAACTTAACTCTCCGTCACAGAGTTTTGATGAAAAATGCCTATCTGAAAGTCACACACTGCTATTTATTGCTGACCAGCAAATGTCACTAATGTGCATTTTAGACACATAATGAAGCACCGAGTAACAAAAACACTTCCGGCACAATTTGGCAGAAGCCCTCAGAACGCCTCAGTTTCCCATCACTACTGACAATGTCAAAATAGGTGCCAAGTTTTCATCAACTAAACGATAAAACCACATCAACTGGTACAACATTTCCACTGACAGTAGGCACAAATACAACATATTTTAGACCATGCCCCCAAATATGCTAATGAGCCCCCACTTGCACATTGCCCCCACCTACATTTCAAAGTGCAGTGATGAGTTTTCTTAATGCTGCATTCGTAACCAAGTGGGAAGTGGGAATTTACCACATACGACTGGGAAAAATCCCCTTGAACCACCCTTCAACTGGTAATTACTAGTGGAAACGCATCTATCATCCCTGAGCTCCAACTTCTCACACATGCTGACCTCTGATGTCCCCCACTAAGGAAAATACCTTGATAACAGCATTTTTTTCAGTTAAATGTAACAGCAAAATATTATTTATAAAAATCAATCAATATTGTTTTTGAACTCATTTACAAGCATGATAGCTGTACTTTTAGTTTTATGGTTGATGCAGCATTTTGGCCATTAGACAATTGGTGTTTCTCAACGATTTCAAAGCACGTGAATGCATCCAATTGGTATTTACGACTTCACAGCGGGTAAATTCCCACCTCCCACATGATTATGAACACAGCTTTATATTTAATATGTTGCGTAGAAAACTGTACCATTGTAATAGGTTATCCGCACATGTACCCTAATAGGTACCGACCATTACTATGTGAGTTCTTATGTGTACCTCTGAAGGTAACTTTACTTTGAAGTCCAAAGTGTAGGAATACAGGTGAAATCAATTACTGACACAGACATGGTGGCGTAGCAGGAAGATTGGAATGCTGAACCAAGAGGTTGTGGAGTTCAAATACCATGTAAGGACATGTTGAATAGTAATTGCTGTATGCATGTGTGAGTTGAAAACACTATGTTAAAAGCATTGAGCGTGTAGCATAATGACTGATTTTTGTTTGCAGGGCATCACCTTGTAAAAATGTGAATCCACATGTGAAAGGTCATGTGAATCCACATGTAAAAATGTAAATCCACATGTGATACTTCATGTGAAATATCATCATGTGAAGTGTTCCAAAAACACATGGTTACACATGATTTCGCATGTGCAAAACATGTGGAAATGTCAAGTGAAATCATGCGATTTTCCACATGTGAAATCATGTGGTATTTTTTTTAGGAGGGTGAGTCCCCCCACAAAACGTTCCCCAACAACACTTCGGAATTTTTCCTATGCATGAATCACTTTGCAGTTCGGGGATATCACTTCCCCCAGCCCCCAATGCAACATGCTGAAACAACATGCTGAAACCTTGCCTCGTTGAACATACAGAGTTGAAGAAACGGAGATTGCGTTCTCAGTGCACAGACCCCATTACTTCCCCTCTCTTTCTCTCAATTCAATTCAATAATTGCTTCATTGGCATAAATGGATGCTTGCCACTGTTGCCAAATCAAAATATATGAAGTATTATATAAGTTAAAAACATGTTTGAGCAACAATAATAATATATACAGTATACCAACAACCATCTCTCTCCCTCTCTCTGTTCCCTGAATCTGCTCAGCATATGGTGAGGTTGCTTTCAGATCAGAGTCGGGTTCACGGTGGCACTACCCTGCTGGGATGGAATGTTTAGAGTGAATCCACGTTAGTTATTTTTCTACCTCCTCTCAGGGTGTGAGGCAGCTGTCCATCATGCGCACCTCTGTGTGGCTGGCCTCAAGGGTCACGGTAGCCCCTGGTATTTTTCAACACATCAAGGCTATCAGGAAGTGGAGCAGCCACTTACTCAAGGTCAGTCAGAGGAGAAAGTAAACGTAACCTCTCCTCTGGTGAAGAAGTGAAAACACAGTGTAAGCCAGTGAATGGACAGTAAAACGATTGTTCAGTCACTTATAGAGATTGTTCCCTTTAAATCTCATATATAGTACCTTCAGAAAGTATTCACAACCCTTGACTTTTTTCACATTTGTTGTGTTACAGCCTAAATTTAAAATTGATAACATTTAGATGTTGTGTCACTGGCCTACACACAATACCCCATCATATCAAAGTGGAATGATGTTTTTAGACATTTTTACAAAACGAATAAAAAATTTAAAGTTGAAATGTCATCAGTCAATAAGTATTCAACCCCTTTGTTATGGCTAACCTAAATAAGTTCAGGAGAAGAAATGTGCTTTACAAGTTGCATGGGCTCACTCTGTGTGCAATAATAGTGTTTAACATTATTTTTGAATGACTAACTCATCTCTGTATCCCATACATAGAATTACCGTAAGGTCCTTTAGTCGAGCAGTGTATTTCAAAGACAGATTCAACAACAAAGACCAGGGAGGTTTTCCAACGCTTTGCAAAGAAGCGCACCTATTGGTAGATGGGTAAAAAAAAAGCAGACATTGAATATCCCTTTGAGCATGGTGAAGTTGTTAATTACACCTAGTCACTACAATGATACAGGCGTCCTTCATAACTCAGTTTCTGGAGAGGAAGAAACCACTCAGTCCAATGGTGACTTTAAAACAGTTACAGAGTTGAATGGCTGTGATAGGAGAGAACTGAGGATGGATCAACAACATTATATTTACTCCTCAACACTAACCTAAATGACAGAGTAAAAAGAAGGAAGCCTGTACAGAATACAAATATTCCAAAACATGCATCCTGTTTGCAGTAAGGCACTAAAGTAAAACTGCAAAAAATATGGCAAAGAATTTTACTTTATGTTGAATACGAAGCTTTATGTTTGGGGTAAATCCAACACATCACTGAGTATCACTCTTTATATTTTCAAGCATGCATCATGTTATGGGTATGGTGGTAAGGTCTAGGGAGTTCTTTAGGATAAAAATAACCGAAATAGAGCTAAGCACAGGCAAAATCCTAGAGGAAAACCCGGTTCAGTTTTTCAACAGACACTGGAAACAAATTCCCCTTTCAGCAGGACAATAACCTAAAACAATGACATTGATTGTTCCTGAGTGGCCGAGTTAGAGTTTAGACTTAAATCAGCTTGAAAATCTGTGGCAAGACTTGCAAATGGCTGTCTAGCAATGAACAACAACCGACTTGACAGCGCTTGAAGATTTTTTTAAAGAATAATGCGCAAATATAGGTCTTTGAGACTTACCCAGAAAGACTCAGAGCTATAATCGCTGCCAAAGGTGATTCTAATATGTATTGACTCAGGGGTGTGAATACGTATGTAAATTAGATATTTCTGTATTTCATTTTCAATAAATTAGCAAAAATGTCAACAACCAAAAAATCACTTTGTCATTATGGGGTATTGTTAGTACTGTAGATGGGTGAACAAAATATATTTGATCAATTTTGAATTCAGACTGTAACACAACAAAAATGTGGAATAAGTCAAGGGGTATGAATACTTTCTGACGGCTCTGTAGATGTTATGATAGTGTCAGTGATTTTATTGTGCTGTTTTTCCAGTGTTTCCATTGTTTCTTCAAAATCAAATGTAGTGGGAGAGTGTCACCTTATAAAATCATGTAAATGTATGTATTTTTCAGTCTTTTTTGTATTGTTATCTGCAGCTGTTTTTCCTGCGTCTCTCATGGATAACGTATGACCTTTTCCTCTTTAGACCATGTTGTCCTGTTGTCGGGTCCCGCAGAACCTCACACAAGGGCACAAAGACAGTTGCCGAGTGAAGAGTTCCAGGGCAGTAAGCAGCAGTGACAAATTGGTGGCCATTTTAGGTCACAGGCAACCCGCTCCCCCCATTATTCATCAGAGCCCTCTGTGATGGAACTAATAAAGCCAGCTTGTTGCTGTGGCCACAAACATATGTTTTTGCTCTCCTGCCGACCCATTTCGCTCTTTCAATATACCTATTAATGAGCAATCTGTGGGTGTTGCCTTGTTCTTTTAGGCAACGAGGCACGTTCGAGAGCGCTATTTTCCAACTGTTGGCATAGTCGTGTTTGAACACTGGCTCCAGGCGACACAGTCATTATTATTAAATGCAATGTTGTTCTGTGCTGTCTTGGGCTGACACTATGGGGCTGAGAGAACTCCTGCTAGCTAAGGGTGTGTGTCCACTGTCGTAGCATTGACTATCAGTAAATGTGAAGACTTATATTTATCAAATCAATTCTCTATGTGTAGTTATTCCGTGATTAAACGAATCACGGAATTGTAATTAACTAGGAAGTCGGAGAACCACAGGAAAATGTTGTTTATAGAGTTGCAATTTCCCGAATATAACTCTTTTAATATTTTATTATCTTATCGATTACTGTCTTCAATTAATGTATTATTACCTTAGTTGGAGGTTGTTATTATGGATACTTCCGAGTACCATTCGGAAATGTTCTTAGACCAGATGCGTTTACCAGACTAAAGAATTTAAACAGCTGCAGCCTGAATAATTGGTCTTTAGTTTGTAGATGTCTTCACCATTTCAGGGTGGGGATGATCTCCACTTGCTCTGGTCTTGTCCTTTTGTAGAGTTGTAGTTTAAACCACTTCACACACCAGCGTCACCCGGCATGTTTTGGTCTCTAGAGAGTAGTTTCAATGTGGGGACACTGTCCCGGTGTTATCTTGACAAAATGTACATTTTTTTCACGAGTCCTTTTATTCTGGATTAGAAAAGGGGGTGTTCCATGACGCCGATGTAAATGTCTGTGCACACGGGGTGTGGTCACTGACTAGTTAAAACTTTACATGAAAAACCATACTCTCATTTAGAGGGCTAACATCACATTTCATCTTTTCAAAAGTAGTCACATACCCAATCATTCGTTTTATACAACATTCAGATGTAAATCTGGTAACTGGGAAATATACACATTGAGAGAAACAGTTATGTTGTTCTGCTGTGGTAGTTACATTACAAATTAGTAAGGAATTTGACATGATTGTTCTTTGAGTACCCATGCACAATTTCAACTGGTTGGAAAACAGAAATATTGTTACATTATTCAACCTTTTGAGGTTACCGTACTGCAAAGTCTTTATCTCTGGTATTAAAGGGATTCTCAACCTTCATTTTATTCGAGTGGGGTAAAGAGTTTTAGGTATTTCTGACCGTTATAAACCTGTGGTGGGAGAGAGAAGTCTGTGATCCTCACCCAAAAAGGGCGCGCCTTGACACCACACCCATGTGCACGTACTGCAGGGCTCATTTGTAAAAGAGACTCGGGTCTCAATATGACTCCCTGTTAAAATAAAGGTGAAATAACAAATACATGTGGGTGCGCACGTATGTGCATGTTTGTGTGACTAGTAGGACTGAAGGGGCTCAGAACTAGGGTCTGGGAGAGTGCTGCTTCTACTTCCACCGTCTTATTAATGGGATAAGACAGATAGCAAACACAGCCGACAAGCGCTACAACCTGGGACTTACATTATCTATTTCCTGCACTGAAAGAGAGTGAGCGAGAGAGAGAGAGAGAGAGAGAGAGAGAAAGAGAGAGAGAGAGGGGGGGGGGAGAAGAGAGAGAGGGGTAAAGAGAGTGAGGGAGGAGATGGCGAGGGAGAGTGTGTATACTTGTCTGTTTCTGCACATGTGAGTGTTTCTGTTATATAAAGTGAGCTCCAAAAGTATTGGGACAGTGAGACACATTTTGGCTTCGTACTCCAGCACTTTGGATTTGAAATGATGCAATGGCTATGAGGTTAAAGTGCAGACTGTCAGCTTTAATTTGAGGGTATTTTCATCCACATCAGGTGAACAGTTTAGAAATCACAACACTTTTTGTACCTAGTCCCGGTACAAAAAGTGTTGTGATTTCTAAACTGTATTTGTTGACTAAAGTAGTCAAAGTTTAGTATTTGGTCCCTTATTCCTACAAACTTGTTGGATGCATTTGCTGTTTTGATTGTGTTTAAAAAATGTTTTTGGCCAATTGATATGAATGGTAAATAATGTATAGTGTATAGTGTATAGTAATGTATAGATAACCCTGAATGAATCGTGAATAATGATGAGTGAGAAAGTTAAACAGGCATAAATATCCCCCCCCCCCCAGACATGCTAACCTCCCCTGTTATTGTAATGGCGAGAGGCTAACATGTCTTGGGGATATGATATTTGTACGTCTGTAACTTTCTCACACATCATTATTCACGATTAATTCAGGACTATCCATAATCATGGTAGCATCCACGTTAATGTAGAAATGTTTAGAAACATATTCTATTCTTATTTACAACAAAAGTGACTCCAAAATGATACAATACGCAATTCTATTGGGCACAAAATAATCTGAAACACAACCCAAATAAACCGCAAATGCATCTAACATAGAGATAGATACAAGCTTGATGTAATCATTGCGTGCTAGGAATATGGGACAAAATACTAAACCTTTGACTACTTTAATACACATATGTGAATTTGTCCCAATACTTTTGGTCCCCTAAAATGAAGGGACTATGTACAAAAAGTACTATAATTTCTAAACGGTTCACCCGATATGGATCGGTCTGCACTCTAACCTCATAGTCATTGTATCATTTCAAATCCAAAGTGCTAGAGTACAGAGCCAAAACAACAAAAAATGTGTCACTGTCTCAATACTTTTGGAGCTCACTATATCATGTGTGTTTATGCATGTATAAAGTGGTCCACATTACTCCTAGCAGAACTTGGCTGGGCGAAGCGAACGTCTGTGCCTCGCATACTCCCATAAGAAAGCATTTCCTTGAAAGACGAAAACAAAGTATCAATTTTACTGTTTGTCCCTCTTACGACGCCATACAAAACATAGCCATAACACTTCCTCAAAAAGATAAATCAAGAAATCAGTCATTAATGTTGACGTTTTTGCCGAGGAGGTCTTAGTCGCTCAATTTTACATCTAACTAAGATGTTTGGTGTAGTATTTCTCAAGTGACAATTTGCATAAAAACTTGTCGTCTCTTGTTGAATGACAACAACCACTTCATTGAAGAATCACCTAGGAAGGGGTGTAGACTTTGGCTACTGAACTTCAGCTTGCCTCATGAAAAAAATGTATTGTTTCCGAACTGCCGAAAATAACCACATGACCCTCTGTGCCTCTCCTCTCTGTGCAGCACAGCAGCAGTGGAGCCGTGCCAACAGTAGAATACTAATGAGAGAATGAGCGGGGCCCATCTCCCTTGTTAATGATTCAATCTCCCCTAACCACTGACCACGTAGGCATGGCAGCAAGGCCCACAGCACTGCAGCGCTGCCCGAGATATAAAAAGCATCAGGGAGAGAGGGAGGGAAAAGAGAGTAGGAGTGGGGTGGGAGACAGAGGGAGAGAGTATGAGTGTGGAATGCTTCCATATTTCCCATAGAGAGAGAAATATAAAAAGAGAGAAATATAAAGAGAGAGACAGAAAGACAAAGAGAAAGAAATGGCCAGGCAAACAGAGAAACAAGAGAGAGCGAGAGACAGAGAGAGAGAGAGAGAGAGAGAGAGAGAGAGAGAGAGAGAGAGAGAGAGAGAGAGAGAGAGAGAGAGAGGGAAAAGAGGCAGAGACTAGCTGGGCCCAGGAGGGCTCAGTGCAGGAGCTATAGTCAGCCTGAGGACTCCTGACCCCAGATTAGCCTGTTTTTTTCTCTCTCTCTCTGGGCTCTGGTGCAGCATTTCCAATGAGGATTTACCGCTGTATTTCACACAAAAGGTTCAGACTTCTCTGCTTCCATCTACGCAGGCCAGAACCCGTGTCTCACTGGGCCAGGGCTCCGGTGGACCTGCTCTGACTTGGAGCCAAGGCAAGGCCCTGAGTACTTGTCAGCTTTCATTTACATAACAATGGCTAACTGTGATCTTTAACACCTTCTCACAAAGCAACAGTCTTGAATGATGCAGAGGTTGTTGATTCTGCTCGCCCCATGTCTTAAGTGTCACACTACTGATGGAAGAAAATAACACTAGAGCTTACATTATTAACATAAATGGTAAAGCACCATGAGATGCCTGGCAGGGACTCTGTGTACCAACCTCCTTGCGCATTTTATGTTATCTGCTTTCCAAATGATCAATACCACATGAAATCACCCAAGGACAAAATCATTTACACTATATATACAAAAGTATGTGGACACCCGTTTAAATGAGTGGATTCGGCACCTGTGGCTGACAGGTGTATAAATTGAGCACACCGCCATCCAATCTCCATAGACAAACATTGACAGTAGAATTGCCTTACTGAAGAGCTCATTAACTTTCAACATGGCACCGTCATAGAATACCACCTTTCCATCAAGTCAGTTTGTCAAATTTCTGCCTTGCTAGAGCTGCCTTCGGTCAATTGTAAGGGCTGCTATTGCAAAGTGGAAAAGTCTATGAGCAACAATGGCTCAGCCGTGAAGTGGTAGGCCACACAAGCTCACAGAACGGGACCACCGAGTGCTGAAGCGCGTAAAAATCATCTGTCCTCGGTTGCAACACTCACTACCGAGTTCCAAACTGCCTCTGGAAGCAATGTCTGCACAAGAACTGTTCGCAGAGCAGCCACATACAAGCCTAAGACCAAGCATCGGCTGGAGTGATGTAAAGCTCACCGGCATTGGACTCTGGAGCAGTGGAAACACAGTCTCTGGAGTGATGAATCGCTTCACCATCTGGCAGAACGACAGACTAATCTGGGATCGGTGGATGCCAGGAGAATGCTACCTGCCCGAATGCATTGTGCCAACTGTAAAGTTTGGTGGAGAAGGAATAATGATATGTGTCTGTTTTTCATAGTTCAAGCTAGTCCCCTTAGTTCCAGTGAAGGGAAATTTTAACATTGCTTCCACTACAGCATACAATGACATTCTAGACGATTCTGTGCTTCCAACTTTGTGGCAACAATTTGGGGAAGGCCCTTTCCTGTTTCAGCATGACAATACACCTGTGCAAAAAGCAAGGTCCATACAGAAATGGTTTGTTGAGATTGGTGTGTAAGAACTTGACTGGCCTGCACAGAGCCCTGACCTCAACCCCATCGAACATCTTTGGGATGAATTGGAACACCGACTACGAGCCAGGCCTAAATTGGCCAACATCAGTGCCCAACTTCACTAATGCTCTTGTGGCTGAATGGAAGCAAGTCCCCGCAGCAATGTTCCAACATCTAGTGGAAAGCCTTCCCAGAAGAGTGGAGGCTGTTATAGCAGCAAAGGGGGGACCAACTCCATACTAATGCCCATGATTTTAGAATGAGATGTTCGATGAGCAGGTGTCCACATATTGGTCATGTAGTGTATGTACACACTGAAAGCGCTAGAGTGAGGATCTGTGAAAAATAATAACATCTTAGACAAAACATACATTCAAAGACTGTTTTTCCTCAGATACTAACTTCCCTATAGTGCAGTACTTTTGGTTCTACATAAGGAATAAGATGCCATTTGGGATGCAACCACTGCTGGGTGGAAATATCTGTTCCAGCTTGCATCGTGGTTACTCTTAAAATAAGCTGAGGGCTGTGACTGTGAACCATAAAGAGCCTTGTATCTATCTCCCTTGCCTAGTACAATTCCCATCCCTTAGACAAATAATGTGGGTGTTAACTGACAGTTCACACGCTTGCCAGGCCCTCTGCTCTCTCACACTCTCTCTCCCCTCTCCCTCACACACATTCCAACCTCCCTGAACACACACACACACACACACACACACACACACACACACACACACACACACACACACACACACACACACACACACACACACACACACACACACACACACACACACACACACACACACACACACACACACAACTCTATCTCCTTCTCTCACACACAGAGACAAGACACTGCCTCTCACAGTCCACTCAGACGGAACGATCTTTACGCCAACCAGTCAGATTCGAGGCGGGTTCCCATCAAAGTGTTGCCCTGCAGCGTACACAAGGTGTCACAATTCACACCAACCTGAGCAGGTAACACAAACACACACTCGCACACACACACACATGCACGCACTGACACACACACACAGGGTTGGAGAATGTGTAATCTCATTACAAAATAACTAACTGTAATCAGTTACGTTACCAGTAAAAAATGACATTAAATTCTGCATTGAAAGAAGGAGCAAATATAAGTTTTTTACACCTGAGTGAGCCTGACACAAGTCAGAGACCATTTTGATGACACACCAAATTTTGTCTTCTTCTAATTAATGCCTCTTGCTGAGGAGTAATTTTGTCCGCTCATGCAGGAGCAATAAAGGCCTAGTTCATTCATTTTGTGATAATTTGTATTTACATTATTATTTGATTTTTCATACATACATTTTTATCAGGGGGTGCTGCAGCACCTTCAACACCCCTACTTCCCACGGCTATTTCCCCACGTGGGGATTTGTTCTCTCAATTGGCTCAAAGTCAAGTTTCATCAGTACCAGGTTGGTATGTCTTTTGTTCAAGCAAGAGAAGGAACGGCCTCCTAGTGTGATAACTACCTATTGGCAGTCATATTCTCACTGTGTTCCATGCTTTAATCTTAATCTCTAGAGATTGGCTACTCGGAATTCTAACATTTAATTGTATTTGGAGTGGCACAGGAATTGCTTTGTCATTAAAGACAGTGGAAAAAGACTACAAGTACCTCTCTTTGTGCATACTTTACAAGTTTCCACTCACCCCAAAAGACTAGTCACCAAAAGGTTGCAAGATCAAATCCCCGAGCTGAGAAGGTACAAATCTGTCATTCTGCCCCTGAACAAGGCAGTTAATTCACTGTTCCTAGGCTGTCATTGAAAATAAGATTTTGTTATTAACTGACTTGCCTAGTAAAATAAAATTGTGATGAAGCATATTTACACAAGAAAGGTGTTGATTTAGCACAACGTGCTGTCACAGGTAGCTAGTGGTGCTAGCTTTCACAGGGTGTTATCCCGTAGGAGAGAGTGTGTATTTGTTTAGCATTACAGTGGAACAAGAACAAATGGCTCAGTGCAGACAGAGCTTGGAGGGATCTTTCCCCTATGTCTGAGTCAATGAGCCATCTCATTTAGCCACATTGACAAATCCTCCTCTCCAGAAAGTACTGGTAAGTGGATCAGGGGAGGAGAAGATTGTGTGTACACACTCAGGAATGTACACACACACACACGCATGCACACACACACAAAGCAATCAGGCTCATGTGCAAAATATTTCAAGAAGCAGGATCTATTGGACAGATCTTGAATTGAATGTGCCCAGCGGTGTCAGAACCACAGTGAAGGCTCTCATTAAATCTTCTATTTCTCATCTCGGCCGGTGGTGGACATGAAGCCTGGTGGTCTGTGTGCGTGTGTGTGTAGACAATCCTCCCCCTCTTCCTTTAAGGAGCCAATATGATATCCCTCTGGGTGAAAAGAGAAAACCCAGATTAGAGTCTTCTTTGTCTGTGCAGGCTTGTGGTGAGCTGAAGGTCATGTTTTACCCAGAATATAGCACCTTATTAAAGACCTCGTCCACCATGTAAACACACTTACAGAAGCGCGCGCGCACACACACACACACACACACACACACACACACACACACACACACACACACACACACACACACACACACACACACACACACACACACACCTCCAGGCGTTTTCCCGCCTGACTCGTGTCTTCTGACATCCCCCATCGTCCCTCACTTGACCCCAAGCCATGATGAGGTCACCGTGTCCATTCAAAGTGGTCCTCTTTTTATCACCATCCCTCCCTCTATCCCTAATCCTCCCTCGCTCTCTATTTCTGATCCTCCATCCCCCCATGAGGTAGCATGGCGTGGGCAGACTGGACTGACAGGCAGAAGGCAGTATGTGTGCGTGTCAGGGTTTCCGTTAGCTGGTAATAGCCGGCTTTTGGCCGATTAAAAATAAATAAAAAAGCCTATAAATAAACTGACACCGCCAATTGTCCGTTAGAAGATGAAAATATCTCATTTACAAAATAATGCATTTTAGCCTATGGAAATACATTTGACTGGTCATGCTTATAGGTTAATTTGCATAATTTGGTGGAATTGAATTTGCCTGTGTACAAAATATTCGGAATGTATCTTATTTATCACACACGTACACAGTAAAAAATACTTTAAAGTATTACTTAAGTCATATTTTTTAAGTCATCTGTACATTCCTGTTTATATTTTTGACAACTTTTACTTCACAACGTTCCTAAAGAAAATAGTGTCCTTTTTACTCCATACATTTTCCCTGACACCCAAAAGTACTTGTTACATTTTGAATGCTAAACGGGACAGAAAATGGTCCAATTCACACACTTATGAAGAGCACATCCCTGGTCATCTGTACCGCCTCTGATCTAGCGGACTCACTAAACACAAACGCATTGTTTATAAATTATGTCTGACTGTTGGAGTGTGCCCCTGGCTATCCATAAAAAATATATATATATAAAAAAAAAATATATATATATATATATATATATATATATATATATATATATATATATATATATATATATATATATATAATATTTGTGTCATCTGGCTTGCTTAAAAAAAAGAATTGTGTAGCCTAGGCCCACTGGTTGTATGAATTTGGGATCTACCGACCCACAACTGTCCCAGAGTCTGTTTGGAATAGGCTATTTCTTTCATGACAAGCTGACCAATAAAATAGGTAAAAGTTTCTACCATGGGGGATAGTATATTTGCTGTTCTTGTTGGCTGAGGAAAAGTACATGTGGACAGTTATTCTAACAGCTTCAAAGTGCACATCAGAATTCGATAAGAAGGGCATCGTTGCATCCTGGACTTGCATGTTCTGTTAATATGAATTACCATAATCTAAACGTGATTTATGTCATTCTGAGCACTGTGGGTGGACGCCCAAATCAGATTATGCACTCAATGCATATGGGTCCAGTAAATTTCTCAAATGTCCAGTCAATTAAAACGCTACCGGTTAAATGTCCAGCGCCTCATTTTCCTAACAGAAACCCTGGTGTGTGTGTGTGTGTGTGTGCCTGTGTTTGTGTGTCTGTGTGCACATGCAGGCGGAGGAGAGTGGAGTCACCAGCTGCAAAGTGACAGGGTGAGAGAGAGAGAGAGAGAGAGAGAGAGAGAGAGAGAGAGAGAGAGAGAGAGAGAGGCATGGCTGGGCTGGACTGAGCTGCTGAGGGAATCGAGAGTGACACACCATCACTGGGGCCAGTCATTTATATGTCACCCAAGTGGATTCATAATGAATGACTTACTCTTCATGACCTCTGCTTGCATCTAGACTGTTTACATTATGCCAAACCATATTCAGCCAAAGTACTACTTGGGTCGTTCCACCAATTACGTTCCACTGGGCACAATATCTCAAAAGGAAACGTTTTACCATATTAAAAAGAGTGTTCAGCTCACGTAACAGGATTGATCTTAAAATGAGGGACAGGTTTATTTATTTTTTTTACATTTAAATGAATCACTAATCACATGAAATAAATAAGAATCTTCAGAAATGATTTTGTCAAAGCAACAAAATAACTAGGTCTTTACAATGATGGCGGAAACTTGGAGAAATGTTTGGATTAAGTTGTTCAAATCTTCTAGAAGTCACAGAGGGTGAATAGAGAATTCAGAATTTTGGTACTTTAGCAAGTCTTTCTTCATATAATAAATTAGATTTATTGAATTTTCCATGTGGTCTATATTACAGGGCACTTCGTTTAATATAACCGTCTTTTAAAATGCAATATTTGAGCACAATTTCTACAGATAATATCAAAGGGATGCAAAGGGAGGCAAAGGGATGCCCCCCCCCCCCCCCCCCCCCCCCAAGTGTGTCATGTCATGAGGATACCTGGACACCACCTAGACAGGGACAACTCGTTTTTGTGATATCTGGTATATCATCAAAATAAATCAATCACAGCATGTTTTTGCAAATTTTCAGACTCATTCAGCAGTTTTTATTACTTACTTTATTATTTATCATATTACTTGTATATTTTTTTTTTACGAGAACCTTACAAACTGCACACTCACCAAGTGCCAATAAATCACTCAACTCAAAAACCACATGGAAACTGGATATCTTTTTACATTACTGGTTAGAGGACAACCTGCAGAACACAGTCAGCTACATTTTGGAATGTTGCATTTTGACACGTGGGTCCCCAAAACAGAAAGAGAAATGCAACGCTTTTGTGTTAATCACTCATCGATTATCACGTTGAAATCAATTGCGCAAGAGGCGGTAGAGGAGGTTGCACATCCTGTTAAAACTAACACAGCTGAAAAACTAACACAATTAAAACCACACTGAATCTGGGAATAATGTGTCCATAACTGGTTAGAGGACGATTTGTAGAAGACTGCTAGCTACATTTTGAATTGTTGCATTTTCATTAAGTGGGTCGTCAATGCAGTAAATGTAATGCAACACTTTTTTTGTTAATCACTTCCATCGATATCACACTGAAATCAATAGAACAGGGGGGAAACTTTTTGGGTGTAGCGCTTTTATAACTAACACTATTCAAAGGGCACATGGAAACTTGAATAACCTATACATGGTTGGTTAGTTGTAGAGGGCTTATATATATATTTTGGAATGGCGGATTTTGATTTTGGGAGGCTGCCATCACAAGAAAAGGGAACAAACCACTTTGTCTGTTAGTTAACTTCAACGGATCGCGACCACCCACAGGATATCGACAGTGATAACGGCTAGCTGCTATTTAAGTGGTAGTTTGACCTTAAAATCAGTGTATTGGTGTGTGGCCAGCGACTTTTAAAGAGAGACCGCCTGGAATGATCCGTGCCATTTGAGAAGAAAAATGATAACTGCATTCGAGTCCTGCGACCCCCATTTTAAGCAATTGATCTTGTGTCATTGTGTTGACTATAAACTGTTTTACTAACATCACCAATCTGAGGTAAAAAGGATGTGCAATTTCCCCCAATCCAATGTGGTCACAATGTCAGTTTGTGTAACATAGTAACACATTCTGCCCACATCCTGGAAAGTAGCGTAATATACATTAATTTAATATGGCAAAATAATTAAATGTATTAATTTAGGATAGTAAATTAAGCAAACTCACAGATTGTTTTCAATAATCACATATATGTCTCACTAGTTTAACCAATTAGAGATTTAAAAAATGCTCTTATGCACAATTTAACCAGGCGCTCTATAAAAAGCTCCCCATAGTGACAGCCCTGTAAGGGAGTGCGTAACTGGCGGCAGGGAAGTCAGGCGCAGGAGAGCAAAACTTGGTCATCAACGGAGCAGTTTTATTATTAAAACCACTGGTAACCAGAGCCACAAACAAATGGGTACAAAACTTGTCACGCACCAGAGAAAACGTGCACATGCACTTACAATAAACAGTTCCGCACAAAGACATGGGGGGAACAGAGGGTTAAATACACAACATGTAATGAGGGAAATTGAGACCAGGTGTGTGAGAAGACAAGACAAAACAAATGGAAAATGAAAAGTGGATCGATGATGGCTAGAAGACTGGCGACGCCGAGCGAACAAGGAGAGGAACCGACTTCTAGCAAATTACTTTTGTGCTTGAAGGAGCATTATTTCTTAAGTGTGACAATGTGAATGAAAATTGTCTATTAGCTAGCTAGCTTGCTAGCTGAGCATCACACCAAATATGAAATGAATGGGGATACTAAATGCTTCCTCCTATAGCTATCTAGCCACTGTTGTTAGTAACATGATTAAATCACAATTAATTTCATGAAGCAAGCTGACTATTCTGCCGAAAGTCAGTGCAGTACCTAGTCACAAATGAAAGGTTGTCATAGCGAATGACGATGCTAAATGTTTACCTAGCAAGCAAACTGGCAGTATGGTACAACAGATATCTCTGTGGTATAAAGGAGTGTGAATTCAATTATTTATTCATCTTGCTAGCTAGTTATCTAGTTTGCAACATTAGCACAGCTAGCAAGCTTTGGCTATCTAGCATGAACATGCCAATGGAAGCAAAGCTTAAGAAAGCAATGCAACTACCAACTTCTGGCCTGTCTATGCTGTATGTGCCATGTGTCCAAAGTGCAGAGTAGGTGCAGAGTAGTACCGCAGCCGACAGTCTCGGTGGTCTGATCAAGGCTCTAGAATTGAAATTTGTGACTCAAGCCATCCGAATATAATAGAACAGAACAGAACCCAATGAACTGAACAGAATAATTCAAATTTTAGCTTTATTTTTCTCATAGGGAACAAAATGCCTTTTAATCTATTATATTGTATTCATACTTTTCTTCCCATCCTGAATATAAAAGATTGTCCTGTATTTCAACCAGCTCAAAAAGCTATACCCGGTTATAAATAACACTGATCTGAGAGCAGTTCCAGATTGAATCCCGCAGTTGGTCGGGCTCATGTAAGTGTGGAATTTCTCCACTCTCACAGGTCGTGTCCCAAATGGCACCCTATTCCCTACACAGTGCACTACTTTTTGACCAGTGCCCTGGTCAAAAGTAGTGTGCTATGTAGGGAATAGGGCGTCATTTAGGACGCAGACGCAGTCTCTCAGTTCAGTGAGATCTGCTGATCAAAAGGGCCGTAACTCTCTTCACTCTCCATTATCTAACTCTCTTCACTCTCCATTATCCGGAGCCACAAGGAGAGCTGCCAAATGCAGCTGGCACCAAGATTTATGTCAGCCCAGCCCCTGTGTAACAGGGTAGGTAGCCCCCTGTGTGTGTGTGTGTGTGTGTGTGTGTGTGTGTGTGTGTGTGTGTGTGTGTGTGTGTGTGACAGAGTGAATACCCAGCGAGAGGCACTCGGCTTCTCAAATCCTTTCATGGCCTCCTGCTTCCAGCCTGCGGGAGCCACATCACCATCTCAATATGTCTGCTTTTTATTAAGGTCATTTTTCCACTTCAATGAGAAACGGGAGATGGTGAAATTATGTCAAAATGGAATTGAAAGGTTCTAGTTGAAGGTGAAAGAGGCGAGTGAACCCCGGATGTTAGTTTGACATGTTCTTTAGTCACTGAGAGGAAGCTGAAGGAGCTAATGCTAGAGTGAGTTTTTTTCTTTTTCGTGTGCATTGTCGTCTGTAATAGGATTGTGTTCAGAATGAGTCTGGCATGGGAACCATTCCCACCCCTTCCACCCAACACCCCCTTCATACCAAGAGGCTTAGGAGCAGAAGAACCGTAAAACACCCACTCCCTTTGCCTCCCAGCACTCTCCCTCCAACCCCCCAATGTGTGCTCGAAGCTAGCTCACAAAATGCATTATGCCTATAAGTGTGAGGAATTAAGTATGATTGAAATCTAAAATAACCAAAGATTGTACGTTTTTTTTGTATCGTTTTTCTTTTTTCCTTCTTGGTTGTTAAGACTGCATGTAAAATGGGATCGATTTTGACTGTATATCATACTTTCTTAATAAGCTGCCTACATTCTGATTAATCCACAGATGAGTCATGTCATCCAGGCCTGCGTCCCACAGGGCATCCTATTCCTTACATAGTGCACTACTTTTGTCAAAATAGGGTGCCCTTTGGGACGCAGGATAAACACTTGAGACAATTAGTGGTGGGGAGTCGACTCCAAAATAATGAATTCCTCAACTCCTTCCCCATCGACTCCCGCTGTGGACGCCCATTTCTGGGTGTCACACTTAGATTCCGCTAGAAATTGTCTCCCCAGTATTTTTGCATTGGAGGAGACTGAGTAATTGTCGTAGTCTACTTCAGAGAACACAAGCTCTTGCATCTTTCACAGCAAAAAAAGAGCGAGCTGGCGAGGGAGGTGCACAGCCAGGTATAGGTAGGCTGGTCGCCCAACAGTCAGACAGAGTCAGAACCTTCCATTGGTAATCAAAAGTTGTAGGCCTATACCACAATTCTGTATCTCACAATTTATTGCCTTGCAATGAATAGGCTTAGCTATTCTACAACAACAGATCGAAGACTGAACAAACTCGGATGTTTCTCAGAGAAGAGAAAGAGCAGACGAACCAGCAAGGGATAGAGAGGAGGGGCAGGCAGATAGACATTTGGTACCATGCACATAGGCTATATTTTGGTAATCTATAGACTTTCGCAATGTCTTGTCTTGCAATGCCTAGTAAATTCAACAAAAAGCATATGCAAGTATTGATTAGGCTACCAACGAGTATGGCTAAGCTATTTTATATAGTGCCAGTGCATTGAAGTTGAACATTGCCAAATGTTTCAGATTCATTTGCCAGGGTATCAGCACAAATTATTTTTAAAAGGATAGCTGATTAGGCATCATCATATATTGAGCCATGGAAGCCTGTTTCCAATAAAGCATACAGGACACAGAAGTTTGGTGGCATCTTAATTGGGGAGGACGTGCTCGTGGCAACGGCTGGAGCGGAATCAGTGGAATGGAATCAAACACATGGTTTCTATGCATTTGAAGCCAATCCATTAGCTTCGTTCCAGCTGTTATTATAAGCCGTCCTTCACTCATCTGCCTCCACAGATACAGATAGGTATAGTGTATCACTTTGCCAGACACGTGTTTTGAAAGACACAAAAAAAGAAAATAGGTTGCCAGTCGGCCGCGAATATCAATACAATGTTTCAGCACCAAGGACAGCGCACGTCGCTCTACAAAGCACAGCGGGCAGCAGAGCTCCGCAGGAAGTCATAACCATGGACAGCAGCACCAAAGCAGAGATTCATCAAAACCACACGTGTCAAACTCATTCCACAGAGGGCCGAGTGTCGGTAGGTTTTCGCTCCTCCCTTTGACTTGATGTATCAATTTAAGTAACGTTTTTTTATGCTATTTACAGAAAAATAAATCCTGGATGCTTTACTAGCAATAGACAACAAGAAATCCACAGAGGCCGACAAATTTTATCCTGGTCTGTTTAAGTGTGCAGCGCACATCATTGTTGGTATAATAACCCACATTGTTATCAGGAAATAGCTATATTGCTGCCACTCCACAAGGGCAAGGATAGTAGTTATCTTAATAATTATCGCCCCATTTCAAAGGATTCGTTGTCTAGCTGAGATTCTCGAATCCTTGGTAAATGTACAACTTTGCTCTTTTTTATCTGAGAAATGTATTTTGAATGTAAATCAGAGTTTAGGCCTGGGCATAGTAATATTACAGCAACCACTTTAGTTGGTAATGATCTTGTCAATGCTTTAGACACTACAATGAAATGTGCTGCTTTGTTTGTGGACCTGTCAAAAGCTTTTGATACAGTTGATCATGCTATTTTATTGAATAAGTTGTCCTCGATAGGCCTGAGCTCTGTCGCCTGTTCTTGGTCTCATAATTATCTTAGTGACAGAACTCAGGCCATCGTGATGGATGGGGTTAAGTTTGAATTTCTTGAAGTACATAAAGGTGTACCACAGGGATCGATATTGGGACCTGCTCTCTTCGCTATTTATATAACACCATTGGTCAATCTGTTCAATACTGTAAACTTCATCTATATGCGGATAATACTGTTATGTATGCTATTGCCCCGACTATTGATCTGGCTGTGTCAAAACTACAGTCAGATTTTATAGCTATGTAGGATTCCCTTGCTGATTTAAAACTTGTGCTTAAAATGGGCAAAACAAAATACATGTTGTTTTTAAACTCTTGTAAGAAACATTCAGATTAACTACATTTCCACTCATTAGATCGTTCTCCAATCGAAAGTGTTCCTGCATATATTATACTGAGGCATTTGGATTGATATGGATTTTACGTAAAACATAAAGATGAGCTGGTTAAGAAGCTAAGATTTAAAGTTGGCTTTTTCTACATAAACAGATTGTGACTTTCTCTAAGCAGTAGGAAGCAGATTATTCAGTCAACCTTTTATCTGTTCTTGATTATGGTGTTATTATTTATCAACGTGCAGCTGCTACTACTCTTAAACCTTTGGAAGCCATCTACCATAGTGCCCTTTGTTTTGTTGATACTCATCACTGTATCCTGTATCGAAACGTTGGCTAGAGTAAAGACCTGTTGCTCTCTACATTACTCCCTTTTTGTTTACGAGGCCCTACTTCATAAACTTCTGTCTTATCTAACTTTGTTGTTGATGTCAAGCGGTGGGTGTAGCTGGTGCAGGGAAGTCAGGCGCAGGAGAGCAGAGATGAGTGGACAAAGCGCTTTACTGAGGCAATCATTTGAACAGAATGCAACCGCATCACAAAAACAAATTCCCAAAGAACAAGTGAAGCAGGGGGAAAGCCTTGATTGAACAGTATTTTATTTTCTAGGCCACGGGCGCAGAGGCCATGCTTCTATCGGCACCTGCCTCATTAGACACTGTCAGGCTAGAGCTAGAGCTAGCACTAGCACTAGCAGTAGTGGTTGGATTTCTTTTTGCAAGGACGACGACGACGAGGAGAAGTAGGTTGTAAGTGGAACACAGGATGCACAGGATAAACTTTTCTTATTGTCTCGCTCCTTGCGTTTTTTGCGCACCTGATGACATCGAGATCTTAATTAGACCGGGTAGGCTACATGTCAATCAAATATGACAGGCCCAGGTAAAAAAGAACTATGAACATTGAAAGGACTTGGCTAAAAACTATTTGTTTTCATTTTCATGTTGTTTTGGTACTGTATGAAGTAAGCTATAAGTAAGATACCAAAAGTAGTTTTAAACTAACAAATGACTAAATAAAAAAAGGAATAATAATTTTGAAGACCCTAGTCCCACTCCCACCCCCACCAGCAGCCAACCAGCAGCGCAGCCGCAAGTCCTAGGCCAGGGGGCCCCACAAGGGAGTATAGCGACAGGCACAGCTGTGCATTGCTCAGACCAATTCCAGGATTTAATGAAGTCATGTAATATAAGATATTATATATTAATTTGCCCATGTTTTATAGTGTTAAATGAAGTTTTTCCTTTGGTTTTTTGGTACATTATAGACTAATGCTTTTCTTTAAAACATCTAAGGGCCCCTAGGTGCGTGAGCCCTGGGGTGGTCCCCCCCCCCAATACTTGTAATATTGTCAGCTACAGTTAAACTCAAAACATTGTCAGATATGTTCTGGTAATAATATGAGCTGCATAGCCAGCTAGCTATACAACTAAGTTAGCTAACAAGCTAGCAACAAACCAAAACACTCTCTAGAAAGTTGCTTTTAGTTACCTGACTTACTAGTTTTACATATCAGAAAATCATTTTTAAACTGATGGGTTTTTTTGTTCCAAAAAATAGAGCAGGTAATGTTCCTATTTGGACTAGGCTGCTGCAGGCAGACTGCCGTTTTTGGCAGCAAAATGCCTTGGTTTGAAAGGTGTATAAATAATACCTGGGTGGGGGAGAAAAGGGGGAGTGTGCGTGTGGGAGACAACGTGCGCTTACATACTGTGTCAACGGCTACTCTCACTTACCTGCCAGTACAGATCAACAGCAAAGAAATATAAAAAAAGACATCTAAATCACACATTTCTGTCAGACACAAAATACAATCCCCCCCTTCTCCAAAGACTATGAATTTATGAATATGCAACACAGGGAATCATCAATCGCTAAAACACAAAAACCACTGATACAGAAAGCAAAAAATAATGAAAGGCAGAGAGAGGCTGAGAGAATGCTCCAACGCTGAGATAATGTCCCAGAATAAAGGATGAACGGCAGAGTGAGGCTGAGAGAATGTTACAGCACAGCGGTGCCTCATTCCTGGGTGGCTGAGGAGGTGAGGTTTGCAGAAGGAGGGTGTTCTTCTTCAGTAAGAGATGACTTGGGGGGGAACAATGGGAAACTTAAGGTTACTTGTGTAACCCAAGTTCTCTGATAATATGAGTTATATGTATCACGTGTATTCACAAGGTTGCCTAGTGAACCTATCAAAAGTGTCTGTTGGAGACAGACATGAAGAGTGGCAAATAAGGTGAGACCCTCACTTCCATAAAAGGAGCCACTCTCCTGCCCTCTGGTTATTCTCAAGCATGCTTCTCTTCCTCACGCTCTTGCGAGCAGGGGAATGCAGTGATACATCTCACTCATATATCAGAGAACCGGGGGTTATGCAAGCAACCTTAAGTTCTCTTTCAAATACTTGTTTCGATGTATCACTAAGGATTTGTCTAACTCCCGAATTGAAAAACACACTCTCTGAAGCCAGGTTAGTATGAAAATCAGCAACCCTCAGAGGTTCCAAAACTAAGTGAGTATGGGCAGACTGTGGGTGCGAACAGTAGCTGCGAACAGTAGCTAGTAGAGCAATGTCCATCTATACGCTCAGGGACGCCAAGGGCAGTAGTAAAGAAAAAGACAGAGGAAGATAGCATCTGTAAAAGAATTCTAATCACAATAGACACGTCCCAGGATGAGCTAAAAGCTTAGAGACTGGGCGTATCCGACGTGCTCTTCTTAGAGACTACACAACAGTTAAGGATAAACTGTATCACTGTCGGGGCCTTGGCAGGCTAAGAAAGCGGCAAAGATTAACCTGGTTGCGGTCCAAAAGATCCTCCAAGGAGCATTGGACTATGGAAAACAGAGTTGGGAGGAACAATCTTTATAGTCACACCACTTCTCCATGACAAAAAAAATGCAAAAAACAGAGAGCGTGCATAAGACTGAGAAAACAGAGAGAGTGCATAAGACTGTGAAAACAGAGCGAGTGCATAAGACTGTGAAAACAGACAGCGTGCATAAGACTGTGAAAACAGAGAGCGTGCATAAGACTGTGAAAACAGAGAGCGTGTGTCACGACTTCCACCGAAGTCGGTTCCTCTCCTTGTTCGGGCGGCGCTCGGCGGTTGACGTCACCGGTCTTCTAGCCATCGCCGATCCACTTTTCATTTTCCATTAGTTTTGTCTTTGTTTCCCACACACCTGGTTGTCATTTCCCAGTTACTGGTCATGTATTTAACCCTCTGTTTCCCCCATGTTTTGTGTGTGATTGTTTGTTGTTCAGGTTGGTATGTTTCTGGCTGGTTTTTTCGGGGTGCTGTTTTCACCAGTGCTTTGTGGCAACCGTTATTGTTCGCACATTGGGATTGTTACTTTGTGCTGTTTCTTAAGTAAAGTGCGTTGTTCACTCATCTCTGCTCTCCTGCGCCTGACTTCATGCACCAGCTACACCCACCACCTGACAGCGTGCATAAGACTGTGAAAACAGAGAGCGTGCATAAGACTGTGAAAACAGAGAGCGTGCATAAGACTGTGAAAACAGAGAGCATGCATAAGGGGCTGGCACTCTTTCCTAAGAGTTGCGAGCCTGTCTCTTTCCTTGCTTGTGAAAATGTTGAGTTTCCACCATCCTCACTTGCGCCATGCGCAATGTAAAATCAAAGAACACCGCTGTTTGCAGGCAGAGTAGTAGGTAGAATAGTGGGTGAAACCATTTACTAGATGTGTCTTCTGACTTGCCTTTTTTATATTACTTTCCTTGAAAGAACAACTAGTTTTGAGTGTCTCCCCTATTTGGAAAGTTGGTCTGCCTGCTTTTCAGTCCGAGAGAGACATTCTGAAAGCAGGTTTGTGTTTCCTTCCTCTGTACATAAAAACTGTTTAACACAATAGTGTCTTTTGAAAACTGGTTCATATATCCCAAAGTCATTAGCGAGTTAACCGAGTGTTTCATGGCTTAGCTAGCCATGTTAATGACGAGCTAACTAGCACCATCAGTCAGTGCCCTGCAATATCACCCTAGTTATTGTTAGCAGGTAATTGGTAATCCAAGGGTTCTTTAATTAAATATTAATAAGTGAATGATTATTGTATCACTACCTTAAAAGGTTTATATAGAAAGGTTTCTTCTTGTGCTCTGCATTTATGGATTGATGTCGCTTCATATTGAGGGCATGTATTATTACCATAGCTCCTATATAAAATATATCTTGTGTCCTGTGTCTTGTGTCTAACCAGTGAACGTGTGGCACGTTCCTGTCAATGCCTGTCATCACTGTTTGATGTCTTTTACTGCAGGTATGTTTTACTGTATTTTTGTTATTTTCTTAACACAACGCATTTCTAATATATGATCACTTTGTGCATTGAGTTTGAGAGAGAAATTCTGAGAGCAGTGAAAGGTGTGGCTGTGACCGTCCTGTCAATGCCTCTCATCACTGTTTGATACCTTTTACTGCAGATAAAAACAAAGTCAACCTTAAATGTGGGTGTCCGTGTGCCGTTCTTCTGGGTTGCTATATGGAGTTGGTTACACTAACCTCATAGCTAAGGTATGCTATAGCTAGCATAGTGCTAGCTGAAGGGAATCGCGTGGGGGTATTTCGACTCAGGGTAGGTATTCTCCCAGGACTGCATAGCCGTGAAATGAATAAACATACAGTACCAGTCAAAGGTTGGACACACATACTCATTCCAGAGTTTTTCTTTGTTTTTACTATTTTATACATTATACATCAAAACTATCAAAATAGCACATATGGAATAATGTAGCAAAACCAAAAAAGTGTTAAACAGATCAAAATATATAGCCACCCTTTGCCTTGATGACAGCTTTGCACAATCGTGGCATTCACTCAACCAGCTTCATGAGGTATTCATGTATTTCAATTAACAGGTGTGCCTTGTAAAAAGTTAATTTGTGGAATTTCTTTCCTTCTTAATGCGATTGAGTCAGTCAGTTGTGTTGTGGCAAGTTAGGGGTGGTACACAGAAGATAACCCTATTTGGTAAAACACCAAGTCCATATTATGGCAAGAACAGCTCAAATAAGCAAAGAGAAACGACAGTCCATCAAAACTTTAAGACATGAAGGTCAGTCAATTAGGAACATTTCAAGAACTTTGAACGTTTATTCAAGTGCAGTCGCAAAAACCATGAAGCGCTATGATGAAACTGGTTCTCATGAGGACCGCCACAGGAAAGGAAGACCCAGAGTTACCTCTGCTGCAGAGGATAAGTTCATTAGAGATAACTGCACCTCAGATTGCAGCCAAAATAAATGCTTCACAGAGTTCAGGTAACAGACACATCTCAACATCAACTGTTCAGAGGAGATTGCGTGAATCAGGCCTTCATGGTCAAATTGTTGCAAAGAAACCACTACTAAAGGACACCAATAAGAAGACAAGCAATGGACATTAGACTGCTGGAAATCTGTCCTTCGGTCTGCTGAGTCCAAATTTGAGATTTTTGGTTCCAACCTCCGTGTCTTTGTGAGACACAGAGGAGGTGAACGGATGATCTCTGCATGTGTTGTTCCCACCGTGAAGAATGGAGGACGAGGTGTGATGGTGTGGGTGTGCTTTGCTGGTGACACTGTCAGTGATTTTATTTTGAATTCACAGCACTCTTAACCAGGATGGCTACCCCAGCATTCTGCAACAATACGCCATCCCATCTTGTTTGTGCTCAGTGGGACTATCATTTTTAATTAACAGGACAAAGACCCAAAACACACTTCCAGGCTGTGTAAGGGCTATTTGACCAAGAAGGAGAATGGTGGAGTGCTGCATCAGATGACCTGGCCTCCACAATCTCCCGACCTCAACCCAATTGAGATGGTTTGGGATGAGTTGGACTGCAGAGTGAAGGAAAAGCAGCCAACAAGTGCTCAGCATATGTGGGAACTCCTTCAACACTGTTGGAAAAGCATTCCTTATGAAGCTAGTTGAGAGAATTTCAAGAGTGTGCAAAGCTGTTATCAAGGCAAACGGTGGCTACTTTGAAGAATCTAAAATATAAAATATATATGTTTTACACTTTTTTGGTTACTACTTTCATATGTATTATTTCATAGTTCTGATGTCTTCACTATTATTCTACAATGTAGAAAATAGTAAAGAATTAAGAAAAACCCTTGAATGAGTAGGTGTGTCAACTTTTGACTGGTATCGTAGGTTAAACGAGACTAGAGAAAGGATATTGCAATATTACTGTGTTGCAGGTCCCAATGCTGGTTTGATTACATTGCCTTGGGCGTTAGGTAACTAGCAGCTACCTTATGGTGAATGTGTGCCATGGCTAGCTCAGTGCTGGCTGAAGGAAACCGAGTGACCGAGTTAGCCTTCAGAAAGAGTGCTGCCGTGACAGACGTTCTACTTAACCCAATGGGTAAACGTTGGTTAACTAGACTAGAGAAGGGAGCTAGCAATGCTACCATGTTACAGGTAGGGTACGCTAGTGAGGTTAGCTTGCCTCTCAGCAAGCTAGCTAAGTTAGCCTAAGCCTTGCAGCGTGGGCTAACTGAGTCTCAATAGCTAGCAGTGATACTAGCTACCAACGGAGACTGAGAAGTAAAAGTACATTTCTACTCGAATCTTCCGGTTAGTACTCAACCTCTCAACAGGGTCTGAAGACCTACGCTCGGCAGCGATATCCTTCAAAGTTTGCTCGTGAGCAGATTAAGCAGGCAAACAGCTTTCCAGTCGATATAGAGCTAGAGGAGTGACACTCTTTGTGAGTAAGAGAAACGAGAATAACCAGAGGGCGGGTGTCACGTCCTGACCAATATAAGTTGTTATTTTCTATGGTAGAGTGGTCAGGGCGTGACAGGGAGTGTTTTTGGTTTTGTTCTATGTTTTCTCTTTCTATGTTGTAGTTCTAGTTTGTCTATTTCTAGGTTGGGGTTTATTGGGTTGACCTTCAATTGGAGGCAGCTGGTCCTCATTGTCTCTAATTGGAGGTCATATTTAGTAGGGGTGTTTCTGCATGTTGTTTGTGGGTGATTATATTTTGAGTAGTGTGTTTTTTCCCTCTCTGCGTCACGGTTTGTTGTTTTCTGGTTAGTTTAAGTATTTATGTATTGCATCACGTTTCAGAATGAAATAAAGTTGTGGAACTACAAAAACGCTGCGCTTTGGTCCGCTCCTTATCACAGCCGTGACAGAATCACCCACCAACCAAGGACCAAGCAGCGTAGCATGGAGCAGCAGGAGTCATGGACATGGGAGGAAATATTGGATGGCAAGGGACCCTGAAGGCAGGCTGGGGAGTACCAGCGCCCGAAGGAGGCACTTGAGGCAGCGAAGGCAGAGAGGCGATAGTATGAAGCGCGATATCCACCAAGAGGCAAGGACGAGAGGCAGCCCCAAAATTATTTTTTTGTGGGGGCATACGGGGAGCCCTGACCTAACTTCCCGGACGAACAGGAAAGAGCTGTGGAGCAAACCGGAGCCAGTCAAGGAGTCAAGCAAGGAGCTTGACGCGAGATTCCGGAGAATGGTGCTGGCGGAAAGGGCACTGCGAAGCGGGCGGACAGAGGGGCGAGAAATGCATTACGGGGTAGTGCGCACTATCTCGCCCATCCGCACGCACAGTCCGGTGCGGTCGATACGGGCTCCGCAGTGTTGCCGGGCTACAGTGACCATCCAGCCAGGACGGGTTGTGCAGGCCGTGCGCTCCAGACCTCCAGTGTGTCTCCAAGACCCAGTGTACCCTGTGCCTGTTCCGCGCACTCTTCCTCCAGTGCGCCCTCATAGCCCAATACGTCCTGTTCCTGCTCCCCGCACTCGCCCTGAGGTGCGTGTTACTAGTCTGGCGCCTCCTAAGCCAGCCCCACGCATCAGGCCTCCAGTGCGCCTGCCCAGCCCAGTACGTCCTGTTCCTGCTCCTCGCAGTAGCCCTGAGGTGGGTGTTACGAGTCTGGCGCCTCCTATGCCAGTCCCACACATCAGGCCTCCAGTGCGCCTGCCCAGTCCGGGGCGTCCTGTTCCTGCTCCCCACACTAGCCCTGAGGTGCGTGTTACTAGTCTGGCGCCTCCTATGCCAGTCCCACGCATCAGGCCTCCAGTGCACCTGCTCAGCCCGGAGCCTCCAGCGACACTCCTCAGCCTGGAGCCTCCAGCAACACTCCTTAGCCCGGAGCCTCCAGAGACGCTCCTCAGCCCGGAGCCTCCAGAGACGCTCCTCAGCCCGGAGCCTCCAGCGACGTTCCTCAGCCCGGAGCCTCCAGCGACGCTCCTCAGCAACCCGGAGCCTCCAGCGATGCTCCTCAGCAACCCGGAGCCTCCAGCGACGCTCCTCAGCAACCCGGAGCCTCCAGCGACGCTCCTCAGCAACCCGGACCCTCCAGCGACGCTCCTCAGCAACCCAGAGCCTTCAGCGGTGGTCTGCAACCCAGAGCCTTCAGCGGTGGTCTGCAGCCCAGACACTTCAGCGGTGGTCTGCATCCCAGAGTCTTCAGCAGCGGCTTTTAGACCAGAGTCTTCAGCGGCGGTTGGCGGTCCGAAGCCTCCGACGATGATCCAGGGTCTGGTTCCTCCGGACAAACAGAATCAGGGGGATCAGCGGGCGGTGGGGATACTACGCCCGGAACCAGAGCCGCCACCATAGACATTTTTCACCCACCCTGCCCTCCCTTTGTGTTTTGTGTTTTTTGTTTTTGGGGGGGGTGTTTGGGGGGGGGGGTTGTTGTTGTTGTGGTGTTGGCATTCGGAGTCTGCACCTTTTGGGGGAGGTACTGTCACGTCCTAATCAATATAAGTTGTTATTTTCTATGGTAGAGTGGTCAGGGCGTGACAGGGGGTGTTTTGGTTTTGTTCTGTTTTCTCTTTACGTGCTGCTGTGCGTTTTGTTGCCGATCTTACTTTGCTACCTGACTACTTCACGGTTTTTACTTTTTTATTACCGTATATTTTTAGTTTTTCCCTCACTCAACTTTTTTCGTTCAACTTTTTCACCCCGGAGGTTTTATCTGGACATGGTTCGTCAGGACTTCAAACAGCCGAAGCTAAGTAACATTAACACGATGCCTTCTAATTGCAGTCGTTGTACTTATAATATACAGGAGAACGATCGCCTTACGGCGAGGATAGCTGTGCTTCAAGCCCAGCTTCAGACGCAATCGTTAGGCAAGGGTAATTTCAGTGTAGGAAAGGATGAAACAGCGTCTGTGCCACCAGTAAGTACAGATAGTAACGTTAGTATAAACCCCCTCGCACGGTCCCCGCAGCCGGACAACTTTCTCATGGCTTCTGGAGGGAAACGCTGTAGGAATGCTCAACCGGTGTCGCTTATTCAGCCGACAGAAACTTTCAACCGGTTCTCCCGATTAAGCGAGTCGGAGTCGGAGGCCGAAACTTCTCTGGTCTCTGCTCCTCCCGTTGTGGGGTCTGAGACGCCAAAGCCTCCCACCATTAGCTCTGACAAATTGAAAACCCAAGTCATTGGCGACTCCATTAACCACAGTATTAGACTAAAAACTAATCATCCAGCGATCATTCACTGTTTACCAGGGGGCAGGGCTACCGACGTTAAGGCTAATCTAAAGACGGTGCTGGCTAAAGCTAAAACTGGCGAGTGTAGAGAGTATAGAGATATTGTTATCCACGTCGGCACCAACGATGTTAGGATGAAACAGTCAGAGGTCAGCAAGCGCAACATAGCTTCAGCGTGTAAATCAGCTAGAAAGATGTGTCGGCATCGATTAATTGTCTCTGGCCCCCTCCCAGTTAGGGGGAGTGATGAGCTCTACAGCAGAGTCTCACAACTCAATCGCTGGTTGAAAACTGTTTTCTGCCCCTCACAAAAGACAGAATTTGTAGATAGTTGGCCCTCTTTCTGGGACTCACCCACAAACAGGACCAAGCCTGGCCTGTTGAGGAGTGACGGACTCCATCCTAGCTGGAGGGGTGCTCTCATCTTATCTACGAACATAGACAGGGCTCTAACTACTCTAGCTCCACAATGAAATAGGGTGCAGGCCAGGCAGCAGGCTGTTAGCCAGCCTGCCAGCTTAGTGGAGTCTGCCACTAGCACAGTCAGTGTAGTCAGCTCAGCTATCCCCATTGAGACCGTGTCTGTGCCTCGATCTAGGTTGGGCAAAATTAAAGATGGCGGTGTTCGCCTTAGCAATCTCACTAGTATAAAGACCTCCTCCATCCCTGCCATTATTGAAAGAGATCGTGATACCTCACATCTCAAAATAGGACTACCTAATGTTAGATCCCACACTTCAAAGGCAGTCAATGAACTAATCACTGATCATAATCTTGATGTGATTGGCCTGACTGAAACATGGCTTAAGCCTGATGAATTTACTGTGTTAAATGAGGCCTCACCCCCTGGTTACGCTAGTGACCATATCCCCCGCGCATCCCGCAAAGGCGGAGGTGTTGCTAACAGTTATGATAGCAAATTTAAATTTACCAAAACAACAACGACGTTTTCGTCTTTTGAGCTTCTAGTCATATGCAGCCTACTCAATCACTTTTTATAGCTACTGTTTACAGGCCTCCTGGGCCATATGCAGCGTTCCTCACTGAGTTCCCTGAATTCCTATCGGACCTTGTAGTCATCGCAGATAATATTCTAATTTTTGGTGACTTTAATATTCACATGGAAAAGTCCACAGACCCACTCCAAAAGGCTTTCGGAGCCATCATCGACTCAGTGGGTTTTGTCCAACATGTCTCTGGACCTACTCACTGCCACAGTCATACTCTGGACCTAGTTTTGTCCCATGGAATAAATGTTGTGGATCTTAATGTTTTTCCTCATAATCCTGGACTATCGGACCACCATTTTATTACGTTCGCAATCACAACAAATAATCTGCTCAGACCCCAACCAAGAAGCATTAAAAGTCATGCTCTAAATTCTCAGACAACCCAAAGATTCCTTGATGCCCTTCCAGACTCCCTCTGCCTACCCAAGGACGTCAGAGGACAAAAATCAGTTAACCACCTAACCGAGGAACTCAATTTAACCTTGCGCAATACCCTAGATGCAGTTGCACCCCTAAAAACTAAAAACATTTGTCATAAGAAACTAGCTCCCTGGTATACAGAAAATACACGAGCTCTGAAGCAAGCTTCCAGAAAATTGGAACGGAAATGGCGCCACACCAAACTGGAAGTCTTCCGACTAGCTTGGAAAGACAGTACCGTGCAGTATCAAAGAGCCCTCACTAGTGCTCGATCATCCTATTTTTCCAACTTAATTGAGGAAAATAAGAACAATCCGAAATTTCTTTTTGATACTGTCGCAAAGTTAACTAAAAAGCAGCATTCCCCAAGAGAGGATGGCTCTCACTTCAGCAGTGATGAATTCATGAACTTCATTGAGGAAAACATCATGATCATTAGAAAGGAAATTACGGACTCCTCTTTAAATCTGCGTATTCCTCCAAAGCTCCGTTGTCCTGAGTCTGCACAACCCTGCCATCCCCTAGGATCAAGGGAGACACTAAAGTGTTTTAGTATTATATCTCTTGACACAATGATGAAAATAATCATGGCCTCTAAACCTTCAAGCTGCATACTGGACCCTATTCCAACTAAACTACTGAAAGAGCTGCTTTCTGTGCTTGGCCCTCCTATGTTGAACATAATAAACGGCTCTCTATCCACCGGATGTGTACCAAACTCACTAAAAGTGGCAGTAATAAAGCCTCTCTTGAAAAAGCCGAATCTTGACCCAGAAATTATAAAAAACTATCGGCCTATAGCGAATCTTCCATTCCTCTCAAAAATTGTAGAAAAAGCTGTTGCGCAGCAACTCACTGCCTTCCTGAAGACAAACAATGTATACTAAACGCTTCAGTCTGGTTTTAGACCCCATCATAGCACTCAGACTGCACTTGTGAAGGTGGTAAATTACCTTTAACCTCTTACATCTAGACGTTCCGCTAGCGGAACACCTGCTCCAATATCCAATGATAGGCGTGGCGCGAATTACAAATTCCTCAAAAATACAAAAACTTCAATTTTTCAAACATATGACTATTTCACAGCATTTTAAAGACAAGACTCTCCTTTATCTAACCACACTGTCCGATTTCAAAAAGGCTTTACAGCGAAAGCAAAACATTAGATTATGTCAGCAGAGTACCAAGCCAGAAATAATCAGACACCCATTTTTCAAGCTAGCATATAATGTCACAAAAACCCAGAAGACAGCTAAATGTAGCACTAACCTTTGATGATCTTCATCAGATGACACACCTAGGACATTATGTTATACAATACATGCATGTTTTGTTCAATCAAGTTCATATTTATATCAAAAAACAGCTTTTTACATTAGCATGTGACGTTCAGAACTAGCATACCCCCCGCAAACTTCCGGAGGAATTTGCTAACAATTTACTAAATTACTCACGATAAACGTTCACAAAAAGCATAACAATTATTTTAAGAATTATAGATACAGAACTCCTCTATGCACTCGATATGTCCGATTTTAAAATAGCTTTTTGGTGAAAGCACATTTTGCAATATTCTAAGTACATAGCCCGGCATCACAGGGCTAGCTATTTAGACACCCGGCAAGTTTAGCACTCACCAATATCAGATTTACTATTATAAAAGTTTGATTACCTTTTGTTGTCTTCGTCAGAATGCACTCCCAGGACTGCTACTTCAATAACAAATGTTGGTTTGGTCCAAAATAATCCATCGTTATATCCAAATTGCGGCGTTTTGTTCGTGCGTTCCAGACACTATCTGAAAGGGTAAATAAGGGTCGCGCGCATGGCGCAATTCGTGACAAAAAAAATCTAAATATTCCATTACTGTACTTCGAAGCATGTCAACCGCTGTTTAAAATCCATTTTTATGCCATTTTTCTCGTAAAAAAGCGATAATATTCCGACCGGGAATGTCCATTTAGCTAAACAGAGGAAAGTAAACAAAGCTTTCGGGCGACGCGGGCACGAGCCTGAGTCTCACAGTACTGTAACCAGCCACTACCCAAACGCGCTACTTTTTTTCAGCCAGAGCCTGCAAAGCCACGATTCAGCTTTTTACCGCCTTCTGAGACCCTATGGCAGCCGTAGGAAGTGTCACGGGACAGCTAAGATCCCCACTCTTCAATGAACAGAGACAAGAAGAACGACACCTTGTCAGACAGGCCACTTCCTGCATGAAATGTTCTCAGGTTTTTGCCTGCCATATGAGTTCTGTTATACTCACAGACACCATTCAAACAGTTTTAGAAACTTTGGAGTGTTTTCTATCCAAAGCCAATAATTATATGCATATTCTAGTTACTGGGCAGGAGTAGTAACCAGATTAAATCGGGTACGTTTTTTATCCAGCCGTGAAAATACTGCCCCCTAGCCATAACAGGTTAATGACGTCAGACCGAGGCTCTGCGTCTGTCCTCGTACTCCTAGATCTTAGTGCTGCTTTTGATACCATCGATCACCACATTCTTTTGGAGAGATTGGAAACCCAAATTGGTCTACATGGACAAGTTCTGGCCTGGTTTAGGTCTTATCTGTCGGAAAGATATCAGTTTGTCTCTGTGAATGGTTTGTCCTCTGACAAATCAACTGTAAATTTCGGTGTTCCTCAAGGTTCCGTTTTAGGACCACTATTGTTTTCACTATATATTTTACCTCTTGGGGATGTCATTTGAAAACATAATGTTAAATTTCACTGCTATGCGGATGACACACAGCTATACATTTCAATGAAACATGGTGAAGCCCCAAAATTGCCCTCGCTAGAAGCCTGTGTCTCAGACATAAGGAAGTGGATGGCTGCAAACTTTCTACTTCTAAACTCGGACAAAACAGAGATGCTTGTTCTAGGTCCCAAGAAACAAAGAGATCTTCTGTTGAATCTGACAATTAATCTGGATGGTTGTACAGTCGTCTCAAATAAAACTGTGAAGGACCTCGGCGTTACTCTGGACCCTGATCTCTCTTTTGAAGAACATATCAAGACTGTTTCTAGGACAGCTTTTTTCCATCTACGTAACATTGCAAAAATCTGAAGCTTTCTGTCCAAAAATGACGCAGAAAAATGTATCCATGCCTTTGTTACTTCTAGGTTGGACTACTGCAATGCTCTACTTTCCGGCTACCCGGATAAAGCACTAAATAAACTTCAGTTAGTGCTAAATACGGCTGCTAGAATCCTGACTAGAACCAAAACATTTGATCATATTACTCCAGTGCTAGCCTCCCTACACTGGCTTCCTGTTAAGGCAAGGGCTGATCTAAAGGTTTTACTGCTAACCTACAAAGCATTACATGGGCTTGCTCCTACCTATCTTTCCGATTTGGTCCTGCCGTACATTCCTACACGTACGCTACGGTCACAAGACGTAGGCCTCCTAATTGTTCCTAGAATTTCTAAGCAAACAGCTGGAGGCAGGGCTTTCTCCTATGGAGCTCCATTTTTATGGAATAGTCTGCCTACCCATGTGAGAGACGCAGACTCAGTCTCAACCTTTAAGTCTTTACTGAAGACACATCTCTTCAGTAGGTCCTATGATTAAGTGTAGTCTGGCCCAGGGGTGTAAAGGTGAACGGAAAGGCTGGAGCAACGAACCACCCTTGCTGTCTTTGCCTGGCCGGTTTCCCCTCTTTCCACTGGGATTCTCTGCCTCTACCGCTATTACGGGGGCTGAGTCACTGGCTTACTGGTGTTCTTCCATGCCGTCCCTGGGAGGGGTGCGACACTTGAGTGGGTTGAGTCACTGACGTGGTCTTCCTGTCTGGGTTGGCGCCCCCCCTTGGGTTGTGCCGTGGTGGAGATCTTTGTGGGCTATACTCAGCCTTGTCCCGGGATGGTATGTTGGTGGTTGGAGATATCCCTCCAGTGGTGTGGAGGCTGTGCTTTGGCAAAGTGGGTGGGGTTATATCCTACCTGTTTGGGCCTGTCCGGGGGTTTTATCAGATGGGGCCACAGTGTCTCCTGACCCCTCCTGTCTCAACCTCCAGTATTTATGCTGCAGTAGTTTATGTGTCGGGGGGCTAGGTTCAGTCTGTCACATCTGGAGTATTTCTCTTGTCTTTTCCGGTGTCCTGTGTGAATTCAAATATGCTCTCTCTAATTCTCTCTTTCTCTTTCTTTCTTTCTTTCTTTCTTTCTTTCTCTCTCTCGGGAGCCCTAGGACCATGCCTCAGGACTACCTGGCTTGATGACTCCTTGCTGTCCCCAGTTCACCTGGCCGTGCTGCTGTTCCAGTTCCAACTGTTCTGCCTGCAGCTATGGAACCCTGACCTGTTCGCCGGACGTGCTACCTGTCCCAGACCTGCTGGAATCCTGACCTATTCACCGGATGTGCTACCTGTCCCAGACCTGCTGTTTTCAACACTCTAGAGACAGCAGGAGCGGTAGAGATACTCTCAAAGATCTCCTATGAAAAAGCCAACTGACACTTACTCTTGTGTTACTGACTTGTTGCACCCTCGACAACTACTATGATTATTATTATTTGACCATGCTGATCATTTATGAACATTAGGCCATGTGCTGTTATAATCTCCACCCGGCACAGCCAGAAGAGGACTGGCCACCCCTCATAGCCTGGTTCCTCTCTAGGTTTCTTCCTAGGTTTTGGCCTTTCTAGGGAGTTTTTCCTAGCCACCGTGCTTTTACACCTGCATTGCTTGCTGTTTGGGGTTTTAGGCTGGGTTTCTGTACAGC
Source organism: Salmo salar (assembly GCF_965601325.2). Lineage (NCBI taxonomy): Eukaryota > Metazoa > Chordata > Actinopteri > Salmoniformes > Salmonidae > Salmo > Salmo salar. Next base: position 74,490,836 of record NC_138300.1, read on the forward strand.
ACTTTGAGATATCAGCTGATGTAAGAATGGCTATTTAAATTAATTTGATTTGATTTTGATTTGATTCTATGTTGTAGTTCTAGTTTGTCTATTTCTAGGTTGGGGTTTATTGGGTTGACCTTCAATTGGAGGCAGCTGGTCCTCGTTGCCTCCAATTGGAGGTCATATTTAGTAGGGGTGTTTCTGCATGTTGTTTGTGGGTGATTATATTTTGAGTAGTGTGTTTTTTCCCTCTCTGCGTCACGGTTTGTTGTTTTCTAGTTAGTTTAAGTATTTATGTATTGCATCACGTTTCATTGTTAAATAAAAATATAGAACTACGAAAACGCTGCGCTTTGGTCCGCTCCTTATCACAGCCGTGACAACGGGAGTGTGGCTCCTTTTATGGAAGTGAGGGTCTCACCACATTCTCCACTCTACCTGTCTTTCTCCAACATATGCTTTTGATAGGTTCTTCCAAGAGAGTAGGCGGTCTTAGCAAACCCCACATGTGATACATCGAAATAAGTATTTGAACGTGAACCCCCCTCTCTCACCACAGTGTGTGCGTGTGAAGAGGAGAAATGTTGGAGGCCAGTGAACATTATTGATCAAACAGGGACCATCCATCTAGCGAGTGAAACAGACAATCTGTGGTAACAACCAACACTCCACTGCCACAGTCTACTCTCACTCCTGCAGCTTTCAAATAACCTTCTGTCGAGTGATGGGGTAAAAGAAACCCTACTCTAATTCAGTCATACTGAGTCTGCTTCTGACAACCCCCCTCCGCTCCACTCCCCGCTCTCCTGCCCAGCCCCTACCCCGTGCTGCTATAGCGAGATTTTGAGAGAAAGAGGGGGGGACAGAGGGAGAGAGAAAGAGTGAGGCCTGAAGTATGCGGTCAAAATGTCAACCGAGTTGTACAGCAGGAAATGTCTCCAATACACTGGGATTAGGTTTGGAAGAAGTGGGAGAGAAGAAATCCCAAAAGGTATTTTCACCTCCCACTGCGAGCATTAAATATGTGGAAATTGAGTTAGCTTGGTGGGGGAAGAAAAGAGTGAGCAGAATTTGCGATTGGAAATAGTTTTACGGCTTGCGTAACATTTGCTGCCAGGCTACTAAAAGAGAGCTTGAAGAAGAGAGACGCTGTTTGATGTGTTAATATCGGATCCTTCAAAGGATATGAAGTCGCTCTCCTCTCTTCCTCATATGTCCAATATTTTCCGCCTCTGAGGAGGTCCAGGGAGGCTAGTGAAAACACAGACACTGGCTGATCTGTTTTCGATTCCCCACTGTTTGAGTACTTACTGTATGTGGCACATTATCAGGATTCCTTTTTCTTCTCAGTCTCCTGTATGACTGTCACGTTGATATATATGCTACATCCCAAATGGCACCCTATTCCCTATATATCGGTCAAAAGTAGTGCTCTATAAAGGGAATAGGGTTTAATTTGGACGCAGATAAAATGTTTTCACATGCTGTTCCTCAATCCACAATTCCACAAATTCCTTGTTTGTATTCAGAATAAATATGATATGCCAATGTCATACTCTCAACAGACAGATACTGATAATGTGTTCAGATGCAGTAGTGTAATAACATAATAGCGTAATCTAATAGAAACAAATACTTTGTGGCAGAAACATATCCCTGTGACCTTGCTTTTATTGAATGACACAAAACAAAAACAACATTCTGTCACGTCCTGTCCCTAGTAAAATGTCATTTTCTATAGTAGAGTAGGGCAGGGCTTGACAGGGGGTGTTTTTGGTTTATCTATGTTTTCCATTTCTATGTTTAGATTCTAGTTTGTCTATTTCGATGTTGGGATTGTTTGGGGTTGATCTCTAATTGGAGGCAGCTGATCCTCATTGACTCTTATTAGAGATCATATTTAAGTAGGGGTTTTCTTCCTGGGTTTTGTGGGTAGTTGTTTTCTGTTTAGTGTAGTTCACCTGACGGAACGGTTGTTTTGTAAAAAAGTATCTTCATTAAAAGGAAATATGAGCACTCTACACGCTGCGCCTTGGTCCCCTTTATACGACCCGTGTTACACATTCAGTTTTCACAAACTGCTGTTCCCAGTTCCCAAGTCTATCTTCTCACTGTATTGAACAACCAAATCAACAGCATGGGTTTAACACCCGTGCCTGTCCCCTTGCCACAGGGAGTGTCCACCCTCACCGCCTGGATTGGTCTTGCTGTTATTGTGCTAGTGGATGACTGTTGGTAGGTTGGCGGCTCTCTGATGGGAAGCTGAAAGTGCATGAACTTTTGAATGTCCCGTTCCTCCAGGCTGGTGGCTTTTAGTGTGGATATCACACAGTCTCTCTCTCTCTCTCTCTCTCTCTCTCTCGCTCTCTCTCTCTCTCTCTGTCACCCCATCCATATGTTATGGCTAGAGACATTCAACAAACTCCTTTGTGTGTCAGTGCACATGTTCATGCTTGTTAGGACTCCAGACCATGGCCTGAGTGTGTTGTGGGAGAGAGAGGGCCATAAGACACCTGTGCTGTTGACATACTTGGACACCTCTGTTGACAGCACTCTCAGAGCAGGGACAGGGTATGGGACATTCTGCTAAGTTTTACTTTTGAGTGAGTGAGTGTGTGTGTGTGTGTGTGTGTGTGTGTGTGTGTGTGTGTGTGTGTGTGTGTGCGCGCGCATGCGCGTGTGTGTATAGTGTGTATGTGAGTGTGAGCCTGTACTCAGGGCCTCGGCGGTGGAGCTAGCTTTGAGTGCCGCCAGCTGTTGAGTAGACGAGTCTGCCTGTCAAGGGCAGCTGCTATTTGTCAAACCAGAGAGCCCGCCTGTCATCACTCTGGGGCAGAACGCTGTGCTGCTATTGGTCATGTGGGCCAGGGTACTGTAAACACTGCACCGGAAGGAGGAGACACCACACTGTGGGGCCGCAGGCACCAGGCAAAAGTCATTTCCCTTCACGCTAGACTTGCTTGCCACAGCCGGAGAAGGAAAACAAACGCTCTACGTTTACATGCCGCGGGCGTCCCCCCACTACCTCGACCAAACGACTCTCGCTCTTTACAGTGAATAAGAAGGTCAAGTGATTAAATCAATGGAATAAAATAACACTGCCTGTGTTCATACACCTCCTCTCCCCCCTCATCCTCCTCTTCCTCTCCCTCTCCAGTGCTAAAACAGACCACATGGCACAACTACAAACATGGTTCTCCCCAGAATTGTTTTGCAAGGTGGTGCTGATGAGTCAGTCGAGGGGAAGGCCCAGGGGGTGGCTATGCCCCCCTTTGGACTCAGAGATTTGTGTGTTTTTGAACAGCTGTAACTGCCATTTTCTGCAATCTAAAACCTTAAATGATAACAAATAATGTAGCAAACCCAGTGATGAAGTGCAAATGAATTATTTCATTTCAGTATTTTTTTCGAGAATTATCCTAGTAATTTAATTTTCAATGGTGAACAGAACAGTTGTGTGTGTTACTGTGTGTGTGTGCGTTTGAGTGTTTTTTTTAACTTAATTTTTTTACGTGGTGGCACAGATAACTCCACAAGGAGGGTCTCCTACTTTAGCTCAGCATGATACACCAGGGATGCGTCGCAAAATGCCACCCTATTCCCTACTTTTGATCAGAGCCCCATATAGTGCACTAGAGCCCTATTGGCCTTGCTCAAAAGTAGTGCACCAAAGAGGTTATAGGGTGCCATTTGGGACACTACTCTGGTGCATCATGCAGAGTTAAAGTAGAAGACCCACCTTTCTAATCGCTTAAGTGGGTTCCCTGCAGGTTTCCGTGGACATTTATTACAGGGGATTTACTCCAAGTATGATGAACGAGGGAACAGGATGGTAAGCACTCCTCTGCCACAACGGCTGCAGGCGCATTACGCTCATCACTCTCTGACCTGAATGTAACCTGCTAGGGGTTGTGCATCATGGTGTCAGGGGGGTGGGGTGGAGGAGAGGAGGTGGGGGGAGACTGCGTGGGGGTATACTGTGTTGAACATGCATGAGAGGGTGGAAAATGGCAGTGTGCCAGGAGGTGTTTATGTTTTTGTCATGCTAGTGTTTGTGTGTGTGTGTGTGTGTGTGTGTGTGTGTGTGTGTGGTGTGTGTGTGTGTGTGTGTGTGTGTACGCATGTCTGAAGAGTACGTGGGTGTGTAAACTATGCATGACGGTGCGTATGTAGCTCCAATCTATTCAAGCTGACAGGTTGTATGAGAAGCTCCTCTTTCATTTGTGACATCAGTTGCTCTTTTGTACGTGACAAAAGGCATGACAACAACACTAAAGCCTAGACCCTCACTGCCGGAGACCACCATTTGATGCACGGCTTCATGCGTCTCTTCTTGCCCTAGGGCCCTGGTCAAATGTAGTGCACTATAAAGAGAATGGAGTGCTATTTGGGACGCACACCTTTTTGTCTTTCCCCATTGCAAATCACACGCCATTTCTCGCATCCTGTTCTTTGTTGCCCTTCTCTGTGAAATTAGGCTGTCCACAGAGATAAGAGAAAAGGAACATCTGCAATGTGAAGCAAGCTAAGGAAGCGCTAGCTCCGTACACTACAATGTCGGTTTACCATGATAATGCGGCACAGATGACACAAAGGCAGGGAGAAAACCAAGAGGCTGGCTTTCCCTTTATCCCCCCTCATTACTCTTCCCCATCTCCCTTTAACAGCTCATTAGAATGACTGATTAATTAGCATAGCGAGCGCCAGACGGACCAGAGAGTGGAATCAAATGAAAATGTAAATTCCGCTCCTCACTTCCCTAGCTCGCGATGAGACGGGCATTGATTAAACATGTAATCAGGGGTAAGACACACACAAACACACACACACACTGCCTTGCATGCATGTATTCGCACACACACGTACACACATACGGTGGGGTCTGAAATTATTTACACCATTGATGAAGATTAGCAAAAATCACTGTATAAAAAAAATATTAAAATACTGAGCTATATTGTATGCGCCAAAAAAAAATGAAATGATATTTTATACTAATGTCACACTCTGGCCGATAGCGGCTGTGACTACACACAATTCAGTACTGTAGATCTGACTACACAACCCTACACTCTTAGAAAAAAAGGGTTATTTGGGGTTCTATATATAACCTTTCTGTACTTTGGACGGGTTCCCTATGTTAATCTAACAGGGGCAAATAACCTTGTGGGTTCTATCACTACCACAGAGTATAATGTATAATGGATTTTAGCCAACAACAGCTAAATAAAGCTAACAGTCATATCAAACTCTTAAATGAAACTTAACTAGCTGCCTTGTAATTTGTTTTAGCTGTTTTTCATTGACAGTTATATCCATATAAATGATGCTGCTGCATGATTTAGCCTGGTCAAAAAAATGGCTACCTGTCTCTTCGAATTCGTATTTTGCAACACTGTTGCCGAAGTCGAAGGGACAAACAGCAAGATTCATATAAACCTCTGTTGTTGCAAACTATACTGAACAAAAATGTGTTAGTCCCATGTTGAAATAAAACATTACAGAAATGTTCCATATGCACAAAAAGCTTATATCTCCCAAATTCTGTGCAGAAATTTGTCTGTGTGGAATAGATTAATATACAGTATATACATATTATGAAGATCATCAAAGGTTAGTGCTGCATTTAGCTGTGGTTTTGGTTTTTGTGACATATATGCTTGCTTTGAAAATGGCTGTGTGATTATTTTTGGCAGGGTACTCTCCTGACATAATCTAATGTTTTGCTTTCGCTGTAAAGCCTTTTTGAAATCGGACAATGTGGTTAGATTAATGCCTCTTACATCTAGACGTTCCGCTAGCGGAACACCTGCTCCAATATCCAATGATAGGCGTGGCGCGAATTACAAATTCCTCAAAAATCCCAAAACAAAATTTTTTCAAACATATGACTATTTTACACCATTTTAAAGACAAGTCTCTCCTTTATCTAACCACACTGTCCGATTTCAAAAAGGCTTTACAGCGAAAGCAAAACATTAGATTATGTCAGCAGAGTACCCAGCCAGAAATAATCAGACACCCATTTTTCAAGCTAGCATAAAATGTCACAAAAAACAAAACCACAGCTAAATTCAGCACTAACCTTTGATGATCTTCATCAGATGACACTCCTAGGACATTATGTTATACAATACATGCATATTTTGTTCAATCAAGTTCATATTTATATCAAAAACCAGCTTTTTACATTAGCATGTGACGTTCAGAACTAGCATTCCCACCGAACACTTCCGGTGAATTTACTAAATTACTCACGATAAACGTTCACAAAAAACATAACAATTATTTTAAGAATTATAGATACAGAACTCCTTTATGCAATCGCTATGTCCGATTTTAAAATAGCTTTTCGGTGAAAGCACATTTTGCAATATTCTGAGTAGATAGCCTGGCCATCATGGCTAGCTATTTTGACACCCACCAAGTTTGGTACTCACCAAACTCAGATTTACTATAAGAAAAATTGGATTACCTTTGCTGTTCTTCGTCAGAATGCACTCCCAGGACTTCTACTTCAATAACAAATGTTGGTTTGGTTCCAAATAATCCATAGTTATATCCAAATAGCGGCGTTTTGTTCGTGTGTTCAAGACACTATCCGAAGGGTAAAGAAGGGTGACGCGCCCGGCGCGTTTCGTGACAAAAAAATTCAAAATATTCCATTACCGTACTTCGAAGCATGTCAAACGCTTTTTAAAATCCATTTTTATGCGATTTTTCTCGTAAAGAAGCGATAATATTCCGACCGGGAAACCCTGTTTTCGTTCAAAGACGAAAAAATAAAAACATGGAGTCGTCTCATGCACGCGCCCCCAGTCTCATTGTTCTCAGATCGACCACTATCCAAATGCGCTACTGTTTTTCAGCCATGGCCTGCAAAGTCATCATTCAACGTTCTGGCGCCTTCTGAGAGCCTATGGGAGCGTTAGAAAATGTCACGTTACAGCAGAGATCCCCTGTTTTGGATAGAGATGATCAAGAAGGCCAAGAAATAGTCAGAGAGGGCGCTTCCTGTTTGGAATCTTCTCAGGTTTTGGCCTGCCAAATGAGTTCTGTTATACTCACAGACACCATTCAAACAGTTTTTGAAACTTTGGAGTGTTTTCTATCCAAAGCTAATAATTATATGCATATTCTAGTTTCTGGGCAGGAGTAATAATCAGATTAAATCGGGTACGTTTCTTATCCGGCCGTGAAAATACTGCCCCCTATCCATAACAAGTTAACAAGAGTCTTGTCTTTAAAATGGTGTAAAATAGTCATATGTTTGAGAAATTGAAGTAATATCATTTTTGAGGTATTTGTATTTCGCGCCACGCGATTCCACTGGCTGTTGACTAGGTGGGACACAAGCGTCCCACCTAGCCCAGGGAAGTTAATATCTTTGAAATGATTGCATGTTGCGTTTATATTTTTGTTCAGTATAAATGCTAGATAGAAGCCTTTTTGGTCAATTCAAATTCTCAAATACTAAAGGTCCACCAGGCACCAACTGCCATTCCAGCATGAAGACGCAAGAGTACGTGATTGCAAATACCCTACCAATAAACATGTTATTTTTCAATTTAATAAGGTAAGCAAAGTTGATTCGAATTTGAGCACTGTTTGTGTGCAAGCAAGCTAACGTTAGACAGGAGAGTTGTCGGGATGTCACGTGTCCTACTTATTTCAGTACACTCGTAACAACCTAAACATTACAAAATGTCTACTTATTTCAGTACACTCGTAACAACCTAAACATTACGAAATGTCTACTCAATCAAATAAGCCACATGTAGCAAATAAGCCATTAAACTGTTCAAATCAAATGTTATTTGTCACATACACATATTTAGCAGATGTTATTGTGGGCGTAGCGAAATGCTTGTGTTCCTAGCTCCAACAGTGCAGTAATATCTAACAATTCACAACAATACACACATCTCAAAGTAAAATAATGGAATTAAGAAATATATAAATATTAGGACGAGCAATGTCTGTTTGGCATTGATTAATATACAGTATATACATATTATATGAATAAAACAGTATGTGAACATTACTAAAGTGACCAGTGTTCCATTTTTAAAGTGACCAGTGTTTCCATGTCTATGTACATAGGGCCGCAGCCTCTAAGGTGCAGGGTTGAGTAACCGGGTAGTAGCCGGCTAGTGACAGTGACTAAGTTCAGGGCAGGGTACTGGGTGGAGGCCGGCTAGTGATGGCTATTTAACAGTCTGATGGCCTTGAGATAGAAGCTGTTTTTCAAACTCTCGGTCCCAGCTTTGATGCCCCTGTACTGACCTTGCCCTCTGGATGATAGCGAGGTGAACAGGCCGTGGCTCGGGTGGTTGATGTCCTTGATGATCTTTTTGGCCTTCCTGTGACATCGGGTGCTGTAGGTGTCCTGGAGGGCAGGTAGTGCGCCCCCGGTGATGCGTTGGGCAGACGACACAGAAGTTTGTGAGGATCTTAGGGGCCAAGCCTAATTTCTTCAGCCTCCTGAGAACTAGAGCCCACTGTCCTCGGGAGCAGGCTGCATCTGTGGCACTGTGTTATCCTCAAAGCGGGTGAAGAAGGTGTTTAGCTTGTCCGGGAGAAAAATATCGGTGTCTGCGACGTGGCTGGTTTTCCCTTCGTAATCTGTGATTGCTTGGAGTCCCTGCCACATACGTCTCGTGTCTGAGCCATTGAATTGTGACTTTGTCTCTGTGCTGACGTTTTGCCTGTTTGATTGCCTTATGGAGGGTATAACTGCACTATTTGTATTAAACCATATTCCCAGTCACCTTGCCGTGGTTAAATGAGGTGGTTCGCGCTTTCAGTTTTGTGCGAATGCTGCCATCGATCCACGGTTTTTGGTTTGGATAGGTTTTAAAAACCTAGAGCTGCCGCTTTCAAGTAGCGGGACTCTAACACAGAACCCAAACCGGCTGCGCGTGTGCGCCATCGTGCGCTATCGTGCATAAATTTATTTTGTCCCCCTAAATCAAATGCGATCACGACACGCAGGTTAAAATATCAAAACAAACTCTGAACCAATTACATTAATTTGGGGACAGGTCGAAAAGCATTAAACATTTATGGCAATTTAGCTAGTTAGCTTGCACTTGCTAGCTAATTTGTCCTATTTAGCTAGCTTGCTGTTGCTAGCTAATTTGTCCTGGGATATAAACATTGAGTTGTTATTTTACCTGAAATACACAAGGTCCTCTACTCCGACAATTAATCCACACATAAAACGGTCAACCGAATTGTTTCTAGTCATCTCTCCTCCTTCCAGGTTTCATCTTTGAACTTATATGGTGATTGGCATCTACACTTTCAAAGTATTACCATTACAACCGGCAAAACATTTCATCTTTCAATCACCCACGTGGGTATAACCAATGAGGAGATGGCACGTGGGTACCTGCTTCTATAAACCAATGAGGAGATGGGAGAGGCAGGACTTGCAGCGGGATAGGAATGACTTCTATTTTAGCCCTTGGCAACGCAGAAGCTCGTTGGCGCGGGCAAGCAGTGTGGGTGCAATAATTGAATAACACAGATTCCTACATTTATTTTGCAACGCTCACGCACACGACGTGAGCAGTGTAGTCAGGGTATAACCCGGAAGCTTATAAGAAATCCTGCTATGCCCTCCGACAAACCATCAAACAGGCAAAGCATCAATACAGAACTAAGATCGAATCGTACTACACCGGCTCTGACTCTTGTCGGATGTGGCAGGGCTTGCAAACCATTACAGACTACAAAGGGAAGCACGGCCAAGAGCTGCCCAGTGACACGAGCCTACCAGACGAGCTAAATTACTTCTATGCTCGCTTCGAGGCAAATAACACTGAAACATGCATGAGAGCATCAGCTGTTCCGGAAGACTGAGTGATCACGCTCTCTGCAGCCGATGTGAGTAAGACCTTTAAACAGGTCAACATTCACAAGGCCACAGGGCCAGAATGATAACCAGGGTGTGTACTGCGAGTATGCGCTGACCAACTGGCAAGTGTCTTCACTGACATTTTCAACCTCTCCCTGTCCGAGTCACCTGGACAAAAGGAACACCTATGTGAGAATGCTATTCATTCATTTTTAGGAAGGCCCTAAAAATTGTCTGACTCCAGCCACCCTGGTCATAGACTGCTCTCTCAGCTACCACACAGCAAGCGGTACCGGAGCATCAAGTCTAGGTCCAAGAGGCTTCTAAATACCTTCTATCCCCAAGCCTATTAGACTCATGAACACCTAATCAGATGGCTACCCAGACTATTTGCATTTGCATTGGTTAGGGGCTTGTAAATAAGCATTCCACTGTAAGGTTTACACCTGTTGTATTCGGCACATGTGACTAATACAATTTTATTTTATTTATTTACCTTCAGAGGAATGTATCAAACCAGTTGCTGTGATAAGTTTTTTGTTGTTGTGCACTCTCCTCAAACACTAGCATGGTATTTTTCCACTGTAATAGCTACTGTAAATTGGACAGTGGAGTTAGATTAAAATAATTTAAGCTTTCTGCCCATATAAGACATGTCTATGTTCTGGAAGGTTTGCTGTTACTTGCAACATCATTCTAGTCACATTAGCACATGTTAGCAAGAAACGTCCCTGTATAGGGACACCGATCCTACGGGATCCTTGAGAAGTTTTTAATATTCACAATAAGAGCAACATTCCCTATTGACTTCCTGATGAACTCAGTCACCGTGTCAGTGTATACATCAATGTTACTCACAGACGCAACCTGGAACATATCCCAGTCAGTGCGATCAAACAATCTTGAAGCATGGATTACGTTTGGTCAGACCAGCATTGAATAGACCTTAGTACGGGCACTTCATGTTTGAGTTTCTGCCTACAGGAAGGGAGGAGCAGAATGGAGTCGTGATCAATCACCCGACCTCAACCCAATTGTTAGGGTTTGGGATGAGTTGGACGGCAGAGTGAAGGAAAAGCAGCCAACAAGTGCTCAGCATATGTGGAAACTCCTTGAAGACTGTTGGAAAAGCATTCCTTGTGAAGCTGGTTGAGAGAATGCCAAGAGTGTGCAAAGCTGTAATCAAGGCAAAGGGTGGCTACTTTGAAGAATCTCAAATAGAAAATATATTTGAATTTGTTTAACACTTTTTTGGTTACTAATAGTTCTGATGTCTTCACAATTATTCTACAATGTAGACAATTTTAAAAATAAAGAAAAACCCTTGAATGAGTAGGTGTGTCCAAACTTTTGACTGGTACTGTATATACTGCAAAGTTGCTTAGGACCTAGAAGCAGAGCTGCCATGTCTGTCGGTGCCATCGGTTTGTTAACCAAATTCGACACTCCCAGGTTGGTGAGCGAAGAAAAAAAAAAAACACCTGCTAGAGAACACAGATTTTGGCCTCAGTTATCCCTCTCGCTTCACCTTTTCCTCTATGTCAAAACAAAGGCTTCAACGGAGCTCTGCCACTGTCTCCCAACAAACGTCGCTTTCGCTGGGTCGGCCACACCTCAAACAAAGGAAACAAAGGTTACAGGGACAGGGAAAACAAGAAGCCAATCACGTTACTCAATAATTCAAGCAATAAACAAATGCTAAATTAAGAGCTCATGGGCTGAAGCATGCATAGTAATCAAGGGGAATTCATCACACCAGTGACATGTCAATGACATCATGAACTTCACCCAGTACCAGGACATTATAGCCAAAAACCTGGTTGCCTCTGCCAGGAGGCTGAAACTTGGCCAAAAGTGGATCTTCCAGCAAGACAATAACCCCAATCATCCATCAAATTCCACAAAGAAACAATTTGTTTTCTCCAACTCATAAAATATTTTAGAAAAAGGCTCAGTGCCGTTCTCCTCGAAAGGTGAGTTATTGAAAGGTATTGAAAACAGGGGTGTCAATCATTTTGTAAACCTACCTTAATTAACAAATATATATATATATATTACTTGTTAAAAAAAATGTATTTGAGCAATTGTATTACTATAAAATAATATAATTTCCCCATTTTTTGGAGCATACAATATAGCTTAGCATTTGAACTATTTATTTTATACAGTCATTTTTGCTAATCTTCATCAAGGGTGTCAGTAATATCGGATGCCACTGTACACACATGCATAAAGGCACACAGCACGCATGCACGCACACCCACAAACACACACACACATTCTCCCACACAGGTGATCCGAGAGGCTTCTTTTCTTTAATAAGCGTGTTGATTTATCTGATCCCGTTCTCCCCACTAGGCATAATGTGTCACATTCAAGCATCTGAGCCGTTATGGTCTTGAATCAAGCTCAAAGATCTGTCATCCTAATGACTGATTTACAACTGTAAGTAAGGAAAATGTGTGCTCCTGACACAGCCTGTTAATTTAGGACTGCAGCCATGTTTGCATGACAGACAGCGTGGCTCTGAGAGCAAATCAACAGTGCTCTGTTCCCCAGCTGGGCCGTCTGCTGTTTACCACTCAAACCAGGGAGAGAGGAGACATGGGGAGAGAGAGAGAGAGAGAGAGAGAGAGAGAGAGAGAGAGAGAGAGAGAGAAAGGCGAGAGAGAAAGGTGGGCTAAAGAGAGAGACAGAGAGAGAGAGAGCAGACAGAAAGGCAGAACGAGAGAGAAAGAAAAAAAAAACGAGTCTGCTTCAAAATGGAAGCTGTTCCTGTGTGTGTGTATGAATCGTAAGCCAGCATGAGTGCAGTGTGCACAGAGCGGAAGAGGCGATGAGAAAATGGAGTGTTGACCCTGACTGCAGGCCTCACTATGTGAAAATGATCCCATTAATTCAGTTTCCCCTGGCCTCCCTGTGCCCACTGCCTCGCAGAGCCGACAAGATGATTCCCTCTGTCATGTCAAAGGCAACATGATCATATCCTTGTTGCCCGGATAACCAGCTCAGAATGCCTCTGTGGAGTGGGAAGAGCGAGTATCATCCCTCCTCCTTCCTGTTTTTCCTCACACTTTAGAGAAGGAGAGTAAACACGAGAGGTTATCTCTGCGCTGCTGTGTGACAAATAGCATGACACGTTTGCTGTAATATGCACTGGTTCTCCCTTTCCTGCAGCTGTTGGTTGGTGTCTCTCTAATAACAGTGTGCTGCCCCCGCCATTAGCCTCTAACACACACTGAGTGAGCACTAACACTATCGCTGAGGCATGGGTAGACCTTGGACAGCCTGCTCATTAATAAGGCTTTTCTGCTGGCATTAAAACTGGCAAGATCTGCCCTCACTTCAGCGGCTATGTTAAATGTAAAAATGAAGGTTAGAGGATTATTATGTGTGTGTCAATTTCCACAACCCACCCAACTAAAAACATGGTCCAGCCCATCTGGCATTTGCCAGAATTGCCAGATAGCCAATCCGCCGCTGCACGCACACACACACACACACACACACACACACACACACACACGCACGTGGAGGCTGGTGACTGGGCGACCCTAGGTTATAGGTGCGGACCGCACAGAGACGACAAAGCGTTTTAAAAATCATCAAAGACAAATAATTTTAACCTAAAATATTTAATAAAGACATTTATAGTAAAATATTATGGGGAAGGCTACTTACATGGTGTTAAGAAGGGATCACAGCAGTGATTGGATGAGGGTATGAAGCATGAGTTGAGGTGTTCAGAGGCTTGACTTTAGTGCAGGAAAGAGGTTGAGGTGTTCTGAGGCTTCAGTGCAGGACAGGATCCTCACGGTGGATGTGTCTGAGAAGAGCTCAACTCTTCCACTGATGGCAGGACAGGATTTGACTGGGAAGACAAAAACAATTACACAGTTACACAAAAGAGCTAAGAATGAGTTAGTCCAAATTGACTCTGCCATAGACATCCTATTAAATTAGTGCAGATAAATTCTTCAAATTCATTATTTTATTTTATCTTATCACAGCACTGGCAAACCATGGTCGACCAACTCCCTGACCAAAATGGCTGACCTTTATTCCATCATAAAAAGGTTAATGTCCCTTCTAGTATTCTAATTCCTAATTCTATGGGCTCTACATACAGTAATGAGAGAAAATTGACAGGCTTACTCACAGTGCTTGGAGAGGAAACATTCAATGTGCCAGGGGATGAGACATGGCTTAATTTCATATCAGGAGGGAGTTCCCAGCTAACTACAAACGTTTAGAGAATGTTCCCTTAAAACTTCTTCAGGATTGGTGGGTTCCCTGTGGGATGGTTGAGCCAATGTAGGCTAATGCGATTAGCATGAGGTTGTAAGCAACAAGACAATTTCCCAGGACATAGACATATCTGATATTGGCAGAAAGCTTAACTTCTTGTTAATCTAACTGCACTGTCCAATTTACAGTAGCTATTACAGTGAAAGAATACCATGCTATTGTTTGAGGAGAGTGCACAGTTTTGAACATGAAAAGTTATTAATAAACAAATTAGGCACATTTGGGCAGTCTTGATGCAACATTTTGAACAGAAATGCAATGGTTCCTTGGAACAGTCTAAAATGTTGTACACATACTGCTTTGCACCTGGGCTGGCATAATACATTGTGGCCTTTCTCTTGCACTTCAAAGATTATGGTACAAAAACAATACAAAAAAAACTGTTGGTTTATTCTTTGTATTATTTTTTACCATATCTAATTTGTTATATTCTCCTACATTAATTTAACATTTCCACAAACTTCAAAGTGTTTCCTTTCAAATGGTACCAAGAATATGCATATCCTTGCTTCAGGGCCTGAGCTACAGGTAGTTAGATTTGGGTATGTCATTTTAGGCGAAAATTGAAAGAAAGGGGCCAATTCTTAAGAGACTTAAGAGTCTCATTCGGTCATTAACTAGCGTTTCCAAAGGAATGTTCCTATGATGTGCAAGGAATGTTTCCAAGAGACCATTCCCTTAATGTCAAATAGTATTTACCCAGAATGTGGTTACCATGTTCTCAGAATATAAGATATTAATGTTCTAGGCACTATAAATAAGAACGTTGCAAGAACATTCGTGTGTCCAGTTTTCTGTGGGTTAGGAAAATATTCCATCAACGTCCCACAAAACATACACAGAACATGGTTGCCATGTTCTCAAAATATAAGATATACATTTTCTTGACACGTTTCATGAGAAAGCTGCAAGAACATTTGTGTCAAAAGAAAAATTCATTACACCTCTTGTTACCGACCCAATCAAGGCCCTGATTGGATAACCACTGATCCACTTTGTGAGAGTAGGGTAACTCCCCTAGCCTGTCTTGAACCCAGGACACCAGCACCAATGACAAACACCAAAACCACTGTCCCAATAAGGGATATCAAAACAAACTGTATTTGTCACATGCTTTGTAAACAACGGGTGCGGTCTGCTTTCTTATGGGCCCTTCCCAACAATGCAAAGAGAAAGAAAATAGAGAAATAATAGAAAAGTTAAACACATAATAAGTGATAATAGATACACAATGAGTAACGATGACTTGGCTATATACAAGGGGTACCAGTACCGAGCCAATGTGCAGGGGTACGAGGTCATTTAGGTATATATGTATATATATAACGAGGATTAATGTGACAGATAGTAAACTGTAGCAGCAACTTATGTAATGAGTCAAAAAGGGTCAATGCAGATAGTTCGGGTAGCTATTTGGTGAACTATTTAACTAACCATTTAGCACTCTAACGGCTTGGGGGTAGAAGCTGTTCAGGGACCGATATAGCTATCTGTAGTACGGGTCAAAAATAATCATCTGCGCCCGCCCAATTCTCATGATAAGGGTATATTTTGACTGTATAGAGCAAACATACTATGGATAAAGCCACATAAAAAAAATAACAGAAACCCAAACCCAGAAGTTACAGAATAAGACTATAGTATGATATGTCAGGAACTCTGACCAGACATCTTCATACCTATGCCGTCTATGTTGCAAGATTGATGTAATTCTCTCCATGTCAACAAGCTCCCTGCATAGACCTAACCATACATCTTTTGAGGGTGTATGTTCATTTTTCCGGCATTTTGTTACACATTTCCTTGCTGCTACTGAAAGATAACCTATTCATTTCAGTGGAGAGGATTGGAGTGTATCCACAAGAACAATACATATAAGGAGATGACATGGGTCTGGTTGAATAATAATACCTGTGATGTCATGTATAACATGTAGAATTTCAGAATTTCAGGGAGAGTTTGGCCGGTGGGGCTTTACTTGGCTCATCGCGCTCTAGCCACTCCTTGTGGCGGGCTGGGTGCCAGCGGTGTCACGGGCAGTTAAATAACAGGAGGGATGAGTCAGGCGCAGGAGACTGAGGTCCGTTGAACAAAAACGTATTTAATACTGCCAAGGGGCAAAATACAAAATACAAGGCAGGGTGCACAAAAGATCAACTATGAGAACAGCTCCACTCTCAAAGTCAAACTGGGCGCAGCCCGGCAACCCTAATGCCTATCCAACACATAGCAAAAATCAACTACGTACATAAATTCTAACCCCTACCACACGTAACATAAAACAATCCCGCACGAATCCTAACTAAACACAGACAAACTAAATACCCCCCCACTAATGTCAAACAAGAAACAGGTGCAACCTAAAACAGACATAGCTAACAGACACTGAAACATAGATCGGTGGCAGCTAGTAGGCCGGCGACGACGACCGCCGAGCACCGCCCGACCGGGGAGAGGCGCCACCTTCTGTGGACGTTGTAACATGCGGGCTACCCCGTTCGCCAGTTAAACGGTATTTCCTCCGACACATTGGTGAAACTGGCTTTTGGGTTAAGCTGGCGGGTGTTAAGGAGGGCGGTTAGGCGGGTCATGTTTCGGAGGACGCATGATTCCACCTTCACCTCTCCCTACAGGAATCCTGCAGGAATTTGACCCTTTGTGAAGGATGTCGTGTCTCTGCTATGGTTAAATGAGATGACATGCTATTTTGAAATCGATTACCTAATGTTTAATTGATTACATGATTGCAACAATTAAACCATTATTAACCTGGGGCACCACGGAAGCATTCGTTTATATAGAGCGGCTATCTCCCGAATCCACTCTTAAAGATCTGAAGATCTTTTATATCAATAGCAGTCAATCATTCTTTACCTTCTATCAGTCTCATCTGAATGTCTTAAAATTCTTGGTTATCTACACAAACCCTAGCATGAATTATGAATCAGCAATATACAAATTGGCTTAATTATTTATTTAGTAACTAACTAAATAATCACAGAAATACAAAACAAACAAATAGTAGATATTGGTTACTAACAAGGATAGGAAAGTCCCTAGTGGGCTAAGCCGATATGATGGCTTGGTAGACGAAGGGAAGGGGGTGTGGACTGAGAAAGAGCGGGAAAGACAAATGGATTCATTACACACTATAATTATATTGATTGAAATGCTAATCCTTTGCCCATGAACAGCCACTCATTCTAAAAGAAACTGCAATTCAAATTCACGCCTGGATGTCGTTGTTGTCTTCTCTTTTGGAATCTGGTCCGTCTGCTGGAGAGTTCATCAGAGTCTCTTTGTTTAACTTTCATTGAAGTCACAAAGCGGTTAGAATGGATACTTCAAAGTACCATTCAGAAATGTCTCATAGAATAATTGCTTCGGCGGTTGTCTGTATTCTCGTCCTAGGTTTGTGTAATTTGTAGCTGCAGACTAGTAATTATACGGCTAAGACTTGCTCTTATTCTGTATGGATCGATAGTCTCAGAGTTGAACCATTTCCAGCCGTGTAGCCAATGCTCCACGTGGTATAGTCTTGTCCTTTAGTAGAGTTGTAGTTTAAACCACTTCACACACCAGCATCACCCAGCATGTTTTGATCTTAGAAATTTAACCATTTGCCACCTTAAATTTGAGTGGTCTGGTGTGAATTTCATCCGGAGTGGGTTTTATACGTAACAGTGGAAAAGGGTGGTGGTTTGTGTAAGAATGCTGTTCATCGATTACAGCTCAGCATTTAACACCATAGGACCGTCCAAACTCATCATTAAGCTCGAGACCCTGGGTCTCGACCCCGCCCTGTGCAACTGGGTCCTCTTTCGCTGTTATCAATAGCGATTTGACTTGTGAGGTCTCTAATCCTCTTACTGATTGTTGCTGGACTGACTGTGGTAGCATTGGTACTCGTACTCAAGGGGACCAGTTGTCCTACCGATTTGTTCTGAAATATTATCCTACCAGAACACATGATTAGAGCACTTTACTAGTTGTATTGTAGTTAAAACTACACTTGGCAAGGCATGACTATTTTTGCCATTTGTTTGAGGTAGAAGTCCACTGGACTTCTTTTACGACCAGTGTAGTACACCTCAGTAATATCTTAGATGTGTTCTAAGATTATCCCCGTTTAGGGGCCTGTCTGCTCCTCACTGTTCTCATAGGGGAGGTTACAACAAGATTTGTTTTCTGCTCTGGTGGCCTCGTACGGTGTTGCATGTAGTCTCGACCCCCCCACCGGCCTCGATGAGGCTCACCATGGGTCTGGGCTACTATTCCCCCCCTTTGTGGCTCGGGACCCCCCCACCAGCGGTTGGTGTTGGTATCCGAGGCACAAACGAAAAGGTCGGACCCTATGTACGAGTTGTTAGCCACCGCGTTATGAGAATGGCTGCAACCTTTTAACCAAATCTCCTGGTGTTGGTGCTTCAAAACGCTCAGTGGCTGTCGAGGCCTGTCAGTCACCACAGTGTCCGCTCTGCGTGTGGCAACCTCTTCAGTACGTGGGAACTGAGACGAGGATATCTGTCTGTGATATCGCAAAGTGTTTCACCAGTGGGAGTCATCGGGTCAGTTGTGGGACTGACGCCATTAGTAGCATTGAAAGGGGTGACAGTCCCCCACAAAGCGAAAGATGTATCATCGGAAGCAGAGTACACTCCACGCATCAATGTTTTTCTTGCTGAGATGGCCGCAGTGTCCGAAGGGCAAAATAAGTCCATCTCAACTACAGTATTGCACGACTTCAAGGAGGAGGGAAGTTGCTCATTCACAGAGACTGCTGGCTCGAAATCATGAAAAGAATGGTCAATCAGGTTTGCTGATAGAATGTGTCGAGATATCGTAATATCTCCTTGGATCGGATTCTGCACCAAGAGGTTTCGAAACGTCTTTTTCCCAAGGGGTGCTTTCGACAGATACCCCTCGTGAATGACTGCGTTGCAGCTAGCATTAGGGGAAGACAGTGTGGTCAGTGGAGAAGGCACTGTGGCCAGTGGAGAAGGCACAGTGGCCTGTGACTATACATGGTTGGTTTTCCAATCTATCAGTGGGAGTAACCAATCCATTAAGTCTGCTCCGAGTAGCAGGGGTTTAAATTCGAGGCTGGTAATATACACATGGTGAACGGTTGATACGTCCTGGAAGTGTAGTTTCAGCATGACTCTCAATGTGAGAGGCAAGGTAGTCTGAGTGAAACCTCGAAGTGTAGTGTCGCATCGTTCAACGTACCATGATCTACACCCAGAAAGGGCCACATCATGACAAGGAATTGTGCAGGTGTCCTGCAGGAATCCAGTAAGATTGACAAAATCCTGAAGGATTTTTGCTCTTACAGGACTTCTGCAGGAGTATGACTTGTCCTGCAGATATTTTGAAAATCCTGCACAACCAAGTACATTTCTGCAGGAATCCTGCAGGACCAAAAGTTGCAGGATTATGATATTCGTACAGGCAGTGGTGGGAAAAAGTACTTGAGTAAAACTGTCATACTTTAATAAAAGTAAAGATACCTTAAAATCGAAAATGACTGAAGTAAAAGTGAAAGTCACCCAGTAAAATATTACTTGCGTAAAAGTAAAAAAATATTTGGTTTTAAATATACTTAAGTATCAAAAGTAAAAGTAAAAGTACAAATCATTTCAAATTCCTTATATTAAGCAAACCAGCAAACCTATTTTTTCCCCCATTTTCTTTCGGAAAGCCAGGGGCAGACTCCAATGCTCAGTCATAATTTACAAATGAAGCATGTGTGTTTAACGAGTCCACCAGATCAGAGGCGGTAGGGATGACCAGGGATGTTCTCTTGATAAGCGAGTGAATTGGACCATTTTCCTGTCCTGCTAAGCATTCAAAATGTAACAAGTACTTTTGGGTGTCAGGGAAAATGTATGGAGTAAAAAGTACATTATTTTCTTTAGGAATGTAGTGAAGTAAAAGTAAAAGTTGTCCAAATTATAAATAGTAAAGTACATATACCCCCAAAAACGACTTAGGTAGTACTTTCAAGTGTTTTTACTTAAGAACTTTACACCACTGCGTACAGGATATGGCAATACCTGCAGGACCAAGTACATTCCTGCAGGATTTGGCAATTTCAAGCTAACTGCAGGATTTGAGATACACTATGTTGTGACAACAGAGAAAAGAGACTTTTGAAATATAGTTCAATATCAGACATTTCAACTCAGCAGATGTGAGAAATGTAATAAATGATTAAGTTAAACTGTTCAACCTTTTCTCAGTCTACCTCCCACTTGTAAACAGATGTAGTTCCCTTGTACACCTGGGATGTCTTTCAGGTAAACACAGGTGGTACAGATGTCTGTGCTTTTGATTAACTGAACCTCATTTGAAATGCCAATCTCATTAAGAATCCCAGAGGCAGTGCCTCCTGTCTCTAGGTCTCTTATTGTGCATCTTGTTGTCATCACTGGGTCTATAGCAGACTTCACTGCCAACGCAACAAAAGACCTGACCATCCTCACTGACTCATGTTGTGTGACCACTACATGGTTTACTCGTTTCGATAAGGTACTTCCTGTTTTGGAATGAATGCGATTACCATTAACGATCACTCTATGGGGAAATTTATAGGGTTCTTTGTAAGTAACGTCTGACTTTCCAAGAAGAAAAGCTTCCCTTATGTGGGGTTCCATGCAACAGGATACCCTAGTAAAAATACACTCTTCTTTTTTTCACATTCGTTAGCTAGTTTGTAGCCCCTTAACATTTCTTCAACAAACCTTTCGCAAGCTTGGTTTGATTCTGTGCTGAATGTAATAGTGAGTAGTCTCGGGAGGCGTTAGTAGATGGTGAACATTTACACTATTTGTCCTGGTAAACCTTGAGTGCCATGGAAGAGTTTACCAAGTCTCCAATAACTACTTTCAAAGATGAATGCACTTTGAGCCCACAGTTCCCCAGTTTCGGACAAATGTAGGTACATGTAAAAGTATGTGGACGTTGTAGCTGACATGACATTTCACATACAATTGTTCAAACCTAATAACAAATTCTTGAAAGAACATCTAAGCCATATCAATGTCATGAGAGGTAACCGTGTCATTCAGTAGACAATAGGTACCCTGCACCAGTAGCAGTTAATGGTGTAAGTACTGCCTGGGTAAAATCCCATTTAAACAGGGGAGGCTATAGAACAGCAGGAAGTGTCGGAACTCTGTGGCTTTCCAATATTTGAGTAAATGAATTGGTCTTGTCACATTTACAGGTGGTTTTGTGGCAAGCAATCTTTTGTTCAGGCGCTCTATTTCTCTTCCAATGTACCAGTACTCAAAGGGTGATATTTGGACCAAGTAAGATGCCGTGCATGTAATCAAAAGCAAACCTTGCAATCATGTCGAAAACATTACGGAACATTAAAGAAGATGCATCCTTAACATCATGTATGATATTCCCTGACTCCACCACCAAGGCAACCTCTCTGCGGTGTTTAGTGTCTGTGCGTGGCTCTGGCTCGCTCTCAAGCGGATACACTCTAGTGAATCCATTTCCCTTTTCTACCACTTCTCCTTTGTGATAGCACCAGTTGCACCCATGGTCACCATTGAATTGTTTGATATTCTGTACTTTGCAGCGAGCAGGGGAATTGCAAATACATAGTAAACTGTACACACGTACATTTGTGGGTGTCCCTCTCAACTGGCATGTTAAGCCCTCCCCCTCAAGTGAAACACACCAATCCACAAAGGGCTGAAGGAAATAATTCATTTCTGGGCTCTTTGGCCCAAACCACAGCCCCACAAGACGGATGTGCTTCGTTCTTAAGTTCGGGGGCAGTTCATTAACTGTGACTTGTAGGTGCAAGATGTGAAAGGGAGAGGACTTGAGTATTGGAACGCCTTCCAAATTCCATGAGAGTGAAAGGTTAATTAACCCTTTCACGCGTGAGTTCCAAATATCTCTAACGGTCGCCTCAGCGTGAGTTTTTTTATGCACGTGATGTTCGAACGTTCTCTCCATTCCAGGATGTGATTGTTACATAAACAACAACACTGAATGGCTCAGAGTGGGAGTGAGAGGTTACCGTGATTTACTGCCTGCACGCGCCATTTGTATCAATAAATCACTATCAGAAAATGTTTTGTGTGGTATTATTGATATATTTAGTATTTTATTGACGTTTTTCAATTACCCGTGATAAATCATGCATTCCGATTTTTGCATAAATTGTAATGGGCGCATAGTATGTGTGTAAAATAATGTTTTGAAGGTTGTACTGATTATGATGAGCTAAGCTAATTCCAGCTATGTGTATGGAGCCATGTTTGTTGACATACAATGCATTCTGGGTTTCACGTAATCATCCATTTGACCAAAGATGTTATAACAAAATGAGGTGAGTAAGAGTTCACAAATTTTTTGAGGACTTCTGCAAATGAATGGTGGGATGTGAACGACAGTAGATGACACACCCCTTCAACATGCATACTGTAAACAGACCAAACTCTGTCACGTCCTGACCAGCAGAGGGCGTAATTGTGTGAGTTTTGGTCAGGATGTGGCAGGGTATTTGTGTGTGTTAAGTGTTGTGTTGGTGATTGGACTCCCAATTGAAGGCAGGTGTGTTGAGTTGCCTTTGATTGGGAGTCCTATATAGTAGTGTTTGTTTTTCTTTGGGGTTGTGGGTAGTTGTTCTTGCATTGAGTTTTGTGTGCCTGCAAGACTGTTCCTGTCGTTGTGAGTATTGTTTATTGTTTTTGCCTGTGGATGCTTTACTTATGTTTATTAAAAAACTATGAGTATCCACATTCCCGCTGCGCCTTGGTCCATTCCTAACGACAAGTGTTACAAACTCATCTTGTCTTCTCTTATTATCTTCGGTTTCTGTGAGGAAAAAATGCATGGCTGCGCGTTGCAACTAATCGACGGATTACTTTCAATTTCTAGAAAGTGTTTTACCTAATTATTTCGATCAATGTGAGCTCACTCGTGATGTGATTAATTATACATAGTAATTGCTATTAGCTAATTCATGGTATAGTTTACGTCAGCCGAGAGTTAGAAAATATGACCGCTTGTGTTGCGTCAATCTTTCCTCAGTTAGCGCTAGGACAAATGTAGCCTACATTTTTCCAGTTAGGATGATTGTGTTATGCTATAGATACTTCTGTGAATATCTGAACATTGCATCCAAAAATAAACTGCTCACATTCTGGACATAACTTTGTAAGGACTGTTTGTGTAAATAGTTTCTGAAAAAAGTGTGGCAGCTCAAATGCTGATTGTTGCGTCATTCGAAACTGGCCGTTCTAAATGAGCGTTCTAAATGAGTGTTCTAATCACACGGGGTGTGATCGTACGCTTCAGGGACCATTGTAGAACGATCACACCCCATGTGATGGTACGTGTGAAAGGGTTAAATCAGTGTCCTTACGGGCATCTATTGACTTGTATAGTGCACCATTATACAGTAAATGTCATCTATACTATATGGGCTGCTCTTGGACCTAGAATACTTATATTCTAATGCTTTGCAGAATTTGGGGTCTGATAATCTTTCCTCTAGTTGTTTTTTTGACTGACAATTTCATGAACACTGATCAACTCTTGACAAGAGATGGCACATCCCCAGGGAGGCAAGCATATGATATGCAATGATCTGGCACTTCCCTCCCTGCCAAAGAAATACTGGCATGTTGGACAAATATGCTACATTTCAAAAGTGTCATTGCAGTCAGACTTCATAAACCTGTAGAGACCATTGGGATTTATAATGTCTAATAAATCACTGAGAGCTATCTTGGTGGTTGTGTCTTAGAGCATAGCAGAGTATTGAGAGCAGAGACTCATCTTCAGTCATTTTTACATTTGGATAGATTTAGACTTTTCTCACCCCACCCTGTCCTCCAACTTGATTTATGATATCCCTGCCTTGTCCATCTCCTTTTTGTCTGTCTTGGGAATGTTGTACGTTCTTGGAGGTAATACTTCAATTCCAAGACTACGCCTATAGGCTAGATTAAATGAATGGGGTAGAATAGGTAAGAGGAAATTGAAAAGGAGATGCAAATAGCTAACCAAGATACTCAGAACAGTGTTTCCTCTAGGATGGTAGTAGGCGTGGCCAAAGACACAGTTTTCGAGGCCCTCTAGGCCGCAGAGACAACATTTTGCTGTTTTAAAAGTTTCCTGCAATTTTACACATTTTGTCATGGGGCGGAGAGAACATTTGACAGTGTTTAAGGTTGTTTCCTGCAATTCTACACATTTTGTCACATTTACAGAAGACGTAAATGTATGTCGTGTTCTTATGCTATTTACATTTTTCAGGCTCTTATCCAGAGCGACTAGTGAGTGCAACATGCAACAATTTCAATGATTTTACTGAGTTACAGTTCATATAAGGAAATCCGTCAATTGAAGTAAATTCATTAGGCCCTAATCTATAGATTTCACATGTCTAGGCAGGGGTGCAGCTATGGGTAGGCTTGGGAAGGCATAGGCCCACCCACTTGGGAGTCAGGCCCAGCAAATCAGAATGAGTTTTTCTCCACAAAAGGGCTTTATTACATACTCCTCAGTTTCATCAGCTATCAGGGTAGCTGGTCTCAGATGATCCAGCAGGTGAAAAATCTGGATGTGGAGGTCCTGGGCTGGCGTGGTTACACGTGATCTGTGGTTGTGAGGCCGGTTGTACATACTGCCAAATTCTCTAAAACAACATTGGAGGAGACTTAAGGTAGAGAAATTAACATTCAATTATCTGGCAACAGCTCTGTTGAGACATCTGTGGCATTGTCGTGTGACAAAACTGCACATTTTAGAGTTGCCTTTTATTTTCCCCAACACAAGGTGCACCTGTGTAATGATCATGCTGTTTAATCAGCTTCTTGATAACCTGTCAGGTGGATGGATTATAAACATTTTGAGAAATAAGATTTTTGTGCTAATGGAACATATCTAGGATCATTTATTTCAGTTAATGAAACATGGGACCAACACTTTACATGTTGCGTTTATATTTTTGTTCAGTGTACAGTATATTTATATATATATATATATAAATAAAATCAGTTGTCACTCCTAAATGCATGGAGGGGAAACACTGCAGAAATAACTGGCCTATCAGGCTCTGGGTTGAGACAGAGAACAAAAAACACCCCATCACCTATTCATTTAAGCTCTGGTGATGTTCCCTCTTGAGCCTATAGGGAAGAAGAGTAATCTTGTTTTAAAAATAAAATGGTGGAGTCTAAGTATATATATATATATCTTTTTTATTATTATTTCTTTTTTTTTACCCCTTTTTCCAATATCCAATTCGTCCATATCTGGAAACATTTGGAAAGCCAATAAAGGAACTTCAGCAAAGCCGGCCCTTAAAACTGGAGGGCGCGCAATCCAAATAAATAATCCAAAAAATTATGGATATTAAATATTTAGGTAGATATAAGTGTCTTATATCGGCTGAAAGCTTAAATTCTTGCTAATCTAACTGCACTGTCTGATTTACAGTAACTACAGCGAAAACATGCCATGCGGTTGTTTGAGGACGGCGCGCCCCATATCAAAATATTTTTCCACCGGCACAGGTTTCATACATTCACAAATAATTATTAAATATTCACTCACTTTTTGAAAATCTTCCTCTGATTTGTCATCTAAAGGGTCCCAGCTATAACATGTAGTGTCATTTTGTTAGATAAAATCCTTCTTTATATCCCAAAAGGTCTGTTTAGTTGGCGCCATCGATTTGAGTAATCCACTCGTTCAACATGCAGAGAAATTAATCCGAAAATCTACCCCTAAACTTTGTTTCATAAAATCAAAATACATTTTTGTTTACTCCTCAGATACCCTAAAATGTAATCAAACTACAACATTTCTTATGGAAAGAAGTATGTTCAATAGGAAACCGATTTTAGCAGGGGCATCCTGTCTTCATGGCGTGTGCAAACACGAATTTCCAAGACTGTGTCCCTCTACTAAAACTGATATTTCTTATTCGTTTTTAAAGTTACAAGCCTGAAACCTTGAACATAGACTGCTGACACCCTGTGGAAGCCATAGGAATTGCATCCAGGGAGCTAATTTTCAATATTACCTTTTACTTGCCTTTCTAAGAGGATGGTCTCTCAAAAACAAAAACATTCTGGTTGGCTTTTCTTTGGATCTATTTTGTTATATTCTCCTACATTATTTTAACATTTCTACAAACTTCAAAGTGTTTTCTTTCCAATGGCACCAATTATATGCATCAGGGCCTGAGCAACAGGCAGTTTACTTTGGGCACGTCATTCAGGCGGAAATGGAGAAAAAGGGGCCTAGCCCTAAGAAGTCAAATTGGGAAAAGTCAAATTGTTCATTGGTACGGGAAACATTTAGACCGTAATGCTGCCCTAAAGTTACTTCCAGTGGCAAAACCAATGTATTAACTAAAATGTTTTACTTTGACCCGATTTGTAGAAACTGTGCAAAGCAAGTTTCCAGATATACCCCCCCCCCCCCTCCCAAATTTATCTGCGCAGCACTGAGGGAGAAGATGAATGATGAGCATAAACTTCACATCAGGTATAGGTTTACATACTTTCTTGTCAGTGTGTGGAGTGTTAATATTAACATTTCTGTGGTTTTCAGACAAAATGCAACCCTTAACCCTAAATGACCCCTTTTATTCAGTTATTAATATATAATATAACCCCTCTTTCACTTCCTACTTTTCCTTGGGGGGGTCAGCTTTTTTAACTTTTTCATCTGGAATGATGAGCGAAAACTTCACATCAGGTATAGGTCTATGCTGTTGTAGTGTCACTTCAATGAGGCGATTTTCATGGTTCGGACCATTGTTCAGACCAATGAGATGCGCCTTTTTTTAAATTTTAGCATAGTGAGAAAAGATCATCAATATTTTAAAAAAGGAAAAAGAAACGTGCTAATCATTACCAATGTGACTGAGTTGACAGCCTATTAGTAATAATGCATACATGGGCTTAATAACATACAACCCCTTTCATTGAGTTGGATTTATGATGGTAAGGACTATTCTGGTGAGTATAACCTAACCGTTACTTGTTATTTCCTTTGTCGCGCGACACACACAGTTTCTGTTGTTACATCCTATGAACTCTGCCCCTTATCTCTCTCCTCTCTTCCTTAGTTAAGACTGAGCCTATGAACAATAGTGAGACAAACTAACACAGGCAGCAGCACTGGACAGCCATGCAGGCAAAGGTAACACAGCACAGTTTCAGCTGTTATATACTGCATCCTCTGTCCCTCTCATTTCACCCATTTCCTAACTAGTTAAAACGGGGCCACGCACACACAGAGTTTCTGCTGTTACGTCCAGTGAACTCTGCTCCTCTCATCTCTCTCCTATCCTCCTCAGTTAAGACAGGGCCTGTAAATAACAGTGAGACTGACTACCACAGAAGGCAGCACTGGACAGTCATGCAGGGGAAGGTAACACCACACAGTTTCAGCCTCTCATTTCTCCCTTTAAAACGGAGCATAACACACATGCACACTCAAAGATGTTGTTGGTGTACCAGCCATATTAAAACTATCACCAAGTTTACCATTGCAGACATTCTCTTCACACCAATGCACGTGAACTGTTCATGTGATGTTACCATTACTCACTGTTGTTAAATAATATGCTTTGACCATATTTATTCAAAATCTCATATTTTCTCACTCCTAGGAATCATATTTTATGCAGTGCTGGTGAAATGGATAATCAAACATGTCGGCTGTTGCTTCATTGGATAATACAATGTCATCTTATATCTTGCGCAATCTGTCCATTCTTTTGAAAGAATGTGGATTATCCTACATTAAATTCTTAATGTAGGCCTTTTAAAATGATAAACCTGTATTAGCTAACACAACGTGTCATTGGAACACAGGAGTGATGGTTGCTGATAATGGGCCTCTGTACGCCTATGTAGATATTCCATTAAAAAATCAGCCATTTCTAGCTACAATAGTCAAATACACTGTATTTCTGATCAATTTGATGTAATTTTAATGGACAAAAAAATCTGCTTTTGTTTCAAAAACAAGGACATTTCTAAGTGACCTCAAACGTTTGAACGGTGGTGTGTGTGTACAGTTGAAGTCGGAAGTTTACATACACTTAGGTTGGAGTCATTAACTTGTTTTTCAACCACTCCACAAATTTCTTATTAACAAACTATAGTTCTGGCAAGTCGGTTAGGACATCTACTTTGTGTATGACACAAGTCATTTTTCCAACAATTGTTTGCAGACAGATTATTTCACTTATAATTCACTGTATCACAATTCCCGTGGGTCAGAAGTTTACATACACTACTATGACTGTGCCTTAAAACAGCTTGAACAATTGGCTTTAGAAGCTTCTGATAGGCTAATTGACATCATTTCAGTCAATTGGAGTTGTACCTGTGGATGTATTTCAAGGCCTAACTTCAAACTTAGTGCCTGTTTGCTTGACATCATGGGAAAATCAAAAGAAATCAGCCAATACCTCAGAAAATAATGTGTAGACCTCCACAAGTCTGGTTCATCCTTCGGAGCAATTTCCAAACGCCTGAAGGTACCACGTTCATCTGTACAAACAATAGTATGCAAGTATAAACACCATGGGACCACACAGCCGTCATACCGCTCAGGAAGGAGACGCGCACTGTCTCCTAGAGATGAGCATACTTTGGTGTGAAAAGTGCAAATCAATCCCAGAACAACAGCAAAGGACCTTGTGAAGATGCTGGAGGAAACAGGTACAAAAGTATCTATATCCACAGTAAAAAACGAGTCCTATATCGACATAACCTGAAAGGCCGCTCAGCAAGGAAGCACTGCTCCAGCACTGCTCCAAAACCACCACAAAAAAAGCCAGACTACGGTTTTCAACTGCACATGGGGACAAAGATTGTACTTTTTGGAGAAATGTCCTCTGGTCTGATGAAACAAAAATAGAACTGTTTGGCCATAATGACCATCGTTATGTTTGGAGGAAAAAGGGGGAGGCTTGCAAGCCGAAGAACACCATCCCAACCATGAAGCACAGGGGTGGCAGCATCATGTTGTGAGGGTGCTTTGCTGCAGGTGGGACTGGTGCACTTAACAAAATAGATGGCATCATGAGGCAGGAAAATGATGTGGATTTATTGAAGAAACATCTCAAGACATCAGTCAGGAAGTTAATGCTTGGTCGCAAATGGGTCTTCCAAATGGACAATGTCCCCAAGCATACTTCCAAAAGTTGTGGCAAAATGGCTTAAGGACAGCAAAGTCAAGGTATTGGAGTGGCCATCACAAAGCCCTGACCTCAATCCTATAGAAAATTTGTGGGCAGAACTGAAAAAGCGTGCAAGCAAGGAGGCCTACAAACCTGACTCAGTTACACCAGCTCTGTCTATGAGCCAAAAGTCACCCAACTTATTGTGGGAAGCTTTTGGAAGGCTATTCAAAAAGTTAAACAATTTAAAGGCAATGCTACCAAATACTAATTGAGCGTATGTAAACTTCTGACCCACTGGGAATGTGATGAAAGAAATAAAAGCTGAAATAAATCCCTCTCTCTACTATTATTCTGACATTTCACATTCTTAAAATAAAGTGGTGTGGTCCCCACAAGTATAGTAAAACAAGGAAAATTCTCCCTTGTGGGGAAATTTCCCATGTCCCCAGTAGGAAAAAGCCTATTTTAAGCTTAGAGGTTATGGTTAGAATTAGGATTAGGGTAAGGGTTTAGTGATTAGTTTCAGTGTTAGGAGTTAGAGTTATGGGTTAAGGTTAGGTTTAGGGTTAGGGAAAATAGGATTTTGAATGGAAATCAGTTTTAAGTCCCCACAGGGATAGAAGAACAAACTGTGTGAGTGTGTGTCAGTGGAGGACCATTTTACTCAGTAAATTTCATGAAAATAATGAAACATTAAAAAAGCTATCCGTATTAGATACAACTATACTAAATATATTCTCCTGTCAGCACATACCCGATTTTAAACACACTGTTTTGCAATGAAGGCCTACAGTAGTCAGTCAATTAGGCCCTAATATATGGATTTCACGACTGGGAATACAGATATGCATCTGTTGGTTACAGATACCTTAAAAAAAAGGTATGGGTGTGGATCAGAAAACCAGTCATTTGATGTGGCCACCATTTGCCTCATGCAGCACGAGGCATCTCCTTCACATAGAGTTGATCAGGCTGTTGATTGTGGCCTGTGGAACGTTGTCCCATTCCTCTTCAATGGCTATATGAAGTTGTTGGATATTGTCGGGAACTGGAACACGCTGTCGTACACGTCAGTCCAGAGCATCCCAAACATGCTCAATGGGTGACATGTCTGGTGAGTATGCAGCCTATGGAAGACCTGGGACATTTTCAGCATCCAGGAATTGTGTACAGGTCCTTGTGACGTGGGGCCGTGCATTATCATGCTGAAGCATGAGGTGATGGTGGCGGATGACTGGCACAATAATGGGCCTCAGGAGGGGCTGGTGTGGTCACATGTGGTCTGCAGTTGTGAGGCCAGTTGGACGTACTGACACATTTTCTAAAATGACATTGGTTGTGGCTTATGGTAGAGAAATTCATATTCAATTCTCTGGCGACAACTCTGGTGGACATTCCTGCAGTTAGCATGGCAATTGCACGCTCCCTCAACTTGAGAGATCTGTCACATTGTGTTGTGTAACAAAACTGCACATTTTAGAGTGGTAATGATCATGCTGTTTAATCAGCATCTTGATGTGCCACACCTGTCAGGTGGATGATCTTTGCAAAGGAGAAATGCTCACTAACAGGGATGTAAACTAATTGGTGCACAACATTTGAGAGAAGCTTTTTGTGCATCTGGAACATTTCTGGTATCTTTTATTTCAGCTCATGAAACATAGGACCAACACTTAACATGTTGCGTTTACATTTTTGTTAAGTATAGCTAAATATAGCAACAAAGTTGCTAAATTGTCAACACTGCTAGCTAATGCTAACAACAACGTAGTGGATTTTTTGTTTAAGAACCCCATTCATTGCACAAACTTCTGTGTAAAAGCAAACATCGATCATGTAATAGACGAACGTCTGCTTATTCAAACTGCACAACACAACGAGAAGGTAAGAAGAAACAGGGAAACTGCATTTTGGGGCATGTAAGAGCTTTTACTAGGGGGCACGTTGCTTCTTCCTGAGAATTGTAATTGTAAACAATAGCTCATTGTTTAAAGTTAACATGGTCGACTACAGGAGCTTGCAGAGGTAATTGCACGTTACAATGCTTTACTTATGGACATTTCTACTGTCTTTTCTGGGATGCCGAAATCAATTCAGAATGATTTGATAGCTTCCATTCCATCATCCATTAAAAGTGAGATTAAAAGAGAGGTTGACGCAGCAAATGTTTCTGCATGGCAAATGGATGAAACCACAAACAGCTGTCACTCGCAGTTGTTAGTTATCATCATGTATGTGGATGATCAGGGCTTTATTCAGGAACATTTCTTGGACTTGGCCATTCTGGACCCTTTACACCCTTCTGGATTACCTTGATCTGTCGTTTTCCTGCCCCTGTGGTTGTTACTTCTACTCCGTCTGCATCTGGGTCTTACATAAACGTGATACATATATGCCAAGGGAAGCCAGGCTTCGACAAAAAAAATGTACTAATACATTTTTTTTTAAACACAACAATGTATATTTCGTCTCTCGATGGTTCATAATTTATCTTCAATTCACAAGAGGCTCAATTTATTTTGCCTCCCTTGATAAAAAATAAATAAATAATAGCCAATCTGCGTTGAGCTAAACTGAGTGAGCTCAACTGTGAATGGTCCTGGTGAAACAAAAAAAAACTGTCAAGGAAGCCAGTTTGGATTTGGCTTCACACCAATCACATAAAGAACATAATTTACAGAAAAAAATCTATTTGTGTCGTTGTCCTCCGGTGGACGGCTAGCTAGCTAAAATTGGCCCTTTCTAAAATTAACCAATGATGGAGATAGGGATTCGGACTTGTACTTAATTCTCCATACTGGCCAATGATTATAACAGCGATTCTTATCCAACCATAAATCCATACATTGTGCCCCTGGCCTGAGAGGATGGAAGTTCAATATGTAGCTAGATGTACTAGGTTATTAACTAGTTGGCCCGGCACATCATTGCCCATGAAAGGAAGTTAGGCATGCGAGCAAGCATTTTAGCCAGGTAGCCTAGGACAACAAAAACTAAAAGCGTGTACTATATGACAGAGTCACAGACCGTTTCGGCAACATAAAAGAGAGGGCCATGTCATTGATGTTTCTCTACAAGTAGTGTGAGTCAACATGTTTGTTCTACTTGCACATGCACACACACACACACACACACATACTCCCACACAGGTGATCCGAGTGGCTGCTTTCCTTTAATAAGCTTGTTGATTTATCTGATCCCGTTCACCCCACCAGGTACAATGTGTCACATTCAAGCATCTGAGCCTTTGTGGTCTTGAATCAAGCTCATAGATCTGTCATCCGAATGACTGATTTACAACTGTAAGCAAGGGAAATGTGTGTTCCTGATACAGCCAGTTAATTTAGGGCTGCAGCCCTGTGTGCCTGACAGACAGCGCGGCTTGAATTCTCCGATCTCTGTTCCCTTACTGTGTAGTCTGCTGTTCAGCTCTCAAACCAAGGTAAGAGGAGAGATGGGGGAAGAGAGAGGAGGGGGGAGAGAGAGAGAGATGGAGAGAGAAAGGCGAGAGAGAAAGGCGAGAGAGAAAGGTGTGATGATGAGAGAGAGGAGAAAAAAGGCAGAATGAGAGAGAAAGAAAAAAACTAGCCCTGCCTTCTTCAAAATGGAAGCTGTTCCTGTGTGTGTGGATGAATCGTAAGCCAGCATGAGTGCAGTGTGCACAGAGCGGAGGAGGCGATGAGAAGATGGAGTGCCGGCCCTGACTGCCACCCTCACTGTGTGAAAATTATCCCATTAATTCAGTTTCGCCTGGCCTCCCTTTGCCCTCTGCCTTGGAGAGCTGCAGAGATGATTCCCCGTAGAATTAGGATACTAGAATACACATGAACCTTCTTATAATGGGATAAAGGTCAGCCATTTTGGATAGGGAGTTGGTCAACTATGGTTTGCCAGTGCTGTGAAAAGATATTATGTAATAATAATTATTTATTTTAAGAATGTATCTGCACTGTATGTTTGTTAGCTGGCTAGTCAGACAGTTTAAGAGGAATGAATCCATTATCATTCATAAAAAAAGGGTAAGTGGTTGCAAACCAGTTTCAATTGCATCTGTCATCTAATCAGTTGTACGAGGTTTTCCAGTCTGGCTTCCGGCCCTTGCACATCACCAAAACAGCTCTGGTTAAAGTTACCAACAACCTACAAATGGCTGCTTTGTCAGGATCTTCTAGCATTCACTTCCTCTTAGATCTCAGTGCTGCTTTTGACACCGTAAACCACATCATCCTCCTGCTGCGTGTCAGAGAGCACACTGCTGTCTCTGGAACAGCTCTAAACTGGTTCTCCTCCTACCTCTCCAACAGGAAGCAATACATCACTATTATAGAGTCCAGATTGGAGGAGTCTGCAGTCACATGCGGTGTCCCACAGGGGTCAGTGCTGGGGCCTTTACTGTTTTAAACTTGCATGCTTCTTCTCGGCCAAATCCTCAGAGATTATAACATAACACTGCTATGCTGACGATACCCATGTCTACATTAACGTCAAACCGGACATTATCTCTGCCCTAGCAAAACTCAGCAGCCGTCTGGAGGGCATAAGGGCATGGCTGTAAGATAATTCCTCTAGTTGAACAGCAGCAAGACTAATGCTATGTTTGTTGCGACACCCAAGCAGGTCATCAGTGCTGGAAACATCTGCCCTACAATCAACAACCAGGCCATCCACCTGTCCTTTGACCTAGGAGTCAAGTTGGATCCTTCTCTGTCCTTTGATGCCCAAATAAAACCAATATTTAAAACATAGAAAAATTATCTTAAAAACATTGCCCGGGTCATATCATCACTCTCCCAGCCAGATGCAGAGAAAATCACCCACACCCTCATCTTCTATTGGATTGACTACGGCAATGCGCTGTTTGGGAGCCTCCCAGCCAAATCACTACAGAGGTTCCAACTAATCCAGTCCAGTGCTGCTAGGGTCCTGGACAGACCACATCACCCCGATCCTGGCCCAACTCCACAGGCTACCGGTCAACTACAGGATCAACTTCAAAATTCTCATGCTTGTATTTAAAGCCTTGAATGGATTGAGCCCCATCAACATCAGCGACTTAATCTCAATCATCAAACCAGCCCGTACTCTCTGCTCGCCACTCCCTACTGTTTCAAGTCCCCAAGACACATCTCCAAACTATGGGGGACTGAGCCTTCTACCACTCGCCTATAGAATGCTCTTCCTGACCATCTGAGAGCCGCTCCATCACATTGAACTTTTAAAACCGGCCTTAAAATCCACTTCTACAGACTGTAATTTCCGTAGTCCTAGCCCCAATGTAAAATGGATTTAGCCTCTAGCCCACTATTGCTATTTTGGTAACCCGTTACTTGACACCCAGTGCCATAACACGTTATGACACAGTCATAACCATGTCATAATATGGTTATAACACTGTCATGATACATATATTTAGACCTGTTGTGACATATATTGCGTTATTTTATGGCTGGTTATGACACCTACATAAGAGTGTCAAAACCCACAAAACCTACCACACAAGGCAAAACATTCCATTACACCATAGCTTATTTGTCAACATTATGTTAATGTTATATAACATTTTCTGAAATTGACCATATTAAATTATCATTGTAATTGCGCACACATTTATGTCAGACATGCACCTACCTCAAATGCTCTGTTTCTTATAGCTGGGTGAATGCAGGAGCAGATTTCAGGTGCAGGACAAGACACCCTCTATTTAACATGTCATGATACATATAAGGGTAAGTACGTGACAATGACACAGGATGATCATAATGCTTCTTGACTGT
This sequence comes from Salmo salar, assembly GCF_965601325.2. NCBI lineage: Eukaryota > Metazoa > Chordata > Actinopteri > Salmoniformes > Salmonidae > Salmo > Salmo salar. The sequence goes on from NC_138300.1 coordinate 74,525,949, forward strand.
GTCATAAAGTGTATTTTCTTCGTCCAAGTATAGTGACACCGGACGATCATAATGCTTCTTGAAAGTGTCATAAAGTTATTTAAAATATGATGAAAACAAACATGACTGTAAAGAATGAATTACAACAACAACAAAGGACTTAAGAGACTTCTAGGCAGGGAAAAAATAAATTTGAATAATTTATGGGTTGAACACTCTTATGTAGGTGTCATAATCAGCCATAAAATAACAATATATGTCACAACAGGTGTAAATATATGGGTCATGACAGTGTTATGACCATCTTATGACAGGTTCTGACAAGTTATGCCAGATGCTATGACATGGTTATGATCGTGTCGTAACGTGTTATGAAGCTGGGTGTCAAGTAAAGTGTTACCGCTATTTTACATGCCTTGATTCTAAATGTATGTTGTTTTTATTGTATATTTTAAAAAGTTCTCAGTAGAGCTTTGTAATGAAACTGTAATGAAAAGTGCTATACAAATTAAATATTATTATTATACATTTCTGAAATTAACTGCCAATATGCCAACATTCCATTCAAACAATGCAGTAAATTCACAGCCATACACTGGCTGAAATCAGTTGACGATAGGACTTAGACAAGTTGTAAATGCAACAAGTACTGATATTGTATCATATAAAAAAACTCACAGCTTTCCAAGAAACTAAAATTGAGACATTTATGGTCTCTTTACATACACGTAACCCTGCACTTTGGCTCAGAACTGGTACCCCTTGTATATAGCCAAGTTGTCGTTACTCATTGGATTTATTCCTTGTGTTATTATTTTTCTATTATTTCACCTTTTTTTTCTGTCTGTGCATTGATGGGAAGGGCCCCTTAAGTAAGCATTTCACTGTCAGTCTACACCTGTTGTTACAACGCATGTGAGAAATAAAATGTGATTTGATTTGTACTGTTTTTGGTATTTTACACAATCCTTGGTATCCATAGTTGTACTATCAAGCCAAGGAAATAAACATAAAGACACAATTGCACTCTGCGTAAAATCTATAAAGTTGAAACAGAATTCTGAAATTCTTTTTTTTTTTGTGAATTTATTTGAAACAAACTCTGTGGATAATAGTGATTTTTATTTTATTTCTTGTTATTTGTATTTCAACTAAATCTTTAGTAGAGTTGCCTTGTTATCTCATATCAAGCACAAAATACACGTGTGCATTTTGACAGCCAAATATCACTAATGTAGCTGTGTCTCTTTTTGCTGCCACGTATTTACCATATATATAACCATATTGTTCCTGTCATGCCAATAATCAAATTATCCTAGGCATTGGAGATCCATTCACCAACATCCCCCAATCCCCTTTAAACTCCAGTTCCGGTTCTTCTCAGCTAGTCGTGAACCTCCCCTAGCGGTTCAGTCCACAAGGACCTTATTCCTGAATTTGCAAATGACTCGTTCTGCTTGTTGGTTACATTGTATTCGCTCCCCTCAGCATTGAAAGATAAACAGCCATTAAGATATTAGAGATTCAGCGAAATCAAGTCCAGTAATAAAACTAGTGGAAACCACCGGAATATCGGAATTTACAATTCGGACTACAGAAAGGATGTGCTATATTTCCAACCAGGCTTGAAACTTAATTTGAAATGCCCATCGTAACCGGTATATTTCAATTTTTAACAGGATCTCAACGTGTGATGATGGCTGCAGTCCAGTGAATTGGCATTTCCTTTTCTCTGCTGTTGGGATTTCTTGGGAGCGCGTTGATTGATTTGTCTGTGAATTTTAGCACGTTGGGGGTCATCAAAGTGGTTTTACCTTTACTATCAGGATCTATGGAGTGTACATAAACATTCGTTGGATTGGTGTTGGCAAGTGGGGTAAGTTAACAACATTACGTTTATACTAGTGTAGGAATGTTTTCTATAACGTTACTTTAGAAACGCGGGACGTAACTAGCGCGCGAGCTAGCTTCCTTAGCTAATGCTAACCTGGAAAGGGCGCTAGCTAGCTAACAGTTAGCTTATCTGGCTAACAACTGCTTTCATGCATTGCTTTGGCGAACCCCTCTTTGTCTGAAGACCCAGGAGGAGCAGCTATTTCAACACAAGCACCCATGAGTTATTCGGCTCTTGTCCTAAAATGGTATTCGCTAAGGTTAGCCATAGCTAACAAATTATCCTAAGAAGTAGACGTTTATGAAATGCCCTAATGCAATGTGTGCATTTTAGGGAATAATGTTTAACCGCCACCTATTTTCATCTTAGCCATTTAACAAGCCGTTTTAAAGAGTAACGTTAATTGTTAACATTAGCAGCATATATAGCTATTCCTTTCAATTTGCTAGTATGGTTATTCTATGCCAATGCTTGTACACTTGTCCTGTTTCCCTAGGAAGTGACTTGATGATATTGCTATCCAACATTAGTTGGCTAACAGGGTTATCATAAACCAAGCTAGTGTGTGCTTTTAGTAGGTTGGCTCAGCCTTTTGCAAAGAACTTAATGATATGCAGTGTGCGAGAGCATATGTCACAGTATTTGCCTGGACAGCCATGCTACCTGACGCTAGAAAGGCCAGGGTAAGTGGGTTCCTAGACTACTTAATGTGTTCCTTTTAGTCGCCTTCAGACTTCTCTATATTTGATTGGATGACTCAAGTCAAGAGGCGTGGTGAAATCGCAATCAACCATCACATTTTATTCAACGCTATATTTTTGTGATAACAATGCAAGGCAATCTGGTTATTGTTACAATCCTGGCTCTCCCAAGGGAACTCGTTTCCTTGTAGCAGTGCTTATGGTTGCAGATTTGCTGTCCTGAGTTTGAGCCACACTCATAGACGCATTTCCCGTATGGTGGGGGTAGTGTAACGAAGCAGACATTGATAAGAGTGACCAATGACTGTACCCCCAATAATATGGCTGTTTTTTTTACCATTGGCCACGGCCGCTCGGGTTCGTGGCACTCACCGTCTCCCCTGGATTGTTACAGTATAGCGGTGCGTGGGTAAAATCACTGGGGAAGCCAAGCCAGGGGAAAAAATGCCATATTACAACCTATGTGTTGTGGTAATTGTGTTGTTTGCTCTAGAATCTGTTAGTTCATATGCCTTGCCACCATGATATATATATATATATATATATATATAGGTCTAAGGCCAAGACAATAAGAAGACACAGTGGCAGAAAAAATTAAACCACACCTTTATTTATTTCATCAAAAAACATAACCAGACAGATGTTGCTCTAAGTCCACAAAATGTTTATATATCTCAGTTATATGAACTCTACAGCATGGTTAAGTAAGTTAATGTCTCAGACATTTTCAGACTCCTAAACAGCGATTGATTTAGAACCACAGTTGTCGCAAAAAAAAAAAACAGGAGCTGCCTCCACTATTTCAGCACCATTTCAACTTCAACACAATCAAATCACCTATGCTTAGTCTAATACAGTGACAACTAAAAGCTACCAAAAACGATTTAGTCCAATCAACATAAGCGAAATATGATGTGGCTGTCCATGGTTCTGATTTCTATGTGTGCGTGTTTTCATTCAAGTAGAAAAAAACATGTAGACTACTTGTAGAGAAACGCCAATGCCATCTTCCTCTCTTTCATGTTGACGAAATGGTCTATGACTCTCATACAGTACACACTTTTAGTTTTTGTTGTCCTAGGCTACCTGGTTAAAATGCTTGCTCGCTAGCCTAACTTCCTGTCATGGGCAATAATGAGCCGGCTAGTTAACATTAGCATACTACATCTAGCTACATGTTGGAGGGGCACAAAGTCTGAATTTATGGTTGGATCAGAATCGCCGTTATAATCTTTGACCAACACGGAGAATTAAGTAAAACCACAAGTCCAAGTCCCCATATCCATCCATGGCTAATTTAGGAAAGGGAACAATTTAACTAGCTAGCTATCCACCAGACACTCACACACTCAATTACACTCACGCATACAAACATACAGAATTGATCTCTCTTCTCTCTCTACTGTCGAGAACTTACTATAATTCAATATGTTTTTATGTATCTTGGTCTACATGTTTATCTATGTTTCCAACAAGCAATAGGAAGATGGCAGAACAGGGATGTTGGGGAATAATAACAGCTTGTACGGGATCTCGGTTTCATAATCATGTGAAACCTCAATTACTATGGAAATACTGGGTTGTGTTTTTCTATGAAAATGATGTTTAATGCAACTATGATGTTGATACAATATGGATTACAATTATCATCCTGAATATTAAGACTACACTCCCTTCATGTTACACACAGACACTCAACCATGCAAATTGGCTGGGTTATTATTTATTTACTCTTACCCAGACACTAAACTTTCACTAAATCACACGCATCAACCTACTCCGATCTACTACACACATAATATCCTGACTCAATTTTCTAACATGTGTGGCATTGGCACAACAATCTAATGTAATATATTACAAAATAATTAAGCAAACTGGATGGAATATGGATAAAAATACTCATTTCTTCCTGAATCTTCAACACAGGAATGCTATCTAAAATAATTTGCAGGAACTCTATTGTTATTTCATAATAATAATAAACAAAAAGTTAACAAATGCACAAAAAGATCAGTGCGAAGGCCAAATTACAGAGGAATAACTTTGAGGCTATTAAATCCTTTCAGTCTGGAAAATCCAATTTTATTAGTCACATACACCGAATACAACAGTGAAATGCTTACTTGCGAGCCCCCAACCAATGCTGTTCCAAAGAATATGGACAAGAATAAGAGAAAAGTAACAAGTAATTTAAGAGCAGCAGTAAAACAACAATAGCGAGACTATATACAGGGGGATACCGGTACAGAGTCAATGTGCGATGGCACCGGTTAGTTGAGGTGGGGGGGCAATGCAAATAGTCTGGGTAGCCATTTGATTAGATGTTCAGGAGTCTTATGCCTTGGGGGTTGAAGCTGTTTAGAAGCCTCTTGGACCTAGACTTGGCGCTCCGGTACCGCTTGCCGTGCGGTAGCAGAGAGAACAGTCTATGACTAGGGTGGCTGGAGTCTTGGACAATTTTCAGGGCCTTCCACTGACACTGCCTGGTATAGAGGTCCTGAATGGCAGGAAGCTTGGCCCCAGTGATGTACTGGGCTGTTCGCGCCACCCTCTGTAGTGTTTTGCAGTCAGAGGCTGAGCAGTTGCCGTACCAGGCAGTGATGCAACCCGTCAGGATGCTCTCGATGGTGCAGCTGTAGAACCTTTTGAGGATCTGAGGACCCATGCCAAATCTTTTCAGTCTCCTGAGGGGGAATAGGTTTTGTCGTGCCCTTTTCACGACTGTCTTGGTGTGCTTGGACCATGTTAGTTTGTTGGTGATGTGGACACCAAGGAACTTGAAGCTCTCAACCTGTTCCACTGCTGCCCCGTCGATGAGAATGGGGGTGTGCTCGGTCCTCTTTTTTTTCCTGTAGTCCACAATCATCTCCTTTGTCTTGATCACGTTGAGGGAGAGGTTGTTGACCTGGCACCACGTGGCCAGGTCTCTGACCTCTTCCCTATAGGCTGTCTCATCGTTGTCGGTGATCAGGCCTACCACTGTTGTGTCATCAGCAAACTTAATGATGGTCTTGGCGTCGTGCCTGGCCGTGCAGTCATGAGTGAACAGGGAGTACCGGAGGGGACTGAGCATGCACCCCTGGGTTCAGGATCAGCGTGGCGGATATGTTGTTACCTACCCTTACCACCTGGGGGCGGCCCGTCATGAAGTCCAGGATCCAGTTGCGGAGGGAGGTGTTGAGTCCCAGGGTCCTTAGGTTAGTGATAAGCTTTGAGGGCACTATGGTGTTGAAACCCGAGCTGTAATCAATGAATAGCATTCTCAAATAGGTGTTCCTTTTGTCCAGGTGCGAAAGGGCAGTGTGAAGTGCAATAGAGATTGCATCATCTGTGGATCTGTTGGGGCGGTATGCAAATTGGAGTGGGTCTAGGGTTTCTGGGATAATGGTGTTGATGTGACCCATGACCAGCCTTTTAAAGCATTTCATGGCTTTAGCTGTGAGTGGTACGGGTCGGTAGTCATTTAGGCAAGTTACCTTGGTGTTCTTTGGCACAGGCAATATGGCGGTCTGCTTATAACATGTTGGTATTACAGACTCAAACAGGGAGAGGTTGAAAATGTCAGTGAAGACACTTGCCAGTTGGTCAGCGCTTGCTCACTGTTCACGTCCTGGTAATCTGTTTGTCTATGCGGCCTTGTGAATGTTGACCTGTTTAAAGGTCTTACTCTCGTCAGCTGCGGAGAGCATGATCACACAGTCTTCCGGAACAGCTGGTGCTCTCATGCATGTTTCAGTGTTATTTGCCTCAAAACGAGCATAGAAGTTGTTTAGCTCATCTGGTAGGCTCGAGTCACTGGTCAGCTCTCGGCTGTGCTTCCCTTTGTAGTCTGTAATGGTTTGCAAGCCCTGCCACATCCGACGAGCGTCAGAGCCGGTGTAGTACGATTCGATCTTTGTCCAGTATTGATTCTTTGCCTGTTTGATGGTTCGTCGAAGGGCATAGCGGGATTTCTTATAAGATTCTGGGTTAGAGTCCCGCTCCTTTAAAGAAGCAGCTCTTACCTTTAGCTCAGTGTGGATGCTGCCTGTAATCCATGGCTTCTGGTTGGGGTATGTACGTACGGTCACTGTGGGGACGACGTCATCGATGCACTTATTGATGAAGCCAATGACTGATGTGGTGTACTCCTCAATGCAATCCGAGGAATACCTGAACGTATTCCAGTCTGTGCTAGAAAACCAGTCCTGTAGTTTAGCGTCTGCTTCATCTGACCACTTATTTATTGATCTAGTCATTGGTGCTTCCTGCTTTAATTTTGGCTTGTAAGCTGGAATCCGGAGGATAGAATTATGGTCAGATTTTCCAAATGGAGAGTGAGGGAGAGCTTTGTATGCGTCTCTGTGTGTGGAGTATAGGTGGTCCAGTTTTTTTTCCCTCTGGTTGCACATTTAACATGCTGATAGAAATGTAAGTTTCCCTGCATTAAAGTTCCCAGCTACTAGGAGCGCCGTCTCTGGTTGAGCGTTTTCTTGTTTGCTTATGGCGGAATATGACTCACTCAATGCTGTCTTAGTGCCAGCCTCTGACTCTGGTGGTATGTAAACAGCTACGAAAAATACAGATGTAAACTCTCTAGGTAGATAGTGTGGTCTACAGCTTATCATGAGATGCTCTACTTCAGGCGAGCAATAGCTTGAGACTTCCTTCGATATCGTGCACCAGCTGTTATTTACAAAAATACATAGTCCGCAGACCCTTGTCTTACCAGATGCTGCTGTTCTATCCTGCTGGTATAGCTTGTAACCAGCCAGCTGTATGTTGGTAGTGTCGTCGTTCAGCCACGACTCCGTGAAGCATAAGATGTTACAGTTTTTAATGTCCCGTTGGTAGTTTAATCTTCCGCGTAGCTCATAATGTTATTCTCCTAAGATTGCACGTTTGCTAGCAGAATGGAAGGAAGTGGGGGTTTATTCGATCGCCCTCGAATTTTCTGAATGCAGCCTGCCCTTTGGCCCCTTTTTCTCCGCCGCCTCTTCAAGCAAATCGCGGGGATATGTGCCTGTTCCTGAGAAAGCAGTGTATCCTTCGCTTCGGGCTCGTTAGAGTCGTGAAAGGGAATAAAAGGATTCTGCTAGTCCATGGTGAGTAATCACAGTCCTGATGTCCAGCAGTTATTTTCGGTTATAAGAGACGGTAGCGGCAGATTTATGTACAAAATAAGTACAAAAATAAGTTACCAACAATGCAAATAAACAAACATAAAAACACAACAGGTTGGGGACACATAAAACGTCTGCCTCCCTCTTCGGCGCCATCTTACAATGGCTTGATGGCGTGGAGGCATATCAAGCCTTTTTTGATATACTCAAAGCTCCATCAAGAGGGGTCAAACAAGGGTGTCCGCTGTCACCATATCTATTTGTTATGGCCATCGAAATTATAGTTATTAAAATCAGATCAAATAGCAACATTAGAGGATTAGAAATCCAAGGCTTAAAAACAAAGGTGTTTATGTTCACCGATGACTCAAGTTTTATATTACGCTAGATCCCTGCAATGTCTCATTGAAGACCTAGATAACTTTTCTGGCCGCTGGACCAAAACCTTATTATGATAAGTGTACCATATTACGTATTGGATCTTCATATTACGTATTCGATCTTTAAAATACACCTTTTATATTACATTGCGGTTTACCTATAAAATGGGCTGATGTCAAAGTAGACATACTTGGTATTCATATCACAAAAGATATAAATGAGCTCACCACAGTGAATTTCAGTAAAAACTAGTAAAAATAGACAAGATTCTGCAACCATGGAGAGGTAAATACCGGTCAATTTATGGAAACATTACACTGATTTAACTCCTTAGTCATATCTCAGTTTACTCTCTAACTAATGGCGCTGCCTGCTCCTGATGATTTTGTTTTTTCAAATCATATGAGAAAAATATATTTAACTTTATCTGGGATGATAAACCAGACAAGATAAAGCATGCCTATCTATATAATGAATATGAACTAGGTGGGCTGACATTATTAAACATAAAAGCACTAAACCTCTCTCTAAAAGCTTCACTTATTGAAAAGTTTTACTTGAACCCTAAATGGTTCTCAAGTAGATTACTAAGAAAAACATATCCCTTGTTTAAAAATGACCTTTGTGCAGATTGCCATTTTTCATTTTTGATTAATTGAAAATTATATCTTGTTCAAAGTATCTATTTTTCAAACAAGCAATGCAGAGCTTAAATATACAGGTGTGTGCCTATCCAAATCATGTCCAATCAATTTAATTAACCACAGGTGGACTCCAAGTTGTAGAAACATCTCAATGATGATCAATGGAAACAGGATGCACCTGAACTCAATTTCGAGTCCCATAGCAAAAGGTCTGAATACTTATGTAAGTAAGGTATTTATGTTTTTATTTTTAATACATTTGCTTTGTCATTATGTTGATTTATTTATATATATACACTGCTCAAAAAAATAAAGGGAACACTTAAACAACACAATGTAACTCCAAGTCAATCCCACTTCTGTGAAATCAAACTGTCCACTTAGGAAGCAACACTGATTGACAATAAATTTCACATGCTGTTGTGCAAATGGAATAGACAACAGGTGGAAATTATAGGCAATTAGCAAGACACCCCCCAATAAAGGAGTGGTTCTGCAGGTGGGGACAACAGACCACTTCTCAGTTCCTATGCTTCCTGGCTGATGTTTTGGTCACTTTTGAATGCTGGCGGTGCTTTCACTCTAGTGGTAGCATGAGACGGAGTCTACAACCCACACAAGTGGCTCAGGTAGTGCAGCTCATCCAGGATGGCACATTAATGCGAGCTGTGGCAAGAAGGTTTGCTGTGTCTGTCAGCGTAGTGTCCAGAGCATGGAGGCGCTACCAGGAGACAGGCCAGTACATCAGGAGACGTGGAGGAGGCCGTAGGAGGGCAACAACCCAGCAGCAGGACCGCTACCTCCGCCTTTGTGCAAGGAGGAGCAGGAGAAGCACTGCCAGAGCCCTGCAAAATGACCTCCAGCAGGCCACAAATGTGCATGTGTCTGCTCAAAAGGTCAGAAACAGACTCCATGAGGGTGGTATGAGGGCCCGACGTCCACAGGTGGGGGTTGTGCTTACAGCCCAACACCGTGCCGGACGTTTGGCATTTGCCAGAGAACACCAAGATTGGCAAATTCGCCACTGGCGCCCTGTGCTCTTCACAGATGAAAGCAGGTTCACACTGAGCACGTGACAGACGTGACAGAGTCTGGAGATGCCGTGGAGAACGTTCTGCTGCCTGCAACATCCTCCAGCATGACCGGTTTGGCGGTGGGTCAGTCATGGTGTGGGGTGGCATTTCTTTGGGGGGCGCACAGCCCTCCATGTGCTCGCCAGAGGTAGCCTGACTGCCATTAGGTACCGAGATGAGATCCTCAGACCCCTTGTGAAACCATATGCTGGTGCGGTTGGCCCTGGGTTCCTCCTAATGCAAGACAATGCTAGACCTCATGTGGCTGGAGTGTATCAGCAGTTCCTACAAGAGGAAGGCATTGATGCTATGGACTGGCCCGCCCGTTCCCCAGACCTGAATCCAATTGAGCACATCATGTCTCGCTCCATCCACCAACGCCACGTTGCACCACAGACTGTCCAGGAGTTGGCGGATGCTTTAGTCCAGGTCTGGGAGGAGATCCCTCAGGAGACCATCCGCCACCTCATCAGGAGCATGCCCAGGCGTTGTAGGGAGGTCATACAGGCACGTGGAGGCCACACACACTACTGAGCCTCATTTTGACTTGTTTTAAGGACATTACATCAAAGTTGGATCAGCCTGTAGTGTGGTTTTCCACTTTAATTTTGAGTGTGACTCCAAATCCAGACCTCCATGGGTTGATAAATTGGATTTCCATTAATAATTGTTGTGTGATTTTGTTGTCAGCACATTCAACTATGTAAAGAAAAAAGTATTTCATAAGATTATTTATTTCATTCAGATCTAGGATGTGTTGTTTAAGTGTTCCCTTTATTTTTTTGAGCAGATATATATATATAAATATAAATAAAATCAACATAATGACAATAAAGGGGTCTGGATGGTTGGAAGCTTGGGCCGGTGGCCTAGAGGTCGCTGGTTCGGGTCCCCGATTTAACTTGGTGGGAGATCTGTCTGTGCTCTGGTTGCTCTTGTAGGTCGCTCTGGATCGGAGTGTCTGCTAGATGACTGAGTGTAATGTAAATGTTGAGTGGCTTCACTGCAGGTAGATTGTATGTTTAAAAAAAATAGAAGCTATCCACCAGAGGACAACCACACAACGGGATGCAATTATGTCAATTATGTTTTGCTTTTGATGCGATTGGTGTGAAGCCAAATCCAAACTGGCTTCCGTTGACTCTTTTTTAATTGTTGCTCCAGGACCATTCGCAGTTGAGCTAACTCAGTTTAGCTCAATGCTGATTGGCTATTTATTTTTTATATTTTTTTATCAAGGGAGGCCAAATGCTCGCTGTCTTCCTTTTCATTTAATGCTACGGGCGGACAACAATGTCATACTCTTTTTGATCAGATGGATGGGCTACATATACAGAGACAAATATTTTTCTGTTTTTCTTGGTAATTTCTTTTGGGGGAAGCCTGGCATCCATGAATACACATCACTGAGTATTGTCTACTTGTGGTCCTATGTAGCTCAGTTGGTAGAGCATGGCGCTTGCCATGCCACAATAGTGGGTTCGATTCCTGGGACCACCCGTATGTAAAATATATGCACATGTGACTGTAAGTCGCTTTGGATAAGTCTGCTAAATGACATATTACTGTATAAAAGTGAAATGTTTTGTTTGCTCTCTTGGCGCACTCTTTCATTCTCCCTGCAGCAGTTCAATGAACTACAAACACAAATGGGTTGGTTATGGTCACCATGTTATATCTCTGAGCTGGTAATTCTTGGCTATTACATTTGTTTTTAACTACATATGTGTAGAGAATCCATTCAGCCTAGTTGACATCCACAGCAGACAAACAAATCAATAAAGTTATTGTAAAGGTTTGAGAAAAACTTCATTGGTTCTTCATGTTGCAATTTGTTATTTCCCAAGTCAAACAATGTTTGAATTAAGTGGCATAAAGCATATTTTGTTGATGCAAAATAACATCACCATAATGACCTTTAAAACATTGTTATGCTGAAGTGCTTGCAGTGGCAGATCAAGACCAGACTAGCTCTGTTTCATTGTTAAAAAATGAAAACTTCCAAAGGCAGTTGTCTTTGAACTGATGTATGTCAACTTAACTCCTGGATCATCTGTGCTAAGTGGAGTTGAAGGGAAAGGCAGATGTTTGCTTACTAGGCGACTTGTCTATTTGTTTACCGTGAAGTGCGATACCGCCCACTCACACCTCTCATTGTTGAGATGTTGCTGTGAGTTTGCAATCCTGTTTGAATCGAGAATAAAAAGCCCACACGTGTAGGTATGAGGGCCCACACGTGTAGGTATTGAGTTCTAAACAATTTCCTCATTATTATTCTTGGACATGGACATTAACTTATTTGTTGTAGTCAGAGATCATCAGTGAAAAGAGAGTAACTTAAGTCCTTTAGGGCCATTTCTGTCATTGTCGAAATGTATTCTCCACCGTATCTATCCTCAAAGTGAAAGCAGTCTTTATTCTCAGAGGGCGAACCGCGACCCTTAGGCTTATACCTAGATGTAGGCCCTAAGCTGAATAGATCTCAAAGTAATGTAGGAGTAGCCTATTTCCCTAGACTCCTCGCCTTGCTGTTGTTTGAAAACCATTTCAGAGACACTTTGAATTCAAGACATTTATGAAAGTACATCATGTTTTCACTCTTTTTCCTCTTGTTTATGATGATCTTTGTCAAAGGGCCTAAACACTTCTCACTTAGAAATGAAACCATTGCAACAGCACAATAATTCATGAACATAGCCTAATATTTGTATATTTTTCATACAAATAAATTATAATGTAATTTTCTGCATCATTTCCAATCCCCCATATATTTTCTGCGTAAATATATATTTACTTACATACATACAGTTGAAGTCAAAGTTTACATACACTTTAGCCAAATACATTTAAACTCAGTTTTTCACAATTCCTGACATTTAATCCTAGTAAACATTCCCTGTCTTAGGTCAGGTAGGATCACCACTTTATTTTAAGAATGTGAAATGTCAGTATAATACGAGATAATTATTTATTTCAGCTTTTATTTCTTTCATCACATTCCCAGTGGGTCAGACATTTACATACATTCAATTAGTATTTGGTAGCATTGCCTTTACATTGTTTAACTTGGGTCAAACGTTTCGGGTAGCCTTCCACAAGCTTCCCACAATAAGTTGGGTGAATTTTGGCCGAATCCTCCTGACAGCTGGTGTAACTGACTCAGGTTTGTAGGCCTCCTTGCTCGCTCCAGCTTTTTCAGTTCTGCCCACACATTTTCTATAGGATTGAGGTCAGGGTTTTGTGATGGCCACTCCAGTACCTTGACTTTGTTGTCCTTAAACCATTTTGCCACAACTTTTGGAAGTATGCATTTGCAACCAAGCTTTAACTTCGTGACTGATGTCTTGAGATGTTTCTTCAATAAATCCACATCATTTTCCTGCCTCATGATGCCATCTATTTTGTGAAGTACACCAGTCCTTCCTGCAGCAAAGCACCCCCACAACATGATGCTGCCACCCCCTGTGCTTCACGGTTGGGATGGTGTTCTTAGGCTTGCAAGCCTCCCCCTTTTTCCTCCAAACATAACAATGGTCATTATGGCCAAACAGTTCTATTTTTGTTTCATCAGACCAGAGGACATTTCTCCAAAATGTATGACCTTTGTCCCCATGTGCAGTTGCAAACTGTAGTCTGGCTTTTTTTGTGGCAGTTTAGGAGCAGTGGCTTTTTCCTTGCTGAGCGGCCTTTCAGGTTATGTCGATATCGGACTCGTTTTACTGTGGATATAGATACTTTTGTACCTGTTTCCTCCAGCATCTTCACAAGGTCCTTTGCTGCTATTCTGGGATTGATTTGCACTTTTTGCACCAAAGTACGTTCATCTCTAGGAGACAGAACGCATCTCCTTCCTGAGCGGTATGACGGTTGCGTGGTCCCATGGTGTTTATACTGGCATACTATTATGTGTACAGAGGAACGTGGTACCTTCAGGTGTTTGGAAATTGTATGTATGAACCAGACTTGTGGAGGTCTACAAACTTTTTTTCTGAGGTCTTGGCTGATTTCTTTTGGTTTTCCCATGATGTCAAGCAAAGAGGGACTGAGTTTGAAGGTAGGCCTTGAAATGCATCCACATCAGAAGCTTCTAAAGCCATGACATCATTTTCTGGAATTTTCCAAGCTGTTTTAAGGCACTGTCAGCTGAGTGTATGTAAACTTCTGACCCACTGGAATTGTGATACAGTGAATTATAAGTGAAATATTCTGTCTGCAAATAATTGTTGGAAAAATTCTTTGTGTCATGCACAAAGTAGATGTCCTAACCGACTTGCCAAAACTATAGTTTGTTAACCTGTCTGGGCCAGTGGGACGCTTGCTTGCATGACGTTCAGAAAATCTTTTCCCTCAAATGCTTCCGATGATCAGCGCTACAATTTACAAAATTACTATTTGAAAACATTGTTAAAATGTAATATTGTCATTCAAAGACTTATTAACATGTCTTGAATGCCATCTCTTTGCCAGATTTAAAAATAACTTTACTGGGAAATCACACTTTGCAATAAACGACGTGGTATGCCCAGAAAAAAAGTCTAGGCTATAAATGTTGGAGCCATCTTGGAACGATCAACCATCAAAAATACTATTGTAAATAATCCCTTACCTTTGATTATCTTTATCAGAAGGCACTTCTAGGAATCCCAGGTCCATAACAAATGTAGTTTTGTTCAAAAAAGTTTATAATTTATGTCCCAATAGTGTTAGCGCGCTCCGAAGGCTAGTGAAAATGTACCGTGTGCGTCTGACTTGTCGTCAGGAATGAGCAAAAAAAATATATTTAAGTTCGTTCAAACATGTCAAACCTTGTATAACATAAATCTTTAGGGGCTTTTTCAACCAGGGCTTCAATAATATTCCATTGGGACGGTTGCATTGTCTTTCAAAACGTTTCGAAATGGGAGAGTACCCATGGGCGCCGACGTCACAATGGTAATGGCCCATCCCCTATGACCAAGGTAAACATCCTCTCTTTCAGTCAATTTTGATAGTAGAGACTGGGGACATCTAGTGGAAGCCATAGGAAGTGCTAAATGAATCACAAGCCCCTGTGCGTTTCAATGGCAAATGTTTGAAGTGATATCCACACATCAGATTTCAGTTTCCTGTCAGGATTTGTCTCAGGGTTTTGACTGCCATATGAGTTCTGTTATACTCACAGACACCATTCAAACAGTTTTAGAAACTTTAGGGTGTTTTCTATCCAAATCAAACAATTATATGCATATTCTAGTTACTGGGCAGGAGTAGTAACCAGATTAAATCGGGTACGTTTTTTTATCCGGCCGTGCAAATACTGCCCCCTAGCCCTAACAGGTTAACAAGACATTTGTGGAGTGGTTGAAAAACGAGTTTTAATGACTCCAACCTAAGTGTATGTAAACTTCCGACTTCAACTATACATATATGTGTATATATATATATATGTATGTATGTATGTATGTATGTATATATATGTATGTATGTGTGTGTGTGTGTATATATATATATATATATATATATATATATATATATATATATATATATATATATATATATATATATATATTTATATTTATTTATTTATTATTCCCCGCAAACGCTAGCACCCCTCCCCCAATTGGAGTAAACTATTAAACAATACAACTTAGGCTTCTACTTCCAGCATATACATACTATATACATTTTACAGACACAATCTATTTTACAATAGTTACATTTTGTTTATTTTTAGTCCTCTTTCTGATGTCCGTCCAGTTTGATTTCTATTTGCCATATTTGTAACTGTGCTATTTCACTAACGTTCTGAACCTATATACATTTTACAGACCTCGTAAGTTTTACATTTTGTTATCTTGTTGTTATTAGTCCCACCCTTCAGCTCCTTTCAACCCCTCCCATTGATCTCTTAATACCATCCGTATTGGATTTCTATTTGCCATATATTTTTCAACTGTGCTGTGATGCTTCGCAAAAGTACTGAACCTTTCTATTCTCATAGTTTCTACAGATTGTAAATGAAAGACTTTTTTGCTAAAATACATATTATTTTATTGCTCGATTGACTGATTTTTCAAATCACCCGGTATTACTATCTGCATTGTTAGCTCTAGGTAAATGTTGCAGTTTTTCAGCCATTCCTGGACCTATGACCAAAAACGAGCTACATATGGACAGTAGCAAAATAAATGATCTAATGACTCTGCCTAATGATGCAGCAAAATCTGCAGAGTTGGGAAGATTGTATCCCCCATATACATAACATTCTATTGGTTGCAAGAATTTTGTATAATTTAAATAGAAAAATTCTACGTTTTGAATGCGGCATTGTTTTGTGTGTCAATTGATAAACCATGTGCCATGGAATCGGTACATAAAAAATCTCTACCCAACTATTTTGCAATTTATATGGCATGGGTGTACATTTTTTGTCCTTAAATGAAACTGGTATATTTATATTGATCACAATTTAACAATTCTTTTGTCTTTTACCCCCCCCCCCCCCCCCTTCCACTTGCCTCTTCAATTTTTGCGGTAATGCTGCAATTAGTTGGTTGTAATTTTGGGTAGAGCAGACATTTCCACATGTCTGTGTTTGCTGCGTGTGTGACATAACTCCACCAATCCTATTTATGATATCATTTACAAAGATTATTCTTTAAAAAAAAAATGTTATCGAAAAAGTTTTTTTAATCAATTCATATTTTTTTTGTTTAACCACAATATTTGTTGTATTATTTGTTCTGTCTTTTCAGGTGGATTAAACTGAAATTGCAACCAACTTTCTATGGCTTGTTTAAAAATGACTGATATTTTTGAGATTCCTTTTTCAAATAACAACAATTGTGCGGTTGTAATCTGTATAAAGGGAAAAAGGCCAATTTACTAGAGAACCATTTCGAATTTTAGGATAACTTTTGTATGACTGATGCCTTTAGTGATAGGTCTAATGCTTTAATATTTCATTAATTTCTGCACTCCAAATTCATATTCATTATATAAATAGGCCCTTTTAATTTTGTCTGGCTTGCCATTCCAAATAAAATTATTATATTTTTGCTCATATAATTACCAAAACTGGTCACTGGGTGTAGGCAAAACCATAAGCAAATGGGTAAACTGTGATATGACTAAAGAGTTAATCAGGGTGATTTTTCCACAAATAGACAGGTATTTTCCTTTCCATGGTAGCAAGTTCTTATCTATTTTTGCTAACACTAAATAAAAAATGTATTGGAGTGAGATCATTTCTTTCTTTCGGGATACGTATACCGAGTATGTCCACATCCCCGTCAGACCATTTTATTGGTAAACTACACGGTAATGTAAATGATGTATTTTTTTTGTGATGTAATATAGTACACGTAATTTGGTTTCAATCCAGAGAGGTTAGTAAAAGTATCTAGATCCTCTGAGGCCGTGGAGGGATTCTAAGTGTGGATTTAAAAGAAAACATGTATCATCAGCGTACAATGACACTTTTTGTTTTTAAGCCCTGGATTTCTAATCCCTAAATATTATTGTTGGATATAATTTTAACAGCTAACATTTCGATGGCAATAATAAATAGATATGCTGATTGTGGACAACCTTGTTCTATTCTTTCTCAGATGTAGCTATTTACTATTTTACACCTAAGGTTTCTATAGATAACTTTAATACATTTTATAAGAGATTCTCCAAAATTGAAATATTCCAGGCATTTATATATAAACTCCAGTCGTACTTTATCAAACGCCTTTTCAAAGTCAGCTATGAAAACCAGCCTGGTTTCTACAATATTTCATAGTGTTCTATTGTTTCCAGTACTTGTCTTATATTATCGCCAATGTATCGTCCATGTAAAAAAAACCTGTCTGATTAGAATAAATAATATCTGACAAAACCTTTTTAATTCTATGCGCTAAGCATTTAGCTAGAATTTTAGCATCACAACACTGAAGTGTTAGAGGCCTCCAATTTTTTTTTATGGACTGGATCTTTATATATACCACTTGGATCCTGTTTCAGTAATAATGAAATCAGACCACCTTGTTGTCCGATAATCTACCATTTATTTAGGAGTGGTTAAAACATGCTAATAAAGTTCCTTTGAGTATATCAAAAAAAGTTTAGTATACTTCCACTGGTATGCCATCCAGCCCTGAAGTTTTCCCAGCCTTAAAGGCTTTAATTGCATCAAGAAGTTCCTTCTCTGTAATTTGGCCTTCACGTGAGTCTTTCTGTACAGATGTTAATTTTACATTATTAATAGGGGGAAAATTATACAATTAGCTCCGGTTAGTGGGGCTGGAGGAGACTGAAATGAAAACATATGCTTAACGTACTTAAAGTAAATATCGTTTGATGAATCATGAGTGACTCCATTTGTAACAAGTTTCAGTAAATAGTTTTTGGTAGCATTTCTATGTTGAAGATTGAAAAATAATTTGGTGCATTTTTTTTTGCATAGCCTAATGTTTGTTCACCTCCCAGATAGCAATGGGGGAAACATGTATACAGTTACATATTGCAATATTATTTTTGGATGATATATATCGATATTTGAATCCAAGTATCGATTTGTATAATTGTATTTTTATTAATTTATACTGTAGGTAGCGTTAACTAGCGCTAGTCGGCTGTACCTGTGCCAAAACGCCAGTATTTTTCATCCTATAGCTTGTACATCTTCTTTTTAAATAGTGAGCCAACATGTTTTCAACACATTTATTTCCCTGACTGATCAAAACTCTTTCTCATGCTCTCTCTTGTCTCTCGGCAGCAGACATATAGTGAGCAATCTGTTTGGGATATCAAATTGCTATAAAATTGCATTATCGAATCGCAATACATATAGAATCGTGAGAGTCGTGAGAATTGCAATCAATATTGCTTCAGGACCTAAGTGTTGTGATAATGTCATATCGTGAGGTCCCTGGCAATTCCCAGCCTACCTCCTGACTCATATCCAGTCTGAAAAATCCTTAATGCATGCATTTTCATGTGGCTAGGCCATGACCATTGCATGCAACATTGATTGATTGCATAAGTAAAAATATCATGACCAACATTGGGCCTTGGAGATTAAATCTTGATGTGTCACCAGACATATGATGGGCTACATTATGCTGTTATCATGTTCTGTTATTATTGTGACAGTTCATGACCTCATTTATTTGAGTTGAGGCCTATGATCTGATTAAATCACTCAAGTCGAGCAAAACAAGGCCTCTGATGCCTGAGGTGATGTTAAGATGAAGGTCTGCTAAGTCACTCCTTTTGACATGCTGCCTCTTGGCTAAGACCCAAGTGGCCTCTGTAAGAGGAGATTTGTTGTCAGAGGAACAAGGAAACTGAAATTACCCAATATCACTGCATATCTGTTGGCCTCCATTCTGAGAGGGAGACCAAAGAACAAGCCACTAACGTTTTGGAATGGCGGGCCAGTGCTGAGCCTCCTTTTGTCTCTGGTTTTGTTATCTGAGATCTGCCTGTCAGCTCAAAGTTTTAGTGTGGTCCATAAGGGCTTCTGCTACCCACATTTCCCTGCTAAGCCCTGGTGTTCTTAGCTCTGAAATTCTCTGTTCTCTTGTCAAAAACAATTCCCTGACTGGCTCTGAACGAGGCAAGAAGATTGTACCAGATATCCTTTCCCCTTTGGGTTACCTGAGGTAGAAAACGGCTCTGAAAAAAGCAACCCCAGGCTTGTGTATCTCCAATCCATTAGTCACAGCAAATTGAATTTAGAATGAGAAGGATACATATCTGTGTAATCAGACTAGCATTTCAATTGCCAATGCCCACAAAGGCCTTTTTGAGAAGACCTTATTTGAAAGACTAAGTTGTTTCCACTGCAGAGCTGAACTGGAGAGTGGGGTGCAGCCTAAATTCTACATACTCTTTTTCTCTAAGCCTCTGTTGGAGTAGGCTACAGAAAGGAAAAAGGCTCTTGAGAAAGCCTAGATGAAGGCTTATTGAAGTGACTAGGATATGTAGGCTGATATGCAATCAATTGGTGGTAGTGGATTTCCAGATGATTTGCAAAGCAGCATACTGGAAGGAGTTGTTGACACTTTTAAAAAGCCTAGAAACTGGCATTCCCATGGCGTGACACATTTTCTCACCGCAAACCTAGTTGAGAAATCATCAAGTGCATGCAATCAGACTGGCAATTCCTATACAACCTAGGATTGAGGATAAACAATGCTATTTGTGAAGCTTTCATTTACAATGACTTGAACAAAAAGCAAGCCTCTTTCCATTTCCCACAGGACTTCCCCATTGAACAGAGATTTTAAAACGGTGGTTGCATGACAGAATGTAGGCCTTGCCTAACGCTAACAGCAATAAAAGTTCTCTACTTGTTATGACAGCCGTGCATTACATTGTATGCTAATGGACTGTGGTTTATTTTATTGTATGGGGCTCACCATTTTATTGTATGGGGCTCACCATTTTATTGTATGGGGCTCACCATTTTATTGTATTTGCCATTTAACTTTGATAGAAGTTTACGCTCAAAGAAGCATTAGGTCTATGTGGGTTATAAAAAAGGTTGAGGTGCGCCAGCAGTTTTGCAGCTCAATACCTCCATGGCCTCCCAGCTCCAAAACCTTTTCTCACCAATAAAAAGAACGAGACAATAATCAATACTTTTCAAGAGATTTTCAATAATATGGACCGTTTAAAATTGGTATTTTGTGTACTATAGGCTGTCACACAGCCATAGGCCTACAAAGGGGAAGTGTTGTTGGGAAGTGAGACGTCAAGTCATCGAATTATGGGAATTTTCAGTCCTGTCTCAGGACTACAAGGTTTTCTATCTAGGCCTAGTCCTTACCTAGAAAATTCTTGCGGCTAATTGATGGATTCATTTTTGGATGTGTCAATTGATTAAGTAGGCCAAATAAGGTTTAACTAGGGCTTAAAAAGGATAGTATAATGCTAGTCCCCTAACGGTTTCCCTTCTGATACATTTACCAAATGGTATGTTCTGTCTTGGTCACAAATTGAATAATTTTGATGTTGTTGATTTGAACATGGCTCTTTTTAACCCCATGCTACGCCCCTACACGGACGTAGAGCGAGAAGGACATAATCAGGAATGTATTAAGTGTCGTGCCTCTACATGTCATTGGTACTGAAGACTAAACTGCTACTGACAGTATACCTTCACAGAAGATCAGTTGCACTGGAATGAGCCATCAAACAAGATAGGATTTATGTGCTCAAGGGGACTGCCTGAGATCCCAGAAAGGGCAAGAGCTGAGGTAGTACTTAAAGCGAGCCAAAACTTAAACCCAACTCAGAAGGTTCACGATGCCCATTAAGTGTAACAGTTCATAAAGCATTCCTAAAGCGGATATAAAGCTGAGTCATAATTATGACATGATTTCTGATGTGTTCTGCATGATGTAGAACAAATCATGTGTTATGACGTGTGCAAGGCGGTGACATTTTGATGTAATATCTGAGCCAGAAAGAAAAGTGAGCCTGTTCAGCAGTAGCCTATAGGACGCGTCGGCCTTCTGTGTCATTATTCATTTGGCTAGGCCTGTGCGTTCATTCATGATTTAAGCTAGGTCTATTTCAGTCTGGTTTCTTATGTGTATTAAAAGGTTATGGTAAGATTATACATCGCACACATTTGAAATAGCATTATTGTTAATTTTGTTCTTACCAGGCTTTAGATTAGTCATTTAGAAGACTAAAGAGATGCTGCAATGCCAAATGAACACATAGTTGTGTGTTCTTTCTGTGTTTCAGGGTGTTTTCACACTTGTTCCCTTTCAGCCAATTTTTGTAGTTGGCTTAATTGTTTGTGCAGTGTGAACACGCCAAAGGGACTCGTACCCCTCCAAAAGAGTCCCGACACAAACCCGAACTGAGACATCTCAGGAGTCTGTGATTCGTTTCCCTTTTTTAGTGCAATGTGAACACTGCTCTCCAGGTTGTTATCATTATTTCCACACCAAGCACTATAAGCTACTCTAACACCGTTTCCCCTGCTGTAGCCATAAACTAAAAAAAGATGATGTGCAGGTTGGCGGTACAATTTTGAATATAATTAAAGCATTATTTAATCTGCCATTTATCCTGTTTCATTTTTATTTTTTTTACATGTAAATATTATATTTGATTTATAATTAATGTCTTATTTTGTAACAAAATGCTAACTATTAGCTTTCAAAATGTATGTCGTGACATCCCTGGCTGTCCAATAACCGGTTCTGATAGTATGGCTTGTCCTGCAGTGTGTATGTATTTACCCAGAGTGCATTGAATAAATGTTGGAAAAAGATCTTGGTTCTTTTCTAAACATGGCAATGTGGATGCAAAGACAACTCAGACCACAAACATTTTGAAGTGAACCTGCAAGAGAGCTGAGTCCTGATTCAAAGGCTAGGGCAGCGTGAATACAAAGAGACCTGACTTTTTGCTTTTTGTTCACCCCAGTGTTCACTGACTGAGAGTGCTTCTTTTAAAGAGGACTATATGTGAAAACACCCTGAGTTCGGTTCACTTGAATTCCGCTGTCCAGTTCCCTTTTTTAGGGCAATGTGAAACCAATGCTCCCCAGGTCCGCTTGTCATTATTCCCTTACCACATACTAGACTACTGCGACATTGTTTTCCCTGCCATAAACCGTCAAATTGGTGCCACAAAATAGAAAAGATGATAATGTGCAGGTTCACGGAAAAACGTGTACTCTTTTTGGATATTGATTAGCGATTGTAAAGGATGCACAGAAATTCCAAAACATGCGTGGAGGTTTTAGTTCAGATTATTTGTTTGCAATATGTGATCTATAGGCTAAGAGAGCTTCATAAGCTGTTTATTCCATTGTGGGGTTTGAATAGTGTGAGAATCACATAGTGTGAGAATCACAACATATGGTACAAAATCAGTTCTAGCTCCTAAAGGGACAGTAGACTACATTGCATTCGGAAAGTATTCAGACCCCTTCCCCTTTTCCACATTTTGTTACGTTAGTCTTATTCTAAAATTGATTAAATCAATTTTTTCACTCATCAGGCTTACACACAATACCCCATAATGACAAAGCAAAAACAGTAGTTAAAAAAAAAAAAAATAACAGAAATAACTTATTTATATAAGTATTCAGACCCTTTGCTATGAGACTCAAAATTGAGCTCAGGTGCATCCTGTTTCCATTGATCATCTTTGAGATGTTTCTACAACTTGTTTGGAGTCCACCTGTGGTAAATTCAAGTGTGAATACAAAGAGAACAGAGTTATTTAGCCTTTTATTTTACCTCAGAGTTCACTTTAAAGAGGACTTTGTGAAAACAGCCTTAGGTCTAAGGCACTGCATCTCAGTGCAAGAGGTGTCACTACAGTTGCTGGTTCGATTTCAGGCTGTATCACTTCCGGCCATGATTAGGAGTTCCATAGGGCTGATTTGTATCAATCGCAGGGCATTTGTTTTGTAACTCTGCAGTCACATGTAGCCTACACTGTACATTGTACAGTACAAAAACACTGCAAGCCAAACAACGGTCTCTTGATAGGTGCCTCCTTGAATTTAAAGGCAACTACACCCTCCCCAGTTTTTTTAATTTTTTTATTGTTCCCAGACCTCAAAAATGTTCTCCTGATGTGGTTTAACACTAGAACCTCTGGGCCTCGAGAGACCCCTCTTCAAGCTAATGAGAAGTCATTCTGACTGCAACATTCTAACAAATACATTTCCTAAATGCTATCACAAAAACAATCATTTGGTTGTGTTTATAAAGGCATTACAATATGATTTTTATTTTATTATTTATTTCAAATAACACTAGCATTTTCATTAGTTTGTTACTGTAGGCTATATGTAAAAACAAAAGCACATTCAAGTATTCAATACATTTTATTCGTGGAGTGCCTTTGTTACAACTATGAAACAGAAAGCATGTGTTGGAACACGGTAACAGTTTTTTATTTTTTATAATGACTTAATAAAATCAATACCCCCCCCCCAACCAAGATGCACAGTCAGCAAGACATTCAAATGATAAAAACATCAGTAGCCTAAACATCATTATAAGTGCCGAGTGGCCTTGATAAGTAATACAAATCAGCACAAAAGCAATAACGGCATTATAATTAAATGTGTTGCTATGACATCAGTCAAAAAGAGTCAATTATTGTCAGCTCGTGCTTACATTGTATGCATCTTCACACAACACTATCAGTTGGATTTAATGTAGCTGTTATCCCTTGTCCTAACAGTTGACACATCTTTAACCTGCACTTGCTTGACGCACTTTGACATAGTTTTGTTTGGTTGTAGTGCGCAATAGTCTCTGTTTTTCTCTTTTATTGTTTACCTGTCTTCGTATCATTCTTCAGCACCATTGTGGAGTACAACGGCTGTGCAGGTGCCTTATTTTGCGCAGAGGGAGGGAGCTTCCGTCTCACTTTGTTCATGGTGCCGGCCAATGACAGTGAAGAAATTGTCCATGGTGACATTTCTCCCCTTGCCAATTGAAGGTTCCACAAGCCTCATCACCACATTCGGACACTTGCTCACCTGCTGCTTGCTCACCTGCTTTTCCCAGATGTTGAAATCCGTTCAGCATTATAATTACGCACGCTTTCACTGTTCCGCCTACTTCAAGTAGGCCAGAGTAGACTGATAAAACTGTTTGGATTAGGTGGATTGATATATGGTACATACGATTTTGAGATTATAATTAGAATATACCAATACAATAGAATGGCCTGCCCTGTTCTTCATTCACAATTGGTGATTACATAATTATGCATCGTTCGCTTTCCCTCACGAATCAACTCCTCCGTTCACCCCTTTCTCCCCATCATACTTTACTTAATTTATCTCATCTGTTATATGTGTGAAATTAGTGTCAGTATAGTTTAGGTTCAGTTTTGAGGCAATTATCGGGGTAATTATCAGCTGGGCACTGCACTTTCAACTGTCAGAAGGAGCGCCGCAGACCCTACTGTTGGGAGGAGGTGCAACGGGGGAAAACCATTTAAAAAATGACATGCCCTCCTTAAATTGGTTATAACTCCAATTCTGTTGATATTATGATTTGAACACCGACATAATTAGGAAAAGCCAAGGACGGGGGGGGGGGGGGGGGGGGGTTTTATGTAAAAAAAAAAAAAAAAAAAATTACTGAGCAGTCAAAATAACTGCTTTATCAGTTATATTGTTAAGCATGGTTGTGGACGTAGAGCATCACATTTTTTTGTCGTTTTTCTATAAGAACATGTTTTTGAGTGAACCTGAAAAAATTGGAAAACTCAAACCTAAAAAAATAAAACATGGAAAACGGATTCTACCAAAAGATAAAGCTGATTTTATAGGGCCCTATAACTGTAGAGGTACTGTTCAAAATCACTAACAATAACACTCTTTTTGAGATCGAGGAAAGGTTTTATTTTTTTCTCTCCAAACAATCAATGTAAAGATGATATTGTGAAGTTAATGGTAGATGCGACCAAATAATTTGATGGTGCCATCAACTGAAAAAGTTGATGCCACCAGTGGAAAAAGTTTGTCTAGAGCCCTACGGTGAGGATTATAATACTGCTTTGATGTCATACAAGCAAGCCAAGCACCCGTGAATCCAAATGTGCACTTCACATTTCCATATCATAAAACTCATGTCATATACAGTGTCAATGTTTGTGATCAGTATGTTTAATGTACAGTTAGTTACAAGATGACATGGTGTCATACCATGGGTTGTTCTGAACAGAATGAGCCTATTGTTGTCTATTGTGAAGAAATTTGCCACGAAAACACGCACCTAAAGGCACACATGACTCTTTTCTCGGGTTGGGTGGTATGTAAAAAAAACTAAAGCGTCACTTACCAGAGTACTAAGGAATCCCCATATCTGATGCAAGGTAAATGTACAGGGTATTTCGAAATACCCAGGTGTACTGTATATCACCCGACCCTACTCCTATCTATGTGCATAAAATTCCGAACGTTCTAGTAATTGCCCTGTGAAAGCCTAACACTGTAAAGTCAAATTTTATAACTTAGCTAATCATGTTGGCAATAGAACAAGCGTTCAAACGATGCCCGCCTTACCTAGATTGCGATTTATAATGGGCCGTTTTTGGATTGCGTAAAACAGCAATAATTGTGTGATGGCGGGGATGCTGGGCATTTCAAACAAAACTATAGTGCTTGCTCTAGTTCCTCAACGCACAGCTAGGAGAGAAAAAAAAAAAACACCTTTTAGTTGAAGACTGTTCCTTTGAGTCAAAAGTGAATTGAAATTACTTAGGTACTGTGCACACTTTGGAGAGCTGTGTGGCCAATGGGAGTTACTCGTCTCACACAAACCCTTGTAATTTTTTTAATAAAAAAACTGATGGAAAGCTGTTCGTTCATTATGCTGATTATTTATCACACGCACGCTGCACACACATAGCCTATAGATAATATGTTGGGCAGAGAGAGCTTGCAGCTCTCAAACAGCTGGTTGTTGCGTGGAGCAGCTCACCGAAGACCAACAGCGGTGGGGGTAAGAAAACGGTTTGAAATATGTTCCAATTTATGATATCTACCGGTAAATTCTAAGGCAAGAATGGGTATGCAAACTAGGTATTTGAAAAGTCTTGAAGTTATGGTAACTGATTTAGAAGTTCTACTGCTCCAGTATAATTATGTCATGATTTCATTTTTGCCCCCCAAAATTATGAAAGATGTAGCCGCTTTTGTTTGTTTCCCGCCATTTCAATTGAGGGGTGTTGCGTTTCCTGCAGTAAAACCATGTGCTGTTATTTTGAGCAAGTCAACATTGAATTTTGTCTTCAACTTGGTTTTCCGTACAAAGTGTTCCGTAATTAAGGGAACCCTGTTTTTGGTTGCTTTCTCGTTTTTAAAACATGATACAATAACCCCTCAATAACTCTTCAACATTTCAAATGGCAAGACATACTAGCTACCTCATGGACAGATTTCATTACTATGTTTGGGGTGGGAGCATGCTGTCTAATTTAGTCAGGCAATGCCCACATTATTCTGACATTTTAGAATGTAAAACTAATTTGGATGCACAATTCCATTGGGTAGGCCTATACAAAAACAATTATTATTCTTGGTGGTAATGCATACATTCTGGGGGGAGTTTTTTTCCTATAGGCTATTACAACAATTAAATATATAATGTAGGTCCTTGAAAATTACAATTAAGTGCTTGAAAAAGTCATTGAAAGTCCTTGAATTTTACTTGCCAATGTCTGTATGGCCCTTGTTGTAGGCTACTTGCTCAGCCCGCAAATGAAAGATAAAATCACCTGCTATTGAAATTATGAATGCATCATTCACTTTCCTGTCAGATCTTGACCCGGCCAGTATTTTGTTCCATTCAGGCCAGTAGCTTTAATTTGGCACCGGCCCGGTGTGCCACTGGCAAATTTACCTGAATGTTGAGCCCTGCTGTGTGCAGTGTATACCACTTTGTGTATCCATTAGCGATACTAATGGTAGCCTAACCGTTTTTGGGTAGAAGGAAAGCATTTCAAAGGTAACTACAAAGTAGCCTATGCCTACCTGGCAGAATCATAATTATTGTGCATCAATCCAGTAGCAATTTGTTTTGTAAACTCTATCACAAGTGCGCTACAGAAACACACTACTGTCTGGCTGGTCACCGGAATTAAAGGGTGAACAAAACAAATCAAGATTTCGCAGACCTCAAAAATGGTCCCCTGATGTGGTTTAAGCATTGTTGTGGACTTAGAACATCCCATTTTGTTGGGTTTTTTCAGCAAAAAAATAGTTATTTTGAGAGTGAAAATCTGAAAAAGCTGGGGGAAATCGCACTCATTCACCCCGCTTTATTAAAAAAAAAAATGCTGCGTTTTTTAAATTTATTCTGCCCTTTAGAGGATTTCGCAGAAAATAACACATGGCACTTTGAAATCTGCAATAAATATAACTTTATTTTAAGTCTCTTTTCTTTGCTGTTGCAGTAGGCCTAAATCTATCCAAATCAATGTAAGAACACGCTAATTTAAAAGATGCCTAATCATTACTAGCCTGGTTCTGTATGGAATGCAGGCACATTATGGGACACAGGCCAGGTCATTATCAATTTTTTTTTTTTTAATTGGTGCGACCAAATCACTAGTGGAAAAAATGTGTGTAGATCCCTGCTTGCAACATACCTTTGCATAACACAACTCTTGACAAAACCAGTAGGCTTTCATAGTCAGGAATAGGTGGGGGTGAATCGCTTGTCGGCTAGCACGGGACTTCCATTTGGCTACACATTTTGAAATAATTTACCAAACAAGTGGTCTTGAGCTCACGGAACAATCACATAATGATTGTGTTCATCCTCAGGGGACTGGTAAGAACACCCTTTGAATAAATTGGCCCCTAATGAAGCTTTGTGTTTCAATCTATTCAGTGTCCCTAACAGAACCTTCTAGAGTGGCCTAGGAGAGCTTTAAGAGTCCTTTCTGAAAGCATAATGGTACTACTGTGCAAGTGACTCAAAATATAAAAAAAAATATGTGAGGTCTGTCTGATACTTCTGGTTCAACTATTAAAGCCATCCATGATGGACACTTCTTTACCCATCGCTGGTAATGCTAGGAAATTAAGAGCACTCATGACTCTGCTTGCCTTGGTATACCAGTCTACAAATTCTACAATATTGAGTGTCTGCCTTACTGTCACTCTCTGAGCATAACTGGAGGACTTATTTGTTTTTCTCCTCCACCCACTCATTTATCTCTGTTTTAAGCCTTTTAAATAGAGTTGCATTTTGAAGGCTGGCTGTACTCCTCAGCTCCTGGGGAATTAATTGAAAGTGTTCTTCTACTCCTTCTCCTGACTGCCTGCTGAACCCTGCATCTTTTTTTGGAGAACACAGTGTTGAGGAAGAAGGGAGACGGGGAGAGAGAATGAAAGGGAGATGCCAAGCCTTTCTGTGACAGTGCAGACCTGTGACAGGAGTCTGGCAGTATCTCATCTGCCACGTTGCAGTCCCATCAACAATGGCCCGCGTAGGGAATGTCACACTGCTGCGGTTCCATCGCCAAGCAAGACCCTTCTGGAATTTTCTGTGATGGCTGGCAGGTGGGTGATGATGTAAGCCCAGGCCCTATGATGTCATTCTGGTCTGTGGTTAACACTGGGAGTCATGACCTTTTTCATTTTTGATTGACAGACCACGGAACTGACCGCTCTCATTTTCTGTTCATCCTCCGTGTGTTCACCCTTGAGCGTTTGACAGCGTTGGACTGTAGGCTATTTCTCCCCTAGATTACTTGAGTGTCTTTTTAAGAGTTTTTGTCAGACCCTTGTTCCTTTTTAGTGCACATCAGCACTGTGGCAATAAATATTGTCCTGCTCTCCCCAGTTAATACAGTTTCTCCATAATAAGCAGCTTTGTTCCTTAGGCTGATATGATGAAGTGTTTTTGAGTTAGACACCCCGAAGATACTGCGAGAGCGATCAGACAGCTGAATGAATCAATAAGATTGAGTGCCCTCTAGACAGAGAAGTAGCTTTGTTTACAGTTTAATGTGGGACTCTGGATTATTTTGGTAATGTTCCTGGCTAGGATGACTTTGATCGATAGAACAAAACTTTTTCGTGCTAGGCAAAATTGCAAACAGTGTCTTTTCAGTCTACTCATTTGCAATCAAAACTATGGGTTAACCAAATGCCAGTCCTCATGGCATTTACACACACTCGCTGTAAAATTACACCAGTGTCTGAAGGATAGCATATGGCCTGCAAATGATAGCAGTAGAAAATAGCTAGGCTATAGAGCAGGGCTATTCAACTGGTGGCCTGATGGCCAGAACTGGCCTGTTTATTAATTTAGTATGGCCCTTTTGATCAATTCTTAACATTTACTAAAAGATCGGGGGAAAAAAGTCCCTGCCAAAATCTGAAGTTTAGTGGCAAAATGACAAGCACTATTGTGATTTGAGCGGGTTTAAGAGTTTTCTAGCGCCTATGTGATCTGTTGATAATTTTTTTTCTTCATATGAATTTGGCTCTAGCGTTTCAATGGTTTCAGCTTCAAAATCTTATGACCCCATTCCTGAAAGCTTCTCAGGAACATGTATGTGCCTTCTGTTTTACTCCGATGCTCACAAGAACTCGTTAGCAGTAATGTGACATAAAAAGCACCTAATGATTGAGGGAAATTAATTCAAAGCATACATCCTTCAGACTGGAATTTGGCATTACCTGATTTGACATATCTTTGTAATATATTGAGATGCTTAGTTTTCCTTTTTAATGATTATCAAATATTTTGGCTGCACCTCAAAGTGCTTTATTGGTGTGTGCGTGCATTGCTTTTTTTTATACATTTCTTCCGAAATGTGCAATTCTCTGCAATTCACTTATTATAATTTTTTTTTCATCTGGCCCTGCTATGGAGTTTCTTCAGGTGCATTATTTACTGACTAGTCAACCCCATCAGCTAACACTTAGTGTGGATTTGTTAACCTGTTGGGGACCCTTTCAAGATAGGATCCCGGTAACGGGATTGCTTGACAAGATAGCATGGCGCAAAATTCAAAACAGCAAAAATCGAATAATTTCAATTTCTCAAACAATGAACTATTTTACACCATTTGAAAGATAAACATCTCCTTAATCCAACCACATTGTCCGATTTCAAAGAGGCGTTACGGCGAAAGCATAAAGTTAGATTATGTTAGGACAGTACATAGACAAAAAATTACACACAGCCATTTTCAATGCAAGGACAGGCGTCACCAAAAGCAGAAAACCAGCTAAAATTATGCACTAACCTTTGACAATCTTCATCAGATGACACTCCTAGGACATTATGTTAGACAATACATGCATTTTTTGTTCTATCAAGTTCATATTTATATCACGGATGATAGTTACAAAACTCATCACTGTATCCTATATCAACATGTGGGTTGGGCCTCTCTATCTGTGAGGCGAGAGCAACATGCTCTCTTGTTTATTTATAAAGCGCTTCTTTTAAAACTACCTCCATATATATCATCATTAATTTCCACTAGATATACCAATTTTAAAACCAGATCACAGATGTGGATTACATTAGAGACTCCTGCGGTCTCCACAGAGTTGGGTAGGACTGCCTTTAGTTCCTTTGCGCCTTATTTATGGAACAAACTGCAGATCCAACTTAAGTTAGACACTCTGGTGTCCCTTGCCCATTTTAAAAATGTTATGGAGGATCAATATGATGTTGTCTGTGATTGTTTCTGTTGAATTGTGTCTTTGTTTTGTATGTTTGAAATGTTCTTGTCTGTATGCCTAAAACTGTACATGTCAACATGTTTACACAGGGCACAGCCGTAAAAGAGATCCAGGTCTCAGTCTGTTTTCCCTGTTAAAATAAAGATTAAAAAAAATACAAAATAAAATATTATCCTAAAAACAGCATTTTAGATTGGCGCGTGACGTTCAGAGAATTTATTTCCCCTAAAACTGCCGGTGAATCAGCACAACAATTTACAAAAATACTCATTATAAACGTTGATAAAATATTAAATTGTTATTCAAAGAATTATAGATTAACACCTCCTGAATGCAACCGCATTGACAGATTTCAAAATAACTTTACTGGGAAAGCACACTTTGCAATAATCTGAGTACTGCGCTCAGAAAAATACACTAGGCAATACAGATACCTGCCATTTTGGAGTCATCTAAATGCATAAATAGCATTAGAAATATTCACTTACCTTTAATAATCTTCATCAGAAGGCACTTCCAGGTACACAACAAATGTTGTTTTGTTCGATAAAGTTCATAATTTATGTCCAAATAACTCCATGTTGTTAGCGCGTTCAGTAAGCTACTCAAAATGTAGGACGCGTGAGGAAAATGTCACGACGAAAAGTAAAAAACCGGACGATTCCATTGTCTTAAAAACGTTTTGGAACACAGCTACCTCCTCATGTGAATGCGCGCCAATGAACTGATGTCCTTCTTGTTCGGTGTCTGTTCATCATAGACGCCTCAAACAATTTCTAAAGACTGTTGACAGCTAGTGGAAGCCTTAGGAAGTGCAAAATGAACCCTAACTCACTGTGTGTTCGATTGGCAATGACTTGAAAAAACTACATGCACCATATTTTCATTTCCTGGTTGTATTTTTCTCAGGTTTTTGCCTGCTATATGAGTTCTGTTATACTCACAGACACCATTCAAACAGTTTTAGAAACTTCAGAGTGTTTTCTATCCAAATCTACTAATAATATGCATATTCTAGTTTCTGGGCCAGAGTAGTAACCTGTTTAAATTGGGTATGTTTTTCATCCGGCCGTGAACATACTGCCCCCTAGCCCAGAAAGGTTAAACCAGGCCTTATAAACTATGCTAATAGGCCTAAGTGGTGAAGTCATGCTGATGCTAGTTAGCTAAAGTCATTGACGTAAAATGATCTTGTCAGTTTTGAATGTATTCCAATGAATGGGATATTTTGTACTGGGAAGTGTCGTGTCACGATACTGCCATCTTGTTAAAAAAGGTGTAAACATCATGTGCACTCAGTGCTAATTGGAGGATCTTAGTTCTACAATGAGATGAGCCACTTGAGGACGTCATGAGCCAATTAAGTACTGGAGTCGATGCTTGTACTTCACTTGACATAGTGAAATAAAGGAGTACGTATTGTTGCCCCAAGTGAAATTACACAAGGGCAATTCCACAGTAACAGAATTACGCTTTGACTTTGATCTTTCACTTTAAAATGTATGCCAAACAAAAACCAAAGATTTCAAAGTTTAGCAAACTATACAACTCTATGCACAACGACTACATTTAATTTACACAGAACATTTTACAAAACCACATTTACTGGAAGAACTGTTCAGATGTAAAGTTTGATAACAGAATTACGTTTTTTATGCAACCACATTTTCCAAACACTCGCTTAAATATCTGCTTTAAAGATATCTGCAGAAAGAATGAGGTGTCAGCTATGACAATTACACCTCGAGTTTGAAAATAAAATATTTGGGCTGTTGAACTACAGTAGGTGAAATGGATCAACATCCGGTAACGGAATTACATCATGGGTCTCTGATCTGTACTATACAGAAATGCATAATTATAGATAGGATATCACTATGAAGAGAATGATATTCATGAATACAAAGGTAGAAGTATACAATATCCTTATTTTGCATATTTGGGTATTATTCTACACACTGGCTATTATTGTAATGATCTCTGTCCCCAAACAAGACCACATTTGGTTGATCCAGACCAAATCTGAAACAATCATAGACATCTTTTTTTTCATAAGTTTGGACAGTAGGTGTATAGTAAAATACAGTGCATTATTACTGTACTCTTGCGTGCTCTACTGTACTCTACTTTTCTTTGCTTCACTGTACTGCACTGCTCTGTTCTCTACTGTGCTGTCCAAACTTGTGAAACATAGACGTCTATGATTGGTTTAGATTTGGTCCAGCCAGGGCGGACAGACTAAATTTCAGCGTCAATGGATGTCCGGTGTCGGTCGGTGCTCAGTGGGTGTGGATGCTTGTTATTTTAAATGTAAAGAGGGTACTGATTTGGTAACGGAATTACGAGTTTTAATCACTTAATAAATCCTAAACTTGATATCAGAAAACACTAACTAGGCCTAATTGGTAAGTCTACCTTAACTGACTGTGAACTTTCCTTATCCTCCCTCATAAGGGAGAGAAATTAGAAAATATCTTAAAGATACAGTATGTGGGTTTTGGTAACAGAATTATAAGGCAATGTTTCTTAAATTTACAGAAGGCAATAATTTCTCAAAATATAAAGATAAGTTTGATATTAGTTGGTAGGGGTCTTCAACATTATTGGGTTTTGATGTATTTCTAATACCTTTTTAAGACTTTTCTGGTAGATTTTGTCTAAGATCCTTATTTCTATCTCTTTGAGCAGAAATCAAAGGCTTTTCTTATTTAAAAAATATAGACTCTTGGCTTTCATTTGACCTGAAATTTGACATGCTCCTATGAACTTCTTGTCGGTGCTCATGCAACGTTTTAGATAGAAATGCCCTTTTAGAAACTGTCGATCCTTTAAGAAATGAGAAAACGTGAAATTAACATGTCCCGATAGTTTGACTAACTTTGACAGCTTTCACCTTGTAATCAGGGCTGTAATGTGTATCTTAACATTTTGCTGTGTGACCAGTACTTTTATTTTGGGAGCACGCGTACATTGTTTGCAAATCATAACCAATCATAATGCGACAAATGTTTTTTTTAAATAGCTAATTAAACCAATCGATCCCTTTTCGTGTAAACTTTCCCTCTGTGCTGTGTGAAACGTTCCCCTTCCTGTCAGCTATATGGCTTAGCTAGCTAGAACGACAACGAAACACGGTGGAATTTTAAGCTTTCTTTAACAAAAAAAACTAAAATGATCAACCTGAGGGATATGAGGACAATGTCAGCGATGCTGCTACCGATCCACCTTCTCAGAAAAAGAAAGGGTTATTTCGAGAGGGGTTACTTTGCAAATTCAAGTGGCTAAGGAGTAGAGGTCTTCACAGATAGACCCAAACTCGATTACCTGAGATCTGACCAGGTATCCGAATGGGTTGGATCCAAAATTCTGTAGTTGACCCTCAGATCCCTGATCAGATCTCGCTCGGTGGCCATGAATCTTGGATCTGTCTGAGAGTATGTGAAATACCGATCGGATCAAAAATTATTGCATATTTGAAGAAAATATCCTGGTTAATATAAATATCCCCTATTAGTCACATTTGCCTACAAATGGCAGTTGGTTCAGTCAATAGCATTCATCTCTCTCCTCCTGTCTGCCTCTCTTTCTGTCTGGGTTGAGCTCTCCTTATAGTGAACTTGCAACATTGTTTCAACTCGTTTCTTGCTCCAATGAGCTCTGAACAGACACCGCTGTACTTTGCACAAGGGAGAAGTGTTCCGCTAGCCTAATTTGACATTTCCACTGGAGATATGGGATCAGCATTGTGTGGTGGTTACTTAGGCCTATGGAAAAGTAGTGTTGGAAAGGTTTTCAAATACAGTGAGGAACTATTGTCATTCGCAAAGGATGTAAAACACTCTTGACTTTCTGTGTGAGGTGACGAAGAAAATACTTTGAGAGTTGGTGGGTTAAGACAATCAGAAATGGGCCTACTATCAGACATCCCAAATTGGGAACTTGTATAGGCCTACATTTGTGCCCAGGCCAGGTACTATGCGCGCTCTAGCACACTATAAAAAAAATCAGGGGCAAACTATTCACACCATGAATGTGCATGAATTCGCGGGAGAGAGACGTGCCTACTAGTGCCACACAATTCCCTTCTTCTTGTGCCGACATTTTTAATTAGGGATGTCTTTTATGAAAATACTAAGCTGTAGGGTAGACCACAACTCAATTATTTTAGCTAGGCCTACAACAGGAAATGCATGTGAAATGTTAACGTTTACTGCCTGCCAGACAAGTTAAAACAATTTTACTTTTAGCAATAAAACGGCATTCTTTTTTTTGTATCTTTCGGATGCATTTGGGTCCAATACAGACCTGACCTAATTTGGACCTGATTCTCCCTCAACTCAGACATATTTTGGGTCGGAATCTGGTCCACCTGGGATCTGAATCAGATTGGGTATTGATTTTCAAAACAATTCCCAGGTCCT
Organism: Salmo salar; assembly: GCF_965601325.2. Taxonomy (NCBI): domain Eukaryota; kingdom Metazoa; phylum Chordata; class Actinopteri; order Salmoniformes; family Salmonidae; genus Salmo; species Salmo salar. The sequence continues at coordinate 74,561,328 of NC_138300.1, forward strand.
GTCTGTGTTGGCTGGGAATGTCACGGATCCGATACGGATCTCAACTTCAGGATCAGAGAAGACAAAACTAGCAACACAATGTTCTGTGAGAACTGTTGAAAGTGTGTAGTAATGGCAGCAGGGAATACTTATTTTGCTACTGGCTGAAGCCACCTTTAACACGAGTCATTTCTAAAACATAACTTAAGTCAAAGCACAAGTGCCAGGACAAATGAATCGGGGCTGGAGCAACACCACTAGTGTACTACCAGGCAGACGTATTTGACAGGCAACTGGTGCCAGCCCAAGCCGGTCAACAGGCTGAGCTAACTGAGCTAGAGGTAATGAAATTTAACACCACTTACTGCATTGCCAAAAAGGAGATGGTTCTTACCAAATTCAGACCCATGTTACTCACCCACCCAGAAAAAGAATGGATTACAAATGAACCCAACATATGGAAACGAGGTGTCCTGCACAAAAATGTTTGTGCATTCCCACTGATAAATGTACTGGAATGGGAGGGAATACATTTCAACTTTCAAATGGTACCAGGAAGATGGTTGGAGGTCCACACTGCAGAGAATGTTGACTTGAATGGGAATATCTGTTTTAAATTGTACTGTCAATCCTCCATAGGAAAACTATTGAAATCATAGAAATATACAGTGCCTTCAGGAAATATTCGCACCTCTTGACTTAGGTTGTCCAAATTAGGTTGTTTACAAAGTGGATTCAAATCGATGTAATTGTAATTTTCTTGTCCACAATCTACACAAAATATTCTGTCATAGTGGAAGACATTTTTATTAATGTAAAATAAAACACTAATATTTGATTAGATAAGTATTCAACCCCTTAAAGTTCTTCAAGCTCTGTCAAGTTGGTTGTTGATCATTGCTAAACAGTCATTTTCAAGCCTTCCCATAGATTTTTCAAGCTGATTTAAGTCAAAACGGTAACTAGGCCACTCAGGAACATTCATTGTCGTCTTGGTAAGTGTATAATTGGCTGCGTTTTGGGTTATTATCCTGCTGATAGGTGGATTTGTCTCCCAGTGTCTGTTGGAACACAGACTGAATCAGGTTTTCCTCTAGGACTTTGTTTGTGCTTAGCTCTATTCCTTTTCTTTTTTTCCTAAAAAACTCCCTAGTCCTTGCCCATGACAAGCGTACCCATAACATGATGCTGCCACCTCCATGCTTGAAAATATGAAGAGTGGCACTCAGTGACGTGTTGGATTTGCCCCTAACATAATACTTTCTATTCAGGACAAAAAAATGTATTTCTTTGCCACATTTTTTTTGCAGTATTAATTTAGTGGCTTAGTGCAAACAGGATGATTGTTTTGGAATATTTTTATTCTGTACAGACTTCCTCCTTTTAACTCTGTCATTTAGGTTAGTATTGTGGATTAACTCTGTAACTGGTTTAATGGTGAAAACCATGGTGAAAACCACGAGTGGTTTCCTTCCTCTCCGTCAACTGAGTTAGGAAGGACGCCTGTATTTTTGTAGTGACTGGGTGTATTGATACACCATCCAAAGTGTAATTAATAACCATGCTCAAAGGGATATTCATTGTTCGCTTTTTTTTTTACCCATCTTACCAATATGTGCCCTTCTTTGCGAGGTATTGGAAAACCTCCCTGGTCTTTTTGGTTGAATCTGTGCTTGAAATTAACTGCTTGACTGAGGGACCTTACAGATAATTGTATGTGTGGGGTACAGAGATGAATCATGTTAAACACCATTATTGCACACAGAGTTAGTCCATGCAACGTATTACCTGAAGGTATTTAGGCTTCCCATAACCAAGAGGTTGAATACTTATTGACTCAAGACATTTCAGCTTTTCATTTTTTATTAATTTGTAAAAAATGTAATAATAAAAAACATAATTCCACACTGGCATTGTGGGGTATTCTACATGTAATCAATTTTAAATTCAGGCTGTAACACAATAAAATGTGGAAAAGGTCAAGGGGTGTGAGTACTTTCTGAAGGCACTGTATAGAATAGAAATGACCATTTAAGATGACATTTGACGGTGGGTGGACCGGCGATCATCTTTGTGGTAGTAATTAGTAGTAAACATTCAATGAAAATACCAATGGTTTACTAGCTAAATTGCAGTGGTCTGAAGGGATGGGTCCATTCTATGAATTCTATTTCTATTATTGAAATGTCATATACCCTGTATTCTAGAGCATGTTATGTCTCAACCGATGGCTGTCACAACACAAAAACCTTAATGTGAAATGAAAAAATGTTCACATGTTTATAATTGACGTTAAAGGTTTAAAAATATATTTTGAGGGTTTTAATATATTAAAAAATGAAGTAGTTTGACAACAGTGTTTGAAAGCTTTTAAATTACATCAAACTCAACAGTTTATCTTTTCCAGTGATGAAGACATGGATGTCTCATGGTATGGTGGGGTATACAAAATGGCTTAACTTTATCTCCAAAACTATACTTTGACCACTTTTTCCATGGGCAAACATGTATGGAAAGTTTCTTTAAATCGTAAGGGATGCTGTCAAAAGGTGATTGAATTCAAATGGATTTACCCTATAGGGGAAAAACACTGCTTCTTAATAGAATTGCTGAGTGAGATTGAAAATAGCTCCGGCAGTGTGAAGCAAAGTAGCCTAAACATGATCAACTTTGCCTTCTGGTTATAGTTTGCAATGTAATTTGAAACTTTTCCGTCTTTCAAACAGGAAACCTTATTTTGACATCAATAAGCCTAGGCTAATAACATATTCTATCAATGCAGAGAAGCACCTGTGTCAACTGTCTCTTTATTTACCTTCCTGATGATATAGGCTATTCTATCATGATAATACGATGTCATCATAAGGTGCTTTTCTCTCCATTGCTAATGGCACACAGCTGTCTTGGAGATCTCTAGCAACAAACACATTTTGAATGACTAACCAGGCAGACAAAAAGACAAGTGTTAATGGTGCCACACTGCTCTCCTTTCCCATTGATCTCCTCCATTGTTCTCTACAGACCGGGATCTTCTTATGATTTACACCTACTTAGCAGGGGGATTGTTTCATGAAATGCATATTTATCTCAAAGGTGTCGATTACAGAAGGTCTTCAATGGAGGGGGAAAAAAGATGACTGTTTATTTAGGGGTAGCTTTTGTTAGTATCGTTTGTCTTACTAATGGCTTAATCAGGCAGTTATGATGACCTGTAATGACTCAGATTGTGTTAGAATTATCCCACAAGGCCTTTCAATCTCTTGGCATGTCAACCCTTTTCTGCCCTAAATTGCGTTTTTTGAATGTGCGAGTGATACGTTGATTGGTTTAACTATGATCCCTTATTGATGTCACTTGTTAAATCCACTTCAATCAGTGTAAGTGAAGGGGAGGAGACAGGTTAAAGAATCATTTTTAAGCCTCGAGACAATTGAGACATGCACTGTGTTCGAATACTCATACTAACCGCACTAATCATACTATTTGTGACATAAATTGAGTATGTAGTATGCTTATTAGTCATAGTATGGTTATAGTTACTATGCCAAAAGTTCCCGGATGTCATACTACATTCGCCAAAATACGAAGTATACAAGCAATGGACACTATTTCCATGGTTTTAGGCCCATAATGCAATTCTTCATAAAATGTGCGTGGCTTCACAACGTTTTCAGATTTGAAGAAAAAGGCAGAAAATATGCAGCCGAAGTCCGAGAGCGGATACAAATTCTTTGCATTAACTAATTATGACAAATGTTTAGAAAATGTTAAGCAATGTAATAAAGTAATGACTTCAAATAAGTTACTTTATACGTTATGTTGGCTGACAATTTGTTAGCAACGCTATCCTTACGAACCGCATAGCATTACAGCAGTATGTACCAGGTATGTTAGCTACCTACTGTAACTTTAGTTGGCTACTAATACATAGAACTTGCCAGTATATTTACTTTATACTATCTAACTACCCAACGTTTATTTACTTGATTATTCACGTCGTTCATAGCTTAGCTAAGTGGTGTAGTTGTTCGGGTGTGTTGGTAAATTCGCTCTGGCTATCTACTCTGATTTCAGAAGACACTCGTCTGACTGTGCCAGAGTGCAGAATAACTGATGAATTTACGAACACTCAACACCCGTTGAATGTGGCCGGTGTCAGTAAACGTTGGCAAAAAAAGTGTAATTAAGTTGTTGGCAGCAGCACAGTTACAGTTACCAACGCTCTGGATAACATGAACACTGCCTAACCAGCTCGGCTAGGGCGAGTAAAATGGTCAGAGTGAGGTGTTGTCTCATTTTGTGTCTGGAAGTAGTTAGCCAGTTAGCTTGGGTGCTTGACTGCCATTGTGAGGTCAGAACGCTCGGATCAACCCTACTCCTTGGCCAGTGTCCAGTGTGCGCTCTTAATTTACAAACAGATAATCTGACCACACCCTGAATTTACGAACGCCCAGAGCTCACTCTGCCACTCCAGATTGAATTTACGAACACACCCAAAGTTTAGCTAGTAATTTGTATGCTAACAAGCTAGCAAGAGGTTGCATAGCAGCAGCATCAACTTCCGGTAGACAGAGTACGCTCAGCTGAAAGCATACCGTTCATTTACAGTATACTAAAATAAAATCTTAGTATGTAGTACATACTCATTAAGTATGTAGTATACAGTATGTTAGTATGGGTATTCAAACACATTTATAGATTGTGTACGTGCCATGCAGAGGGTGAAGTGCCTTTGAACGGGCTATGGTAGTAGGTGCCAGGTGCACCGGTTTGAGTGTGTCAAGAGCTGCAGCGCTGCTGTTTTTCACGCTCAACAGTTTCCCGTGTGTATCAAGAATGGTCCACCACCCAAACGACATCCAGCCAACTTGACACAACTGAGAAGACGTAGGGTCAATATTAGGAAATTGTTCTTAATGTTTTGTAGACTGTGTTATATGACTACGATTGTTTAACGAGATATAGGATACAAGCCAATCTCTGCAAGTCTAGTGAATTAACATTCTGGTTCAGTGGAAGCTTATATCAATTCTCTTCATTTGGCTAGATTGTAGACTACAATCGAACTTCCTTGGCAGGTTGACATTGAGAGGAATATAAAACATTACTTGAGACATCTTTATAGGGCTGTTAGTTTTTCCCTGAACTTCTATTTGTTTGATGGAGAAGGACATCCATGTCCGGATAGGTCCGTACTTGCGTACTAAATAGTAGGCCATTTGGGTATGTGAAATGGAAAGTTTTCTAGTGTGTGAAATTTAGAAAATTGCATCATTTGAATGCCAGGATGTCATACCCATTTCGGCCTTTCATCTAGTATGAATTCACTGCATGCTATTGAGGAAGAATGGCTAATCGTCTTTTCAGACCCACATGTGTTTGACAGCAGCTGATAATCAGATAAGGGGACGAGATGTACCAAAATGAAGGAACAAATGTAATTGCCATTAGATGACTCATTTTCAGTATGGGTGAGCCTAGTATGTTCTTATGTGTTGCTTACTGCATACATTTTTACTAAAGAGTATGTTCTAAATAGTATGTAGTATGATTAGTACACAGTATGTAGCCTAGTTTTTAATAAGTAGTAGGAAATTTCAGACACGGCACCTGTCTACAGTTGACCCATATGTAATGCCTTAACTTATCTGGGGTGGGGTTTTTTTCATTACATTTTTGTTGTTGCAGAAATGCCTTTTATGTGCCTTTTTTAATAACAAAACTCGTACGTGATCTATAATTATGAAGAAAAATTAAAAAACAGAACGTGTTTAGCCATGGAGAAAGTACAGAATCTTGCCCAGCCATGATTGGTTGAGATAATGAGGGGGCTGGGACATTCATGAGAGAGAGTCTGTCACTAGCCTTCTGTCAAATGGCTCGTCCTGCGCTCTGCTAACGCGGATATTTCAAATATCGTTAGATTGTTGGATTTGTACATATTTCCATCATGGACAACGTGCAAAGTGTAGCTACAGCGTTCAATAACAGTGTTGCCCTTAATTTTTCTGTTGCTTCTGTCATGCAGCTCCGAATGTGGAAGTAGAGCTGTGACGATTATGGCAATTTGGGAGACCGTTCATTGTCATGCAAACGACCTCGGTTATTGTAATTTTTGGTAAAATGTTTTGAGCTTATAATGCATCTTTGAAAAATAGCTATGACATACCTAATGAATACAACACAGCTTTGGTGACATCCCTGTCTCAAAAACAAATGGTTCTGACCATTTGGAACATTTGGAAATGAAGCTTCTCCTCCCGACTGTGCTGTTCTACTCGTAAAATGATTACCAACTGCTATTGGGTGAACTAGATCTACTTTAATATAAAGTTGGATCCCCCCCCCTATATATTTAAGACGATTGTGGTGATTGTTCGTGGTTATTGTCCATAATTGTCGGTTATATGATCATTCTACCAGCCCTATGTGGAAGGAAATCGTCGCCTGGTTGATCCTGAGTGGGAAGGATATTTTGAAAGTGTTCGTCTGCCGTGATGAATCATAATCCATTGCCATAGCTACGCAGGTAAGAATCTACAGTTAAATAGCTTGCTAGCTTCAAGTGCATACTTTATTAGCTAGCTCACACAGTATCATAAAGTCATTTTCATTACTAGCTATTGCTGTGTAGGTAAGCAGTTGCATACAGGTAGCTAACTAAAGATTGGTTAATGTTTATATTGCTGATGTGTTAAACCATTCATGACATGATGATAATCCATGTGATTTGTGTCATTTTATGTTTAACCATCGAAAAGAGCCACTGTGGTGCAAATGCTAACCCATGTTCGAGACACACCGGCTAAGTTTTCTAGCTAGCAAGCCACGATGAAATGATAGCTAGCTGAAATCTAGCTAGCTGGTAATTACGAAGTTAAATGTTCACTAAATCAGTTGTGCATTGCCATTGTTTGACTGGAAGCAGGTTGAGTACACGGCTTGTGTTTTAGCTGGTGAAGTTTAGTACAGCTGTAGCAGTCAACAGGCAAAAACAATCCATAAGAGATGAATGAATTCATGTTTTTAATTCTAACCTATTTCCTGGCATTTTTCTTTCAGCATAAGAAGAATCTGCTCTCCTCTACTAGTACAAGGAGATGAACGAGGGTGTACAAGCGGCACTTCAGGTCAGGGTGGAAAATGTTACCAGCCACTCAAATCTATTACCAGGAAGAAAGAAATTGTACCCCACCCCGCTTTCACCACTGTAGCATTGAGATTCTCTTTTCCAGAGCTGACACACTCAAATGTGTACACTACTGTTAAAAGGTTTGCGGTCACATAGAAATGTCCTTGTTTTCGAAAGAAAAGCAAAAAAAAAATGGTCCATTTTAAAATAACATCAAATTGATCAGAAATACAGTGTAGACGTTGTAAATGACTATTGTTGCTGGAAACGGCTGAATTTATTTATTTTTGGGGGGGATATCTACATAGGCGTACAGAGGCCCATTATCAGCAACCATCACTCCTGTGTTCCAATGACACATTGTGTTAGCTAATCCAAGTTGATCATTTTAAAAGGCTAATTGTTCACTTGAAAAGCCTTTTGCAATTATGTTAGTACAGCTGAAAACTGTTGTTTCTGATTTAAAGAAGCAATAAAACTGGCCTTTAGACTAGTTGAGTATCTGGAGCATCAGCATTTGTGGGTTCAATTACTGGCTCAAAATGGCCAGAAACAAAGAACTTTCTTCTGAAACTCATCAGTCTATTCTTGTTCTCAGAAATGAAGGCTATTCCATGCGAGAAATTGCCAAGAAACTGAAGATCTCGTACAACGCTGTGCACTACTCCCTTCACAGAACAGCGCAAACTGGCTCTAACCAGAATAGAAAGAGGCGTGGGAGGCCCCGGTGCACAACTGAGCGTGTCTAGTTTGAGAAACAGACGCCTCACAAGTCCTGAATTGGCAGCAACATTGAATAGTACCCGCAAAAAACAGTCTCAACGTCAACCGTGAAGAGGCAACTCCAGGATGCTGGCCTTCTAGGCAGAGTTCCTCTGTCCAGTGTCTGTGCTCTTTTGCCCATCTTAATCTTTTCTTTTTATTGACCAGTCTAAGATATGGCATTTTCTTTGCAACTCTGCCTAGAAGGCCAGTCGCCTCTTCACTGTTGACATTGAGACTAGTGTTTTGCCGGTACTATTCAATGAAGCTGCCAGTTGAGGACTTGTGAGGCGTCTGTTTCTCAAACTAGACACTAATGTACTTGCTCAGTTGTGCACTGGGGCCTCCCACTCCTCTTTCTATTCTGGTTAGAGCCAGCTGTTCTGTGAAGGGAGTAGTACACAGCGTTGTACGAGATCTTCAATTTCTTGGCAATTTCTCACATGGAATAGCCTTAATTTCTGAGAACAAGAATAGACTGACGAGTTTCAGAAGAAAGTTCTTTGTGCGCCACGAAAGTCAGAAATAGCGACATAATAAATGCCTTACTGTTGAAGATCTTCTGTTGGCACTCCAAAAGGTTCCAGCTACATCACAAATGATCCTTTTGTTTGATAAAGTCCTTATTTCTTTCCCCAAAAACTCAGTTTAGCTGGCGCGCTTCATTCAATAATCCACCGGTTTCCCTCCCTCAAAATGCATACAAAAGGAATACCAAACGTTATCAATAAACTTCTCCAAACAAGTCAAACAATGTTTATAATCAAACCTTAGGTGTCCTAATATGTAAATAAACGATACAATTTAAGATGGAGAATTGTTATTGTCTTTACCGGCGATAAACAACAAAGAACTCGTTCTCATCCATGCGCATGAAAACACTACAGCCAAAATGGGAGCCACTTCGAAAAACTACAAATTCTAGCTCATTTTTCCAATACAAGCCTGAAACTCTTTCTAAATACTGTTGACATCTAGTGGAAGCCCTAGGAACTGCAATCTTGGAGGATTTCGCCTCATAATAAACATGACAGCCATTGGAAACAGTGGTAGGCTGAAAATTATTAATCTTTTTGGATGGTTTGTCCTCAGGGTTTCCCCTGTCATATCAGTTCTGTTATACTCACAGACATTATTTTAACAGTTTTAGAAACTTTAGTGTTTTCTATCCAAATCTACCAATTATATGCATATCCTAGCTTCTGGGCCTGAGTAACAGGCAGTTTACTTTGGGCATGCTTTTCATCCAGATGTCAAAATGAGCACATCAATTTACAAAAATACTCATCATAAACGTTGATAAAATGTATAAGTTATTGAAAGAATTATAGATACACTTCTCCTTAATGCAACCGCTGTGTCAGATTTCAAAATAGCTTTACGACGAAAGCACATTGTACAAAGCTCAGCCATCAAAGCAAGCTATACAGTTACCCGCCAAGTTCTGGAGTCAACAAAACTCAGAAATAGTATTATAAATCTTCACTTACCTTTGCTGATCTTCGTCGGAATGCACTCCCAGGACTCCCACTTCCACAAGAAATGTTCGTTTTGTTCGATAAACTCCATATTTATGTCCAAATACCTCCGTTTTGTTCGCGCGTTCAGATCACTATTCCAAAGGCATAATGCGCGAGCGCAAAACCCGAGACGAAAAGTCAAATAGTTCCATTACCGTTCGTAGAAACATGTCAAACGATGTTTACAATCAATCCTTAGGTTATTTTTAACATACATCTTCGATAATATTCCAACCGGACAATAGCGTATTCATTACAGAGGAAAAAGAAGGAACGGCGGTGCGCCTGTATGCCCGCGCAGTAAACAACTCATTGGTCCCAGGCTTGAGACTTATTCTCTCCCCAGTAACAGTAGAAGCATGAAACAAGGTTCTAAAGACTGTTGACATCTAGTGGAAGCCTTAGGAAGTGCAAAATGTCCCCACAGACACTGTTTTTTGGATAGGCAATCACTTGAAAACTACAAACCACTTCCTGGTTGGATTTTTTTCTCAGGTTTTTGCCTGCCATATGAGTTATGTTATACTCACAGACATCATTCAAACAGTTTTAGAAACTTCAGTGTTTTCTATCCAAATCTACTAATAATATGCATATCCTACCTTCTGGGCCCGAGTAGCAGGCAGTTTAATTTGGGCACGTTATTCATCTGAATTTCCGAATACAAAAACTTAAAATGCAATTGTGTTTGTGGTCCATAGCTTATGCCTGTCCATACCATAACCCCACCTCCACCATGGGGCACTCTGTGCACAACGTTGACATCAGCAAATCGCTCGCTCATACGACGCCATACACGCTGTCTGGCATCTGGTGTTGGGAAGGCTGAGACCGCTGTGATTTTTTTTCAACTACTCTGGGGAGACGTGAAAGACCAGGAGGCCTTTGAACAGGGCTGCCTCTTGCACTGAGGCCTAATGCACGCTGTGTTGTGTGTCCCTGGTAGACATGTGTGGCTAATGTCAAGAGTTGCCTCTCTTATTGGATCCATTCTTCTCTTGACATGGCAATCTTGACTGGCAGCCTACCAGTCTCGCCAATGACTCTGTATGTGAGCAACTTTATTGGAATTTCTGAATCTAAAATCAATTTGCACCTTAATAACCCATTCATGTCTATAACGGAAATGTATACTTTCCTTTAGGACACTTGTTCTTTTGAGCTTACTGATGGACAAATGTGAAGAAAAAAATTGAATCGGCCAAAGCGTTTGTCTACAATGTGAGTTTTTGATTTTGTACAATGTTTTGTCTTTGGACACAGGTTTACTGTGTTTTTATTTTTGATTTACATATCATGAATCAAGTCCTGTGAATACATGTTCAAACGATCACATCTTAATATATTTCGTTTATAGATTGTCCAGACCAATATATACAGTGCTTTCATTATTAAGTATTCAGACCCGTTGACTTTTTCCACATTTTGTTACATTACAGCCTTATTCTAAAATGCATTAAAAAAAATTATAATAATCCTCAGCAATCTGCAGACAATACCCCATAATGATGAAGGGAATATAGGTTTTTAGACATTTTGGCAAATTTGTAACAAATAAAAAACAGAAATACCTTATTTACATAAGTATTCAGACCCATTGCTATGAGACTCGAAATTGAGCTCAGGTGCATCCTGTTTCCATTGATCATCCTTGAGATGTTTCTACAACTTGATTGGAGTCCACATGGTAAATTAAATTGAGTGGACATGATTTGGAAAGGCACACACCTGTCTATGTACGGTCCCACAGTTGACAATGCATGTCCGAGCAAAGATTTGTCCGTAGAGCTCCGAAACAGGATTGCGTCGAGGCACAGATCTTGGGAAGGGACCCAAAAAATGTCTGCAGCATTCAAGGTCCCCAAGAACACAGTGGCCTCCATCATTCGTAACCTCTATGGGCAAGGTGGGACGCTGGCGTCCCACCTACGTAACAGCGACTTGCAGCCTGTGGCGCGATTTTCAAAATCTTAAAAATCCTATTACTTCAATTTCTCAAACATATGACTATTTTACAGCTATTTAAAGACAAGACTCTCGTTAATCTAACCACACTGTCCGATTTCAAAAAGGCTTTACAACGAAAGCAAAACATTAGATTATGTCAGCAGAGTACCAAACCAGAAATAATCAGACACCCATTTTTCAAGCCAGCATATAATGTCACCAAAACCCAGAAGACAGCTAAATGCAGCACTCACCTTTGATGATCTTCATCAGATGACAACCCTAGGACATTATGTTATACAATACATGCATGTTTTGTTCAATCAAGTTCATATTTATATCAAAAACCAGCTTTTTACATTAGCATGTGACGTTCAGAACTAGCATACCCCCCGCAAACTTCCGGGGAATTCGCTAACATTTTACTAAATTACTCACGATAAACGTTCACAAAAAGCATAACAATTATTTAAAGAATTATAGATACATTACTCCTCTATGCACTCGATATGTCCGATTTTAAAATAGCTTTTTGGTGAAAGCACATTTTGCAATATTCTAAGTACATAGCCCAGGCATCACGGGCTCGCTATTTAGACACCCGGCAAGTTTAGCACTCACCATAATCATATTTACTATTATAAAAGTTTGATTACCTTTTGTTGTCTTCGTCAGAATGCACTCCCAGGACGTCTACTTCAATAACAAATGTTGGTTTGGTCCAAAATAATCCATCGTTATATCCGAATAGCGGCGTTTTGTTCGTGCGTTCCAGACACTATCCGAAATGGTAAAGAAGTGTCGCGCGCATGGCGCAATTCGTGACAATAAAATTCGAAATATTCCATTATCGTACTTCGAAGCATGTCAACCGCTGTTTAAAATCAATTTTTACGCCATTTTTCTCGTAGAAAAGCGACAATATTCCGACAGGGAATCTCCTTTTCGGCAAACAGAGGAAAAAATCACAAAGGCGGGGGCGGTCGGGGTCACGCGCATAAGCCCAGTGTCCCTTGATCGGCCACTTGAGAAAGGCGATAATGTGTTTCAGCCTGGGGCTGGAATGACGACATTCTGTTTTTTCCCGGGCTCTGAGCGCCTATGGACGACGTGGGAAGTGTCACGTTAGAGCAGAGATCCTTAGTAAATGATAGAGATGGAAAAGAAGTTCAAGAAATGGTCAGACAGGCCACTTCCTGTAAAGGAATCTCTCAGGTTTTGACCTGCCATTTGAGTTCTGTTATACTCACAGACACCATTCAAACAGTTTTAGAAAATTTAGGGTGTTTTCTATCCATATGTAATAAGTATATGCATATTCTAGTTACTGGGTAGGAGTGGTAACCAGATTAAATCGGGTATGTTTTTTATCCAGCCGTGTCAATACTGCCCCCTAGCCCTAACAGGGTAAATGGAAAAAGTTTGGAACCACCAAGACACTTCCTATAGCTGGTCGCCTGGCCAAACTGAGCAAACGGGGGAGAAGGCCCTTGGTTAGGGAGGTGACCAAGAACCCGATGGTCACTCTGACAAAGATCCAGAGTTCCTCTATGGAGATAGGAGAACCTTCGAGAAGGACAACCATCTCTGCAGCACTCCACCAATCAGGCCGTCACGGTAGAGTGGCCAGACGGAAGCCACTCCTCAGTAAAAGGCACGTGGCAGCCCGCTTGGAGTTTGCCTAAAGACTCTCAGACCATGAGAAACAGATTCTATGGTCTGATGAAACCAAGATTGAACTCTTTGCACTGAATTCCAAACTTCACATCTGGAGGAACACCATCACCATCCCTACGGTGAAGCATGGTAGTGGCAGCATCATGCTGAGGGGATGTTTTTCAGCGGCAGGGACTGGGAGACTAGTCAGGATCGAGGGAAAGATTAACAGAGCAAAGTAAAATGAGATCATTGATGAAAACCTTCTCAAGAGCGCTCAGGACCTAAGGTTCTCCTTCCAACAGAACAATGACCCTCAGCACACAGCAAAGACAACGTAGGAATGACTTCGGGACAAGTCTCTGAATGTCCTTGAGTGGCCAGCCATAGCCCGGACTTGATCCCGATCCAACATATCTGGAGAGACTTGAAAATAGCTGTGCAGCAACGCTCCCCATCCAACCTGACAGAGCTTGATCTGCAGAGACGAATGGGAGAAACTCCCCAAATACAGGTGTGCCAAGTTTGTAGAGTAATACCCAAGAAGACTTCAGGCTGTTTTTGCTTTGTCATTATGGGGTATTGTGTGTAGATTGATGAGGGGAAAAAACAATTGAATCAATTTTAGAATAAGGCTGTAACGCAACAAAATGTGGAAAAAGTGAACGTGTCTGAAATACTTTCCGAATGCACTGTGTATTTACATGACTTGATTTGTGAAATGTGTAAGAAACGAACCCCATGTGTCTATAGACCTAAATATAGTACGATACAGAAACGGCTGTAGTTCAAACGATAATGAGTTGAATCATATATTTGAACAGGTCAAATAACAATACTTTCTGCTTATTTTTTTGTCATTATCTATTATACTTCCAGTGTCAATGGTACAATTTCAATGTGGCCTGTGTAGACACTTGTACTAATTACTTTAACACCACATTTCATACATACAGAATTTGTTCAGTGGCACATTTTGATTCTTGAACGGGTTAAACTGATATTCCATTGAGAGTTTCTTTGACGCTTTTGGTTCAGGTTTTTGACATGATTGCTAAGCTATCATTGCAGATTAGCTTGTTACCCTATTTGATGCTTAAATATTAGCAACCTGGCATGCAAAGTCATCCGATTTATCACATTATTGTTATTGGGTGAAACAATGAGGATTGCCAATGCATTAGGCCCAAAATTATTATGTGAATGATGTGAAGTTAAACAATCAGACTTTGCTATCAAATTATCTTACTGAGTCTGTGACGTTCAACCCTAGTAGGTGTACAAGTTGCTTAGCTATTTACTGCTTAGCCTACATGTCACAGTTGTTATAAAATAATGCTCCGTTTAAAATGCAGTCTAATTAAATGCAAGTCTAAACAATTTTCATGTACGATTTAAAAAAATGGTTTTGTACAAATGTTGAGTTCTCACCCTACAATCTATCTTGTCTCATTGAAATAACTTTTAGAAGAAAATGTAAGGGAATTTGGTACGTGCGCACTTATTTTATTGACCTGCCTGATGTTTGAGATGGTAGTAATGGGCAACCAATTATGGAGCATTGAATGTTTTAGTTTTCTGAAAACATTAACAAAAGATTTAGATAACTATGCTAAACAAAAATATAAATGCAACATGCAACAATTTCAAAGATTCTGCTGAGTTACAGTTCATATAAGAAAATCAGTCAATTGAAATAAATAAATTAGGCCCTAATCTATGGATTTCACATGACTGGGAATCTGTTGGTCACAGATACCTTAAAAAAAAAAAAAAAAGATAGGGGCGTGGATCAGAAAACCAGTCATTTGATGTGACCACCATTTGCCTCATGCAGCAATGCACATCTCCTTTGAATAAAGTTGATCAGGCTGTTGATTGTGGCTTGTGGAATGTTGTCCCACTCCAATTCAATGGCTGTGTGAAGTTTCTGGATATTGGCGGGAACTGGAACACGCTGGCATACCCGTCGATCCAGAGCATCCCAAACATGCTCAATGGGTGACATGTCTGGTGAGTATGCAGGCCGTGGAAGAACTGGCACATTTTCAGCTTCCAGGAAATGTGTACAGATCCTTGCGACATGGGTCAATACATTTATCATGCTGAAAGATGGGGTGATGGCGGCAGATGAATGGAACGACAATGGGCCTCAGGGTCTCGTCATAGTATCTCTGTGCATTCAAATTGCCAACGATAAAATGTAATTGTGTTCGTTGTCCATAGCTTATGCCTGCCCATACCATAACCCCACCGCCACCATGGGGCACTCTGTTCACATCGTTGACATCAGCAAACCGCTCGCCCACATGATGCCATATGTGGTCTGTAGGTGTGAGGCTTGTCGGACGTGCTGCCAAATTCTCTAAAACAACGTTGGAGGCGGATTATGGTAGAGAAATTAACATTCCATTTTCTGGCAACAGCTCTGGTGGACATTCGTGCAGGCCAATTGCGCGGTCCCTCAACTTGAGACATCCGTAGCGTGACAAAACTCCACATTTAAGAGTGGCCTTTTATTGTCCCCATCACAAGGTGCACCTGTGTAATGACCGTGCTGTTTAATCAGCTTTTTGGTATGCCACACCTGTCAGGTGGATGGATTATCTGGGCAAAGGAGAAATACTCACTCACAGGGATGTAAACAAAGGTGTGCACTGAATTTGAGAGAAATAAGCTTCTTGTGTGTATGGAACATTTGTAGGATCTTTTATTTCAGCTCATGAAACATGGGACCAACTCTTTTTACATGTTGCGTTTATATTCTTGTTCAGTGTGCACAAACACGGTGAACATGTAATTTAATACATCTGTAAAGTAAATGTACTTCTAATGTGTGGTCAACCTAATGACTCTGCGTTGACAATAGATGCGTTTTGAATGACTGGTTATTCACATAAGTCTCCACTTCGGCCCTCTGCCAACAAAAAATATATTACCCTCTTCATATGTCACTTCAGTTCCATCCCATCACCTTTGTCAAACAAAGTGGATGGTAGTAGGTAGTCAAGTCATATTTCCATGAATTTGTGGAATTCATGATCCTTAGCCAACAGTTGATTTTCTTGAAACAGGATGATACTAGGTATGTAACTTACTAGCTAATACAAATTTGTGTCCTAGCAACCTAGGTTCATACAACAGACGTCTACAAAACCGTTCAATTGTGTGTGATAATAGCAGAGCGCAGGTTTACTTAGCGATCTTAATATTGTTTCCAGAGTTTGATGGAGGAGAAAACATTTTGGTGCCTTTCAACTTTATTTCTGACATTTATTTTGACATTTATTGTTGATAGAGAATTATAGTTTCAACCGTTATATCTAATGTGTTTCTATTAGGCGATTTAAATAAAACAATTTTTTTAAATGTTGTTGTCAATGACTGTGGGATCAGGTTTCTGTTGTACTTGGAGAATAACTGCATTCAGAGCTCATGCTCTCATGCCTCCAAACTGACTTTGTGGGCCTCCGTTGAACCAAAAGGGACGTTTTTAAAGCAATGACGAGAAGTGTTTGGAATGGGTCGGTTCAGCAGGGAGGCTTGCTGGGTTAATGAGTGCCGTATGCTCTCAGACATGGGCCTGTATGTTCTCCTGTGCCATTTCGTCATGGAAAGACTGGCTTGGACGAGGCTGGGTATGCATGCAGCTGGCTCTCATTTTCATGTCTTGCATGTCTGGAAACCACCCATTGTCACATGATCAGGCGTGTAAAGCATTAGCGGGGGTTGGAGAGCGTATGAATATCGCTGGGGGTAGATTAATATTCATTGTGTTTTTTGGGGGGTTTGGGGAAAAGTGTACAAATTTAGATAAACTTCAATAAAGCCACCACCTGGAAGGCAACTTGACTTCAGAGTATTTTTGAGTGGGGCATTGCCAAATAAATAATTGTGGTTGCAATTACAGTATACTAGCAAAGTCATAATCCAATGTGATTAGAACTGGGTGGTTTTTGTTGTAAGGGATGTCATTTCTTGGCCGTTTGGAATGTTTGACTTCACTGTTGTACGGGGTATTTGTGGACATTTCTTTCAAGTCAAAATCAAATCAAATCTATTTGTCACATACACATGGTTAGCAGGTGTTAATGCAAGTGTAGCGAAATGCTTGTGCTTCTAGTTCTGACCATGCAGTAATATCTAACAAGTAATATAACCTAACAATTTCACAACATCTACCTTATACACACACAAGTGTAAAGGAATGAATACGAATATGTACATAAAAATATATAAATGAGTGATGGCCGAACGGCATAGGCAAGATGCAGTAGGGTACAGTATATACATGAGATGAGTAATGTAGGGTATGAAAACAAAGCGGCATTGTTTAAAGTGGCTAGTGATACATTACATCAAGATGCAGTTGATGGTATAGCGTACAGTAAATACATATGAGATGAGTAATGTAGGGTAAGTAAACATTATATATATAAAGTGGCTAGTGATAAATTGATTACATCAATTTTTCCATTATTAAAGTGGCTGTTGTTGAGTCAGTATGTTGGCAGCAGCCACTCAATGTTAGTGATGGCTGTTTAACAGTCTGATGGCCTTGAGATAGAAGCTGTTTTTCAGTCTCTCGGTCCCAGCTTTGATGCACCTGTACTGACCTCACCTTCTGGATGATAACGAGGTGAACAGGCAGTGGCTCGGGTGGTTGTTGTCCTTGATTATCTTTTTGGCCTTCCTGTGACATCGGGTGGTGTAGGTGTCCTGGAGGGCAGGTAGTTTGCACCCGGTGATGCGTTGTGCAGACCTCACTACCCTCTGGAGAGCCTTCCGGTTATGGGCGGAGCAGCTGCCGTACCAGGCGGTGATACAGCACGACAGGATGTTCTCGATTGTGCATCTGTAAAAGGTTGTGAGTGTTTTTGGTGACAAGCCGAATTTCTGCTGGCTGCACCTTCTTCACCATACTGTCTGTGTGGGTGGACCATTTCAGTTTGTCCGTGATGTGTACGCCGAGGAACTTAAAAAAAACTTTCCACCCTCTCCACTACTGTCCCATCGATGTGGATAGGGGGCTGCTCCCTCTGCTGTTTCCTGAAGTCCACGATCATCTCCTTTGTTTTGTTGACATTGAGTGCGAGGTTATTTTCCTGACACCACACTCCGAGGGCCCTCACCTCCTCCCTGTAGGCCATCTCGTCGTTGTTGGTAATCAAGCCTACCACTGTAGTGTCGTCTGCAAACTTGATGATTTGAGTTGGAGGCGTGCATGGCCACGCAGTCGTGGGTGAACAGGGAGTACAGGAGAGGGCTGAGAATGCACCCTTGTGGAGACCCAGTGTTGAGGATCAGCGAGTTGGAGATGTTTCCGACCCTCACCACCTGGGGGCAGCCCGTCAGGAAGTACAGGACCCAGTTGCACAGGGCGGGGTCGAGACCCAGGGTCTCGAGCTTAATGACAAGTTTGGAGGGTACTATGGTGTTAAATGCTGAGCTGTAATCGATGAACAACATTCTTACATAGGTATTCCTCTTGTCCAGATGGGTTAGGGCAGTGTGATGGCGATTGCGTCGTCTGTGGACCTATTGGGTCGGTAAGCAAATTGGAGTGGGTCTAGGGTGTCGGGTGGAGATGATATGGTCCTTTACTAGTCTCTCAAAGCACTTTATGATGACGGAAGTGAGTGCTACAGGGCGGTAGTCATTCAGCTCAGTTACCTTAGCTTTCTTGGGAACAGAGAAAGCTAAGGCTTCAGTTTATTCATTAAGGCTGGCTACTTCACCATTGTGACAACATCCTTGTCAGTTCATCCCTTGTCCTGTCATCAGGCACTGGAAAATCATTGCACAGGACTAAGTTCACAACATGATTTCAACACCTGCCAGTGGTTGACTTTAGCTTGCATCAATAACATGCAATCAAGACAAGGAGGCAGTTTTGTGCTGATTTTAAATGCCAGAAATTCCACTAGAAACCACTTCTGAACTTAACTCTCTCTCCTGGGTATGACTTAAATGCTAAGCTTTCCCAGTGTGAGCCAGCCAAGAGGAGCTGTGCTCTATGCTGTTCCTGCAGCAACAGCTGGTGTGCGGGGGATGGGCCCTAGTTATTAAAGGTGATTTATTGAATTACGGTCTTTTGGAAATCAGTGGCGGCCTAAACTGGTCCTTTAGGACCGAGCCATGCTGCACTTGACTTCATTTAAGTGTTTAATTGCTTAATAATGTTTGCAAACTAAACAAAACCGAGCCTAGTGATTTAGAGAGCTGGGGTTAAAGTGAACTGAAGAGTGAGCTGCAGACCAGTAGATATACAGTGGAGGAAGCCAGGCTAACGGAATCTATGGGAAGCCTGTCTCTGTCTGCCTCCTGCACTCCTAATCGTGTGTATCGGAGTGTAAAGCGCACCTCTCATGTTGACTGACTGTCTTAATTCCCCCCGACAACTGCCGCTTGTTCTTTATATAACCAATTACTGGAATTTCTCACTTAGGCCTAACTGACAGATCTTTGCTCTAAATCCGTTTGGCAAAATCCAGTGTTTAGCAAAGGGTCTGGCTGGACGGTCGTGGAGTGAATATGTTAGAGAAACGTAGACCCTAGCAGTGTTTTCCCTAAGCTAAACAGCCGGTGACAGACTTATTTTAAGCCGGCTACTTTTTCCACCTCAAATTAACTGCTACTTTTTATTTAAAAGTTTCAATTCGCTAGTCAGAAAATGTTCAGTTCGCTAATCATCCCATGTTGTGTAAGTGGTAACAATGTGTCAAAATACACTTACCGAATGATTGTTTTCTGGCACATTCATTTATTTTCTTTTGCATGTCTCCTATATCCAGCCACAGAGGTGTGGTGCGGCGCTTAGGTTGTTTACTGTGCTTTGATTGACAGCCGAACAGCAAGTGTTTGTAAATGGTGTCAAATTGACTATATCCCTTTGCAATTCATAAGTCATACAACATACTTATATGTCCATGGTATCGCACCGGGACAAGTATTTAAACCAAAGATCTCGTTTGTCCAAATCAGGACTTGCCAGACAGTGACGCGCGAGTGACTCGTCAGGGAGCTGTTCAGGATTTTTGGCAATTATCTGCAGATCAATTATGAAATCATTCAATGAAGATTGTGAATCCACACTGCAGGAACAATAGATAGGCAATTCTGGTCCAAATATGATAATCATTTTAAATTCATTTCTGTAAAATCAGTAACATAACTATAATATTTTACCTTTTTTTTAAATTAAATACATAATTTGAAGAACAAACATTGTGGTAATTCATATTTTGCTGTAAAACTGTAAATAAGACTTTCAGAAGACAAGTTTACTGTTAAAGGTTTGATGTTCTCCACTTATAAAATAGTCCTGATCATATAGGCCTAGACGATATCCAAAATAACTAACACACTGAATTCATACATTTTGGATAACTTAAATTGTGAAAGTCATGTCTTTCTACACAATACTAGGGATGGGCACGGTTATTCGAATATGCAGATGGACGTTAATATTCAATTACTTAGGAGAGTATTCATTTTTGAGAATGGGGAAAAAAAGGCTTTGTAAAATAAAATAAATTAAAAATGAATATTTTTATATTGTTACATAGCCTACAATGATGGACCATTACATTTGAAATGTTTATAAAACAACAGTTTTATGACAAATTTTACGAGTGCGCCCCATAAAGACGCACCAGTAGCTTACACATGTTTCACAAGTGTAGCTTGTTGTTGTCGGTCAATCAAAGCAGCGCGAGAGGTTCTATGTTTAGCAAATGAATTGAGAGATTTATAATCAATGCAATAAAAATGACAGAATTCATTTGGCTAAATGATGAGTGGGCTACAATGATCAACCATCAGGTAAACTGTTGTTTCATATCAATGGAGTTGTTGTAGACAAGGACACCTCAAACTAGCCTCATTTAGCCTTGCTACGTTAGCTAGCAAGCTGGCTTACTTAGCTACCTACTGTAGCTAGCTAGCTTCTTTACAATGATGTGAGGCAGTCAAGACCGGCAATACCAGATGTTATGATAGACAAACCGGTGCGCCTGGCACCTACTACCATACCCCGTTCAAAGGCACTTAAATCTTTTGTCTTTCCCGTTCACCCTCTGAATGGAACGTGTACACAATCCATGTCTCAATTGTGTCGAGGCTTAAAAGTCCTTCTTGAACCTGTCTCCTCCCCTTCATCTACACTGATTTGAAGTGGATTTAACAACTGACATCAATAAGAGATCATAGCCTTAACCTGATCAGTCAATGTGATGGAAAGAGCAAGTGTTCCTAATGTTTTGGACACTTAGTGTATTTCGATTATCCGGATATCCGAAAAAATAGAATGATATATATATATATATATAATTTGAATAGTGAAATAATTTCAAATGCCCATCCCTGCACAATACCACAACTAATTGTACCAATCTAGGAGGTAAACTCGATAAAGTATTAAATGATTTCGCTGTGTATTTCGGATGGAATCAAAGCATTAGAATGTACCGGAGACACCCAAAATAGAGCTTGTTTGGCAAAATAAAATTGGAGCCCGGAAAGGCCTAGCTACTTTTTCTATTTGGCTGGCTACTCTATGCAGTTAGGGAAAATACTTCCCTAGTCTTAAGTTTATGACAGAAGGTAAGTTGTTGAACATTGACCCTGGGTCTATTAAAAACGGTTGTCTTAGGAGTACATTGAACTCCCCAGCACATACATGACACATCCTTGACAGCTGTCTTACCTAGATTAACCTAGGTTGGTGTAGGGCAATTCCACGGTAACACAATGACGCTGAGGTTTCACTTTAGAAGTATGCCAAACAAAAACCATTGATTGCAAAGTTAAACAAACCATTCAACTCTATGCATGTACTGTTTTAACAATTTTCCCTGAAAATGTTACAAACACACATCTAATCGAAGAACAGTGCAGTGTGCAGATGTAAAGTTTGGTAACAGAATGACAGTAAAATCTCCCTCAGTTTATATGACCATGTTTTCCCAAAACTCTGTTAAATATCTACTCTGAATTACCAAAACTCTGTTAAATATCTACTCTGAATTACCAAAACTCTGTTAAAGATCTACTCTGAATTAAGATTAAAAGATGTCTGCAGAAAGAATGGTTTGTACGCTATTATATGACATGGCTATTGAACTACAGTAAGTGAAGTGGATTAACACCCGGTAACAGAATGTCATAATGGGTCCCTGATCTGTACTATACAGAAATGCATAATTATAAATGTCATTCTCTTCATGGTGATGTATCCTGAATAGGTACACAAAGGTAGAAAAATGTAATATCCTTCTTTGCATGTTTTGGTATTATTATGGCTAGTAATGTAATGAGCTCCGCCCCCAAACAAGACCGAATTTGGTTGTTCCAGACCGGACCAAATCTGTACCAATCATAGTCGTCTATGTTTCACAAGTTTGGAGATCAGAGCACAGCACTGTAGAGTATAGTTCAGTACAGGAAATTATACTGTACTCTACTCTAGTGTGCTCTACTGTACTGTTCTAAACTCTACTCTGTACAGTATTATACGGAACTATAGTCAACTTTCCTTTACTGTACTGTGCTGTCCAAACTTTTGAAACAGACGTCTATGATTGGTACAGATTTGAACTACTTTTCAATGTCCATGGAAGTCCGGTGTTGGCCGGTGCTCAGTGGGCTGGTTACAGTAAATGGAAAGGGAGGGGGCTCATGGGTAGGTGTCAGTAAGCCGGGAGAGGTGACATTTAACTGTAGAGAGATAAGAGAGACCGGGAGAGCGAGAGGAAGGGGTTGTCCAGACTCTTTTCACACTCTTCCTTTCACCATCCACGGGACAGAAAGAAATAAAACAGAATGAGCTGAACATAACAGTATGCCAGTGGAAGGGAGGAAAGTAGCAGGTGACCCAACTGTGGTTTGTGATAGTCCTATTTGTAGCCAATTCAGCTGCAGTCATTCTGTTAAAGATTTTTTTGGTCATTGTGTTCTGATTTGATAACAGAATGACATGTTTTAATCACTTAATAAATCATAAACCAAATTTATCAGTAAAATCACTAACTTATTGGTAGGTCTATATTTACTTGTTACTAATGTGAACTTACATTATCCTCCCTCATTTAGAGACAGAAATTAGAAAATATCTTAAAGATCAGTTGTTTTCACAAGACTAGAATTTTGACTTTGATACCAGGTTTTGTATCAAAATACTGTATCATCACGATACTCGATACCAAATCGATAGTAGTGAATTGATGTTAGTTTCAGCTGTAAGCTAGCAAGGAATTTAGCCAACAAAGCTGGAAGCTGCCGGTATCTTCTTGCATTGTAAATTGTAGCCTGTATGGACATTGTTTTACAAACAGTAATTCAGTTTCAATATATCTACATGTCGTGTCATATTATCAAGTGTGTTAACTCCTGTGCAGCATGAGTGGGGAGCTAAACATGAGACAGCCCAGACTCGCAGTGCAGGCTAGCAATGAGTATGTGGAGCAGGCACGATATGCTCCGTGGGACATTGACTGCGCTGATGGACAGACTTGATCCGTGAGACATATTTGACAGAAGTACCGAAAGTAAACACAAATTCTAGTACCGAACCGTTTTTCCTGTTCAAGTAACAAAAATGTACAGAAGTTTTGGTATACCGTGCAACATTATTAAACATGTTGGTTTTTGTTAACAGAATGACAAGACAGTAGGCAATATTTATTTAACTTATAGAAGGCAAATTATTTCTGCAAAACTAATTATACAGGGTTCTTCAACGTTATTGTGTTTTGATGATTTTTGAATAGTCTATATATGCCTTTGGAAAGTATTCAGAGTTCAGACCCTTTGACTTTTCCACATTTTGTTAGGTTACACCCTTATTCTAAAATGGATTAAATAAATAAAACATCCTCAGCATTCTACACACAATAGCCCATAATGACAAAGTGAAAACAGGTTTTTTTGAAAATGTTGCTAATTTATAAAAAACCTACCTTATCTACGTAAGTATTCAAACCATTTGCTATGAGATTCGAAATTGAGATCGGGGGCATCTCTTTCCATTGATCATCCTTGGAGTCCACCTGTGGTAAATTCAATTGATTGGACATGATTTGAAAAGGCACACATCTGTCTATATACGGTCCCATAGTTGACAGTGCATGTCAGAGAAAAAAACCAAGCCATGAGGTCGAAAGAATTGTCCGTAGAGCTCCGAGACAGGACTGTGTCGAGGCACAGATCTGGGGAAGGGTACCAAAACATTTCTGCAGCATTAAATGTCCCCAAGAACACAGTGGCCTCCATCATTCTTAAATGGAAGAAGTTTGGAACCGGCAAGATTCTTCCAGCCAAACTGAGGAATCGGGGGAGAAGGGCCTTGGTCATGGAGGTGACCAAGAACCTGATGGTCAATCTGACAGAGCTCTAGAGTTCCTCTGTGGAGATGGGAGAACCTTCCAGAAGGACAACCATCTCTGCAGCACTCCACCAATCAGGCCTTTATGGTAGAGTGGCCAGATGGAAGCCACTCCTCAGTAAAACGCTCATGACAGCCCGCTTGCATTTTGCCAAAAGGCACCTAAAGACATGAGAAACAAGATTCTCTGGTCTGATGAAACCAAGATTGAAGTCTTTGTCCTGAATGCCAAGTGTCACATCTGGAGAAAACATGGCACCATCCCTACGGTGAAGCATGGTGGTGGCAGCATCATGCTGTGGGGATGTTTTTCAGCAGCAGGGACTGGGAGGCTAGTCAGGATCGAGGCAAAATTGAACGGAGCAAAGTACAGAGATCCTTGATGAAAACCTAATCCAGAGTGCTCAGGTCCTCAGACTAGGGGCGAAGGTTCACCTTCCAACAGGACAACAACCCTAAGCACACAGCCAAGACAACGCGGGAGTGGCTTCGGGAATGTCCTTGAGTGGGGCTGCCAGAGCCCAAACATCTCTGGAGAGACCTGAAAATAGCTGTGCAGCAACGCTCCCCATCCAAACCGACAGAGCTTGAGAGGATCTGCAGAGAAGAATGGGAGAAATTCCCCCAATACAGGTGTGCCAAGCTTGTAGTGCCATACCCAAGAAGACTGAATGCTGTAATCGCTGCCAAAGGTGCTTCAACGAAGTAGAGTAACTGTTTTAATACATTTTAATACATTTGGAAACATTTATTAGCCTGTTTTTGCTTTGTCATTATGGGATGATGTGTGTAAAAACAATTTAATCAATTTTAGAATAAGGCTGTAACGTAACAAAATGTGGAAAAAGTCAAGGTGTCTGATTACTTTCCGAAGGCACCGTATATACACTATCAGTCAAAAGTTTGGACACACCTACTCATTCCAGGGTTTTTCTTTATTTTCTACATTGAAGAATAATAGTGACGACATCGAAACTGTGAAAATAGCCCTATTTGGTAAAACACCAAGTCCATATTATGGGAAGAACAGCTCAAATAAGCAAAGAGAAATGACGTCCATCATAACTTTTAAGACATGAAGGTCAGTCAATCTGGAAAATGTCAAGAACTTTTAAAGTTTCTTCAAGTGCAGTCACAAAAACCATCAAGCGCTATGATGAAACTGGCTCTCATGAGAACCGTCACAGGAATGGAAGACACAGAGTTACCTCTGCTGCAGAGGATGAGTTCATTAGCGATAACTGCACCTCAGATTGCAGCCCAAATAAATGCTTCAGAGTTCCAGTAACAGACATATCTCAAAATCAACTATTCAGAGGAGACTGCATGTATCAGGCCTTCATGGTCGATTTGCTGCAAAGAAACCTCTACAAAAGGACACCAATAATCATAAGAAGAGATTGTTTGAGCCAAGGAAAATGAGCAACGGATAAAAATCGGTGAAAATCTGTCCTTTGGTCTGATTAGTCCAATTCTGAGATTTTTTATTTTAATCGCTGTGTCTTTGTGAGATGCAGAGTAGGTGAACGGATGATCTCCGCATGTGTGATTCCCACCATGAAGCAGGAGGTGTGATGGTGTGGGGGTGCTTTGCTGGTGACACTGTCAGTGATTCATTTAGAATTTAACGTGCACTTAGCCAGCATGGCTACCACAGAATTCTGCAGCTATACGCCATCCCATCTGGTTTGCCCTTAATGGTACTATCACACCTCCAAGCTGTATAAGGGCTATTTGACCAATGGAGTGCTGCATCAGATGACCTGGCCTCAACAATCACCCAAACTCAACCCAATTGAGATGGTTTGGGATGAATTGGACTGCAGAGTGAAGTAAAAGCAGCCAACAAGTGCTCCGCATATGTGGGAACTCCTTCAAGACTGTTGGAAAATCATTCCAGGTGAAGCTGGTTGAGAGAATGCCAAGAGTGTGCAAAGCTGTCATCATTTCAAAGGGTGGTTATTTGAAGAATCTCAAATATAAAACGGTAATTAACAGTTTCAAATATAAAATATATTTTGATTTGTTTAACAGTTTTTTTTGGTGACTACATTATTTGTTTCATTGTTTTGATGTCTTCACTATTATTCTACAATGTAGAAAATAGTAAATAATAAAGAAAATCCCTTGAATTAGTAGGTATTCTAATACTTTTGACCGTTTTGTTTGTGTGTGTGTGTTAAATAAATAAAGGGTTAGGGGCTCCCGGTCACAGCCGGATCAATCGAACCGCAGGCTTAGACCGCTGTGCCACTCGGGAAGCCCCTCTTATAGGCTACTTTTTAAGATGTATTTTTTCTGCTAATGTTTTCTAAGAGTGCTTTCCCATCTGTTTGACCAGAGATCAAAGCCTTTGCTTATTCCTAATTTTTAGGCTGGAGAATGGTTGAATAATGTATATATGCCTTATTTCTCTAGAATATAGACTTTTTGCTTTCATTTTACACCAAATTTGATGTGCTCCTATTAACTACAGATGTTGGTGCTCATGGGGCTTTTCACATGGAAATGCCCTGTACAGTCCAATGCCTTTGGAAACCCTCACATGGGAGGTACAAAAGTCATAGTTGAGAGGGGCCTGTTAAGAAAAGCAGCATTAACGAACCCCTAATCTCATCAGAGGAATTTGCCTCTTAAATGTTGAAGTACTTTGGTCATTCCCTGCATGCCTGGGAAACTAGGGAGTTTGCCCCGGCCAAATGTAATGGATAAGCTAATGCACTGTTCAGATAAAGAGAAGAGGGATCTTAATCATACTGATTTCCGAACTGCCATAAAAAGAATTGCGTAGCGCTCTAGTCCTCAATTTGTTTGTAATTTAACTATCTCATGATATGACAAGGTTTACAGCAGCAACATATTTGCATATGTATCAATGCATATTTTACAATTGTGTCTTATTAACTCTCCATGGCAGCACTGCGAGTTTAATAGCACGGTCTCTATGGGAAGCAGGCACTTCATTCCCCATTAGCAGTATCTTTATTTTTATTGAGCTCTAACAATAGGCCACTTTTGCACAATCCAATCATTCTGTACATCCATTGGCACAGTTTGACTACCTGAAACTTGCCCGATGCAATTTCAGTACTAAGAAAGGGGATGGTTAGGCCTGTTATTTGAAATACTAGTTTCCTTTAACTTACTTGTAATTCTGCTAACAATAAATGTAAACTATACAAATATTAAGTCAGGCAGACATAAAAAAAACTACAGAACAGTGTATAATTAGAGATGGCTTATATATGTGTGTTTATAATTTATTTTAAAAAAATGTTGTCACATACTGACTGTTAGAACTGATAAGGCTCCATAGATGAGGAATTGAAAAACTGTATGGTTGAAAGAGATGGGGCAAATGGAGTGGATAACAAGTCTTGCTGCACATCTGACTAACTTACTTGCAAATTGAGAAATTATGTGACTAAACTCAACAAAAAGAAGAAGAAACTGTATTATGAAGCCAAGATAAATGATGTAAAGAATAATGGAAAAAACATGAGTACTTTAAATTAAATTGTAGGCAGAAAGACATTCACCTCCATCTTCTATTGAATCAGATGGCTTATTCGTCACAAAACCATTTGACGTTGCCAATTATTTTAATGATTACTTCATTGGCAAAGTGGGCAAACTTAGGCAGGAAATGCCAACAATGAACAGTGAGCCATCGTATTCATGCATTAAAAAAACAAATAAAGAAAAGCAATATAAGTTTGAATTGTGTAAATTTAGTGTGGGAGAGATGGAGAAATTATTGTTATTGATCAATAATGACAAACTGCCTGGCATTGACAATTTAGATGGAAAGCTACTGAGGATCATAGCTGACTCTATGGCCAATCCTCTGTCATATCTTTAGTTTGAGTCTCGAAGGTGTTTGTCGTCAGGCTTGGAGGGGAGCCAAAGTAATTCTGCTACCCAAGTGTGGTAAGCGGCCTTTACTGGTTCTAACAGTAGACCTATACGTTTGCTGCCAGCTCTTAGCAAACTGTAGGAAAAAATGTGTTTAAACAAATTAACAACATACTTTCAGCATGCTTATAGAGAAGAGCAATTAACAGGTACTGCACTGACACAAATGACTGATGATTGGTTGAAAGACATTGATAATAATAAGATTGTGGGAGCTGTATTGTTAGATTTCAGTGCAGCCTTTGATATTATTGACCATAACCTAAGGTTGTTAAAAAGTATGTGTTATGGCTTTTCAACCTCCGACAGATCTGAATTCACAATATGGCAATCTAATAGAACTGAGTTTTTTTTATTATGGAAGCTTCTCTAATGTCAAACATGTAAAGTGTGACGTACCTCAGGGCCGCTCTCTAGGCCCTCTTTTCTATTTGTACCAATGACCTGCTACTGGCATTAAACAAAGCATGTGTGTCCATGTATGCTGATGAAATTCCAAATTGTTTGCATAGTCAACTTACAAACAGCACTTACACACACACACACACACACACACACACACACACACACACACACACACACACACACACACACACACTAACCCCACCAGACATGCCACCAGGGGTCTTTTCACATTCCCAGAACAAATTCAAGGAAACCTACAGTATTATACAGAGCCAAGAGTGCATGGAACTCCCTTCCATCTTATAAAGCGCAAGTGAACAGCAAACCTGGTTTCAATAAACAAATAAAGCAACACCTCACGGCACAACGCCTCTCCCTTGTGTGTATGTACTGACATGTAAGAGTAACTGATAGATGCGCGCACAAACACTACATGTCCATGTTTTTAAATGTATGCAAATTGTAAAGTCTTTAGTCTGTCATTTCTTTTCATTATGTGTCCGACCCCAGTCAAACTAGCTGTTGCTAGTGGGGATCCTAATAAATCAAATCAAATACACCGGATAGGTGCAAGGAAATGTGTTGTTTTACATGTTCAGCCATAGTAGTACGGTGCCCCTGGAGCAAATTAGGGTTAAGTGCCTTGCTCAAGGGCACATCGGTTTTATGTTATCAGCTCGGGTATTCGAACCAGCGACCTTTTTGGTTACTGACCCAAAACTCAAACCTGGAAAAAACCTGGAAGAAAATTACATCTGAACATCTGAGGGGTAAAAAAAACTTGTAAGGTCACTTATCTCACCACTCCTTGGCCTACATCTGAAGCTTTGCAGTGGTAGCTGTGTGGTTGATAGCTAGTGTCAGGAACATTCTAGTTGGTGCTGTAACATTTCATTTCAACTGACAAATTAGCCTGCGTAATAAATCTGGTGATACAACTGGTGCAGAAATGCAGCCCTGTCTCGGCTAGCTGCACGTTCGGACTTAATTGTAATCAACACTGCTCGAGTCAAGTCTCGGAGACTAGTAAAACATGACACACTTGATTGCACAGTGCTTCAGAGATCCCAGAAGTGTCACTAGGCTACTGATAAGTTGCACAGTGGGACTCTCCGCTGTAGTGTAATGATCAATGGAGCTGTTGGAGGCTGTCTGAACTCACATGAGAGACAGGAGAAAATGGCCCACTGTCCTTGAGGCTGAGGATTGTCTCCGTGTCCACCTGGACCCTTCTGGTCACTGGGTTGATACGGGGACATTTTAGTGATCTCTAATGGAGCCTCCTACACATACTCCATAGCTGCACTTCACACTTCTGGGGTTATCAATCTGGCAACTTGTCAGATCTGTGAAGGTGGGGGAACTCTGTTTGGCCAGAGGCATCGGCAGAGCATGGTTTCTGGGCCGTGTGTAAATGGCCTGGAAATTATCTGTGACATGGCGGCTGGGGCTGCATGCGCTCCCTCTGTGAACCTATTACCCAGAGGAGCTCTCATCCCTCCTGCCTGCCAAATAGTTTTTTCTCTCTCCACTCTTCTTTGGATTCAGCCACCGATCATGATGGAGTGAAATCTGATGCAGCCAGACTGCCCTGCTTTATTCATATGTATGTGCCATGGGAATGGAGATGAAAGCAATAGGAAATGTTTCATTTCTGCTTCTGCCGTGGCTTATCTGGAAGCACAAGGGGTATTGTCAAAGTGTTTCTATGTGTGGAGACTTCACACAATGTGCGGCGACTGGAGCAGAGTGGTCCAGCTGAACTAAAAAGCCACAAGCAGAAAATAGAGACTCGTACTTATACGTTTAGGGCTGACCGATTTTCAAAACCGTCTTAGACATGGCACCCAAACAGTACGCATGAGGGACTGAGTACCTTTTTAAGTCCTGCACTCTCTGAGGTGGCTGCCGCCACCCTTCTGACATTTAGCTGAGATGGAGCTTGGCTGACCTCCCTGGGTACTGATGATTCCCATCACCTTGGGCCTTGCCGGGACATTTATATTTTAGTCAGGAGCTCAAGCACACAATCCAATTACACGGGCCAGCCAAGGCGTGGATCCCTGCACGGAATACCTGTCCCTCACCAGCGGGCCCACTGAAATTACTCATTAGCCAGGTCCTGCACATGTAATTGAAGTCCTTATTGAGTTGTTATTCCTCAGTGTTAAAAATGTATCTTTGGGCTAAAGGTGCCAGCCACAGAGGTGAAAGCTCTCTGATCCAGGGGCTGTGTTATCAAGACCGGGTCAGTTTTTTTTAATCCACCCTCTGTCGTGCCGGCTTTCATCACCACTGGCATGTTGTGAAATTGGTATCAAAATTGAATTTTTCATTCACCTGTTGCCATGGATACGCTGTGCAAACGGGGGTTTTTGCCGAGCGCTATTGAAATGACAAATTGCAGTTGGAATCCACTCTCCAACCCTGAGGGAAGTGGTCTGCTGCTCTTTTATTCAGGAAATATTGATTAAATGAGAGCTGTTTTGAGAATGGTGAAAACAGAATGTTGTGGATGGATTGGAAAATGATATACTGGAACATTGCCTTTTCAGATTTTTCCTTTAATCCCTCAGTACTTAACTACACTACAGTGGGAGGAAATGCACACAGGCTCAGTAAATGCAAACCCATTATTAAGATATGAAAACACTTGAGGTGAAAAGCTTTAGGCCAAGGGGTCATGCGAAGTGACAGATTCCTTTTGGCAGGTAGGGATAATCTTTGTGTTTTAACCCCAGGAGATTGATTTGATGAGCGACTCTCATCCAAATGGACAGTATTTAACCTGGCGTGGGATGTTAAAACAGCTTACAGTGCTTTACTAGTAAGGGCAACACGGTAAGTCGAGTACACCTAGGGTTTCCAGCCTCCTCTCAACCCTACCAGACGGAACAACCCGTGCCCCCTTTGCCCTCTTCCTCAGTGAGTATCCTCTCGTGGGTGACGGTACTAATGTGGCTTCTGATGGTGGCCACTGTCTGTAAAGGGCTGAATGTGAAACCGGTGAGTTATGAGCCTGGCAGACAAAGCCCGGCGGACATTGGGGATCCGCCTGTCCCTGTTAATGAGAGCTGAATAATGCAGGCAGGCGAAGCTTCCAGGTCGGGGCGGCAGGAGCGAGCTGCCGAGCACGCTCAGCTAGCAGCCAGTCAATAGCCGAGCAATCAATGCCTGCCTAGTGCAGAGCTGACTGAGAGCTGAGCAGAGCAGGTTCCGGGTCTGCAAAAGCAATAGGTACGTCTGTATCGCTCGTTATGCCATCTTTGAGCAAAGGCTCGATAAATCCACCCCTGGCCTATCACATTGGAGGGGCTCTATTTTCTAGTGATCTCTGTACACTAGCTTTAGCGAGTGAAACAAAAAGGAAGATGAAAACCAGAGCGGCTCTTTCATCTGATGCAACGCACCTAATCTAACCAAGGGGAAGTGCTTCTGCCTGCACTGCACTTCTTCTCTCTCCCCCCACGCCCACCACCTCCCGCCCGAACCTCTTCAGAGAACTCTCTGTGATTCACACAGAGCCTGTCACTTTCTTTCTGCGCCAGCAGGCTTTGAGACCCATTCTTTATTAGAGATCCTCATTTACTCTGCAGTGAAGGGGGAATTAAAAATGAAAGGCAGCACTGTGCAGATGGAGGCAGAGCTCTCCACAATCAGGTCAGAGGTTCTCTTATGTAATCTCGTGCCCTTGTTTTCCTCCTCGCTCTTTTTTTTTTTGTCATACGCCGTGTTGGATGTTTCCTCCCCCGCGTTGAAAGCACCAAAGAGGGCCCTGACAGAACCGCGGTTGGAATCGATCTGATCCCTCAGTCTGTCATCGTGCTGTGAGAGGCGTCCCTGCCCTGTGCCTGCTTCATTTTCCTTTCACGTTTCTCATCAGCAGAGGCGTCCGTTACAAATGCCTGTATTAATCAGGCCCTTGTAGTGCGGCAGGAGGGGCTGGGTGGGAGGGGCTGGCTTGTCTGCCCAGATTCACTGGTGCCTCTCCTCCCTGCGCACTCCCAAGGCTCACTGGCATGTGGCAGGGAAAGCCAAATTAGTTTAGAGACGTTATTTACAGCCGCTGGAAGGGCACAAGTTGCAGCAGAACGAGCCACAAGGGTTTATGTGTGACTGACTGGAGGGGAGAGGACAACCTTTTCTGGGGCTAACAGTAGAGCACTGCAGAGCCAGGAGAGTACACTCAGTACACAGTGTGCTGGACCTAGCTAGGCTAACCATCGAGCAGGGAAGCAATCGCAGCAACTGCATCTCTCTATTTAATGGGAGCCTTGCTTTTGCTACATCAAGATGTTTAATGGAATAACACTTTCCATGGAGGTGCAGCGAAATGAAAAAGGAATGATCTGTCGGAATAGGACGTATTAAACAAGGAATATGTTTGATGTGGAAAGATCAGTGGAATGAAACGCGTGTGCGCCATATGCTTGTGAAAACTCTTGAGCATAGCCGAATTTAAATGTTTGCACCAGCGCACATGAACATGGAGCTTGTAGTAAAATAGAGATGGCATGTTCATGGAGTGTTAGAAGCCAACCTCTCCACACTGCTGTAGTCAACAGTCTATCTCCAAGCAGTCACCAGTCCTCTGACAGTTGAGTAAAGCGTCTTACATTCCCCCCTTTCTATTGCCAAGAACAACATCTGTCTGTCAGATTTTCACCTCATATCCTGAATCTTAGTAGACTACTCCCACGGTTTCCCAGAAGACTAAGTTGCTATGGTATTGGACTTGACTTCAGATAGTTCAGGACTAGTATGAAGCCATTATCTCAAATTGAAGGAGCATTTCCAGCAGAATGATAGCCTGTGGAATTCTAAGCCCTTGGAAACGATGGCGCATTAGTTCTGTGTCGGCAAGCTGTGTTGCGCCTTAGCCATTTTAAAACCACGGGGTCATGTTAACTGTTGCTGCTCACAATCTCCAACGGAGAGAGAAGTGGGGAGAACGAGAGAATCGCTTGGAACAGTTTGCCCCCGTGTCTGTCAATCAGGATCTTCCCATGTTGCCACAGTAACGACATAGAACAGGATTTGTGACCGCAAATACAAAACGTAATGGATTGGTGGGGAAATTCGAGGTATCTGGCAAGGGATGAAAAATGTATATTATTTAAGACACCCCCCTCAACCCCCATGTACACAATAATAGGAATGCTTTCAGGTGACTATTTGGGAAAGGGCATGGTCTTATGAATGTTAACTAGACTGAGAAGTCTTGTTTGATCAAATCTGAGGTAGCAGCCTCTAAGCCAGACTGAGTAAGTGCCAAATAAAATATCACCATTTTGTTTAATATATCTTAATTTGCCGTTTTGGGTCACTTCAAAGTGATAAAATAAGCTTTGTTTACAAATTGCAGGTCAGATTTCTCCAGATAATTATGACACATAGGCCTATTGATAGAATGTGCCTGAGAAACTATCTGTTCTGATCCATCCACGACTACAGCAACACATCAACAATACAATTAAGCCTATCTATATCCCTCTGATTTATAAATAACTCATTATAAATTAGAGTTGGGGTACAGAATATAAGTGTAATTTATCTGACAAATGCGTGTGGTAACGGTTCATATATTGACTCTGTCTACACCTTTTTGGAATTTAATCCGTGATAAAACCCACAGAGAAGTAGTCAGTCTGTCAGCTGATGATTCGTAGCAGAGCATTTTTGAAAACACCGGTGGGTTTGGAACAAAATTACTTTGTTGTGTTTACTATTGCAACATTTTGATGGTGAATTTATTTTATCATTCAACATAGCATAGGCTAGCTAGTTGCTGAGGATAGACTTTTCTAAGTGTTTGCACTGCAAGACTGCGATCAAGCAGATGACAGCCCTGTTTTTTTCACCACTGTATATTGTTGTCTAGCTATGTAAATTTGAATTGCATTTTACTGCTCAGACTCGAAATGATCATTTATAACACAGCAGCCTACATGCTTGTTGTAACTAGAAAACTGCTTGATGTGAATTGAGAACTCTCAGGTAGCCTAGACTCTAGAGCATGTTATGATGTCTTGCCTGGGTTTGTTTTGTTGACCTGACCAAAAAATATATCAAATGTAAACAAAATGTCCAAACTGACAGTTACTGAGTCTGGCTTTAATGGGCTATAACGGGTTTGTTTGATAGTGGAGTGATAAGAAAAGGTATGTTTGCTTTGATGTAGCCTAGGCCTTTTCCCCATTATTGGAGTAGGCTAGTCCTTCCTGGAAAGAAGATTTTAGATTGTAAAAAGGAAATTGATTTGGCCAGTTTTTCAAAGAGCTTAAGCCTAACACAATTTATGTTTTACACTCCACTGAACTATACTCTACTTCGCTGTGCTTAAGTGTACTGTACTGTCATATTGTGGAACATAGACATCTCTATGATTTGGTCCGGTCACCAATCATGGACATCTATGTTTGGGTCAAATCAAGGCCGGTACGGACCGGATCAAAAATCTACGTGATGTTGAAATCGAGGCTGGATCAGCCCTCATAAAACGACTTCTGTGGACGTTGAAATCAAGGCCAGGGGGGATTGACCAACTACTTTTCAACTTCCATGGACCTTTGGTGTCAGTTGCTTCTCAGTGGGTGTGGATGCTGGAAAGAGGGGGCTCGTGGTTAGGTGTCAGTAAGAGCTGGGGGGACGGGGGTGTGTAACGTTAACTGGAGAGAGAGGGAGGGGTTGTCCAGACTGTTTTCACACTCGCTTTGGCCACCAGATGACATAATTTAAATAAAACTGTTATGAGCTGGAAGGAAGGACAGTAGCAGGTGACCCAACTGTGGTTTCTGAATACTTTCCCATTGTAACCAATTCAATTGCAGTAATTCCGTTACAGGTTTTTTTGAGAAAAAAAAATCTATAATTCTTTTGCCAATTTTAATCAAACAATAATTCATTAAACATTCCTAATTGGTAGGTCTACCTTTACTTGTTACTTCTGTGAACTTTCATTATTGTCCCCCATGACGGAGAGAAATTTGAAAATATCTTAAAGATATCTGTTTTTTTTTGTAACGGAGTTACAAGGCACAAAGCAATGTTTCTTAAACTTACAGAAGGCAAATCCTTTCTCCTAAACTATACTGAACAAAAATATAACCACAGCATGTAAAGTGTTGGTCCCATGTTTCATGAGCTGAAATAAAAGATCCCAGAATTGTTCCATATGCACAAAAAGCGTATTGCTCTCAAATTGTGTGCCAAGATAATCCATCCACCTGACAGGTGTGGCATATCAAGAAGCTGATTAAACAGCATGATCATTGCACAGGTGCACCTTGTGCTGGGGACAATAAAAGGTCACACAACAATGCCACAAATGTCTCAAGTTTTGAGTGAGTGTGCAATTGGGGCGGCAGGTAGCCTAGTTGGTAGAGCGTTGGGCCAGTAACCGAAAGGTTGCTGGATAGAATCCCCGAGCTGACAAGGTAAAAATCTGTCGTTCTGCCCCTTAACAAGGCAGTTAACCCGCTGTTCCTTGGCCGTCATTGTAAATAATAATGTGTTCTTAACTAACTTGCCTAGTTAAATAATGGTTACATTTTTTTTTAAGATAGGCATAGTGCCAGCACGAATGTCCAACAGAGCTGTTGCCAAATAATTATATGTTCATTTCTCTACCATAATTCGCCTCCAACGTCGTTTTAGAGAATTTGACTGTACCTCAAACCGGCCTCACAACCGCAGACCACGTGTAACCACGCCAGCCCAGGGCCTCCACGTCCGGCTTCTTCACCTGCGGGATCGTCTGAGACCAGCAACCTGTCTGAAATAAAGCTTTTTTTGTGGGGAAAAACTAATTCTGATTGGATGCGTCTGGCTCCCCAGTGGGTGGGCCTGGCTCCCAAGTGGGTTGGCCTATGCCCTCCCAGGCCCACCCATGGTTGTGCCACTGCCCAGTCATGAGAACTCCATAGATTAGGGCCTAATTGAAAGTATTTCAATTGACTAATGTCCTTATATGAACTGTGACTCAGTAAAATTGTTGAAATAGTTGCATGTTGCGTTTTACATTTTTGTTCAGTATAAATGTGTTTATTAGTTGGCAAGGGTCTTCTGGAGGCGAAAGAAACGCACACCTGTTTAGGCGAGGTGCGGGCTAGCAGAGTAGAACACTTGAAAAAGAAAAGGAGAGAAAAAAAACACTAAGTGCTCAGATGCAATAATTTAATAACCTGATGAAGACCGCTTGTCTGTCAATGTTGGTTATATAGACTCTTAGCTTTCATTTGACACCCAATTTGGAATGTTGGTGCTCATGGTCCTTTTAAATGGAAATGACCGGGTTCACTATGGGATTCTTTTGGAACACTTTCCATATGAAGAGAGTGTTACTGAATGACAATGAAAAGAGAGCGGTGAGTGGACTTTTTGTAATCATGCGTCATCCTGCTGAAGGCCTCACACTACGGTTAGTTTAATTACTGTAAGCGTGGAATTAGAGGCAGTTCACCAGAAAGGCAGTTCTTAGAATAGCTCTGGCATTCTGCATGCCACGGGATAATCTACTGGGTCATTTCAAGCAGCACAAATAGTTTTATTAGATTTTGTTACCTTTTTGAATACTGTATTTTCAAAATCCTGACCTTGCATAATGGAGTTCTTAGAATCGTATTACTCTTTCTCACACACTATTCCCACTAATTTACCATGCCTGCTTCTTTTTGCCTGCTTTTTTGTTTATCTGAAAGGGTTGGGGTGTAAAAAAAACATAGTAAATTAAAACCCACCAAAATACCTAGACATGAGTCCTGCATTTTAACAGACCCTGCAATAGAGGTCGACCGTTTCATCGGCATTGCACTTCACGAGGAGACTGCGTGGCAGGCTGACTACCTGTTACGCGAGTGCAGCAAGGAGCCAAGGTAAGTTGGTAGCTAGCATTAAACTTATTTTATAAAAAACAATCAATCTTAACATAATCACTAGTTAACTACACATGGTTGATGGTATTACTACTTTAACTAGCTTGTCCTGCATTGCAAATAATAAATGCGGTGGCTGTTAATTTATCATCAACATCCTACTTCGCCAAACGGGTAACGATTTAACATGTGCGTTCGTGAAAGACCACTGTCGTTGCACCAATGTACTTAACCATAAACATCAATGCCTTTCTTAAAATGAATACACAAGTATATTGTTTTAAACCTGCATATTTAGTTAAAATAAATGAATGTTAGCAGGCAATATTAACTAGGGAAATTGTGTCACTTCTCTTTTTGGGCTGCCTGGATCGTTGTGAACTCTGTGAAGACCATTTCTTCCTAACAAGGACCATAATTAATTTGCCAGAATTGTACATAATTATGACATAACATTGAAGGTTGTACAATGTAACAGCAATATTTAGACTTATGGATGCCACCTGTTAGATAAAATACGGAACAGTTCCGTATTTCACTGAAAGAATAAACGTTTTGTTTTCGAAATTATAGTTTCCAGATTTGACCATATTAATGACCTAAGGCTTGTATTTCTGTGTGTTTATTACATTATAATGAAGTCTATGATTTGATAGAGCAGTCTGACTGAGCAGTAGGCAGCAGCAGGCTCGTAAGCATTCATTCAAACAGCACTTTCCTGCATTTGCCAGCAGCTCTTCGCAATGCTTGAAGCACAGCGCTGTTTATGACTTCAAACCTATCACATCCCGAGATTAGACTGGCAATACTATAGTGCCTATAAGAACATCCAATAGTCAAAGGTATATGAAATACAAATGGTATAGAGAGAAATAGTCCTATAATTCCTATAATAACTACAACCTAAAACGTCTTAACTGGGAATGTTGAAGACTCATGTTAAAAGGAACCACCAGCTTTCATATGTTCTCATGTTCTGAGCAAGGAACTTAAACGTTAGCTTTTTTACATGGCACATATTGCACTTTTGCTTTCTTCTCCAACACTGGTGTTTTTGCATTATTTAAACCAAATTGAACATGTTTTATTATGTATTTGAGACTAAATAGATTTTTATTGATGCATTATATTAAGTTAAAATAAGTGTTTATTCAGTGTTGTTGTAATTGTCATTATTACAAATATATAAAAATCGTCCGATTAATCAGTATCGGCTTTTTTTGGTCCTCCGATAATCGGTATCGGCGTTGAAAAATTACCAAACTACAGGTAGTAGGTCTGTGAATAGTTCTCTGCTTTTTTGCAGGTAAATTCATTAAAGGTGGACTGAGCTTCCTGATTTGGCTTTGTTTTGAAGCTTGGTAATTAAGAAATGACAGAGGCCCTCTCTCATTCACTCATCTTCACTCACTCCTTGGAACATAGGGCCTTGACAAATGGATCTCCACACTTTCCTATTCTGGGCCAGGTCCCAGGCTGATGTGGTGTTGAGTCCCAGGTTGTGTAGGTCCTCCAACTGGTCAGACCACCTGGCCCTCAGTCTTCCTCTTGGGTGTGGCCAGTTGGGCTCGGCCAGTTGGGCTCAATTAAGGGCAGCCTCCAGAGGTGGGTTTGATGGGACCGGTTGACAGTCAGTGTCAGGAGGATCTGACCAGGAGGGTGACGGGGTTGTTCCGTCTTTTGCAGTATTGTGGAGTTTGGGATGTGGTCGTGCCATATGATGCCATTATGCGGCAGAGGCACTTGGAGTCAAAGGCATCCAGATGACGTGAGGTCCAGGGTGAGGGTCCATGACTCTGAGCCGTACATCAGGATGGAGATGACCAGGCTAAGTTTTGTTTTCATTTTAGAGAGTTGTTTCCCAATTATGTTTAGACTAGCCATGGTAGAGGCTGCCTGGCTAATGCGTAGGTAGGTGAGTGTTGTCATTGCTCCTGCAGTCAGTTGTTAATGTGAATGAAAGTTGTCTTTGGGTTGACATGTTACCATGGAAATGTTATAAACTGAGTTGAATGCCCGGTCTTGAGTCAGCTCAGCTGTCCTACAACACATTATTCTATAATTGGGTAGTTGTGTCTCGTCTCTCCTTAAGTCCGCGGCTAGATCTTTCCCAGTGGACAAATCCCAGAACTATTAATATCCCTACAGGTGTAGGCTACATGTGACGAACTCACTTGCAAAACTGAATTTTGGACGAGACTGACTTTATGATCAAAATTATCCTATTTACACTTCGTAATACATTTTGTCACTGGAATAGATGTTTCTGACTCAATGCCACATAGGCTATTTTCTAGGAGATAAGTTGTTTATTTGCTCTTTAAAAGGATACTTCGGGATTTTGGCAATGAGGCCCTTTATCTACTTCCCCAGAGTCAGCTGATGTCATGGATACCATTTTTATATGTCTGTATCTCCAGTATGAAGGAAGTTTGAGGTAGTTTTGCATTAGCACAATGACCTGAAGTCTATGGGTATTAGCTAGCATGCTAAAAAATCCAGAAGTATATCTTTAACACTTCCATTGTTTAACACCTCCCTAATTTGAAATGCAAACAAGCCAATGGTTTAACAACACCCTCCAACCCCCACCACTTCCAATTTGCCAGTTACCCACTGATATACAGTACCAATCAAAAGTTTAGACACACCTACTCATTCCAGGGTTTTTCTAGATTTTTTAAATATTTTCTACATTGTAGAATAATAGTGAAGACATCGAAACTATGAAATAACACACATGGAATCATGTAGTAACCAAAAAAGTGTTAAAAAAATCACTATATTTTAGATTCTTCAAAGTAGCCACCCTTTGCACACTCTTGGCATTCTCTCAACCAGCTTCACTTGGAATGCTTTTCCAACAGTCTTGAAGGATGTCCCACATATGCTGAGCACTTGTTGGCTGCTTTTCTTTCACTCGGTGGTTCACTCATCCCAAACCATCTCAATTGGGTTGAGGTCAGGTGATTTGTGGAGGCCAGGTCATCTGATGCAGCACTACATCACTCTCCTTCTTGGTCAAATAGCCCTTACACAGCCTGGAGGTGTGTTGGGTCATTGTTCTTTTGGAAAACAAATGGTAGTCCCACTAAGCGCAAACCAGATGGCATGGCGTATCGCTGCAGAATGCTGTTGTAGCCATGCTGGTTAACCTCTCTAGGGTAGGTGGCACCAAATCGTCCCACCTACGTAACAGCCAGTGTAATCCCGTGGCGCGTTATTCAAAAACCTCAAAAATGCAAAAACTTCAATTTTTCAAACATATGACTATTTTACACCATTTTAAAGACAAGACTCTCGTTAATCTAACCACACTGTCCGATTTCAAAAAGGCTTTACAACGAAAGCAAAACATTAGATTATGTCAGCAGAGTACCCAGCCAGAAATAATCAGACACCCATTTTTCAAGCTAGCATATAATGTCACATAAACCCAAACCACAGCTAAATGCAGCACTAACCTTTGATGATCTTCATCAGATGACAACCCTAGGACATTATGTTATACAATACATGCATGTTTTGTTCAATCAAGTTCATATTTATATCAAAAAACAGCTTTTTACATTAGCATGTGACTAGCATGTGACTAGCATTCCCACCGAACACTGCCGGTGAATTTACTAAATTACTCACGATAAACGTTCATAAAAAGCATAACAATTATTTTAAGAATTATAGATACAGAACTCCTCTATGCACTCGATATGTCCGATTTTTAAAATAGCTTTTCGGTGAAAGCACATTTTGCAATATTCTCAGTAGATAGCCCGGCATCACAGGGCTAGCTATTTAGACACCCAGCAAGTTTAGCACTCACCATAGTCAGATTTACTATAAGAAAAATGTTATTACCTTTGCTGTCTTCGTCAGAATGCACTCCCAGGACTTCTACTTCAATAACAAATGTTGGTTTGGTTCAAAATAATCCATAGTTATATCCAAACAGCGGCGTTTTGATCGTGCGTTCAAGACACTATCCGAAAGGGTAAATAAGGGTGACGAGCATGGCGCAATTCGTGACAAAAAATTTCTAAATATTCCATTACCGTACTTCGAAGCATGTCAACCGCTGTTTAAAATCAATTTTTATGCCATTTTTCTCATTAAAAAAAGCGATAATATTCCGACCGGGAATCTGCGTTTAGGTAAACAGACGAAAGAAAATAAAGCATTCGGTCGACTCGGGCACGCGCCTAAGCCCATAGTACTCTGATCGGCCACTTGCCAAAAGCGATAATGTGTTTCAGCCAGAGGCTGCCTCGATATCGTTCAGCTTTTTCCCGGGCTCTGAGAGCCTATGGGAGCCGTAGGAAGTGTCACGTTAGAGCAAAGATCCTCAGTCTTCAATAAAAAGATCCAAGATGAAACACAACTTGTCAGACAGGCCACTTCCTGCATGGAATCTTCTCAGGTTTTGGCCTGCCATATGAGTTCTGTTATACTCACAGACACCATTCAAACAGTTTTAGAAACTTTAGGGTGTTTTCTATCCAAAGCCAATAATTATATGCATATTCTAGTTACTGGGCAGGAGTAGTAACCAGATTAAATCAGGTACGTTTTTTATCCGGCCGTGTCAATACTGCTGGGGCACAGAGAGGTTAATGTGTTTGAGCCAATCAGTTGTGTTGTGACAAGGTATGGGTGGTACACAGAAGATAGCCCTATTTGGTAAAAGACCAAGTCTATATTGTGGCAATTACAGCTCAAATAAGCAAAGAGAAACGACAGTCCATCATTACTTTAAGACATGAAGGTCAGTCAATTAGGAAAATTGTGCAGTGCAGTTGCAAAAACAATCAAGCGCTATGATGAAACTGGCTCTCATGAGGACCGCCACAGAAAAGGAAGACCCAGAGTTACCTCTGCTGCAGAGGATAAGTTCATTAGAGATAACTGCACCTCAGACTGCAGCCCAAATAAATGTTTCACAGAGTTCAATAATAGACACATCTCAACATCAACTGTTCAGAGGAGACTGCATGAATTAGGCCTTCATGGTCAAATTGCTGCAAAGAAACCACTACTAAAGGACACCAATAAGAAGAACAGACTTGCTTGGGCCAAGAAACACGAGCA
Organism: Salmo salar; assembly: GCF_965601325.2. Taxonomy (NCBI): domain Eukaryota; kingdom Metazoa; phylum Chordata; class Actinopteri; order Salmoniformes; family Salmonidae; genus Salmo; species Salmo salar. Next base: position 74,603,985 of record NC_138300.1, read on the forward strand.
ATGGACATTAGACCGGTGGAAATCTGTCCTTTGGTCTGACGAGTCCAAATTTGAGATTTTTGGTTCCAACCGCCGTGTCTTTGTGAGACGCAGAGTAGGTGAACGGATGATCTCCGCATGTGTGGTTCCCGCCGTGAAGCATGGAGAAGGAACTGTGATGGTGTGGGGGTGCTTTGCTGGTGAAACTGTCAGTGTGGGGGCACACTTAAGAAGGAAAGTAATTCCACAAATTAACTTTTAACAAGGCACACCTGTTAATTGAAATGCATTCCCGGTGACTACCTCATGAAGCTGGTTGAGAGAATGCCAAGAGTGTGCCAAGCTGTCATCAAGGCAAAGGGTGGCTACTTTGAAGAATCTCAAATATAAAATACATTTTGGTTTGATGAACACTATTTTGGTTGCTACATTATTCCATACGCGTTATTTCATAGTTTTGATGTCTTCACTATTATTGTACAATGTAGAAATTAGTTAAATTAAAGAAAAACCCTTGAATGAGTAGGTGTTCCCAAACTTTTGACTGGTACTTTATATAAAAAGGGGTGTATACCTGCAAGAGAGGCTTGAAAGAGACTGTTTGAAAGGGGGTCATGTAAACATTACTGTATGTTCTTTTACAGGTAATATAACATCTTCTGTCTGAAATAGCTTGATAGTAGTGATGGGGGGGGGGGGAATCAATAGTTACATCGCAATATTATTTTGGACGATATTCTATCGATACTAGCGCTTTTAAGTATCAAGCGTCAAATCAATATCTGTACAACTTTTCTTTCTTTTTCTGTTCCTGACGAGAACAAACATTTGTCGGGAGAGGTTTTCTTCTGCACTGTTAAACCAATCCAGTAAAGATGGAGCATCGCCTTGTTAACGTCCAGGGGCTTTTTTAATTTCCCCTGAAAACGCAGAGGGTGGCTACCCCTAGTCGGCTGTACCTGCACCAAAACTCTGGTGTTGATCACCCTATAGTGTGTTCTACATCTTCTTTTTAAATAGAGAGCCAACATGTTTTCAGCACTTTTATCACATGACTGATCAAAACTCATTTTCCCATGCTCTCTTGTCTCTCTGCAGCAGACATACAGTGCCTTCAGAAAGTATTGACACCTCTTGTCTTTTTCAACATTTTGTTGTTACACCCTGAATTTAAAATAGATTAAATTGAGATTTTGTGTCACTGGCCTACACACAATACTCCATGTCAAAGTGGACATTTTTTACAAATTAATAAAAAATGAAAAGCTTAAATGTCTTGAATCAATAAGTGTTCAACCCCTTTTCTTATGGCAGGCCTCAATAAGTTCAAGAGAAATGTGCTAAACAAGTCACATACGTTGCATGGACTCACTCTGTGTGTAAGTGTTTCAACATGAATTTTGAATGACTACCTTATCTCTGTACACCACACATTAAATTATCTGTAAGGTCCCTCAGTTGAACAGTGCATTTCAAACACAGATTCAACCACAAAGACCAGGGAGGTTTTCCAATGCCTTGCAAAGAAGGCCATCTATTGGTAGATGGGTAAAAATGTGGATGGTGTATCAATACACCCAGTCACTGCAAGATACAGGCATCCTTCCTAACTCTGTTGCCGGAGAGGAAGGAAACCACTCAGGGATTTCACTATGAGGCCAATGGTGACTTTAGAGTTGTATGGCTGTGATAGGAGAAAATTGATGATGGATCAACAACATTGTAGTTATTCCACAATGCTTAATTGACAGAGTGAAAAGAAGGAAGCCTCTACAGAATAAAAATATAAAGTAATACTGCAAATAATGTGGCAAAGCAATTAACCTTTTGTCCTGAATACAAAGTGTTATGTTTGGGGCAAATCCAATACATTACTGAGTACCACTCTCCATTTTTTCAAGTATAGTGGTGGCTGCATAATGTTATGGGTATGCTTGTAATCGTTAGGGACTGGGAAGTTTTCAGGATGAAAACGAAACAGATTGGAGCTAAGAAACTGTCAAAATCCTAGAGGAAAACCTGGTTGTCTGCTTTCCACTAGACACTGGAAGAGGAATTCACCTTTTAACAGGACAATAACCTAAAACACAAGGCAAAATCTACACTTCATTGGCTTACTAAGACAACAGTGAATGTTCTTAAGTGGCTGAGTTACGGTTTTTACTTAAGTTTACTTGGAAATCTATGGCAAGACCTGAAAAGGGTTGTCTAGCAATGATCAGCAACCAACTTGACAGAGCTTGAAGAATTTTGAAAAGAATAATCGGCAAATGTTGCACAATCCAGGTGTGGAAAGCTCTTCGAGGCTAACAGTTGTAATCGCTGCCAAAGATACTTCTACAAAGCATTGACTCGGGTGTGAATACTCATGTAAATGAGGTATTTCTCTATTTTCAAAACATTTGCTAAAATTTTTAAAACATGTTTTCACTTCATCATTTTGGGGCATTTGGATTTATTACTGATCCCCAATAGCAGTACCTCATATAATATTATTTCACCACTACATATCTACAATACAAAATGTATAATACCACCATACAACAATATTACAATGTACATGTGTGTAGAGTGCGTGTTCTAGTGTGTCTACCTGTGTGTGTTTATCTCTTCACTGTCCCGCTGTTCCATAAGGTGTTTTTTTAAATGTATTTTAAAATCTGATTCTACTGCTTGCATGAGTTACCTGATGTGGAATAGAATTCCATGTAGTTCCCATAGTATGTTCTTGACTTGGGGATTGTGAAGAGAACTCTGGTGCATTTCTTGTAGGGTATGCATGGGTGTCTGAGCTGTGTGCTAGTAGTTTAAACAGACACCTCTGTGCTTTCAGCATGTCAACACTTCTTACAAAAACAAGTAGTGATAAATTCAATCTCTTCTCCGCTTTGAGCCATGAGAGATTTACATGCATATTATTAATGTTAGCTCTCAGTGTACATTTGAGGGCCAGCCGTGTTGCCCTGTTCTGAGCCAATTGTAATTTTCAGAGGTTTGTCTTTGGCACCTGACCACATGACTGAACATTAGTCCAGTTGCGACAAAACTAGGGCCTGTAGGACCTGCCTTGTCGATAGTTATGTTACGAAGGCAGAGAAGCGCTTTATTATGGACAGACTTCTCATCTTAGCTACTGTTGTATCAGCATGTTTTGACAATGACAGTTTACAATCCAGAGTTACTCCAAGCAGTTTAGTCACCTCAACTTGTTAAATTTCCACATTATTCATTACAAGATTTAGTTGAGATTTTGGGTTTAGTGAATGATTTGTCCCAAATACAATGCTTTTAGTTTTTGACATATTTAGGACAAACTTATTCCTTGCCACCCATTCTGAAACTAACTGCAGCTATTTAAATGTTAAAGTAATTTCACTCGCTGTAGTAGCTTATGTGTATAGTGTTACGTCATCCGCATACATAGACACACTGGCATTACTCAAAGCCAGTTGTTAGTAAAGATTGAAAAAAGTAAGGAGCCTAGACAGCTGCCCTGGGGAATTCCTGATTCTCCCTGGATTATATTAGAGAGGCTTAGAAAGCCATAACACACGTTTTTCCAGCAGCATGATCTATGATTGATAATGTCAAAAGCCGCACTGAAGTCTAACAAAACAGCTTCCACAATATTTTTTGCAGTTTCTCTCAGCCAATTTTCAGTAATTCACTGTGCTTTTTGAATGTCCTTCAACTATTAGCGTGGTGAAAGTCAGTTGTCAACTAGATGTGTAGTGTCAGCGTTTGTTGCTGCCATGTCATGCCTAAATGAGCTAATCTTGCCAATGAAAAAATCATTAAAGTAATTGGCAATATCAATGGGTTTTGTGATTTAATTAGCCATCTGATTCAATAAATGATGGAGCGGAGTTTGCCTTTTTGCCCAAAATTTCATTTGAGGTGCTCCTAAGCTTTTTACTATCATTCTTTATATAATTTATCATTGTTTCATAGTACAGTTTCTTCTTCTTTGTTCAGTTTAGTCACATGATTTCTCAACTTGCAGTTCGTTTGCCAATCGGTAGTGCAACCAGACTTATTTGCCATTTCTTTTGCCTCATCCCGCTCAACCATACAAATGTTAAATTCATCATCATTCCACGGGGATTTAATACTTTTACAGTCATTTTCTTAATGGGTGCATGCTTATTAGTAACTGGATTGAGCAATTTTATAAATGTGTCAAGTGCAGCGTCTGTTTGCTCCTCATTACACACCACAGACCGGCAAATATTCTTTACATCATCAATATAGGAATCGCAACAAAACTTATTGTATGACCTCTCATACACAATATGAGGCCCAGTCTTTGGAACTTTGGTTTTCCTAGATATGGCTACTGTATTGTGATCACTACATCCGATGGATTTGGAAACTGCATCAAAGCAAATTTCTGCAGCATTAGTAAAGATGTGATCAATACATGTTGCTGATTTCATTCCTGTGCTGTTTGTAACTACCCTGGTTGGTTGACTGATAACCTTAAGGTTGCAGGCACTGGTTATAGTTTGAAGCTTTCTCTTGAGTGGGCAGCTTTATGAAAGCCAGTCAATATTTAAAATCACCCAGAAAATATACCTCTCTGTTGATATCACATACAATATCAAGTATTTCACACATATTATCCACACTGCCATGATATGGGCAAATAAATTAGGCCACCGGAGCGGCAGGTAGCCTAGTTGGTAGAGCGTTGGGCCAGTAACCGAAAGGTTGCTGGATAGAATCCCCGAGCTGACAAGGTAAAAATATGTCGTTCTGCCCCTTAACAAGGCAGTTAACCCACTGTTCCTTGGCCGTCATTGTAAATAAGAATTTGTTCTTAACTGACTTGCTCAGTTAAATACAAAAAATACTTATTTTCAACCAAATGTTGCAATTGCGATTTAGATCAAAACACTTGGGTGAACTTTTGGAATCTTGGAAATAGAATGTGTATTCTAATTCTATAGTTAGAATATAAATAATAGTGGGCATGACAACGAATGAAAATGCCATGGACGAGTTATTGTGACAGGGTAGGAACCAAAGTGATGTTCAGTGTTTCCTAGGGGACCCTATAATCTTTTGCTACATTAAATATTTATTCATGTAGCCAACATATTCATACTTCGCCTATTCCTCTTCGATTTAGAAGAAACTGTTGCACAAACAACATGCTGATTTATGCCTCCACCAGTACTGGGATCAGGCTGTATTAGTTAGCTTCATTTGCTCTGACTCAGTACTTTTAATAGCTAGTTAGCTAGCATTAGTGGCTAACAAGCTAAATCGTAACTTGCTAATAAAATACAAGCTAGCTGTTTGCAGATGTAAGAAACACAAACTGATATTGTAATTATAGAACGCTTGTGGATTTATACTTAGTTCAAAATGGAAACAACATCGTTGTCACCAACATTGTTGCATGTGCTGCATTGACCATGCAGACTGAACGAAAGTGTCTCGTGGTCAAGCAACAACAAATGCGCTCCTTGAGTGACGGGGTGGGATCAGGGCTGTGGAAAGCTGCATGGAGAGGGATGACTCAAGTGGCAGAGTAAACTATAGAACTGGATGTATCACATTTAACAAACCAAACATTCAAATACCATTATAGAAGGTAAAGTAAAAACCCACACCGGTCTGTGCATCAATAACGGTATATAGTTAAATACGGTATACCGTCCAGTCCTAATATTCCCCACGCAATTTGATACCTCAGCCAAAGGGTGTGTGTGTGTGTGTGTGTGTGTGTGTGTGTGTGTGTGTGTTCTGGGTTTGGAATATGTAATCATAAATAAATCGCAGTAGCGAATTACAATACATAGAGAATCATGAGAATCTCAATGCATATTGTATCCTTATCTAATTATTGTGATAATATTGTATCGTGAGGTCCCTGGCAATTCCCAGCCCTAATTGATAGTCAGACAGCTAGGCCTAAGTGTTTATCAAGTAGAACCCATCAATTTGTGCAGTATGTTTTACTGTCTTTTTGTGACAAGATTCCTCCTGATTCTTGTGGCCTCTTAGGTCTTTGTGTTGGGATTTTATTTGATTTTAATGTTAGCAGCTCTCATCAGGCTCAAGCCCTGTGACTATCTAAAGGATTAGACCAGACTATTTGAGAGTTTTTGTCACCCTTGTCTGACCATCTAGCCACACAGCCAATCAAGCTCCAACAGAGCATTTGAACCTGCCTCCAAGCGTGTCAGAGTTCAGCTGAGCACTCGGCAACACAGCCAGAGCTAGATAGAGCAAGAATCCAATGCAAGAATCCAATGCTGACCTAGCTGTAAATAGTGGCTATATTGATGGATACCTATCCACCGACTATCTCCTTTTTCCTGTAGGATCCCTGGAGGATTTTGTGTGTTGTGATTCAATTATCAGCCTTTGACAAATCGACTTTCTTTTCAGTATGCGGCTATCATTCTATGCAAACATCCCAAGTGCGAGTAGGAGAATTTAATCTGAGCTTTATTTTCTGACACATAGCCAGGGGTTTAATTAGCATCTGTGATAAGTCAATAATGGCATGACATACTTTTTTTATAGGGTCCTATAAAATCTGTTTTATTTGCCAGGTTTCAGTTTTTCAATTTTTTTCCCCCCAGGTTTTCACTCTCAAAATCACACCATTTTAATAGGAAAAACAACCAAAACCGATGCTCTGAATCAGGGATGGGCAACTCCAGACCTTGGGGGATGGAGTGATGTCACACTTTCCCCATCCTTAGCAAACACTGCTGATTTTAAACTAATTGCATTCTAAACTGAAGATAATGATTAGTGATTATTGGTGTCAGGTGTGTTAGCTGGGGCTGGGACAAAGTGTGACACCAATCAGGCCCCCCGAGGATTGTTCTAAATCCACAACAATACTTAAACCACATCAGGAGACCACTTGAGGTCTGGGTAAAATAGAAGAAATTTGGATTTTGGGGTGTAGTTACCCTTTAGTCCAAGTGTGCACCATCAAGAGACCTGTTTCGTTAGTGATGTTTCTGTTGCACTCGTGGTTAGAGTTTGCAAATCAAATGACCACTGACCACTGGATTGATGCAAATAATCATGATGGCATTAGGTAGGCATGTTCTACTTTGTAGTTAACATTTCATTTGGGAAAGCCTTTCCATCTCTACCAGAAGAAGGTTATCATTAGCATCATCTTTAACGGCTACACAAAGTGTAAACATATGCACGCACCGCAAACACAGACAGGGGCATTCCTGTGCCATTTCAGAAAGTTCTAGGAAAATACAAATCACCGATGCGTTTGGTTCATGTCTGATGATTAACTTAGGCAAGTTCATGAATTTTCTATTAAGTTCAATAAAAAATATATATATTGTTGAATTCCGTTTTATAGTCTGGATTCCGTCCGTGTCCTCTGCAACGCGGATTTTATAGGGCCCTACTTTTAATCCTTACAGTAGCCCTAAACTGTAGGCTATGATGGGGAATCTGACTTCTCTCTCTCTCTCTCTCTCTCTCTCTCTCTCTCTCTCTCTCTCTCTCTCTCTGTCTCTCTGTCTCTCTGTCTCTGTGTGTGTGTGAAAAGCCTTCCATTGTCATGAGGGGCGAAGCGGTTACACCAATGCTTTCATATGATAAGTGCCTTGAAAAGGAGGCTTGTGAAAGAGATGCTCCTATTCCTGCACACAAGTTGTTTTTGACCCAGTGTTAGGAAAGCAAAAGCGGCAAAGGGCTGTGATGTGCCTCAATGGAGGCTTTGTGTCAGGGCCCATAAAACGCCTGGGTCTTGTTTCGCTCTTTATTGGTCTGTCACATGTAAACAGGCTAGGGTGAGGAATACCAATAGCTCAGAGCAAAACTGGTTATGAAGACTGTCTTTGCCTTACATTTTGGTCTGTTTGATTGTACCAGCTGACTAAGATCAACCAGAACTTCCTAACCAAGAACAATGCCAGTGTTAGTGTGTCCTTTGTAAGTCAGGACCTCCCACCCCCACTGATATGAATGCAAATCTCTTTGTGTTACATTAAATGTCTCTCATAATGGAGAGGTAGGCCTAATAAGAGCGTGGTTGCCTCCATTAAGACCTTCATTAATGCTGACATATTATTCATTCTCTTCCATTAGCTTAAGTCTTGGGGCTATGGCTCATTCAGACTCGAGATAGAGAGCGAAGAGGGCATGCAGGCTTTGACGCCAGCAGTAGAATTCAACCTTGTTTTCGTGCTGTTGTTGACCTCATTGGATTGATATGTCAGGGTGTTAATTAGACTAAATATCCTGTGGCAGGGGAGCTCTGGTGAGGAGAAAGGAGATTGATCTCTGGGTCAGGGCTTGTGGCTTTGATTTCAGGGGTCTCTTTAGTCCTGTCTGACGTCAACCTGCTGGTAAAAGAGGAAATGGACTCCATATGTGTTTGGGGTTTGTGGAAACCTCACCCTCCCTGGCAAAGCCCAGCTCACTGTTGGCATGCATGTGGCTTATAAACCCAAAGGCAGCTTTCTCCTTGAACTTGAGTGCATCGAGAAAGCTTGGTTATTGTTTTTTCTTTGTCAGGAATGGTACAGTTTATGATGAGCAAAGCTGTTGCACTTTGCACGTAGAATCACGCGAAAGTGTTGACAGTCAGACGTCAACAGTGCTCTGAACAATCTGTAGACCAACCGGAGATCCACATTCGGTGGGTTGTGTGCGACCCTTTAAGTCAAAGAGACTGTTTAGAAAGTATTCTCTGTACATCAGCTTTAACATTGCAGATTTTGGCTTCTATCAATGCAACTGCATCATTTCCAATCCCCCATATTACATTTTTTTGTAAATATATACAGTACCAGTCAAATGTTTGGGCATACCTACTCACTCAAGGGTTTTTCTTTATTTTTACTATTTTCTACATTGTAGAATAATAGTGAAGACATCGGAACTATGAAATAACACATATGGAATCACGTACTAACCAAAAAAGTGTTAAATCAAAATATATTTTAGATTCTTCAAAGTAGCCACCCTTTGCCTTGATGACAGCTTTGCACACTCTTGGCATTCTCTTCCCACATACGCTGAGCACTTGTTGGCTGCTGTTCCTTCAGTCACTCTGTGGCCAACTTATCCCAAACCATCTCAATTGGGTTGAGTTTGGGTGATTGTGGAGGCCAAGTCATCTGATGCAGCACTCATCCCTCTCCTTCTTGGTCAAATAGCCCTTACACAGCCTGGAGGTGTGTTGGGTCATTGTCCTGTTGAAAAACAAATGATAGTTCCTCTAAGCGCAAACCAGATGGTATGGTGTATTGCTGCAGAATGCTGTGGTAGCCATGCTGGTTAAGAGCGCCTTAAATTCTAAATAAATCACTGACAGTGTCACCAGCAAAGCACCATCACACCACCTAAATGCTTCAATGTGGGAACCACACATGCAGAGATCATCCATTCACCTACTCTGCGTCTCACAAAGACACGGCGGTTGGAACCAAAAATCTCACATTTGGAGTCATCAGACCAAACAACAGATTTCCACCAGTCTAATGTCCATTGCTCATGTTTCTTGGCCGAAGCAAGTCTGTTCTTCTTATTGGTGTCCTTTTAGTAGTCGTTTCTTTGCAGCAATTTGACCATGAAGGCCTGATTCACACAGTCTCCTCTGAACAGTTGATGTTGAGATGTGTCTGTTACTTTAACTCTGAAGCATTTATTTGGGCTGCAATTTCTGAGGCTGGTAAGTCTAATGAACTTATCCTCTGCAGCAGAGGTAACTCTGGGTCTTCCTTTCCTGTGGCGGTCCTCATGAGAGCCAGTTTCATCATAGCGCTTGGTTTTGCAACTGCACTTGAAGAAACTTTCAAAGTTCTTGAAATGTTCCTAATTGACTGACCTTCATGGCTTAAAGTAATGATGCTTATTTGAGCTGTTTTTGCCATAATATGGACTTGGTCTTTTACCAAATAGGGCTATCTTTTGTATACCACCCCTACCTTGTCACAACACAACTGATTGGACGAAATGCGTTAAGGAAAGAAATTCCACAAATGTACTTTTAACAAGGCACACCTGTTAATTGAAATGCATTCCAGGTGTTTACCTCATGAAGCTGGTTGAGAGAATGCCAAGAGTGTGCGAAGCTGTCAAGGCAAAGGGGAGATACTTTGAAGAATCTCATATAAAAAATATTATGATTTAACACTGTTGTGGTTGCTACATGATTCCAAGTGTTATTTCATAGTTTTGTCTTCACTATTATTCTACAATGTAGAACATAGTAAAAATAAAGACCCTTGAATAAGTGTGTCCAAACGTTTGACTTGTACTGTATATATTGTTTATGTATTTTATTTATTCTTTTCCCCTAACCTTACCACCCCTTCCCTAATTGGAGTAAACTAATGGAAAACAATACTTAGGCTTCTACTTCCAGCTTATATATATACTTCATACTTTTGTCTGAATGTGATTTGGAGGTTTGGCAAATGTCTACAATACTTTCTGAAAGTGGATACTTTCCTGGGCTCAAAATGAACGCTTGTCCTGGTGTCTGGGTCAAGAAGAATATAGATCAAAGTTTTATGAATGGATAAGTAAAATAATATTACAATCTATTTTTCATGTAGGCTACATAAATGAAAAAGCCTACTTGCATATTGGTTACAGACTCATGTCCAAACTGATGCGAACATGAGGGATGCGCCAGAAAATGTGGACAAACTTTTTAATGAGACTTTTAATTACAGAAATATTGCGCACCGCACATCACCGACCTTGAATCTGAGCGGCGGTGGTAAGCATTTTGGCAAACCTCATTTAATTGTTTAAAACTTAGACGTTCTATGTCATTTTATGAAGAATGCCAATTATTGTATTGTACTGCAGCCAAATGCATAATCGTAAACATTATTTATAAGGGTGACATGGAGAAAATCGGACCTCTCTGAAATGAAAATGGATGGCACTCCATTTTTTATTTTATTTACCTGAACCCTCCCTAAATGCTTGAAGAAAGAAAAACGGACCCTCCCCTATACCCCAAAATAATAATTAATAGCAGAGAACTGTCTACCCTCACTTCTTGGACAGACCAGAGCCTTAGATATGCCGTTTTAGAAACGGTTCTTCGTCCTGTAAGCATTACATGGCAACGCAGGAATTTTGGTATTGCAAAGGGCTGCAGGCCAGAAGGTTGTGTGTTCGCAGTCCACTGTGGACGAGTATGGTCGGAAATATCCCATTTATAGTAAAAGCATTGCATAAATCTATCATCGTATTTGCAGGGCCGAGAAAAAAATTGCCTTTCATAAAAGTTTCATGCAATTCTACGTCATTTTACATATGAGCTGAATAATTGTTTTATACCACACAAATTACCTAAATTACTGGCTAAAAATGGACAGAGAGAGAGAGAGGCCTATGTGTTCATCTTATCATATTTGTCAAATCGGTGTGTTTGCAACGAAGCTGTCCCTGTTTGCAAATAATTTCATCTGAGATGTCATTAGGAATCTGATCATGGTACTTTCAAAAATTAGGCCTACCTTTCCACCCCAGAGAGAGAAGGCCTACTGACACAGAAAAATGTAAGCTTTAACTGATGGCTACTCTTCTTCCGTGGCTTAATCCAACGAGAGAAGGTCACAAGTGTTTCCCTAAAAGCTGTCTGGTTTTAAACATTTTCTATTGTACAGAAAGTGAATAGCTTAATCAATTGATAGTGAAATAATTCGATTACTTCCCAAGCAAAGTCCATTTTTTGTCTCCCCGCTATAGGTTGTAGCTCAGCCTCTGAATGTCATGTAAATTAAACAATGATATCTCCATATGCATCGGAGTCACGTCTTTCCGGTTATTTTACAATTTGTTTCTATCATAAAGCATTACGTGACAAAGTGCTCTTTATAGTTCACTTTATATAATCAGATCTGTTTTATTTTCTTAACTTAAGCTAATAAGGGGTAGGTTAATAAAAAAGTAGGCCTATGTCATACCCTCTCATACCCCATCAAAACCAGTGCAAGGTGAATGGAGGAAATGACCGACAAAATCTATGGATATAGCAGCCTATAGCCTCATTTTGTCTGTCAAACAGGTAGGACCACCTCTTATTTCTTAAATGGGGACAAATAGGCTCCCAACACAAAGCCCCCTTGTTGTTAGTAAAGTCTAATTAAAATGAAGACGGTTTAAATGAATTATGCCTAGTCGAATTAGCTACCTTTTAAGCACCATTTCCGATCGATTGTGCCACGGCCATTGGTTAGGCAGCACACAAAAAAGTATTTGATCAGCAAGAGCAGGCCAGGGCTCAGGGTTGCGATGTCCATTGCGGTATGTAATGAAGTTTAGCTGCTGGGATGGTGTAAATAAAACTTTCTTAGAAATATAACTTTGCTCTGTGCTTCTCCAAGCATGAACTTCGAAGCCTATAGCAGCGTTTCACCAAACTCGGTTCTGCCCTAACACTACACAGCTGATTCAAATAATACAAGCTTGTTGATGAGTTCATTATTTGAATCAGCTGTGTACTGCTAGGACAAAAAACAAAACGTGTACCCCTTGTGGTCTGAGGACTGAATTTGGGAAACACTAGCCTATAGGCTATGGATTATTTGATTGAGACCCCACTAAATAGCCTATAGGTGCACTTGGTATTGCGCGCCCAGCGGAGAATCAGAGATGAGGGTCGGCAGCGGGCACACATCGATATGTAGCCTAATGAGCAACTAATTCTAAAACACTGATAAATATTGACATTTCATCAATTACAAATTACATGACCCTCCCCTGGACTAGACTGAAACATTATTAAACCTTCCCCTGGACTGGAATTGAAAAAGCATGACCCCCATTTTCCTGCAGGTATCCATTGTGTACATTTCAATCCATCCCTAACCCATGTAAGTTGATGCATCTTTAGAGCTCAGCTTTTTCTTAATATCTAATGGATATTTTCATCTATGTCACATGAAACCGATCACACGTGCGGTGCACTTTTGAGAACTGTGTTTTACCTCTAATTGCAATTTGGAACATTCGTGTGTAGCCTATGCGCATTGTTGAGCTTATAATATGAAGAAATAAAACTTTGTCAACATTTTTAAGATAAATGGTCAGATCTGTTGCATCAGCCTCATTGCTTTTTTTAAACGTTTTTTAATGTGCAGGGGTTGTATGAATTCTGGTCTGTGGTCCTAGAACTGTCGGTTTTGAACCGTAGATATATTTTTTATCGTCCCAGGGACGACGGGATGCCCTTAATTTCGAGCCCTGTAGGGAATTGTTTTATAAAGACATAAAAAGTATTTAGTTGTGTTGCAATATTTTATAGCCTAACAAGGGGGGCCAACCATCCTACCAAGAGAGCCTAAAAAGGAGTGTTGTATTTTGAGACTGGCTTGAATATGCAAAGAAGCCAATAGACACAGTGTAGCCTACATTTTATTCTGATTCTCTATGGTAAAAAAGATAGTAATGCATTTTATGTAGTGAAGTGGCATCGTACAATGTTGTAATAATGGAGTTACAGACCTTTTTTGGGGGGGGACAAGTGGCCTCTCAAAAGTTAATGTCAAGCCCTGATTTCTTTCCTGCTATACTTGATTAGAATCTCTAATGATCTCATTATAGTTTATCTTGGTATGTTAAGAGCTTCTGACTGCAGAATTTTCACACATTTTCTCTTCTCTTTACAGGGCAACAATGTGGGTTACTGGGAAGGGGATACCGAGAAGACCCTAAAGCTGCTGTAACCCTTCTCCCACTGCCTCCAGTAGTCTGAGAAGGTCAGACTTAACTGTGGCGCGCCTGGGCCGCTGGCACTAAGATGTCCCTAAGCAGTGGCACTGCAGGCGGGAAAGGTGTGGACTCTAATGCGGTGGACACTTATGACAGCGGTGATGAATGGGATATAGGTGTTGGCAATCTGATCATTGACCTTGACGCAGACCTAGAAAAGGACAAACTTGAGATGTCTGGCACTAAAGACGGTGGGGGCATGGCTGCCCCTCCCAGCGCTGTAGCAGTTCTACCCGACAACATAAAATTTGTTAGCCCCGTACCCGCTGCTCAAGGCAAAGAGAGTAAACCCAAATCCAAGCGAAGTAAGAACTCAAAGGAAAGTGGCAAGGCCTCGGTTACAGACGGGGCAAAGAAAGACGCCCAGGTGCGAACCCAGGGCGAGGTTACGGGACCCGCCATTGGCACAGGTCCCACAACAAACACCAACTCTGGAAAGGGTGCTGAGAAGAGCAGTAAAGCCTCCCGTAATGTTCCTAGTGGAAAGAAAGACAAGGAGGTGGGCTCTGGGAAAAGTAAGAAGGAGAAAAGTGAAGTTGTGGCTACAGGAGTGGCTAATACTGAGAAGGAGTTGGGTGCCTCAAATCTGCCTTTGGCGGGCCCTCGTAGCATCCCATTTGAGGGTACGCAAAATACAGACTTGGCTGTGGCCGAACCACTTGGGAATATCGCCCTGGATTCCACAGGGATTGTTGTACCACCGTTAGCCATTAAATGTGATCCAGAAGAGATGGACAACAGTGAATGCAGAAACCTGAAGAAAGTGAAAAGTGAAAAGGTAAGTAACAAGCTGTCTTGTCTTCGATTTTGCGCTTGGCTGCTGTTAAGTCAACTGCTTTGAACTACAGCAGATGCTGTCTGTTTGTTTGCTGCTGGAATATTAGCATATCTAGCTCGCCTTGACAAGTGATTTATTACGTTTTAATGTAGCACTTTGCTTTCAAATTGAGTGAGCTACAGACGTAATCTGGTTCTCTGTGTGGGGGATAAGAGCTTTGTACTGTCTCGAAACCTCTCATGTAATCACTGAATTTGATGGGTGTGTTAAGTAGTGCATGAGGCTCCATCTTAACACTAATGGCTCCTCAGGGGACTTTCACGCTGCTGTACTCACCCCATAGCCCAGAAACAAGTGAAGTATGTTATGCAAGACCCAACATAAGCATCAGTCTGTACCACTACATATTGCAGATGCCTGTCCTTTTATGTATGCCAGTCATTTCAACAATGGGTTACTGCTCAGACCCTTCACTGCCATGCCATTAGTAAAAGGCCTGAGCAGTAACCCAGGCCCCCGTTTTCGAACCTTCTAGAAGATGTTCTCAGGCACTCAAAGGGGCAGTCTTGTTTTTACACAAGTTGCTTGTTGACATAGCGGGGGGAGGAGTGAGGGAGGGGGTGGTGGAAGGCTTCAGCGTGTAGGATGCCAAAGATGTGACAAACCTGAGTGCCGCTGCTCTCTGATAAGGTTTCTGACAGAGACGCTGGAGAGTATTGACAAGCCATCTCTAGAAGAGGCTTTGCACCAGGAGATCAGTTCCAACTGTCAGCCATATGTCACCGCCATACGCTGAGACAAAAGTGAAGCTCCAGGGGCAGTGTTGGATGTCTTGTTCTGGCAGCAGATTTTTGGGGGGGAGAGTGTCGAAGAGCCTCAGCATTTTCCAGCCTGCAGTTAGTCAGCTGGGGGGCACTTTCAGGCTAGAGTTACCCGTTAGAAATAATTACTGGGTACTCTTCTCCATGTCATCTTGATAGTATGCTTTTCAAAGTCTTCATCGGATGGAACTTGGTAAGATCGACAGGAAAAGGTATCAAAGTTTCATTCGCTATGAGCTGTGTGATAGCTGATTGTGCTGTATAGAAGAGGACATCCATCCGTATTCCATTGAGAGGGTTTTCTGCTTATCTTTGGAGCTTGGGGAGTGCTGAACTCTGTGGCGGGAGGTTTCATGTGTCATCTTGCTCCATTTTCAACCTCTATCATTCAATGGTAGGGGGCATTCAGTTCAACTCATTCTCGCTGTGTCTGTCTTGGGTGGGGGTGGGGGAGGAGGAGAGGAAGCAGTTTACTCCCTCTGTGAGGATCATGCCGGCAGGCCAGGAAATCCTGTGACTAAAGGACAAGATATCTCTGTCGTCTCTCTAGGGTCAATAAGTAATCCTTTGTTTAGACACATTAACCTCACTATGGTAGGGGGCACTATTTTCACCTCCGGATGAAAAGCGTGCCCAAAGTAAACTGCCTGCTACTTAGGCCCAGAAGCTAGGATATGCATATGGTAGATTTGGATTAAAAAAACACTAAAGTTTCCAAAACTATTAAAATAATGTCTGTGAGTATAACAGAACTGATATGGCAGGCGAAAACTTGAGAAAAATCCATCCAGGAAGTGGCATTTTTTTATGTTTGTAGTTTTCTATTGAATTCCATTACAGTATCCATTGACTTAGGACTCAAATTGCACTTCCTATGGCTTCCACTAGATGTCAACAGTCTTTAGAAATTGTTTCAGGCTTGTATTCTGAAAAATGACGGAGTGAGACCACTCTGAATGAGTGGACACTGCAGTGTCCCACAGGTTTTTCATGCGCACGACCGAGAGCACGCCTTTCTTGTTTTCCTTTTATACTGACGAAGCTATTGTCCGGTTGAAATGTTATTGATTATTATGACTTAAAACAACCTGAGGATTGATTATAAACTTCGTTTGACATGTTTCTACGAACTTTACTGATACTTTTCGGATTTTTCGTCTGTCCTTTGTGACTGCCTTTGAGCCTGTGAATTACTGAACAAAACGCGCAAACAAACGGAGGTTCTTTGATATAAAGAGGGACTTTATCGAACAAAACAAACATTTATTGAGTAAATGGGAGTCTTGTAAGTGCAACCATATGAAGATCATCAAAGGTAAGTGATTCATTTTATCACTATTTCTGATTTGTGTAACTCCTCTACTCGGCTGGTAACTGTTTAATGATTTGTCTGCTGGTCGCTGTTCTCAGATAATCGCATGGTATGCTTTCGCCGTAAAGCCTTTTTGAAATCTGACACCGTGGTTGGATTAACAAGAAGTTCATCTTTAAACCGATGTATAGCACTTGTATGTTTTATGGATTTTTATAATGAGTATTTCTGTTTTTGAATTTGGCGCTCTGCAATTTCACTGGATGTTGGCCAAGTGGGACGGTAGCATCCCACACCCCTTAGAGAGGTTAAAGGCTTGGTCGCATTAAAATTACATTATTCTTTAGCAAAAAAACATGGTATCATCCTGTGTGGCCCTTAAAATCTCATCAATAGGCCATTTCTGACATTATGTAGTCGTCAGCAGCTGACACTGGCTAACAGCACCCATTCTACAGTCATGACCTTCACATGCCTTTCCTGTTTGGACAACACAGGGAATTTGCAGTGGCCTGTACAGACATTAACCTCAGTGATGGTGATTGCATGTTTCCACTGTGTCAGAGATGGAATTACTTGAGGTGAATGAGAGACTCTCTTTTTGAAATCCCTCGTAATCCGCTTTTGACGATTATTTTAATGTCTCCTGGTTGTCTACAGTCTGTCTCATCTCTTTAGACAATATAGGCTGTCATAAAAACCTCATCACTTACGTAATTACACTTTTCCTACTAAGCGCCCTGCCGTAAAATGGGGATCATTCTACCACAAAAAGGTCTGCATTTGCTTGCTCAATGCTCCAAACAGGGCATTACAAATTTACTGTGGCCTGTGGTAGTTGGCCTTTCCTTAAAGTTCAGGAGTTGAAGTTGATTTCTGGATGTCAAGTGAGCTTCTGTTGCCAATAGGCTACCTCCTCATTAATTAGCAATGCAAGCGGTTTCTGTAATATCCCAGCTACATGCCAAGCTCACAAAGAGTGAGCCTTCATTTTGAATCAGCACCAGACACCTTCCTCACTGCCAGTTACCGCAACCTGCGTGGAGATCAATGGACTCTACTGTAGCAAAAGTGCTGTATGCACAAGGGGTTTAAAGCTTTCTAGCATTCCTCTCTCAGCAGTGAATCCAGACATGATTTATTTAGACTCATTTCAAACAATTTTACTTTGTTATCCCGCTGCAAAGTTTGATTGATAGTCAGTCAGGGCTCAGGTTTCTCATCCAGTCTTTATTAGACTGTCTATATTTTAACTCCTTGAATTAACTCCTGGAGCAGTGGTTTTAATGAATAGGTATTTTTGGATCTCTTTCTCTTTTCCCACTTCTCCTTTTTCTCGAGTGTGGAGTATTCTGTAGGGAATGTGTCTGGGTGTAAGCAGCGCCTGTGAAATGTCAGGCTCCAGCGCTCTCACAGTCAAATCCAGGCCTTTATAGCGTGACAGGAGGTCTCCTGTGCACCTGGGAGCAGCCCTTCTCTTCTCAATAGTTTCATTTTTTTTATTTCTCTTTCCCTCTCTCACTGCCCATGGTGACTTATGACTGGTGCTATTGTATTACAACTCAGGGTTAGTCAGGGCTGTGCAAACGGGGAGGAGGGGTGGCGCAGGGAGAGACAACTTGGACTCTCTCCCATTTCCGTGTCTGTTTCTCTGGATCCATCCTATCAAGTGACCGGGGGGACCGGTTTTGCAATCTTTCTCTGTTTTCTCTGCATTCTGGTGACCTTATCGGAATACGGGTTCTGGGTTTAAACTCTAGAAGTCAGCCATTGTGTACGTGTGTGTATTTTCTATGCGACCCAGGCGGGGAAAGGTGGTGCTGTACCACAACCCTCGTTTCCTTCTCCACAGTAACGCCACATAGCAGAGCTCCAGTGGAGCATTACCTGCACTAGAGGCCTGCATCATAAAAAATGTCAACCCCGTCGCAATGATCTCTTTTGGGACCTGACAGATATCATTGCGGCGGGGTGGTCATTTTTCATGATGCGTTTGGGAGCGGGCGGTCAGGCAGACAATTTTGAGATAAAGTTTTTAGTGACGGGGCAGTATTCAGAAATTCAGATAAATGACGTGCCCAAATTAAACTGCCTACTACTCGGGCTCAGAACGTAGGATATGCATATTATTAGTAGATTTGGATAGAAAACACTCTGAAGTTTCTAAAACTGTTTGAATGATGTCTGTGAATATAACAGAACTCATATGGCAGGCAAAAACCTGAGAAAAAATCCAACCAGGAAGTGACTTGTAGTTCTATCTAATCCCTATTCAAACTACAGTGATTGTGGGGTCATTTTGCGCTTCCATTGGCTGTCAACAGCCTTTAGAAACTTGTTTCATCCATCTACTGTTACTGGGCAGAGAATAGGAGCTCAGTCAATCAGTGGACTGCCTGGGACCAGTGAGTTGTTTACTGCGCGGGCACATTGGCACGTCTCTCCTTTTTCCTCTGTAATGAATACGCTATTGTCCGGTTGGAATATTATCGACGTTTTACGTTAAAAAGACCCTAAGGATTGATTGTAAACATTGTTTGACATGTTTCTATGAACGGTAATGGAAATATTTGACTTTTAGTCTATGGTTCTGCGCTCTCGCGTTATGCATTACATTACATTGCATTACATTTAAGTCATTTAGCAGACGCTCTTATCCAGAGCGACTTACAAATTGGTGCATTCACCTTATGATATCCAGTGGAACAACCACTTTACAATAGTGCATCTAAATCTTTTAAGGGGGGGGGGGGTTAGAAGGATTACTTTATCCTATCCTAGGTATTCCTTAAAGAGGTGGGGTTTCAGGTGTCTCCGGAAGGTGGTGATTGACTCCGCTGTCCTGGCGTCGTGAGGGAGCTTGTTCCACCATTGGGGTGCCAGAGCAGCGAACAGTTTTGACTGGGCTGAGCGGGAACTGTGCTTCCTCAGAGGTAGGGGGGCCAGCAGGCCAGAGGTGGATGAACGCAGTGCCCTTGTTTGGGTGTAGGGCCTGATCAGAGCCTGAAGGTATGGAGGTGCCGTTCCCTTCACAGCTCCGTAGGCAATCACCATGGTCTTGTAGCGGATGCGAGCTTCAACTGGAAGCCAGTGGAGAGAGCGGAGGAGCGGGGTGACGTGAGAGAACTTGGGAAGGTTGAACACCAGACGGGCTGCGGCGTTCTGGATGAGTTGTAGGGGTTTAATGGCACAGGCAGGGAGCCCAGCCAACAGCGAGTTGCAGTAATCCAGACGGGAGATGACAAGTGCCTGGATTAGGACCTGCGCCGCTTCCTGTGTGAGGCAGGGTCGTACTCTGCGAATGTTGTACAGCATGAACCTACAGGATCGGGTCACCGCCTTGATGTTAGTGGAGAACGACAGGGTGTTGTCCAGGATCACGCCAAGGTTCTTAGCACTCTGGGAGGAGGACACAAGGGAGTTGTCAACCGTGATGGCGAGATCATGGAACGGGCAGTTCTTCCCCGGGAGGAAGAGCAGCTCCGTCTTGCCGAGGTTCAGCTTGAGGTGGTGATCCGTCATCCACACTGATATTGTCTGACAGACATGCAGAGATGCGATTCGCCGCCTGGTTATCAGAAGGGGGAAAGGAGAAGATTAATTGTGTGTCGTCTGCATAGCAATGATAGGAGAGACCATGTGAGGATATGACAGAGCCAAGTGACTTGGTGTATAGCGAGAATAGGAGAGGGCCTAGAACAGAGCCCTGGGGGACACCAGTGGTGAGAGCGCATGGTGCGGAGACAGATTCTCGCCACGCCACCTGGTAGGAGCGACCTGTCAGGTAGGACGCAATCCAAGTGTGGGCCGCGCCGGAGATGCCCAACCCGGAGAGGGTGGAGAGGAGGATCTGATGGTTCACAGTATCAAAGGCAGCAGATAGGTCTAGAAGGATGAGAGGAGAGAGAGTTAGCTTTAGCAGTGCGGAGAGCCTCCGTGACACAGAGAAGAGCAGTCTCAGTTGAATGCCCAGTCTTGAAACCTGACTGATTAGGATCAAGAAGGTCATTCTGAGAGAGATAGCAGGAGAGCTGGCCAAGGACGGCACGTTCAAGAGTTTTGGAGAGAAAAGAAAGAAGGGATACTGGTCTGTAGTTGTTGACATCGGAGGGATCGAGTGTAGGTTTTTTCAGAAGGGGTGCAACTCTCGCTCTCTTGAAGACGGAAGGGACGTAGCCAGCGGTCAAGGATGAGTTGATGAGCGAGGTGAGGTAGGGGAGAAGGTCTACGGAAATGGTCTGGAGAAGAGAGGAGGGGATAGGGTCAAGTGGGCAGGTTGTTGGGCGGCCGGCCGTCACAAGACGCGAGATTTCATCTGGAGAGAGAGGGGAGAAAGAGGTCAAAGCACAGGGTAGGGCAGTGTGAGCAGGACCAGCGGTGTCGTTTGACTTAGCAAACGAGGATCGGATATCGTCAACCTTCTTTTCAAAATGGTTGACGAAGTCATCCGCAGAGAGGGAGGGGGGGGGGGGGGGGGATTCAGGAGGGAGGAGAAGGTAGCAAAGAGCTTCCTAGGGTTAGAGGCAGATGCTTGGAATTTAGAGTGGTAGAAAGTGGCTTTAGCAGCAGAGACAGAAGAGGAGAATGTAGAGAGGAGGGAGTGAAAGGATGCCAGGTCCGCAGGGAGGCGAGTTTTCCTCCATTTCCGCTCGGCTGCCCGGAGCCCTGTTCTGTGAGCTCGTAGTGAGTCGTCGAGCCACGGAGCAGGGGGGGAGGACCGAGCCGGCCTGGAGGATAGGGGACAGAGAAAATCAAAGGATGCATTATGCCTTTGGATTAGTGACCTGAACGCGCGAACAAAACGGAGGTATTTGGACATAAATATGGAGTATTTCGAACAAAAATAACATTTCTTGTGGAAGTCCTGGGAGTGCATTTTGACGAAGATCAGCAAAGGTAAGGGAAGATTTATAATACTCATTCTGAGTTTAGTTGACTCCAGAACTTGGCGGGTAACTGTATTGCTTGCTTTGATGGCTGAGCTCTGTACTCAGAATATTGAAAAATGTGCTTTCGCCGAAAAGCTATTTTAAAATCTGACAGCGGTTGCATTAAGGAGTAGTATATCTATAATTCTTTCAATAACTATTGTAAAGTGTATCAACGTTTATGATGAGTATTTTTGTAAGTTGATGTGCTCATTCACCGGGGGTTTTGGTGGGAATACATTTTCTGAACATCACGTGCCAATGTAAAATGGGGTTTATGGATATAAATATGAACTTTATCGAACAAAACATATGTATTTTGTAACATTGAGTCCTGGGAGTGTCATCTGATGAAGATCATCAAAGGTTAGTGATTCATTTTAGCTGTATTTCTGGTTTTTGTGACGCCTCTCCTTGCTTGGAAAATGGCTGTGTGGTTTTTCTTGTCAAGGTGATGTCCTAACATAATCTAATGTTTTGCTTTCGCCGTAAAGCCTTTTTGAAATCGGACACTGTGGTTAGATTAAGGACAATCTTATCTTTAAAATGGTGTATGTTTGATAAATTTGAATTATGAGATTTTTGTTGTTTTGAATTTGCCGCCCTGCTATTTCACTGGCTGTAACGCTAGCGTCCCACATAGCCCATACTAGTTAAAATATGTTTGTCGTTCCGCAGATTATTTGTGAACGGCCGTCTTTCTGCTTTGTATGGCGTTAGCCTACCTATTGTATTGTAAAAGCACATCTTTGTTGCGTTATTGACACACACTCAGACTTTGTTGCTTTACGTTAGGTTGCCTAGCTCTCTTCCTAGTTGGGCGTGTGAGAACAAGTGTGCCTAGTATATGTGCGGGCTCAATTAAATAGAGTAGGCTGCCCATACATGGTTGGAGAATCACGTGTCCGTTATCTTTCCAAGGAAATTAAAGTAAATATGATTCAACTGTAAACTATACTACAGTGCCTGTCAATAAATATTGATCGTGGAAAGAAGTGGAGGGCGGTCAACCAGCATTAGTCGAGGTGCAATTAAAAATCGTCGTTGAAAAGGAAAAGGCTTACCGCGTGAATAGGCTACCATGGTGAGGGAGCTTTGCGCCTTTTTGATTATCAATAAATATTGATTACCCATTTATTTGTCTCCGTCTGCTAATCATCCTCCTAAAAAGTAGGATATATCCTATATGCAAAACGTGTCCGCTTTCATCATTCTTGCTGCTTCAACTTCAGTAGCGCTTGTGGTCTCAATTAAATAGAATAGGCTATAGCCTATGCACGGGCGGAGAAGCAATGGGCCATTATCTTTCCAATGAAATGTACTTCCTAAATAGGATTAGGCTACAGTTTACTACATTGCCTACAAATATTGATCACCCATATTTGTCTGTCTGAAAATCGTCCCACTCCTAAAATGGTGATTGCCTACGGAGCTGTGAAGGGAACGGCACCTCCATACCTTCAGGCTCTGATCAGGCCCTACACCCAAACAAGGGCACTGCGTTCACCCACCTCTGGCCTGCTGGCCCCCCTACCTCTGAGGAAGCACAGTTCCCGCTCAGCCCAGTCAAAACTGTTCGCTGCTCTGGCACCCCAATGGTGGAACAAGCTCCCTCACGACGCCAGGACAGGGGAGTCAATCGCCACCTTCCGGAGACACCTGAAACCCCACCTCTTTAAGGAATACCTAGGATAGGATAAAGTAATCCTTCTAACCCCCCCCCCCCCCCCCCGCCCCTTAAAAGATTTAGATGCACTATTGTAAAGTGGTTGTTCCACTGGATATCATAAGGTGAATGCACCAATTTGTAAGTCGCTCTGGATAAGAGCGTCTGCTAAATGACTTAAATGTAAATGTAAAAGGTAGGCTATAAAACTCTGCTCTCTTCAAACTACGTCTGTAATACCGTTAGACTAATATAATGGGCCATATGAGAATCTTTGGTAATTTAACCTATTTCTTAGGTTATTTTTGCACACTTTGATATTGCTTATAGGGTGCAAAATTGCTGGGACCATGGCTGGCAAGTGAACTGTGTCACATACAGTACCATTCAAAAGTTTGGACACCTACTCATTCAAGGGTTTTTGTTTATTTTTACTATTTTTGACATTGAAGAATAATAGTGAAGATATCAAAACTATGAAATAGCACATCATGTAGTAACCAAAACAATGTTAAACAAATAAAAATATATTTTAGGTTCTTCAAAGTAGCCCCCCTTTGCCTTGATGACAGCTTTGCACACGCTTGGCATTCTCTCAACCAGCTTCACCTGGAATATTTTTCCAACAGTCTTGAAGGAGTTCCCACATATGCTGAGCACTTGTTGGCTGCCTTTCCTTCACTCTGCCGTCCAATTCATTCCAAACCATCTCAATTGGGTTGAGGTCGGGGGATTGTGGAGGCCAGGTCATCTGATGCAGCACTCTATCACTCCCTGTCTTTGTCAAATAACCCTTACACAGCAGGGAGGTGTGTTGGGTCATTGTCCTGTTGAAAAGCAAATGGTAGTCCAACTAAGAGCAAACCACATGGGATGGCGTATCGCTACAGTATGTTGTGGTCGCCATGCTGGCTAAGTGTGCCTTGAATTCTAAATAAGTCACAGACAGTGTCACTAGCAAAGCACCATCACACCACCTCCTCCATGCGTCACGGTGGGAACCACACATGCAGAGATCAACCGTTCATCTACTCTGCGTCTCACAAAGACATGGCGGTTGAACCCAAAAATCTCAAATTTGGTCTGTACAGACCAAAGGACAGATTTCCACTGATCTAATGTCCACTGCTTGTGTTTCTTGGCCCAAGCAAGTCTGTTCTTCTTATTGGTGTCCTTTAGTAGTGGTTTCTTTGCAGCAATCCGATCATGAAGGCCTGATTCACACAGTCTCCTCTGAACAGTTGATGTTGAGATGTGTCTTGGCTGTAATTTCTGAGGCTGGTAAGTCTAATGAACTTATCCTCTGCAGCTGAGGTAACTCTGGGTCTCCCTTTCCTGTGGCGATCCTCATGAGAGCCAGTTTCATCATAGCGTTTGATGATTTTTGCAACTGCTCTTGAAGAAACATTAAAAGTTCTTGACATTTTCCACATTGACTGACCTTCATGTCTTAAAGTAATGGATGCACTGTTGTTTCTCTTTGCTTATTTGAGCTGTTCTTGCCATAATATGGACTTGGTCTTTTACCAAATAGGGCTATCTTTTGTATACCACCCCTAACTTGTCACAACTGATTGGCTCTAACACATTAAGAAAATAAATGCCACGAATGTACTTTTAACAAGGCACACATGTTAATTGAAATGCATTCCCGGTGACTACCTCATAAAGCTGGTTGAGAGAATGCCAAGAGTTTCCAAAGCTGTCATCAAGGCAAAGGGTGGCTACTTTGAAGAATCTAAAATATATTTTGATTTGTTTAACACTTGGTTGCTACATGATTCCATATGTGTTATTTCATAGTTGGGATGTCTTCACTATTATTCTACAATGTAGAAAATAGTAAAAAATAAAGAAAAATGTGTAAACTTTTGACTCGTACTGTATGCCTAAAATAACATTGTGGGACTGGTTTTCAGGACCAGTTCTTGCAGTAGCGGGTGAGAGTCTGACAGAAAGCCAGCAAGTGTGAGTGGGTGCATTATGAGAAGCTGCGGGAGCGGGATGAATAAATCAGTCCCTCACAGACCTCTGGCCTGCACCATCAGACAGAGCCACAGCCATAGCTTTGAGAACAGAGCCTAACAATAACTAGCTTACACCACTGAAATTCTATTTTTGCTCACGGAGGAGCAGGGAGACAGACGGTCTGTGAGGGACTGATTTTAAACAGTTAAACCTAGGCACACACCCACCAGCACTAGCACACTTGAACTCAGCATAGCAGGGACACACTATCTCTCTCATACACGCACACGCGCTCAGAAGAAATTAACCTTTTGATCTGAAATCTCCCTTGTGATCTAGTAGGGTTAGCCCTCACATTAGAACAGCCTCTGACTCGTGTTTCTCTTCCAGTCCAGACTCCCTCTCCAGACTCCCTCTCCGCTCCTCTGTCAGGGTGTGTAATCCAAAGACGGGGGTTGTGTGTAGAGATCAGACCCACCATTCGCTTTCCAGCCATCTGTTCCGAGATGCCTGAGTAACATTCTGATTACTGCAGAAAACTAGGCAGCAAACTGGGCAGACAAAGCTCGCCTCTTATGTTCCAATCTCGTTGAGCTCTCAAATGGCCACCCCACGCGTCTAATGGAAGGGCAGTGCCTTCCCCCTGCCTGGCTGCAGTGGAACAGCGATTCCTCTTCATCAGCAAAAGGCTAGCTCCGGCTCTCACACAGGGCTTTTATACAGCCTTGCATTCATAGCATGTACAGCCCTTGAAATGGGGTAGGCAAGACAGAAATCTTGAATGCCGAGGCCGTCTAAGTCAAACGGGAGAAGTAGGCCAACATTTCTCTCGTCAGACTCCATGGGAGACATTTCCATTTGTCATGTTCAGTGTCATTTTAAGACGAAAAGCAGCCTTTCCGACCCACAGATCACAAGCTATAATGCCACCACCATCGCAGTCCCTTTTCAGAGAATGTAAAACCGCCTCATTGTGATCGGTGCAGGCTGTCTCCCTTTTTTGTGTCACACAGTTCAGCCCCAAATCGGAATCATTGAAGTGGATGCCTGTCTTGAAGTTGAGTGTTTGTGACTTCCTTTGAAACGGGGTGGCGGATAATTGAAAACACACAAAGAAAAAGCAGGGCCTGTGCCAAGTTTTCCTTTTCTGGCGAGCTGCTCTCGTCGATGGAACAGTTTCAATCAACTTTCCAACCATGCCATGGTCCACTCAAGATCGAACCAGCACAGTCAGCTGCTCTGCATTAGACATGGATCACATCCATAGCTGCGATTATTTCAGCATTTCGTCATTTCTACACCAGTCATTTTGGTCAAAATAACGTTAGCATTTTAAGTTTGCCAGATAAAAACAAATACTTGCCTCAGTTGGCCTTTGCAGCTTAAAATGGATTCTAGATTGATGAAATCAAACAGCCTTTCTGAAAAAAGAAACCCCAAGGAGAAGTAGTTGCTTGTTTTAGACCAGTGTTTCTTTTTGTCTATTTGAAAATGAGTTTGGCTGTGCAGTATGCTACAGATGCTGCCAAGACAGACTTAGTGTTGTCACGATACCTGCATTTTTACTTCAATAATGATACCAGGTTTAGTATCACAATACTCAATACCAAAACGATACCAGAACTAAAAAAAGGCGTATTAGCCAAAGTCACAGAATGGCACTTCATCCAGGGGCGGTAGGGTAGCCTAGTGGTTAGAGCGCTGGACTAGTAAGCGAAAGGTTGCAAGTTCGAATCCCCGAGCTGACAAGGTAGAAAGCTGTCGTTCTGCCCCTGAACAAGGCAGTTAACCCACTAGGCCGTCATTGAAAATAAGAATTTGTTCTTAACTGACTTTCCTAGTTAAAGGTAAAATAAATAAAAATCCAGACAGATAGTTTCTTCAGAAAGTATTCATACCCCTTGACTTATTTCACAAAATTGATCAAATATTTTTTTTCTCTCACCCATCTACACACAACACCCCATAATGACAAAGTGAAAACATGTTTTAAGAAATTTTACATAAATATTCACAACCCCGAGTCAGTATTTTGTAGAAGCACAGTTGGGATGATTATAGCTGTAATTCTTTCTGGGAAAGTCTCTAAGAACATTCCACACCTGGATTGTGCAACATTTGCCCATTTTTATTGTTTTCAAAATACTTCAAGCTCTGTCAAAATGGTTGTTGATCATTGTTAGACAACCATTCTCTGGTCTTACCATAGATTGTCAAGTAGATTGAAGTAAATCTCGGCCACTCAGGAACATTCACTGTCTTCTTGGTAAGCAAGTACAGTGTAGATTTGGCCTTGTGTTTTCGGTTATTGTCCTGCTGAAAGCAGGGTTTCCGTTAGGAAAATGTGGCCCCCGGACATTTGACCGGCAACATTTCAATTTACCGGACATTTGAGAAATCTGCCGGACCAATATGCATTGGGTTCGTAACCTGATTAGGGTGGGCACCCACGGTGCTCAGAATGACAGATATCTCGTTTTGATTATGGTAATTAATATTAAAAGAACATGCAAGTTGAGGATGCAACAATGTGCAGTCCTTCTTACTGAATTCTCATGTGCACTTTGAAAAAGATCGTAAAATTAGACTTGGGCGGAATCCAGATACGTTCATACCGACCCTGGGATATTCAGTAATACCGGCACTGAACACAAGGGCGCTGTTTTCAATTCCTGTGTACTGTGTAAACCCGGAGGTAAGCAATGCTAATAAGTACATGTAAAATCCCATAGAGAATGCTAACTAAATGTTAATGAGCGCATTGTGAACATTTTAGACAGTGTCTGACCTAAACTATAAAAGTAACAAAAAAAATGCTACATAGTGAATGCTTGATATTGGAATAAGCGCTAACCATTTAGCTAGATAAAGAACTAGCTACTAAATTAGCAAACCAAATGCACAACTGCAATGCATTTAGCACATTTTAAACAGTTAACTTAATACTTATAAGATAACTAGCTGGCAAACATTTAGTTGTGAATTCCACACTGTAATTAGATCACCTGGTGCATGCTGCACAACAGTGAGTGACTCACAAGGCTCCGGTCTCTCGCCGTTGTCCACTGGCTTTTTATAAATACCCCGGTATACTGTATATACGGTATACCGCCCAAGCCTAGTTAGAATAACGAACAGCAAAATCACTGGCCTATATCAATATGGAGGACCAAACCTGCCATAATTGGAATTAAATGAATAAATAAATAAATGCACACATACAGTGCATTCAGAAAGTATTCAGACCCCTTGACTTTTTCCAAATTTTGCTACATTATAGCCTTATTCTAAAATAGATTAAAAAAAAAAAAAAAATCCTCAATCTACACACAATATCCCATAATGACAAACCGAACAGTATTTATATGAGACTCGAAATTCTATGAGACTCAAAATTGCGCTCAGGTGCGTCCTGTTTTCATTGATCATCCTTGAGATGTTTCTAGAACTTGATTGGAGTCCACCTGAGGTATATTCAATTAATTGGACATGATTTGATTGGTCCCCAAGAACACAAGGACCTCCAGCATTCTTAAATGGAAGAAGTGTGGAACCACCAAGACTCTTCCTAGAGCTAGCCGCCCAGCCAAACTGAGCAATCGGGGAAGAAGGGCCTTGGTCAGGAAGGTGACCAAGAACTCGATGGTCACTCTGACAGAACTCCAGACTTCCTCTGTGGTCTGATAAAACCAACATTGAAATCTTTGGCCTGAATGCCAAGCGTCATGTTCGGAGGAAACAGTGAAGCATGGTGGTGGGAATGTTTTTCAGGGACTGGGAGACTAGTCAGGATCGAGGGGAAGCTGAACGGAGCAAAGTACAAAGAGATCCTTGATGAAAACCTGCTCCAGAAAGCTCAGGACCTCAGACCAGTGTGAAGGTTCACCTTTCAATGGGACAACGACCCTAAGCACACAGCCAAGACAACGCAGGAGTGATTTCGGGACAAGTCTCTGAATGTCCTTGAGTGACCCAGCCAGAGTCCGGACTTGAACCCTATCGAACATCTCTGGAGAGACCTGAAAATAGCTGTGCTGCGTCGCAACCCCATCCAACCTGACAGAGCTTGAGAGGATCTGCAGAGAAGAATGGGAGAAACTTCCCAAATACAGGTGTGCCAAGCTTGTAGGGTCATACCCAAGAAGACTGTAATAGCTGCCAAAGGTGCTTCAAGAAAGTACTGAATTAAGGGTCTGAATACTTATGTAAATGTATAATTTTTTTATTTTTATGTATTTTGGATACATTTGCTAAAATTCTAAAAACCTGTTTTTGCTTTGTCATTATGGGGTATTGTGTGTAGATTGAGGAAAAAACTATTTAATCAATTTTAGAATAAGGCTGTAACTAAACAAAATGTGAAAAAAGTGAAGGGGTCTGAATACTTTCCGAATGCAGTGTAAATAGATAAATAATTGCACAAATAAAAAAACTTAAATGGATAAATGATTGCACACAAGCAGATGATTATTAAATAATTCATCCCACTTTTCATTCCATGCATTGATATTTATTTTATTTATTTCTGTATTTCTTCCTCCAATATAATAATGAGGAGGTGTCAAAAGTATGTGGGTGCTATCTAACACACCATTGGATGATCAATGTCATGACACTTTGATCGATTGCATTTACCTGGGCTGCGTTCAGTATGACAGAACGTGTTTAAAGGACGTTATTTCACATTGACACCCCCCCCCCCAAACAATAATGTGTAGCACATCTAGCTATGTCTCAATACGATTTTTTGGGGCAAATTGTTTATCAAATCTATTATATGCTGGTCTCCCAAGTGGCGCAAGACACTGCATCTCAGTGCAAGAGGCATCACTGCAGTACCTGGTTCGGATCCAGGCTGCATCATTGGGAGTCCCATAGGGCGGCGCACAGTTGACCCAGCGTCGTCCGGGTTTGGCCGTCATTGTAAATAAGAATTTGTTCTAAACTGACTTGCCTAGTTAAATAAAGATTACATTTAAAAATAAATAAATGTGCCTCACGTGCACCATAAAAAGAACAAATGGAACATTGTCCTTACTTGATGTAGATACAGGTGAACAGTTTTGGCTGTGTTACGAGTGGGTTGCTTTTGATAATAAGGCATCGGACTACAGCCATATGGTTTTGAACCTAGAAGAAGACCAAGGGACAAGGAGTCGCAAGATGGAGTCGACTGGGATGGGCGAGAGGATGAGATGTCCAGTTGTCCAGAAAAGCATGGTAAGCTAATGTTACCGAGTATCAAGCTAGCTAGCTTGGCTATAAAGTCGAGTTGGCTAGCTAGCTGCGTTTACAGCCAGACTCGGTTTTACACGTAGCTAGCTAGCTAGCTAGATAATTATTAGAAACCATTATTATCTAGGTAGCTAAATATCTGTCAGATGTAAAGCAAGCAGAATCTTGACATGTCAGAAGCAATGCATGTTGGCTAGCTCACATTAACTAGATCACTCATTAAGCAATAGAGTGGATACTTAATTAATAAGCTACCAGCTAGCTAACTACAGCCAAGTAAAGAGGAAAGAGGAGCATGTGGTCATGATGGAGTAAATCACCTACGAGAAGCTAGCCACAGTACGGTTTAGCCACAATAGTGGAATTTACTGGTCGCCTTAGCAATTGTTAGTGAGATGGTGCAATAAAATATAAATATCTTAGGTAGCTATAAATTCACATGTATGCCGTGTAATTTGTCATGGCCATTATCACAAAATGGCATGCATACTTTTAATCAGATCTATTGTCATTTACAGACATGAATTTGAAATAAGCATACTGATATAGGAATCCTAAATACAGGTGCCATTTTCTTGTTAATCACTGCAGGTTTGTCATCCGATTTCTTGGAGCCTGGCGGAGATGGATGCAACCATATTACAAGGCAGGACATTTCTCTGCATCCAGGTTGAGGCTTGCTACCAGCAGGAATATGGAGCACTCTGTCAGTAAGTCATGATATTATTGTTTTCCTTTACATGATACTAGGCAGGAGTCCTTGGGCCAGTGGGAGGTCAGGGGTGAGGGTGCTCTCTCTTTCTAGCGCTCACTACCTCTATCCATCTCTATCCAGCTGCTACAGAGACAGAATGGACCAAGGACCTCCAGAGCCTTCTGACCAACTCCCTGCAATCTCTCCTGAGCAGTAAGCTACACTCATAATAGAATACTTGATGGACCATGTAAACCTCCTTCACTATGGCAGTCTACCTATGTGATGACATAGCATATGTGACCCATTTCAAGAAGCTAGGCGTATGTCTCACGTCACTATTTCACAGGAGAGGCATTTTTGCCAGAAATGTCTTCTGGAATGTGAAATTCCATGTGCCTTAATGACAAACTTGTATGCCATCTGTAAATACGAATACAATTCTTAAATTCTGAGCCTAGTTGGTTTAGCCACGGACAAATACAGGAGCCTTCCCACTAGCCATGATTGGCAGAGATAATGGGCTGGACATGCCGACAAATAAGTTTGGATTGGTCTGCCATGTAGCACGCTTCTGTCTATAACATAAGTTGCTTACTATGAATGGATAATCCTTTCTACCAAGGCTTTTTTTGAAAGATATCATGAAGCACTAAAAAGTGTCACTGGACTACACTCTGGAGAACGATCGTGCCACGCTGACTCTGATTCTGAAAATGAATCAGACAATGAGGAAATCCCTGATTTAGGTAAAAACATTTTCATTGAACCAGACATTGTAGAGTCTTCTGATGACAGTGGTGGGGCAAGAAATGGTGTCAATGTCATCGAAGAAGTTGACAGAGTTTTGAAAACAGTAGAATGCACAGTGGAAGCAGAGAGATGGTTGCCAAATGCGAAGAGTCCAAAAGAGAACACAGAAGGCTGTTGTAATCCGGAGACAGGTGCTTTATACATATTCAAACTAAGGGAAAACATTGTATACATGATAAAGAGGGAGAAGCGTTCATCCATGTATACAAGTAAGAGTCTAGCTACATTTTCAGAATTTATACATTTCTAATTTTGTCAGAAAGTTGTTTTCATTGCAAGTTAAAGCGTACTGTTAGCTAGCTAACGTTACATACAGTGAGGGGGAAAAAGTATTTTATCCCCTGCTGATTTTGTACGTTTGCCCACTGACAAAGAAA
The DNA here is from genome assembly GCF_965601325.2 of Salmo salar. NCBI lineage: Eukaryota > Metazoa > Chordata > Actinopteri > Salmoniformes > Salmonidae > Salmo > Salmo salar. The sequence goes on from NC_138300.1 coordinate 74,636,293, forward strand.
TGATCAGTCTATATGGTTTATTTGAACAGTGAGAGACAGAATAACAACAAAAAAATCCAGAAAAATGCATGTCAAAAATGTTGAACATTGAACCTAGTTGGTCAGCTTTAACTACCTGCAGATTCATGCATGGTAGTATTGCCGCGTTCAAAACAACTGGGAACTCTGAAAAATACGAGGTAAAATCATGACATCAGTGATCTTCAGGTTGGAAAGTCGTAGCTTTAGAAAGATGCCCGAGGTCCTGAGTTGGAATTCCGAGTTGGATGACTGTTCAAATTAATTTTTCCCATTCCGAGCTCCTTTGTTGTTTTTTTTTGCGTTCCCAGTTGTTTTGAATGCACTGAAGTCTGAGATTTCCGAGTTCCCTGTTGTTTTAAACGCGGCATTAGAGTTGGGATTCTGGATCATTGTTTAGCTAGCTAGCTAGCTACACGTCTAAACAAAATAATCCACTATGCAAGTAACCATTTCACTGTACCGTTTACACCTTCTGTATCCTGTGCATGTGAAAAATAAACTTAGATTTTATTTAATATAGTGTGTGTGTTTACCAGAGATGGTAATGTGAAGAACATGACCTGCACCAAAATCAAATTAGGAGAGGCCAAGGACTAGATAAAGTGTATTTGTACTACTACTTTTTGCTACTACTTTCACCACTTTTAGTCTTAATCGTTGGTTGTTTGCTACACTGTGAATCCTTAGAGATGGGTGGGGCTAATGCTTAAGAGGGTGTGAACGATGCTGAATGGGTGTAGACAAAGAGCTCTCCACTACGTGTACCAACACATTCACAGGCCATTTTCTCAAAAGTGGCATTAGAAGTTTATCAACTTTCAAAGCAGAATTACTTTCCCATTGTTCCTCAACTGCAGTGCATGATATACAATTTTCAAGCTCTGAGTCTTTACTTTTATCCAATGTAAACACCACCATTTCAAATTTTGCTTCATAGGACCGAATCCAGGTGGTGGGTCACATATTATCCAGAGCCACTGGTTGAAATTTGGTTCACTGTACTCATGCCAAAACTCATGCGATCTTCTCCCTGTAAAAGTCTCCAGTCTCCCAGACTTTTATCAAAACTAACACGTCCATCCCCCTATCCACAGGTGAGTCTACTGGGCTGTGGAACTCTAGAGCAGCACATGAAAAAACCTGCCACCCGCAGACAGTTCACTGAGGAAGGATGCAACTATCAAGGCTTTTAAAGGCCACATTTAGGTGGTGACCAAATGCAATATAGTATTGTATAAACTCATTTTCATTGTATTGTTAGATTACAAAACAATTTTTACATGCATGTTTGTCACATTAGCTTTGACTAACTTCTGTGGTAGCTTAAACACAAAGACAACACTTATGATTCAAAAGGTCTAAAGTAAATACAATTCTCATGTCCAAGGTGAATACATTTTTCATGTATATCAGACATCACACAGGTTTGGCAACTAAAATATATATCCCAGACAAGATTGAAGACTGCGACAAGTAAAAATAAGTGAATAAAAGTCAGTGCTTGTGTCCGTAGCTGTTGGTATGAATTTGAGTGGTTACATACATGTTGACAGGAAAGGCTGTGAGACCGAGAGGGAGACTGTTGTTGTATTCCCAGGTAAGACCCTTGCTTCTGGTACCAATGAAGGCCAGTCTTCAGTCCGGCAGCTTGAAGATGTGTCACCATCCAGGCCCATGTCACAGCCATGCAGTGTCCTGATAGGGAGATGACAATAAATGCATTATGTACCTTTCATCACCAAAGTCGTGTTAGCATTTACTGCAAATGTCGCTGAACAATTCAACCCTTTTGTTAGTGTCATTGCTTTATGGAAATTCACATACAATATTCAGTTAATAAGCATTGACTAATACCTCTAGGGCAGGGATAGGCAACCCTGGTCCTGGAGTGCCGCAGGCATTTCATGTTTTTGATTTAACCGACCTGGAAAACTGGTTGTTTTGAATTTAGGCAATCACTCAACTGATCAATTAGTTCAGGCGGTCAGGGCTGTATTCAGTACATACAAATGTAAAAGAATGTTCAATTGAACGGAAACGGTGCTGTACTGAACGACTAGTTGAAAAATGGGGAGGGGTTGGGTTGTGGGTTCAAAATGCACCGCTGCCCTTTAAATACTAAACTCATTGCTTCAAGCTACACCCAGGCACACCCACCAAATGGAGCAAAAGTATCTGTCTGTTCAAGAATGTTTTGAGAAAACGTGGCTGAACTGAACAAACGCCTGTTTTTGTGCCGAGTTGAAACTAAATCCTGCAGTACCTGCGGCACTCCAGGAACAGGGTTGCCTCTACCCCTGCTCTAGGGGTAAAATGACTGCTGTGCAAGGTATTGGGCAACAGCTTTCTTCCAGGGCCTATATTCACAAAGCGTCTCCCTCTAGGGATAGTGGTCTAGGATAACCTCCCCCTTGTCAATGTGAAGGCAAAACGTATCCTAAAATCAGTATTACTCTGAGATTCTTTGTGAGTATGGTCCCTGGCCTGTCAGCAATGCCACTCCACCTGAAATGCAACAACAACAAAAACATGAACAAGAATTAGCTCAGTCAGTAATTTACTCATTTTAAATGTGCACAAGCCCCCTAATCAGTCAAATTATATGAAAACAACAGTAACATTTGGAGGGGCATTTTTCTTGCCAACTTTCAGTCATTAAAGCATAAACAAACAGGCAGGGGAACAAAGTAGTTTGACAAAAACTGTTCAAATAGTCAGTAACTAGCTACCAATATAGCTAGCAATTATATATCTAGTTATTTTCTAGAAACCTAGCTAGAGTACACTTAGCTTGCTAGCTAAGGTGAACTGTTGGTGGGTGTAAGCTAAGGTGAACTGTTGGTGGGGGTTAGCAAGCCAGCTACGGTAAACTCAGTTGGTGGGGGTCAGCTAACGTTAGCTAGCTAAGGTGAACTGTTGGTGGGGGTCAGCTAACGTTAGCTAGTTAAGGTGAACTGTTGGTGGGGGTAAGCTAACGTTAGCTAGCTAAGGTGAACTGTTGGTGGGGGTAAGCTAACGTTAGCTAGCTAAGGTGAACTGTTGGTGGGTGTAAGCTAACGTTAGCTAGCTAAGGTGAACTGTTGGTGGGGGGTAAGCTAACGTTAACTAGTTTTCCCCCAGCAGTTTCAAGATAGCTGGTTAATGGAACTTTATCAATAAGACGAATAGCTAGCAGATATATTTGTTAACCTGTAAGTCCCTTGTAGCAGCTAGCTGACCCAAGTTTTCGATGCATACCTCCACACGGAAAGCATGTAATCTGTTTTCAGTATCGGCCAGCACTGTATGTAAAGCTAAACACACATATTTTTGCGGTTCACCTTCAAAATAAAGGCCCCGCATTGAAATGGCACATTGTGAAATCATGGCATATTTGCGCTAGATACTGCTTAACAAGTTATATAAATTCAACAAAAGACTAAGTTAATTTGACCAAAAAATGGCAAATCGATTGAAGTCGCACTGTGGATTTATTAGATTTCATAATTGCATTGGGGGCATACTTATATTTCACTGTACAGCCTTACCTATGGATTGTGGATCAATGAAATGGGGTATCAGCCTATTCAGTGACACCCACAGAACACAATTATGAAGAGTGTAGCCAAATATTACCATTGTAGCTCATATTGCAGGACTTTGACTGTGGGAAATCACCTCACCAGGCAGTCTTGTGTGTATTGGACATTCATACTGCAATGTACAGTCTTACCTATTGTAAAAACAAATGGCTAGCTGGAGCTGTCTGAGCGGTCGGCTGGGAATGCCCTCACCCGCTAGTAATTCATGTGATGTAATTGGTTCTGACACGCTACAGGCTGTCCGGCAAGAACAGTACAGATGCTTCTTAGTCCAGGACTTTTATTATTGTTATCACCACCACACACTATAGTGTTCACACTCACACAGACATCTCCAGTTTGCATAGGATGGACTTGTGGTTCTGAAAGGTAAGAACAAATCTACAATGTTGTAAGCTATGCAATAGGAATATCTACACAGGAAAGAATGGCATAGCATCTATACAGGGATATTCACATTACGGCATACACATTTACAGCACTATATGTATAAACAAATCATGGAGAGAGAGAGAACTAATTAAGACAGGCAAGATTTATGGCCCCTCTCAGAACTGGTGGATATCTGATCTGTGTCTGGTGCCACAGAGTCATAAATCTTACTGCGCAGGCGGGGGTAGGCGGGAGCGCTGAGGACCGTCTGAAACATCTAGAATCTCTCGCCATGGCTTAACAGTAGCGTGAACTATGAAAATCAAATTGTATTTGTCACATGCGCCGAATACAACAGGTGTAGTAGACCTTAGTGAAATGCTTACTTACAAGCCCTTAACCAACAATGCAGTTTGAAGTAAATATCTAAAAAAAAAGTAAGAGATAAAAGTAACAAATAATTAAAGAGCAGCAGTAAAATATACAGGGGGTACCTGTACAGAGTCAATGTGTGTGGGTACCGGTTAGTCGAGGTAATATGTACATGTAGGTAGAGTTATTAAAGTGACTGCATAGATAATAACAGAGAGTAGCGGCAGCGTAAAAGGAGTGGGCAATGCAAATAGTCTGGGTAGCCATTTGATTAGATGTTCAGGAGTCTGATGGCTTGGGGGTAGAAGCTGTTTAGAAGCCTGTTGGACCTAGACTTGGTGCTCCGGTACCGCTTGCCATGCGGTAGCAGAGAGAACATTCTATGACGGGTGCCTGGAGTCTTTGACAATTGTTAGTGCCTTCCTCTGACACCGCCTGGTATAGAGGTCCTGGGTGGCAGGAAGCTTAGGCCCGGTGATGTACCGGGCCGTACGCACTACCCTCTGTAGTTAGTGCCTTGCAGAGGCCGAGCAGTTGCCATACCAGGCAGTGATGCAACCCTTCAGGATGCTCTCGATGGTGCAGCTCTAAACCTTTTGAGGATGTAAGGACCCATGCCAAATCTTTTCAGTGTCCTGAGGGGGAATAGGTTTTGTCATGCCCCCATTACGAATGTCTTGGTGTGCTTGGACCATGTTTGTTGGTGATGTGGACGCCAAGGAAGTTGAAGCTTTCAACCTGCTCCACTGCAGCCCCGTCGATGAGAATGGGGACGTGCTCGGTCCTCCTTTTCCTGTAGTTCACAATCATCTCCTTTGTCTTGATCACGTTGAGGGAGAGGTTGTTGTCCTTGCACCACATGGTCAGATGTCTGACCTCCCTATAGGCTGTCTCATCGTTGTCGGTGATCAGGCCTACCACTGTTTTGTCATCGGCAAACTTAATGATCGTGTTGGAGTCGTGCCTGGCCGTGCAATCCTGAGTGAACAGGGAGTACAGGAGAGGACTGAGCACGCACCCCTGAGGGGCCCCCGTGTTGAGGATCAGCGTGGCGGATGTGTTGTTACCTGCCCTTACCAACTAGGGGCGGCCTGTCAGGAAGTCCAAGATCCAGTTGCAGACGGAGGTGTTTAGTCCCAGGGTCCTTAGCTTAGTGATGAGCTTTGAGGGCACTATGGTGTTGAACGCTGAGCTGTAGTCAATGAATAGCATTCTCACATAGGTGTTCCTTTTGTCCAGGTGTGAAAGGGCAGTGTTGAGTGCAATAGAGATTGCATCATCTGTGGATCTGTTGGGGCGGTATGCAAATTGAAGTGGGTCTAAGTTTACTGGGATAATGGTGTTGATGTGAGCCATGACCAGCCTTTCAAAGCATTTCATGGCTACAGACGTGAGTGCTATGGGTCGGTAGTCATTTAGGCAGGTTACCTTAGTGTTTTTGGGCACAGGGACTATGATGGTTTGCTTGAAACATGTTGGTATTACAGATTCAGACAGGGACATGTTGAAAATGTCAGTGAAGACACTTGCCAGTTGGTCAGCGCATGCTCAGAGTACATGTCCTGGTAATCCGTCTGGCCCTGCAGCCTGGTGAATGCAGCCTTGTGAATTACTCACATCGGCTGCGGAGTGCGTGATCACACAGTCGTCCGGAACAGCTGATGCTCTCATGCATGTTTCAGTGTTACTTGCCTCGACGCGAGCATAGAAATGATTTAGCTCGTCTGGTAGGCTCGTGTCACTGGGCAGCTCTCGGTTGTGCTTCCCTTTTGTAGTCGGTAATAGTTTGCAAGCCCTGCCACATCCGACGATTGTCGGAGCCGGTGTAGTACGATTCGATCTTAGTCCTGTATTGATGCTTTGCCTGTTTGATGGTTTGTCTGAGGGCATAGCGGGATTTCTCATAAGCTTCCAGGTTAGAGTCCTGCTCCTTGATAGTGGCAGCTCTTGCCTTCAGCTCAGTGCGAATGTTGCCTGTAATCCATGTCTTCTGGTTGGGGTATGTACGTACAGTCATTGTGGGGACGACGTCATCGATGCACTTATTGATGAAGACAGTGACTGATGTGGTGTACTCCTCAATGCCATCAGAAGAATTCTGGAACATATTCCAGTCTGTGCTAACAAATCAGTCCTGTAGTTCAGCAATTATGGTCACATTTGTGAAATGGTGGACGAGGGAGAGCTTTGTACTCGTCTCCGTGTGTGGAGTAAGATGGTCTCGAGTTTTTTTTCCTCTCCTTGCACATTTTAACATGCTGATGGAAATCAGTAAAACTGATTTAAGTTTCCCTGCATTAAAGTCCCCGGCCACTAGGAGCGCCGCCACTGGATGAGTGTTTTGCTGTTTGCTTATGGCAGTATACAGCTCATTGAGTGTGGTCTTAGTTCCAGCATCTGTCTGGTGGTATGCAGACAGCTACGAAAAAATACAGATGACAACTCTCTAGGTAGATAGTGTGGTCAGCTTATCATGAGATACTCTACCTCAGGTGAGCAAAACCTAGAGACTTCCTTAGATATTGTGCAGCAGCTGTTTACAAATATACATAGGCCGCCACCCCATGTCTTACCAGAGGCTGCTGTTCTGTCCTGCGGATAGTGTATAATCTGCCAGCTGCATGTTATTAATATTGTCTTTCAGCCACGACTCTGTGAAACATAAGATGTTACAGTTTTTAATGTCCCATTGGTAGGATATACATGCTTTTAGTTTGTCCCCTTTATTTTCCATCGATTGAAGGTTGGCTAATAGTACTGATGGCAAAGGCAGATTAGCCAATCGTCGTCTGATCCTCACAAGGGGCCCGATATCCTTTCGCGAAATCTCAGCTTCTTTCTCCTGTGAATGACGGGGATGACGACCTGTTCAGGTGAATGGAGTATATCCTTCCCCTCCGACTCATTAACTTCTTGGGGCTATGTGGGACGCTAGCGTGCCACCCGTGGTGCACCCTATCAACAGCAGGTGCATTTCAAGAGCGGCAAATTTGAAACCAAATAAATGTCAAAATTCAAATTTTTCAAACATACAACTATCTTACACCCTTTGAAAGATAAACATCTCCTTAATCTAACCACTTTGTCCGATTTCAAAAAGGTTTTACGGCGAAAGCATAAAGTTAGATTATGTTAGGAGAGTACATTGACAATAGCTGTGTGTAATGTTTTGTCAATTCAAAGACAGGGTCACCAAAACCATAAAACCAGCTAAAATGATGCACTAACCTTTTACAATCTCCATCAGATGACACTCCTAGGACATTATGTTAGACAATGCATGCATTTTTAGTTCTATCAAGTTCATATTTTTATCCAAAAACAGCGTTTTACTATGGCATTGATGTTGAGGAAATTGTTTCCCTCCAATAACCAGCAGTCAAGTCAGCACCACAAATTAAATAATTAAAATTAGAAAACATTGGTAAAATATTATATTGTCATTTAAAGAATTATAGATTTACATCTCTTGAACGCAATCAACTTGCCAGATTTAAAAATAACCTTACTGGGAAATCACACTTTGCAATAATCTGAGCACTGCGCCCAGAAAAATATGCTTTGCTATACAGACAAACGGCCATGTTGGAGAGATCTAAAATCGAAAATACTATGTAAATAATCCATTACCTTTGATTCTCTTCATCAGATGTCACTTCCAGGAATCCCAGGTCCATAACGAATGTAGTTTTGTTCAAAAAAGCTCATCATTTATATCCAAAAAGCTCCGTGTTGTTAGCACATGATCTAAGCCAGCCGGACTTCTCGTCATGAACGAGGGGAAAAAATATATTTACGTTCGTTCAAACATGTCAAACGTTGTATAGCATAAATCATTAGTGCCTTTTTTAACCAGAACATGAATAATATTCAAGGTGGACGAATGCATTCTCTTTTATAACGTATTGGAACGAGGGTACCCAACATGAACTCGCGCGCCAGAGTCTAATCGGCCATCACCGTTCCATGGCTCTTGTTCGGTCAGATCTCACAGTAAAAGACTCAAAACACTTTGTAAAGGCTGGTGACATCTAGTGGAAGCAATAGGAAGTGCCAAAACATTAATCAACCCCTGTGTGTTTCAATGGCATAGGCTTAAAGGTAATTCAACACATCAGGTATCCACTTCCTGTCAGAAAATGTCTCAGGGTTTTGCCTGCCAAATGAGTTCTGTTATACTCACAGACACCATTCAAACAGTTTTAGAAACTTTAGGGTGTTTTCTATCCATATATAATAAGTATATGCATATTCTAGTTACTGGGTAGGATTAGTAACCAGATTAAATCGGGTACGTTTTTTTATCCAGCCGTGAAAATACTGCCCCCTAGCCCCAACAGGTTAAAGAAAAATGATTAGTCCAATTCGAGGTGAGATAATCGCTGTTCTGATGTCCTGAAGATCCTTTCAGTTATAAGAGACGGTAGTGACAACATTATGTACAAAATAAGTTACAATGTTGAAAAACAAACAAGCACTGTTGGTTAAGAGCCAATAAAACAGCAGCCATCCTCTCCGGTGCCATTATAATTTTTCATGTATCATCATAATAAATGCAGCTGTAAAGTGCGCATACAGGCTATAGGAATTAACCATCTCTAAACAATAACATCTAATGTAATACAGGCACTTATAAACAACATGCGCATGGAGTATTTGAAATATACGTAAGCTGCAGCAGTACTATACAGCTACAGATGTGACAAGGTAATTAGGCCTAAGGTAATTGCTTTCAGTCAGTCACCATAATTTAGCATTAACCCTCCCGACAATAAACCTCACAACTCACTTCATGAATGCACCCACAATCTTACTAAAATAAACAGACTGATAACTTGGTCGGCAGCCAAACTTGCGTCTTCTTGTTTGGGATTGGGTTGGCGGATCGCATGCAACTTTTAAGGCCTACACCGCCAGTCACAGCCTACCCAGATTAAATTCTCTTCATTTGTCCTGTTCCTCTAAGAAAGTGAAATAGAGCCCTAGACACCATTAACCTCCCCTTTCCTCCCCCCACTACACCAACCAAACCCCAACCCCGTCCAAGCCTCTCTAACCCTTTCACACAATCTCTCCCTATCTACGTCATACAGTTCACAAAAAATCAACACATGCTCCACTGTTTCCTCCACTAAACATTAATCACACAGACAACTTGCATCTTTATCTGCTGACAATGATAGCCACTCTGACCTGCAGTGGGAGGGGTGCAAATGTGCTTTCAGGCACTCTGATTGGTGCAAACCAGGAAGCTGTGATAGACAACTGAGAAGGGGAGAAAACATCCTATGGGGACTGTGGGGAAAGTCACATGTACAGGCAATACCATTTTTTAAAAATTATTATGTTGTTTTACACCTATGGATCTTGGGTCCATTTAAATGGTGTATCAGCCTGCTCACTGACACCCACAGAACACAACTGTGAAGAGTTTACACAAATATTAGCATCATAGCCCATATTGCAGGACTTTGACACCACTGTGAAATGAGCCACATTAGCTCACCAGTAAACCTACTATGTGTGTTGATCATATTGCAATGGATTTTGGGTCCATGAAATGGGGTATCACCCTAACAAATTCTTATTTTCAATGACCACCTAGGAACAGTGGGTTAACTGCCTTGTTCAGGGGCAGAACAACAGGTTTTTACCTTGTCAGCTCGGGGATTCGATCTTGCAACCTTTCGGTTACAAGTCCAACACTCTAACCACTAGGCTACCTGCCCCCATGTAGAGAAAATAAATGAATTTGTCAGGGTTTTTGTATATTCCTGCTCGTATATTTATTTGTGTGGATTTATTTATCTATTTATAGGTGCATTTATTTATTCATTCATTTAATTCTAATTATGGCAGTTTGGGTCCTCCATATGTCAAACTACTATCCTGCATAGTAGAGAAGTTGACCTTTTCTATTGGTCAGCTTGTCGAGAAAGAAGTAGCCTAGCCCAGTAAGGCTACATAAAAAAGATGTATTCAAACGTCAAGGTTTCAAACAATTAAGTAGATTTTTCCAAAATTCGTTGCCTACAGCCTCCAGCTCATTGCAAATTGGTGTGTGAAGCGTTGATGAGGCCTGTCTTCCGTTGCCGTTTTAGGTGCTGCAGCAGCAGCTTCTCTTGAGCTGTCTGACAGCTTTTCCGCTCAGACTGTATCTGTATGCATGTGATAAATAAGATGCATAACGAATATACTGTAGCCTACGCTCACCGATTTAATTCAACTAAATAATGCAAATTAACCTATAGACCGATAAGCATTACCAGTCATTTCTCTATAGGGGGTGTAAAGCCGTAACACAAGTTTTTTTCATCAGCAGACTATGATCGATAATGTCAAAAGTTACACTGAAGTAATTTGTGTAAGTGCTGTGCTTGTTGAATGTCCTTCCCTATAATCATGCTGAAAGTCTGTCAATTAGTTTACAGTAAAATATCATTGTGTCTGGTCAAACCAAATTTTTTCCAAAAGTCTACTTAGGATTGATAACTTTATTTTTTTATTTTCCTATTTTAAACAGGCTGATTGCTTGGCTATTTGAGCCAGTAAAGGGGGCTTTACTATTCTAGGGTAGTGCAATAACTTTTTCTTCCCTCCAGGCCTGAGGGCACACACTTTCTATTAGGCTTAGATTGAAGATGTGGCAATATTGTCCTCTATTATCCTCAGTAATTTTCCATCCAAGTTGTAAGACCCCGGTGGCTTGTCATTGTTGATAGAGAACACATTTTCTTCACATCCTCCACACTCACTTTACGGATTTCAAAATTACAATGCTTGTCTTTTTACTTGGATGTGTAGTGTCAGCGTTTGTTGCTTGCATGTCATGCCTAAATGTGCTAATCTTGCCAATGAAAAAATCAGTGGCTTTTGTTATCAATGGGCCATCTGATTCAATGAATGATAGAGCTGAGTTTACCTTTTCGTAAAAAAATTCATTTAAGGTGCTCCAAAGCTTTTTACTATCATTCTTTATATAATTAATTTTTGTTTCATAGTATAGTTTATTTTTGTTTTTATTCCGTTTAGTCACATGGTTTCTCAATGTGCAGTACATTTGCCAATCGGTTGTGCAGCCAGACTTATTTGCCATTCCTTTAGTCTCATCCCTCTCAACCATACATTTTTTTCAATTCATCATCAATCCACGGGGATTGAACAGTTTTTACAGTCATTTTCGTAATGGGTGCATGCTTATTAGTAACTGGAATAAGAAATTTCTTAAATGTGTCAAGTGCAGCATCTGGTTGCTCCTCAATACACACCACAGACCAAATATTCTTTACATCAACAACATAGGAATCACTACAAAACATACTGTATGACCTCTCATACACAATATATAAGGACCAGTCTTTAGAACTTTGGTTTTCTTAGATAGGGCTACCATATTGTGATCACTACATTCGATGGATTTGGATGCCGCTTTAAAGCAAAACACCAGTGTCAACGTCAACAGTGAAGAGGCGACTCCGGGATACTGGCCTTCTAGGCCGAGTTCCTCAATCCAGTGTCTGTGTTCTTTTGCGCATTTTTTATTTTTATTGGCCAGTCTGAGATATGGCTTTTTCTTTGCAACTCTGCCTAGAAGGCCAGCATCCCGGAGTTGCCTCTTCACTGTTGGGACTGGTGTTTTGCGGGTACTATTTAATGAAGCTGCCAGTTGAGGACAGTTGAGGCGTCTGTTTCTCAAACTAGACACTAATGTACTTGTCCTCTTGCTCAGTAGTGCACCGGGGCATCCCACTCCTCTTTCTATTCTGTTTAAAGCTAGTTTGCATTGTTCTGTGAAGGGAGTAGTACACAGCGTTGTACGAGATCTTCAGTTTCTTGGCAATTTCTCGCATAGAATAGCCTTCATTTCTCAACAAGAATAGACTGACGTGTTTCAGAAGGAAGTTCTTTGTTTCTGGCCGTTTTGAGCCTGTAATAGAACCCACAAATGCTGATATTTTTTATATTACCTTTATTTAACTATAAGAACAAATTCTTAGTTTCAATGACGGCCTAGGAACAATGGGTTAACTGCCTTGTTCAGGGGCAGAACGACAGATTTGTACCTTGTCGGCTCGGGGATTTGATCTTGCAACCTTCCGGTTACTAGTCCAACGCTCTAACCACTAGGCTATGCTGCCACCCCAGATAGGCTACGCTAGGCTATGCTGATGCTCCAGATACTCAACTAGTCTAAAGAAGGCCAGTTTAATTGCTTCTTTAATCAGCACAACAGTTTTCATGTGTGCTATCATAATTGCAAAAGGGTTTTCTAATGATCAATTAGCCTTTTAAAATGATCAACTTGGATTCGCTAACACAACATGCCATTGGAACACAGGAGTGATGGTTGCTGATAATGGGCCTCTGTACGCCTATGAAGATGTTCCATAAAAAATCTGCCGTTTCCAGCTTCGAGTCTTTTACAACATTAACACTGTCTACACTGTATTTCTGATCAATTTTATGTTATTTTAATGGACAAAGAATGAGCTTTTCTTTCAAAAACAAGGACAATTCGAAGTGACCCCAAGGTTTTGAACGTTAGTGTACATTTGCTGAAGCATTATGACAACTCAGTGACACAATGGTAGGGATTAACTGAGCTCGGCGTGGGTCATTGATAAGTCATTGTCTCAACGCAGCCTTATAATGCTGTGAAAGGATCCAGGAACCCAAATTATTTGGGTTGATCCCATCCTCCTTATAAAACAAGCTATTGTCAATAAATGTTACAATGATCACGTAGCCAGTTATGGAGAGCTAAGAGTTTGCTGACACGTTCAATGCCACGATTTAGGAAGTGCACAGGGACAGATATTATGGGGAGTTTGTAGGTGTCGAGTAGAGCCCCAATAGGTTCTTTAAAATCCATCTCCAGCTGTTCTGAGCTGCTCTTCATAAAGTAATTGAATCCCACATGAACAATGAAAGATGCAGGTTTAAAACGTTTGGGAGCAGCTCATTGATGTCCTATACTCATTCTCCTGGATAGCACAACGTTTTTTGCTCCAGGGACTGAGACATTTCTCTCCATTGAACTGCCCAACACAGCGGCCGGAGAAGGAGATGGAGAAATACGGCCATTCCTACCCCTCACACAATTAGTGGAACCTTTCACGGGCCCATGAGAAGCAGAATAGCATACGCCCTTTCACCATTGGCCTCATGGTAAAATCCCTGAGTGGTTTCCTATCTCTCCGGCATCTGAGTTAGGAAGGACGCCTGTAACTTTGTAGACTGGGTGTATTGATTCACCATCCAAAGTGTAATTAATAACTTCCCCATACTCAAAAGGGATATTCAGTGTTTACTTTTTTTACCCATCTACCAATAGGTGCCCTTTTTTGCGAGGCATTGGAAAACCTCCCTGGTCTTTGTGGTTGACTCTGTTTGAAATTCACTGCTTGACTGAGGGAATAATTGTGTGTGTGGGGTACAGAGATGTTAAACACTATTATTTCACATAGTGAGTCCTTGCAACTTATTGTCAAGCTAATTTTTTCTCCTGAACTTATTTAGGCCCCCCATTAAAAATGGGTTGAATACAATTTTTTTTTTTTTTAATGCTTTTTAAAATATTCTTTTGAAAAACATAATTCCACTTTGACATTATGGGGTATTATTGTGTGTAGGCCAGTGATTCAAAAATCTATCTCAATCAATTTTAAATTCAGGGTGTAACGCAACAAAATATGGAAAAAAGGAAAAGGGTGTGAATACTTTATGAAGGCACTGTAAGTTTTGCTACTGTTCAATTGTTGGGCATATTTTGAGTTCAATATCATTACACTTGAAAATGTTTGTCAATTCTTTACAGACAGCAATGTATGCATTATGACTCCATTATACAATCATACAATCAATTTGACTTTGGTAAAAACAATCTAACTACAAAACAACAGAATGGTAATCACTTACAGTTGAAGTCGTAAGTTTACATACACCTTAGCCAAATACATTTAAACTCATTACTGACATTTAATCCTAGTAAAAATTCCCTGTCTTAGGTCAGTTAGGATCACCACTTTATTTTAAGAATGTGAAATGTCAGAATAATAGTCGAGAGAATGATTTATTTAAGCTTTTATTTCTTTCATCACATTCCCAGTGGGTCAGAAGTTTACATACACTCAATTAGTATTTGGTAGCATTGCCTTTAAATTGTTTAACTTGGGTCAAATGTTTTGGGTAGCCTTCCACAAGCTTCCCACAATAAGTTGGGTGAATTTTGGCCCATTCCTCCTGACAGAGCTGGTGTAACTAAGTCAGGTTTGTAGGCCTCCTTGCTTGCACAAGGGGTCATTGTCCATTTGGAAGACCCATTTGCGACCAAGCTTTAACTTCCTGACTGATGTCTTGAGATGTTGCTTCAATATATCCACATAATTTTCTGATGCCATCTATTTTGTGAAGTGCACCAATCCCTCCTGCATCAAAGCACCCCCACAACATGATGCTGCCACCCCCATGCTTAACGGTTGGGATGGTGTTCTTCGGCTTGCAAGCCTCCCCCTTTTTCCTCCAAACATAACGATGGTCATTATGGCCAAACAGATCTATTTTTGTTTCATCAGACCAGAGAACATTTCTCCAAAAAGTACTATCTTTGTCCCCATGTGCAGTTGCAAACTGTATTCTGGCTTTTTTATGGTGGTTTAGGAGCAGTGGCTTCTTCCTTGCTGAGCGGCCTTTTAGGTTATGTCGATATAGGACTCGTTTTACTGTGGATATAGATACTTTTGTACCTGTTTCCTCCAGCATCTTCACAAGGTCCTTTGCTGTTGTTCTGGGATTGATTTGCACTTTTCGCACCAAAGTACGTTCATCTTTCAGAGATAGAACGCATCTCCTTCCTGAGCGGTATGACTGCTGCGTGGTCCCATGATGTTTATACTTGCGTACTATTGTTTATACAGATGAACGTGGTAGCTTCAGGCGTTTGGAAATTGCTCCCAAGGATGAACCAGACTTGTGAAGGTCTACAATTTTGTTTCTGAGGTCTTGGCTGATTTCTTTAGATTTTCCCATGATGTCAAGAAAAGAGGCACTGAGTTTGAAGGTAGGCCTTGAAATACATCCACATATACACCTCCAATTGACTCAAATTATGTTAATTAGCCTATCAGAAGCTTCCAAAGCCATGACATCATTTTCTGTAATTTTCCAAGCTGTTTAAAGGCACAGTCAACTTAGTGTATGTAAACTTCTGACCCACGGGAATTGTAATACAGTGAATTATAAGTGAAATAATCTGTAAACAATTGTTGGAAAAATTCCTTGTGTCATGCACAAAGTAGATGTCCTAACCGACTTGCCAAAACTATAGTTTGTTAAGAAGACATTTGTGGAGTGGTTGAAAAACGAGTTTTAATGACTCCAACCTAAGTGTATGTAAACTTTCAACTTCAACTGTATTTGAATACGTTTCTATTGATAAACTGTGTAAATCAAGATGTAGCCTAGTTCTATTCAAAATCCAGGTGAATCCATATTATTCAATAGGAGAGTGTGCTTTGAGTTTTTTTGTTGCCGATTTCATTAGGCTACAGATGACAAACAATACCTTCCATTTTGAACATATTTCATTGGAAACTGCTAGGAGAACATATTTTATTTACTGATCAACAACATTTGCATAGAAGAAGCAATTTCTTATTTTATAGAAGTGTGCGCTGTCTCTTTAAGAAAGTAATGATGTAATTTGTTATGCAGAATGTGCCTATGGAATCCAGTGGAAACCAGATGGGAGGCGAGGGAGACAAAGTTAATTCTTTTTTGGCAAGAGAGACAGAGTAAATTAATGTTTTTGGTGAAAATCAGCTTTGGTAGTTGCATATTTCGCGTTATGGTTAGCATATTATCACAAACAAAGTACTAGGGTAGTGTATTCAGCTGTACGGTAGCAAGGAAAGTTAGCCTAAATTTAAAGCTCGAAGCTAGTGGTTTCGTCTTGTATTGTAAAAGTGTTCTACCCTGTATGGACATTGTTTTGCTAACAGTAATAAACAGTTTCTACGTGCCGTGTTGCAGTATCTTAGTCTCACTCCTCATTCCTATCTTTATGCTGAGCTCCTAATGTCTTATCTTTAGTTGTGTTAAGTATGAGAAATTAGGGCCTTACATTTTGGTAATTTAGCAGACGTTTTTATCCAGAGCTATTTACAGTAGTGACTGCATACATTTTTCTACTTCCACAACCCTGCCGTTGCAAGCGCCATGCTCTACCAATTGAGCCACACAGGACCACGGAACTACTTCTGTTGATATTGCTGGAGTGATAAGACATCTTATTCAAGTAGTTCACTGTCAGTGTTTTTGACCAGGTCAAAATGTAAATATACACCACATGGCAACACAATATTTTCACATAAAAACCTTTTAGATGCCATCTTGGAAAATGTGCCAAGAGGAGTGCACCGAGGGTAAGCTTCCATGAGTGCAGTGAATTATCTAGTAATTCTGCAGCATTATGGCTGTCCGCTGCTTTCGCCAGAGTGGAATTCTTCTCCCAGCCCAGAGTTTACTCTGGTGGATAACTCAAATAGCTGAACGCCTGGGCTGTCTGAACAGAGGGAGGTGTGTTTTGTTAGGTGGAGGGTTAGCTCGCGAAGTGTCGGTCGGCCGTGTTTTTGTCCAGGCTCTAGCTCCTGGGTTGCTGCCGCTGGGCCGTTTTGAAGCACCCCAGCCCCGCAGGACTCCAGTAAAAACACTCCACACTAATTGTTTTCCACGTCTGCCTCTCAGCCCCTCTGTCTCCCCTCTGTCTCCACTCTACAGTGAACCAAAATCAAGGGAACAAAGCAAGGGGAATGCTGAGCTCAGTCCACCTATCTATCGTGTGTGTTTCTAAGAAAAGGTAGCCTCGATTCTGCCGTAACCCTGTTGTGTCAGCAGTTAAAAGACTGAAGACTTCACTGAGTTGATTTAGTTGTTTTTTCCCCCCCTCCCCTTCAACCTTGGATGTTCTTCAGATGATTACGAGTTGTTTCCACAAATTCAGTTGGATGTTTCCAGGATTAGGTGCTGATAGTTGCCAGCAATTGTTCTTGTCTCGAGAGTCTGAAGAGTGTTGTTGAAAGTGTGTTCTGTTTACTCGCTGATGTTGTCTATGTAGTATTCGTAAGGCTCTGTGCCGTTATTCGGAATTAATTTGCTACTTATCTATTCACCTGACTCCCTATTGAGAGCACCGCTGTCTGTTACCTTGAAAACGCAATGGCTCTCATGGTTGATTCTGAGGAATGAACTGGCCATGAACATGCCTAAATCTTGGCTATTGCCCAGTTGTATGGTCAGGTGCAGCAAAAAAAATTTACCTAAAAAAGCTGCAGCTGGCCCATAACAGAGCAGCATGTCTGACCCTCAAATGTATACAGAGGGCCAATGTCATTAAAATGCATGTCAGGCTGTCCCGGTTCAGATTGGAGGAGAGATTGACTGCATCACTGCTGGTCTTTGTAAGAAGTATTGATGTGCTGAAAGTACCGAATTCTCTATTTAGCCAGTTAACACACAGCTCAAAAACCCATATATACCCCAAAAGACATGCAATCATTGTGTATTTATTATTACTTTATTACGTGTTTTACTTTTCTATTATTTCTTTCTCTCTGCATTGTTGAGAAGGGCCCTTAAGTAAGCATTTCACTGTTAGTCTACACCTGTTGTCTATTGAGCATGTGATTAATACCATTTTATTTAATTTGACAAACTCTAAACACCCATTTTTTGGGGGGTATTTTTAATTTATTTGTTTTTGTTCTTTTGTTAAGTTGTCCATTAGTGTTCTGTATTTTGTTATTTTCTGTGTTTTGTGTGGACCCCAGGATGAGTAGCTGCTGCTTCTTCTGCATCTAATTGCGATCTGAATAAAAAAATCATAAAGTTTTGATGGCCACGATTAAAGAGCTACTATTTTTATTTCTCACCTGGTAATTGAAGTGCACTTTCCATTCGCCATTCAAGTGCATAGGCAACTAGGCAGGCTTCAGTGAATAACACACCACTTTGCAATGTTCTGGAGGCAGTATGCATTTTTAAAGCATATACTGAATTGTTTCAAACCTTTACGTTTTACTACATATGAGCCTAGCCAAAATCCAACCTGACGTGCATGCAATTATAAAGACTTCCATATGCCATTGAAACAAGTAGCCTATTTTTCTCATGTTCTATTGTTTTTCAAATCAACTTTTTTTCGTTGTCCAGTAGCCAAAGGCACAATCCTAGTCTATTGGTAACCCATGCTAATTGTTGCATCTTTAGATCTTCTCTCTCTATTTCATGAAACTGCTCGCATGTGCAGTGTGCTTTTGACAATGGTGTTTTCCCAATAATTGCATTATGTAACAAACATTTGCGTACCCTAATGCCTTGTGCGTTCATTGCTGCACTTAAC
Organism: Salmo salar; assembly: GCF_965601325.2. NCBI lineage: Eukaryota > Metazoa > Chordata > Actinopteri > Salmoniformes > Salmonidae > Salmo > Salmo salar. Next base: position 74,655,037 of record NC_138300.1, read on the forward strand.
ATTTGTAGAAATAATAGATTATCAACATTTTAAGCTAAATGTTTTGACCTGTTGCATCAGACTTATTGCTTTTTAAGTTTTTCGGATGTAGCGTAGGCCTACCGGTTGTATGAATTTGGGATCTATCTTCCCACAACTGTCCCAGAGTCTGTTTGGAATAGGCAGTTTCTTTCTCGCACAGAACGACAAGTGGACCAATAGAATAGGAAACAGTGGCTGTGGTGGCGAGAGCTTGTTCTCTCTCTCCACATTTCCCTCGGTTTCAGAAGGCCACTCTTTTAGACGACTGGGCTTGTTTGTTTGACTCCCATGCCCAGATCTGTTCTAGACCCCCCCCCCCCTCCCCCACAATGCCTTCTGCCTCCTGACAGATGGAGCGTAGAGTACCATGAATCAAGATGGCATACTGCAAAGCGTTTCAAAATCATTCCTTCTTAAAAAGCCTCCTTGTTTTCTGTTTGTATTGTGCTGAAGGTAGTAAATGGCATATGATATTGGCATTAAATAGAAGTATGGGGAGGAGGTACTCTGAGTCCTTAGTTCAGAATGCCATTTTCTGTTTATAGATCTATGTACAGTCACTCAAATCAGGCCTATGTAGGGCGTACACATTATAGACGCGAGAGCATGTTGTCCGGGGGTCAGCGTAGTGTGCAGGCTTATGGGTCACAGTGGCGAGAGCTGCTAAGTTTATAGTCCTGTTGGACGGCGATACAGGAAAACCCTGTCAAGAGCTGTGGTTGTGCCTTGTGGAAATATTTAATATCGGGATCCATGCTGGCCACATAAACTCTGTTTTCCAACATCTGGTCGTCTCCTTGACCTTCAGTGTGCTGCTGGCTCTGGTTAGCCCCCCCCCCCCCCCCATTTCCCAAACATTTGTTAAGCATCAAAGGAGCTATTGTGGTGCACAACCCGGGGGATTTACATCTAGTGCTGCACTTACGCAGACATAACACTTGTTTACTGTTACGGTATGGACTTTACATAGTGGTTTTCTCAGTCTTCCGCTTCGGAGCACTTGTTTTTGACAGGAAGATTAGTTATGACCACTTATATTATTAAAGCCAATGACCTTGGAATTGACCGTAATACGCTATGTGTCCTCCTGTCTCTTCGGTTTTTATGATAATGTAGTAGGCTTACTTCGTCCCCTAGGTAGTGTTCAGTGTATCTTTCGGGCAGGTGCAACCATTTCTGGAATCCCATCTGACCAAAAGATTGCGAGGGGCTGTCAGGGCTGTATCATGTGTACAAATAGGCTAGACATGTACAGAATGCTGATGTCGTACACGTCCATGTTGCCATAGCGATTAAATGCACAATAACAAATTGCCTAGCCTTATAGGTGTTCGTGTTTATTTTTTTTCCCCCCAGATGAAAAAGTACTGCACAAGTCCTTGGTCTGTTTCCTTCATCCAGTACAGGGCTTTGTACGGATTACCCGCCTTCGAGGGACGCCTGCAGCGTGTTGCAACACTGGTTAAGACAGAGAAGCAATATAGGCAGCCAGCTAGCTGAGATGATTTCAGAATTCTACGGCCGCTTGCGTCCTTATTTGAGCTCGCAGCGGTGGCATCACACATTTCCTCCTGAGGGCCGATCTCTGGTAAACAGCTGTGCTGTAAGATGTCATTTCTCACATAACACTTAATTATTTGAAGGAACACATTCTTCCCAGAGGTAATCTCTTCCTCATCGTACAGAGCCATCGCCGGGGCGGTATAAACTCCTAGTATGTTATAATCCCGTCCTGCCATGCTGAAACAGGATTAGCTCTGTCTCTATTTAGCAGTGTGTGTGTGGGTTTGGGTTGGGAGAAGACCAGGCAGCCACTTCACACGAGAGATTCGCCTCCGAAACGTTCTTCGTGTTTGTAATGGCCGACGTGGGTATAGGGCTAATGTAGTCAGTCAAAGCATACGCTCACTTAATGTGACAACATTAATTCATTTCAATCGTGTTTTTTTTCTCTGATCTACTTTGGTTTGTTAACACAGCAGGGAAATTAATTGCATGCTGGGTATTTTACTATCCCCATCCCCATTTTTTATCAGGCTTTTAAAAAATAAATAATAATAATCTCAATCTTTGTTCATGAGCTTTAACTGTGAAATGACTACCTCATAATAATGTCTGTAATCGTAGCGATTGGGATGAATAAATGTTTAGTGTACACAAGCGCACCCCCTAAAGCCCTGTGGAAAGCCTGTGAGTCAGTATGTGTAACAGGGAGGAATCCTGAGGGCACACAGCAGAGCAGGCCTGTGGAAACGATCCCAGAGCTGGGAGAAACAAAGCACTTTCATGGCCGGCTGGCCCTTCCCTCTCTGTCTCTCAGCTTTGTAAGCAGCGTGTGTGTCTGGAATGGCTGTGCAGCGAGGTGTGGGGGAGGGGACGACCGAGCTAGGCAGAGAGATCGAGAGAAAGGGAGGGGGCGAAAGGGAGAGACTCGCTCGCACTGCTAATTCAGCCCATTAAAGTCTTGTGCATTCAGAGCAGCTATATTCCATTGTCAGCCCCAGCAAATTTCCAGCGCGCCTCATTTCGCCTCTCGACGCGTGAGTAGCAAGAAAGTGGAAGAGGTGGGGGGAGGAGAGGAAAACAGGACTGAACAACCCTACATAGGAGAGGAAGGCCTGGATCTGGGACTGACTGTCAGTGAGAGCTTGGGCTACTACAGTGGGCCTGCAATGGGCAGAGGGGGTCAGTATTTAACGTGTGTGTGTGTGTGTGTGTGTGTGTGTGTGTGTGTGTGTGTGTGTGTGTGTGTGTGTGTGTGTGTGTGTGTGTGTGTGTGTGTGTGTGTGTGTGTGTGTGTGTGTGTGTGTGTGTGTGTGTGTGTGTGTGTGTGTGTGTGTGTGTGTCTGATTTGCCTGGCTGTGAGAGAGGCAGCCATGCTGTTGCAGCCTCTGCCTGAAGGAGAGAGCACTTGAGTGGGAAAGGAAGAAGGGGGAGGCAGGCAGGCAGCTGAGGGAAAGGAGGAGGCAAGAGGGATGCCAGAGCTCTGTGTATAAATGGATGAGACGTTTGAAGCTGCCTGTGCTTTGCTCAAAGCTTTCTCAGCTGTAGCAAAGAAGAGACTTTAGAAGCAGCAGGAGAGGTGTAGATGGAAAGAGAAGGGGGGATAGAATGAGCCCTCTGTTCCTTTATTCATCTCTCCTTTCTGCCTCTGAGAAATAAGTACTGGTTTATAGAAAGAGGGAGAGATTGATATTGGAACAGGGAAATAGCATTGACAGTGCTAGGGACCCAGACAGACAGACAAGACAGACAGACACGGACGGAAAAACTGGAGCTTCAAACGCAACAAAGCCAGTCCAATTGACTCGCAGTGAAGTGAGCCAGTTCAAACGCTGACTGAACCCTCAGAGCGTGTGCATTGTCAGATTAAAGCTGTCACAGTAAGAAGATAAGGAAGTGGGGGAGGGGGGGATTTTTAGACAAGCTTTACCCAAGAGGGGTGGCCGAGTTCCCTCCTTTTTCCTGGTATCTGGCTGGGGTGGAATAGAGAAGGGAGCTTCATGGAGAGTTTCTGTGAAGGGTTTCTGTGACGCTTCCCCCTTGATCAGCTCTCCATTTGGGACAGCCCAAACATTTCCTCCCTGCTGTTGCTCTGACACAGGAAGGAGATGTTCCAGGTTGTGTGTGTGTGTGTGGATCGTTTTCTACCTCATGTTTACACGAGGGCTGAGGCAGTGATTTTGTTTGCCACCTCATATGTGTCCCTTTGTTCCTGAATGTACAGTAGACTAATCTTGTCCGGCCCATAACGTTTTCAGCCCTGAAAATGTCAGGCAGTTAACTTGCTCTCACCACTACAGTTTGTGAACACTGGCGGCCTGAGGGTATCTTTAAGGGTAGATAGCATAAACGTAACCACATGTAACATATGGATTTGCATTAGTATACGGATCAAAAGTCCCAATGCAAAGTTATACCTCACTTTAATATTTTTCTAGTTATTACATAAAACAAATCAGAATTCCAAAGAATGCGGAAGATATGTCGGAAAAAATGTTTTTGCTGGGTGTGACGTTATACGGAGGACCCGGCAAGCCAGCCTATTCCCTATAATGTAAACACCAACAGAAATAACTTCAAATGTATAACTGCAAATTAAACCAAATCGTTCAATTAAAATTTCAGCCAACTTACAAGCAAATACATTTTGAATTTGTTACAAATCAGCTTGCAAGGTTGCTAGCCAAGTAGCATGCTAACATTAGCCCTACTAGCCTGATAATGTTAGCTTTACCAGCCTGCTGTGGGCAATTCCACGCTAACAGAATTACGCTTTGACTTAGATTCTGTACTTTGTTTTTTGTTTGGCATACATTTTTATGATTTCAAAGTTTAACAAACCATACGCACAAGGAATACTTTTAACAATTTCTACTGAAAAATATACATTAAACTCATTTGGTGGAAAAACTGTGTCGACTCAAACTTTGGTAACGGAATTACGGTAAAATCTCCCTCAGGTTTTTATGCGACCACACCTGATAACAGAATTGCATCATGGATTCCTGATCTGTACTAAACAGAAATGCATAAATATGGATATTGATGTCATTCTCCCCATGTTTCACAAGTTTGGACATCACTGTGCAGCACAGTAGAGTGCAGTACAATACAGCAGAGTAGAACTAGGGTAGGGTAGAGTTCAGTATAGTAGAGTACTGTGCAATATACTGTACTGTACTATTGTATTGGACTGTAATCTACTGTGCTCTACTCACTGTACAGTGCTGTACTGTTAATGTACTCAGTACTGTATTGTACTATACTCTACTGTGCTTTACTCGCTGTGCTGTACTGTGCTGTCCAAACTTCGAAACATACAAGTGCTGTAAGAATTTTGACTTTGATACTGATACCACGTTTAGTTTCACGATACTCAACACCAAAACAATACTCAATACCAAAACAATACCACGGCAAAGAAAAGAAAGCTTAAAAAGAAGGAAAAGAAAAGAAAGCTTATTAGCTAAAGTCACAGAATAACCACTTGGCTTAATTTTTTTATTGAAGAATATGTTGCTAACTGGAAGAACAACTAAAATAACAAGTAATAAAATATCTATATTCAATTTCTTTAAAAATAAATAAAGCTCCATATTAAGCACCATGTTTTACTCACATACACATATTTTACAGATGTTATCGCAGGTGTAGCGATATGGCTATGTTCTTAGTTCTAACAGTACAGTAATACAAAACAATACACCCAAATCCCAAAAAGAAAGGAATTAAGAAAGTGTGTGTGTGTGTGTGTGTGTGTGTGTGTGTGTGTGTGTGTGTGTGTGTGTGTGTGTGTGTGTGTGTGTGTGTGTGTGTGTGTGTGTGTGTGTGTGTAGACATGGACAGTATATGAAAAGATGTGTGGAGATGTAGTTACAGTGGGGCAAAAAAGTATTTAGTCAGCCACCAATTGTGCAAGTTCTCCCACTTAAAAAGATGAGAGAGGCCTGTAATTTTCATCATAGGTACACGTCAACTATGACAGACAAAATGAGGAAAAAAAATTCCAGAAAATCACATTGTAGGATTTGTAATGAATTTATTTGCAAATTATGGTGGAAAATAAGTATTTGGTCACCTACAAACAAGCAAGATTTCTGGCTCTCACAGACCTGTAACTTCTTCTTTAAGAGGCTCCTCTGTCCTCCACTCGTTACCTGTATTAATGGCACCTGTTTGAACTTGTTATCAGTATAAAAGACACCTGTCCACAACCTCAAACAGTCATACTCCAAACTCCACTATGGCCAAGACCAAAGAGCTGTCAAAGGACACCAGAAACAAAATTGTAGACCTGCACCAGGCAGGGAAGACTGAATCTGCAATAGGTAAGCAGCTTGGTTTGAAGAAATTAATTGTGGGAGCAATTATTAGGAAATGGAAGACATACAAGACCATTGATAATCTCCCTCTATCTGGGGCTCCACGCAAGATCTCACCCCGTGGGGTCAAAATTATCATAAGAACGGTGAGCAAAAGTCCCAGAAGCACACGGGGGGACCTAGTGAATGACCTGCAGAGAGCTGGGACCAAAGTAACAAAGCCTACCATCAGTAACACACTACGCCGCCAGGGACTCAAATCCTGCAGTGCCAGACATGTCCCCCTGCTTAAGCCAGTACATGTCTAGGCCCGTCTGAAGTTTGCTAGAGAGCATTTGGATGATCCAGAAGAGGATTGGGAGAATGTCATATGGTCAGATGAAACCAAAATAGAACTTTTTGGTAAAAACTCAACTCGTCGTGTTTGGAGGACCAAGAATGCTGAGTTGCATCCAAAGAACACCATACCTACTGTGAAGCATGGGGGTGGAAACATCATGCTTTGTGGCTGATTTTCTGCAAAGGGACCAGGACGACTGATCCGTGTAAAGGAAAGAATGAATGGGGCCATGTATCGTGAGATTTTGAGTGAAAACCTCCTTCCATCAGCAAGGGCATTGAAGATGAAACGTGGCTGGGTCTTTCAGCATGACAATGATCCCAAAAACACCGCCCGGGCAACGAAGGAGTGGCTTCGTAAGAAGCATTTCAAGGTCCTGGAGTGGCCTAGCTAGTCTCCAGATCTCAACCCCATAGAAAATCTTTGGAGGGAGTTGAAAGTCCGTGTTGCCCAGCGACAGCCCCAAAACATCACTGCTCTAGAGGAGATCTGCATGGAGGAATGGGCCAAAATACCAGCAACAGTGTGTGAAAACCTTGTGAAGACTTACAGAACACGTTTGACCTGTGTCATTGCCAACAAAGCGTATATAACAAAGTATTGAGATAAACTTTTGTTATTGACCAAATACTTATTTTCCACCATAATTTGCAAATAAATAAATTAAAAATCCTACAATGTGATTTTCTGGATTTCTTTTTCTCATTTTGTCTGTCATAGTTGAAGTGTACCTATGATGAAAATTACAGGCCTCTCTCATCTTTTTAAGTGGGAGAACTTGCACAATTGGTGGCTGACTAAATACTTTTTTGCCCCACTGTATGTAGGATGAGCCTTGACTAGAATAAAGTATGTAAACATTATTATTAAAGTGACCAATGTTTAATGACTGTGTACATAGGACACCAGTCTCTGAAGGTGCAGGGTTGAGTACCGGGTGGTAGCCGGCAAGTAACTGTGACTAAAGTTCAGGGCAGGGCGCTGGGCGGAGGCCGGCTAACTGACTATTTAACAGTCTGATGGCCTGGAGATAAGAATCTGTTTTTCAGTCTAAGAGAAGACTGTCTTAAATTATCCTTATGCAAAACCACATCTGAGACTCGGAGCATGCAAAATAATTTTACGATTACATCTAAACTGTTTTAAAATGTAATTTGATACATACAGTATCAGGGTTAATTTTCTCATATATGGCCATACTGTTGGGTGAAATCACATTCCTTAGACCTGCAGTGTGATTCAAAATGCATCATACGGGGGATGATTTCTGTATTTTGAAAGTTAGATATCGTGAAAACTTGATTGCTGACAAGCAAAACATTTAGGGACTATTGTCAACAATGGTCTAATGAAACAAATAGCAAAATATCGTATTTGAGTGGAGTTTTCCTGTAAGGAATGTTGACCCATTCTCAAAACAAGTTCCACAGTCTCACATGGCTCTTTCTCTTTTTGGGTGGATTTAACTTCAACTGACCTGGGATCAGACCTTAAATATGGGGTATTGGAGAGGATGTGGTCCAAGCTTGAAAGGACCTCTGACCCAAGAGCAGCCATTAAATGTTCCCTGTTTTTCACTCTCTGTTTTATGTACTGTGAGTGAGAAGACATAAGGGGAAGAGAAACGCTCTGTTATTCATTGCGTTTGATGACTGCTTCTCAGACTACTTAGCTGGAGAACAGTCCAGCATCTTGGCAGCTATGTGCTGTGGATCTAATTTTATGAGCCTCTCCTGAACTCTATTGAGGTCTAGCGAAATAGCTGGTATTACAGGGTGTCTGGTGAGAGCCAAGGAAGTGGCAGTTAGGCCGGAAACATCAAACTGATGGTTTACCTGCAAACTTTCAAGACCTGCCTCTGCGCTTAGCTACAACAACAGTGGAATAAATATCTCACTCACTCAGGCTATTATTCAGTTAACGGTTAGCCTGACTGTCGACTCAAAAGACTGGAGACAAGTGTACAAGATTGCGATATGATTCTGTGAGCTGAATAGCTGGCCTTTCTTTGAGTGAACGTTTTTGGTCGCCTGGTTGAGATGTGAATCAACATGCCAGGTCTACTGCCTCTCCTTTGTCCCATCCTATCCTCCTCTCCTTTCTTTCAACCCTCACACTACTGTTGTGTGCAAACCGTGCCTGTGGCGTTAAGCAAGGTCAAGGCTGTAGCAAACCACAGTGCTCTTTATTCAGTCATGTATCTATCTGATTCTATTATCCAATTTGGCTGTGTAGAAGGATAGTGTCATTGCCCCTATAATGGAGTAATACTCGTCAACCAGAGTAAAGCCAGCACAATGGTCTTAAAATAGCTCCAAGGCCCTTGGCTAGCAGTTGGTAGTATCTCTTCCTGAGCCCTTCCTTTTAGCCCAAGCCTGCAGTGATGATAGCTGAGCAGCGATGATTATCGCCATCCATCTGCAGTGCCTTCAGAAAGTGTTCACTCCCCTTGACTTTTTCCATGTTTTGTTGTCTCAAGATGTGATTAAAAGGGATTTAATTGTCTGTTTTTTGTCAATGATCTACGTATGTAATATATTTTGATTAGATAAGTATTCAACGCCCTGAGTCAGTACATGTTAAAATCCCCTTTGGCAGCGATTACACCATTTGAGTCTTTCTGGGTAAGTCTATAAGAGCTTTGCAAACCTGGATTGTGCAATATTTGCCCATTTATTCTTTTTTAAATTCTTCAAGCTCTATCAAGTTGGTTGTTGGTCTTTGCTGGACAGCTGTTTTCAAGTCTTGCAATAGATTTTCAAGACGATTTAACTCAAAACTGTAACGAGGCCACTCAGGAACATGCAATGCCATCTTGGTAAGTAACTCCAGTGTATAATTGGCCTTGCACTTCAGGTTGTTGTCCTGCTGAAAAGTGGATTTGTCTCTGTCTGTTTGAAAGCAGACTGAATCAGGTTTTCTTCTATGATTTTTTCCTTTTCTTTTTATCCCCCCCCAAAACTCCCTAGTCCTTGCTGATGACAAGTATACCCATAACATGATGCAGCCACCACCATGCTTGAAATTGGTGAGTGTTGTGTTGGACTTGCCCCCAACATAATGCTATGTATTCAGTTCATTTATTTGCAGTATTGCTTTAGTGCCTTATTGCAAACATGATGCATTTTCATTCTGTCATTTAGGTTAGCATTGTGGAGTAGCTACAATGTTGTTGATCCATCCTCAGTTTTCTCCTATCAAAGCCATTTAACTCTGGTTTAAAATCACCATTAGTCATGGTGAAATCCCTGAGCGGTTTCCTTCCTCTCCAGCAACTAAGTTAGGAAGGACGCCTGTGTCTTTGTAGTGACTGGGTGTATTGATACACCATCGAAAGTGTAATTAATAACTTCACCATGCTCGACTGAGGAACATTACAGACAATTGTATGTGTGGGGTACAGATATGAGGTAGTCGTTAAAAAATTATGTTAAACACCATTATTGCACACGGAGTTAGTCCGTGCAACTTATTACCTGAAGTTATTTAGGCTTCCCATAACAAAGGGGTTGAATACTTACTGACTCAAGACATTTGAGCTTTTCATTTTTTCAAATAATTTATAAAAATTTCTAAAAACATAATTCCGCTTTGACACTATGGGTTATTGTCTGTAGATCAGTGACACAACATTTTAAATGTAATCAATTTTAAGTTTCCCCATCAACAAAATGGGGAAAAGTTGAGGGGTGTGAATACTTTCTGAAGGCACTGTGACTATAGAATTTTCCACCTGCCTCGAGTTTAGTCTAATCGGCCCTCATTTGTTTAGGGCCGTAGAAACAGGAAAATATCTAAGTAAAGGGAGAATGTAGCAGAGTTGTAACACTCAAGTACGGTTGGAGTTCAATAGAATGCCTTTCTGCCTGTGTAACCCCCCCCCCCCCCCCCCCAGCATATTTCATTCCAAGACTAATGGAGAAAATACTTGGTCACCATTAGTATTTGTGATACAGACCTGAGTAAATTATAATGTAGCTAATTCATTACTCATGGACCGTTTTCTTAGTAGTATTTGTGGTACAGACGTAAATAATGTGATAATGTAGCTTAGGGTTGGGGGTGTTTCAACATTTCTCCTATTGTACCTTTCTCCTATCGTATTAAGTACCCATTAAACATTGTGATATATGATGGTATCGTGTAGGCCTACTCTACTCATCATTTTTTTCATAAGCTTTGCTCCGCTGTAAGTTTTTTTTCTTTTGACTTCTCATTCGATTTTTCCATCATGATATTGTTTGCTCAATTTCACCTTGTTGCCTGTATTTTATTCTCATTCAAAAATAAAGCTGTGATAGAGAATAGCCTCTAGACTTTGACGTTCACACTTGTTCCCATTTGAAAGCTGCGTCTTTATGACATTAAACACTATTAGAATAGCTTATTTGGGAAATACTCTTCATAACTTTAACTTGTCTTAGTGCTTTTGATAGGCTATTTTAATTAGTAGTATTTGGCTTTTGGCTATTTGGTTCGGAGGGATGCATGCATCATTTATTTTACACTAAGCTTTGCTCAACTGTACCGTTTGTTCAAATTGACTTGTTGGATTTTTCTATCTTGCTGTTGTTTGTTCTACCTCTCTCATTATTACCTTAGGCCTATCATGTTTTTAGGATATTCAAAAACAACTTCAAACTTTCGGAGAACTCTGTTAGTTAAATTCATTACTTGATCATGAAGTATCATGTCAGGAGAAAGCCAAAATGAAAGTCGTATTCATATCAAATGGAGAGGAAAGACAAAATTAGGCTTTTAAAATAATAGCAGACACTGGAGAGTTCTGCTATATGGCCCAGGTCATCCGACAATGAGAGAAAAACATATATATTTTCTGACTGGATTTTTTTTTAGCTGCTTTGGTGAAAATCTTAGCTCTGTCGACATTATTCTCTTGCATTCTGTAAATTGTTTATAACATATTTATTTAAATAGATTATGCAGGTTATAGCAAAGGAATAGGCCACTTGGCATGGCTCTGCTGTGGGTTGCCCGGTCAGCTCTTTACAGCACGGTGCCGTCAAGTTTAAATAGGCTATACATCGTCTGTCATATCACAACGTCGTCACCATTGACGATGGCTGTCCATCATCTTCGATATCCGATACTATTGTAATATCGCCCAACCCTAATGTAGCTACTGATATCACTCCAAGACCCTTTCTTAGTAGTGTTTGTGCTGCAGACCTATGTAAAGTGATAATGTAGCCACTTGTATCAGGTCAAGGATTGTTTTCTTAGAGGTACAAACCTGAGTATAGTGATAACTACTTGTATCGCTCAAGGACAAGTTTCTTAGTAGTGTTTGTGCTGCAGACCTATGTAAAGTGATAATGTAGCCACTTGTATCAGGTCAAGGATTGTTTTCTTAGAGGTACAAACCTGAGTATAGTGATAACTACTTGTATCACTCAAGGACAAGTTTCTTAGTGGTGTTTGTGGGATAGCAAATTGTGCTCTTGTTACTCTGGCTCTTTGCGACAGCGAGTGAACGCGACAGCTGCTGCGTGGGGAGGAATGAGGAGGGGGAGCAGGTTCTCTTGTGGCCGTGTCAGAGAGGTGACAGGTTAACAGGCACGCAGGGCGGCTTTGTGGTCCGAGTTGGTCCCACTCTGATGAGGTCAGTGTCACAGGGAAGGGCGCCTTTTAATGAGATTAGGAGAGCGCTGCAGCTGCACAACACCTCCGAGACTCCGAGACCGAGGGAGGGATTGAGAAGAAAATAATGTATGTGGAAAAAGTATAGAGAAGTGTGGTGATAGAGAAATGCAGAGAGGGGGAGAGTGAGTCAGAGGAACAGAGAATGAGGGAAGGAGAAACCCTTCTTGTCATGTTGAGAGAGCCGACAGGCCAACTGTTGTTCCCTTCCTAATCTCGTTTCACTCCACACTGTGAAGGGCCCTTCCCCAGGTGTGCTCAGCCTGACCCCTTTTCAGCCTCCCAGAATGCAAGAGGAAGAGCAAGTGAGGGAGTGAAAACAAGTGAGTCATTTCTATTTTCTATCGGAGCCGTTAGAAATGCACCAGCCGTACATTTTTTAAAGTGCGTGCCTTTTCGGATTAGAGCTTCAAGAGGGTTATGTGTTGCTCCTTACCTCTCACGACATCGCCGCATCTGAAACTTCAGTAGATCTCCACAACGCATACAGGACAATCCCAAGCCCGAGAGAGCAACGTACTGCTTTAAAAAAAAAAAAAAAACATAATCTGCCATTGGTAGTAGCTGTTAGATATGCTATTTACTGTACTGTGTGTAGGAGGGCTCATAGGCCGCCGGGGGATCGCCATGCATATTTAATAGGAGGATGAGTACATCCACTGGAACCATACCAGGCTACTAGTATTAAAACGTCACTCTGCATCGCACAGTAGTTCTAGCGGATTGTAATACGAAGCTCATCTTACCAACCATGGAGGACGGACAGAAGAAATAAAGATACAGTGCCTTCAGAAAGTATTCATACCGCCTTGATTTATTCCACATTTTGTTACAGCCTGAATTCAAAATGGATTAAATAGATGTTTTTTTTTCTCGCCCATCTTTTTATTTATACATTTTTTATTTCACCTTTATTTAACCAGGTGGGCCAGTTGAGAACAAGTTCTCATTTACAACTGCGACCTGGCCAAGATAAAGCAAAGCAGTGTGACAAAAACAACACAGAGTTACACATGGGATAAACAAACCTACAGTCAATAACACAATAGAAAAATCTGTATACAGTGTGCGCAAATGAAGTAAGGAGGTAAGGCAATAAATAGGCCAATAGTGGCGAAGTAATTACAATTAAGCAATTTAAACTGGAGTGATATATGTGCAGATGAAGATGTGCAAGTAGAGATACTGGTGTGCAAAAGAGCAGAGAGAAAAAAAAACATATCTACACACAATACCCCATTATGGAAAAGTGAAAACGTGTTCTTTGACATTTTTGCAAATGTATTGAAAATGAAATACGTATATCTAATTTACATAAGTATTCACACCCTTGAGTCAATACTTTATAGAAGCACCTTTGGCAGCGATCATTCTTTCTAGGTTGGTCTCTAAGAGCTTTCCACACCTAGATTGTGCAACATTTTCCCATGATTCTTTTCAAAATTCTTGACGCTTTGTCAAATTGGTTGTTGGTCATTGCTTGACAACTATTTTCAGGTCTTGCCATAGATTTTCAAGCAGATTTAAGTCAAAACTGTAACTCGGCCACTCGGGAACATTCACTGGGGCGGCAGGTAGCCTAGTGGTTAGAGCGTTGGAATAGTAACTGAAAGGTTACAAGATCGAATCCCCGAGCTGACAAGGTAGAAATCTGTCGTCTGCCCCTGAACAAGGCTGTTAACCCACTGTTCCTAGGACGTCATTGAAAATAGGAATTTGTTCTTAACTGACTTGCCTAGTTAAATAAAAATTAATGAAATAAAACACAACTCCAGCATAGATTTGGCCTTGTGCTTTAGGTTATTGTCCTGCTGAAAGGTAAATTGATCTCCCAGTGTCTGGTGGAAAGCAGACTGAACCAGATTTTCCTCTAGGATTTTGTCTGTGCTCAGCTCCATTCCGTTTCCTTTTTATCCTGAAAAACTCCCCAGTCCTTAACGATTACAAGCATACCCATAACATGATGCAGCCACCACTATGCTTGAAAGTATGGAGAGTGGTACTCAGTAATGTGTTGTATTGGATATGCACATAATACTTTGTATTCAGGAAAAAAGGTTAGTTTTTTACTTTAGTGCCTTGTTGCAAACTGAATGCATGTTTTAGAATATTATTGTCCTGTACAGGCTTCCTTCTTTTCACTCTATCATTTAGGTTAGTATTGTGGAGTAACTACAATGTTGTTGATCCATCCTCAGTTTTCTCCTATCTCAGCCATTAAACTCTGTAACTGTTTTAAAGGTACCTTTGGCCTTGTGGTGAAATCCATGAGCGGTTTCCTTCCTCTCCAGCAGCGGAGTTAGGAAGGACGCCTTTATCTTTTTAGTGACTGGGTGTATTGATACACCATCCAAAGTGTAGTTAATAACTTCACCATGCTCAAAGGGATATTCAATGTTTCCTTTCATTTTTTTTTTATAACATTTTTCTACCCATCTACCAATTGGTGCCCTTTTTGCGAGGCATTGGAAAACCTCCTTGGTCTTTTTGGTTGAATCTTTGTTTGAAATTCACTGTTGGAGTGAGGGACCTTACAATTATTTGTATGTGTGGGGTATAGAGATGTCATAAAAAGATCATGTTAAACACTATTATTGCATACAAAGTAAGTGTGTGTGACTAGTTAAGCAAATTTGTACTCCTGAACTTATTTAGGCTTGCCATATTAAAGGGGTTAAATACTTATTAACACAAGACATTTCAGCTTTTCATTTTGTATTAAATTGTCAAAAACAAATTAAAATATTATTCCACTTTGACATGATGGGGTATTGTGTGACAAAGAAATTGACATTTAATTGACAGTTAATCTATTTTAAATTCAGGGTTTGTAACAACAAAATCTGGAGAAATTCAGTGGGCATTCATACTCTCTGAAGGCACTGTAAAGGCTATTGCTGCGAGGAGACCATTTTCCACCCAAAGTACAGAAGGGCACTGTAAACATAGACCTGCCTGTCTGTTTGTGTAATAACAGCGTGCTCTGAGGGTTTTATTTGACTGAGGGCTTAGAGCACTTTGCTGTTGCACTGCGTTAGATAGACCTTAGCCTGGGTTTGTGTTCATTAGGTACCAAATTGAAGAAAACAGGCCAAAACTAGGAAGAACTTTCTGAATAAGAAAAGCCCATTACATTTTTTCGTAGCAAAGCGTTGTAAAATGTTTTCCGTTGCATGCCCTAATGAACACAACCCATGTGTAGTACACACATGAGGGATAGTTAGAGAGGACTGGCGAACTAATCAGGTCTGCTTCCTCTACAGGCCCTTCTATCTGGTTACAGAAGATATTCTCTGGGTGGTTTGGCTTCAACCTCCCCCTGTTTCTACACAGTATGTATTTATTTAAACTAGGGCTGTCAAACTGTTTAAAATTAATCGAGTTAATGGCATTAGTTCATTGTGATTAATCGCACACACACACACACACATTCACTCAAGTACTGTTAAATCTTCAGGCACGCTAAGTGATTGTTCTCCCAATTTCTGATTGGACAGTTGACTGTACGAACAAAAAACAGGCTTTTTTGTGATAGTAAAACCTTTTCAGTGTAACCTTACACTACTAAAACCAAATAAAGTTTGTAGAAAAGATAATGGAGATTATATATATATTTCTTTTTTAATAAGATCATCTTTGAGAACTAACAATCACCAAAGTAAAAACTAGACAGTTGGGGAGAAACTGCATGAGGCCCCCATTTTGATTTTGTTATAATGTTTGAGTCACTGAAATAGCATTATAACTAAGGCATAAGTCTGTGTAGAATTGCAGGAAATTAGCATTAGAACTGTAAAATGTACATGTGTTTTCCTTAATTGTTGCTCAAAGCGGTGCGCATAGTGCACCACGATAGAGACAGCACTACCAAGACGCGGTGACTTTGACAGCCCTAATTTAAACACAACTGCCCTCCCTCTCCGTGTTCATTTTTCTCTCTTAATCTTCCTTTCAGATATATTCGGACAGATATGTTGGCTATCGGTGTTGAGTGTGTGTATGGTAAATAGCAAGCTACTTGTCATCTTAAGCACTCTGGCATGTGAAGGTGCTTTTCTGACAACAGATGGAAGTGTGTGTTAGAGTGTGTTTGTCGGTGTGTGTGTCGGTGTGAACATGTGTGAGAGAGTGAGGTATTGAAATCTGAGTACATTGGGTGTGTGTGTGTGTGTGTGTGTGTGTGTGTGTGTGTGTGTGTGTGTGTGTGTGTGTGTGTGTGTGTGTGTGTGTGTGTGTGTGTGTGTGTGTGTGTGTGTGTGTGTGTGTGTGTGTGTGTGTGCCATGGGTCCTTCGCATACTCCAAATTAGTCACTGGAGCAAATCTATTGAACCATGTCCAACTATTACCTCCTCTGCTGGTCTGTTCGACAGTGTCCATTTTGCAGTATTTTGTCAGCACAAATCCAGGTGCCGGAGAGGGTCAAGGCTACTAGGAGGAAAGGGGAGAGAGGGAGGAGGGTGGTAGAGGAACTGTAGATTTATTAGATGTTGGTCCAAACGCCCCCCTCTCTGGCCTCCCTCCTCTCCCTCCCTCCCTCTCTCTCCCTCCGAGTGAGGTCGACTTGTTGTAAACTCATCTTGTCTCGGGGCCTCACTGGAGCCTCATTAGGTGTGGAATGTGTTTATGGGTCAGGGTTTATCTGTATCCTGGATGTTACTGTCACAGGGTGTGCGGTGCTTATCTAAGGACTGCTTAGATAAAGCCAATAGCCTGTGTGTATTCTGTGCTGCTTTCTTCATATCTACTACGACTTGGTTCATTTTATAGCCTTGCTGTCAGTGCATAGGCTATATTTTGATGCTACGATAATACGCTCTTCCTAAAGCACTTCATGAGGTAGCAGTTTTGCGAATGTGTGTTTTTATTACGCTATACCAACTGCCCCCTCCCAGCATCTACGTCTGACACCGGCCTATCTTAATGGTGTGAGAGAGTTTGCCGCGTGTGTTCAATATGCAGCATGTACTCCCGCAAGCGGCAAATTTTTATGGCCTCTTACGCCCTTCCCTAAGTTGCCACATATGTTGCAGTGCCTTTGAACCTTTTGAAGCCCCCCCCCTGCACATCGCGGCTCAGCTCCCCTCTGTAGCCCAGGCAGAACTCGGCCGTCCATTGCATGTTCCAGAACATTCTCCCTCTGCCTTATTTGACCCTCCCAGAAGTCAACTGTGCTCAGTTTGAGGAATACTAAGCAGGGACCTTCGCTTTACAGTCCGTCGTCTCTCTCCCGTTTATTAAACATAGCCGGTCACGAGCGA
Source organism: Salmo salar (assembly GCF_965601325.2). NCBI lineage: Eukaryota > Metazoa > Chordata > Actinopteri > Salmoniformes > Salmonidae > Salmo > Salmo salar. Next base: position 74,672,143 of record NC_138300.1, read on the forward strand.
CGCAGGAATAAGGAGTTGGAGTGTGGTACTGTGGCTACTTGGTACTGGCCAGTCCCCTTAAATGGCCTCTTCCTTTCTTCGGCTTTAGAATGGAGGCTAAGTGAAACCAGTGGCTAGCTGGGCTTTCCACTACCTTCCTGTAACCAAGCCAATACTTCGATATTAGCGTTCATGAAGGGCCGCGGTCTGTAAGACACACAGCCATACGTTAGTACTGGGGACATGGCTTGTGTTTTAACACTGCGAGGTGGGTCTGAGATGAAAGGCGCCTCCTCGTTTCCAGGCTAATCCACACAGACAACCATGGCCCATGTGACTGGTGTTACCCCCCCCCCCCCCCCCACACCGCCCTGACACTCACCCCTTTGAATAGAGCCCTCTCTAATTCACCCTAAAAGGACTTCTTTCCAAAGAGGGGATTACTTCACTGTGAAGGGAAATCACAGGGAACACTGTCGTCCTTGGAGGGGGGGAGTGATGGCCAACATTCCTAATGATCCAGACTGGTGGCAGCCAGCGAGGGAGTGGAAGGGAGGGCACAATGTGGGATTGTAGCTGTCTGGAATGGGGGGGGGGGGGGGGAATGGGGAGCTTGTTGGGGGGGGGGGAGCTTGTTGGACATCATGAGGGATGGAGAAGTGTCCCTCTGGCACCCAGGCTGAGCACACTGGAATTCACCCGGGTTTCCTGGAAGCAGCTTTCTCCCCGTCCTTTAAAACGTTACATGTTCATTCAGCCGTCCGTCAGTCCACTCTATCAGGGGCATTGGGAAAACGAGCTGTGATTCAACAGACCTCGGAGAGAACGAGAGCGAAAAACGAGATGGAGGGAGAGAGAGAGAGGGAGTGAGGGGGAAAAAAATCTACTTGAGTTCCAAGCATGACCTGTTCATTAGCCAAAGTAAGCGGCTTCATAATTGACTGCCTTTTTTTTCCCGGGGCTCTTGGAGCAATTTTGAAAATAGTCTTGACTCCAGTCGGAGGATGTTGAAACAGCGAAAACCTTTGCTTGAAGAGCCTCTATTGAGCTGCAGTAGCTATGGTTACCATCAGGGCCCGCATAAGTGGGAGAAAGTGCTAATTCCCCCAGTGTTACAACCCAGCCAAATGGTACAGAGATGGAGAGAGAAAGGAGGGTATACCTCACTTTCCTTCTGCCCCCTCCCATCTCCTGGTGCGTAGTCCCTCTTGACTGGCACAGAGCATGACTTGTTGTAGATTTCTGGGGAAGACCCACCCCTCCCCCTGCCTCCTTCCCTCCACAGTTCAGACCACAGAGCCATTCTAGGAAGCATAGCCTGGGCCTCATTCCAAGGAAGAGAGTGGGAGGGGGAAGGAGAGGGGGGGTCGGGTCAACTCACAAATTACTAAACCTTCTTCTCTCTGCCTTGAAGGAAGACACAATTCCCAGATATTTGGAGAGTGTATTTTGGATGGTTATGGAAAAATAACACGGGTTACCTCCTGCTCATTTTTAACATTCCTCAGTTTCATCGGCGAGGGCAGGCAGCTGCATCCCTCTGATGGATTGCACTTGGTGTAGAAAGCCAAAAGGCCTGGGAGAAGATACATGTTTTTGAGTGTGTCTGTATGTAGGCCTACTGTTCTTCCTTTTTCCTTTGTTCCTTTGGCAATGTAAAGGTCTTGACAGGCACTTGCGTTTGATAAAAGTTCAGGGTCATTTCACCCAAGCCGACCACTTGCGTATAATCGTGTAGTTTTAACAAACACAAAGCACATTGTAGCACATCCCTTTAAACCGGAGCAAAAGGGAAATCAATGGATTTTTTTTATCTTGCTTTATCCTGAATTAATTACAAATATGTCTAAGATGCCGAATTTGACAAACACATGATTTATATCAACATTATTTCAGCAATGATGTTTCACCATCTGTCCCTTGAGGATAGGCTGTCTGTTCTATTTTCCCTGAAGCGTCATAGGGCGTCTCCACCACTTTAGGATCTTCACTTCTGCTGGATACTCTCTCCTAATAAAGACTCTGACTTGACCAGAGGAGCTCTCTCTCTCTCTCATCTGTTTATCCCCCATCCATTCCCCCCTTCTCAGAATTGGCCTTTTTTCTTTACTGATGGATTGAACTCCCCTCCCCACCCTCTCTCTTTCCCCTATCCCGCTCCTCTTCTCTCCAGCACGGCGGTGGTGGTATAAATACGGTGATTAATCAAAAGGAGAGGGCCTGTATCCCCTGCCTGCCTGATTTGTCCCGGCTCGTCATTGGCACAGAGAAGTGCCACGAGTGGCTCTTACATCAGCACGCCATCCTTGCTGACATTGTCTGAGGCTCCGCGCCTAAATCATCCCATGACTCACATTCTCCGACTACACTACCTGCCATGAGAAGAAAGGAGGGGAACGGTGGGAGTGAGGAGAGGATGGATGAACTGACTGGCAGAGAGGTCGTCTTTATTTTTCTTCCTCTCGCCTTTCCTTTTTTCCCTCTTTCTTTGCCGAGGCCTTTGAAAAGTGCTTGGTTGGAGCAGTGCGGTGCCTGTTTCCGTGCAGAGTTTCAGCTGTCGCTAGGATCCCCTTCGACAGATTTATCGCCCTTTTGCGAATCGCCCTCACAGGGGTGGCTAATGGCCCACCGAGCTCGACTGCCGCTTAGTTGCTGCTTCGTGTGTGTGTGTGTGTGTGTGTGTGTGTGTGTGTGTGTGTGTGTGTGTGTGTGTGTGTGTGTGTTTGCATTTGTATAGTGTTAGTGTGTGGAGATTGGGGTGGGGGAACTAGCTATGCCTCCAGGCAGTTGCCCATCCAATTAGTCCTTTCAGTAAACAGGCTGAAAGGCTTCTGCAAACGATGAACTCTGGCCCTCCTCTTCGGTCTTTGTTCCCTGTACTTTGAGTGGCCGTAGTTTCAAGGCAAAAATGACTTGGGACTTAGTCAAAACCCACCCCTTCAATCACAGACTGTTTTCGCATTACCTTGCTGGGTATGCGTAATGCCTGAGTAGGTTTGCAACTTTTGGGTAACTTTCCCAAAAATCCCTAGTTTTCCAGAAATCCTGTTTTCCTGAAATCAGGAGGGAATAAGCAGTAAATCTGGAGTATTCCAACCCGAATTTCTGGAAAACCAGGGAATTTTTGGGAAAGTTACCGGAATTTTACAACCCTATGCCTGAGTCAGAGTGACGTCGTAACTATCTTCATTGTCATCACCATCACTGGGAGGAAAAACAACCGAGCAGTTTGTGAGAAAGCGTTAGAATATGTGTGCTCTGTGATTAGCAATGAGTTCAACAGAGCAGCAGAGGTTGAGGTCATTCGCCTAGTACATGGTGAAGAAGCTGAGGCTGCCTTCTAACAGGGCCTACAGAAATGGAACTCAGTGTGAGTGGAGCGACGGCATGAACAGCACAGCAGGGCTTTAAAACAACCAGCGCTGAAGAGCATTCCATGACCACTGCTGAACTCCGGGCTTAGGAGAGCTCCATCAAAGCAGGCGGCGTTAAAGGGGCTGTCTGGACAAGGCCCGAACAAGGATAAGTGACCGCCCTCTCTCTCAATCTTGTGCTCACTCACTGGCCCCTTCTCTGCAGAAAGAGAGAAAGAAGAGAAAGAATTAGGGGGGAGGGAGTGAGACAGGGAGAGAGCAGGTTCTCATTTCCTTTTGTCTCTGCGCCCTGCAAATTGATCCTCTGGCTCAAAGTGAAATGGCTTAACTGCAGTATAAACAGACTGCCGCTGTTCCTCATAAGGACTAGCATTAGAGGAAATTGGCGGTGTTGAGAGAGAGAGAGAGAGAGAGAGAGAGAGAGAGAGAGAGGAGAGAGAGAGAGAGAGAGAGAGAGAGAGAGAGAGAGAGAGAGAGAGAGAGAGAGAGAGAGAGAGAGAGAGAGAGAGAGAGAGAGAGAGAGAGAGAGAGAGAGAGAGAGAGAGAGAGAGAGAGAGAGAGAGAGAGAGAGAGAGGAGAGAGAGAGAGAGAGAGAGAGAGAGAGAGAGAGAGAGAGAGAGAGAGAGAGAGAGAGAGAGAGAGAGAGAGAGAGAGAGAGAGAGAGAGAGAGAGAGAGAGAGAGAGAGAGGGTTTAAGCCCACGCACTCACTGCAGCCGACGCTCCCAGCGTGACTAATACCAGAGGTCATCAGCTCCAGAGGCAGCGGCCATTTCTCACAGAGAGCAGTCGCTGATTACGCTGGTGGGTGCAAATGTTTGTAACTGTGTGTGTGTTTGAGCCTTCTGAGCAAGTTTACCAGGAAACGGCAGAGAAATGGGTCTCAGGTAAGCGTGATTAGTCGTTCCATGTAATTTCAGCAAGCCATGACATCTACCATCTGATTGTTCTGAAATCATTTCTGTAGTTTGAAACAGGTAAGATTGGTAGTCCTGAAGCATTACTTTGTTGCAATTTATATTGATCTCTGAGATATTGGCCATTTTAATTTATATGATTCAGTTAATGTTCAATAAATATAGTACCCAACATCAGATTTGGACCAAACATTTTCCTACCAATGAGACATATGGAATCCAATAAAATTGTGAAAAGCCACCATACGCTGATCCCACCGCAACAACCAGTATACATTAGCAGTTCTCTATGTCTAACAAGTAGTATGGAGCTGCGGCTTGTAGTATTGCTTCTTCATCCTATGTAATTTATTCCGTTGTGAATCTGGTGATAGTTAGTATCCCTTATTCAGAGAATTTTGGCATTGAAGTTACTTGCATTATTATTTCATTATTGTGGTCAAGCCAGTCCTTCATGAACACCATTCAGTTTGTCCTCCTCTTAGCAACCTGATGCTTCAACCCAACTCTCCCTGAATAGTCCATAAAGTGGCAGCTCGCTGTGAGGGCTATCCCTATGGTGCAATTCTCATATTAATAATTTTCCTACAAGCCCAAAACTTGGTGGAAAGATGGGCTAGGGAATAAAGTGTTGTGGAAACCATCATACAATTATATTATAAACCATTGCATGACGGTCTTATGTTTGTCAATAAAATTATTATAAAACAGCTCTATTTAATGCGATTAGTGACATTTACCATTAAACCCAATACATTGTACCATTGTAAAACACTATCTAGTGTGCGTTTGGGACTTTTACCATTGAAACCATTAAAACTGCTGTAGCCTTTTGGTTTGCTTGTTCACCAAGAATGGTCTAACAGTAACTAATCCAGATCTTTTTTGTAGGGAATAAACCACACACAAAGGGGCCATTTCCTGAACACAGATTAAGCGTAAGAGAAGGACAAACGGAATTGCTTTCATGGAGGACTGGTTTGAATTGTGAGGATGACCACACAATGTATTTTCATCATGAGCAAAAGCTAAATGAATGAATAAAATATCATGAAGCGGTCAATTCCTGGTACTTTCACACTCATTTATTGTAAATAATGCAAGCGACTTCAATGACAAATTTCTCTGAACAGGGGAAAATAACCATCAGATTCACAGGGAATACATTGCATGTATGAAGAAGCAATACTCCAAGCCGCAGCTTAATACTATGTATTACTATGGCAGACATAGAGAACTGATACTGTATACTGGTTGTTGGGGTGGGATTGGCATGCGTGTCTTTAGATTTTTGGGGGGGGGATTCATCACGTCTTACTAATTCGTAGGAAGACGTTTTGGTCCACATTGGATGTTGGGTACTATATTTTCTTGAATATAATCCTATAAATTAAAATGTCAAATTTTGTCTTAATAAATTAGCTACATTTCTCAGATGAAATTATATTTCAACCCCAAAAAAATTCAGGAATGCTAATCGTATCAGTTACTATTTTAGAACAATCTGGGTGTCGAAAGCACAGCGTGCTGGAAACATAAGCCCCGATGGGATTCGATTAGCTAACATGAATCAAAAACAGGAAGTGGAGAAGAAAAGCAAGACTGAGCGCTGAGCTTTTTGAGGATCTTGGGTTACGCTGAGTACCACAGTGGGGCCCGCAGTTTTATGCAGGGTGACCCAACCACTCCCGTGTCAAACCACGTGAAAACTACTTCTGTCCTAAGGGCCTTAGTTGTTTTGGCTACCCTTAATATTGAACATAGCACAGGTTTTTTTCTCTTCTCGAACATCAAATAAATAGGCAAAATATGTTAGAAATATTCTAGTGTAAGTTCCATTTAGCCTATGTCTTTGCCATGTTCAGTGTGATGTACAACTATGCTGTAACGTTAAAGGCAATCTGAAGATTATTGTTCAGACGTACCAGGCCAACAAGCCTTTCTAAGGGACGACCATAGCCAGACACACATCCCTGCCCCCACTGCACTGTTTATTTATATCTGGACATTAGCCGGTTTTTGTGCTTAAACTAACGAGGTCATCAAAGTATGATGCTACACTCTGGCAAGGAGAGGGCCAGGACTGCCAGAGGCTAAGAAAGGAATAGAAAAAGGAAAGGAAGAGTTTAGAATTCCTCTCCATCTCCCTCCCCCTACCGCCCCCTCCATCCCTCCCTCCATCCCGTCTCATTGTGGAGCCCCATATGCTGAAGGACACAGGCGAGAGGCTTTGTGGGTTTTAGGAAGGGGGGGGGCCTCCTCGGCTCCCGCTGTCTGCTTACTGTATCTCGGTCACGTCTCGTGTTTTAATCAGACAGTTACCGTAGGTCTCCTCTCTCTCGCTCCTTCCATCCCTCCATCCTCCCCTGTTCTCACCGGTCTGTCACTCAATGGGGTGAGAGAAAGGGGGAGAGAGAGAAAAAGTGCCGCTGTCCTTAGACATCCTCCAGCAATTTTTTGTATTTATTTTACTGTTGAAACGCGATATCCCAAGTATAAATACGTTAAAGTACACACACTGTGAAATTCAAGTGGTTGGTCTGATAGGAAGTCGTGATGTCATCGTCCTCCCCCTTGTTTGAGTAACAATGGAGGAGCAATAGAAAACAAAAGAGGAAAGACCCACCCCCTACTTACCTTATGTCATGACTTACCTGGGCCTCCTATTGAGATGTGCCTTTTGTAAAGTAAATCAGGTGCTAAATTAGGTGAAAAGGAGGCTGGAGTGACACTTTATAAAGCCTGATAGAAAGCGGGGACTTGCATAGTGAGTATGAGCTGTCTACTTGTCATCGCCATCACAGCAGCAGCACAGAGGAGAGAGGCTGGCTGGAATCTTAAGGTACTTTTCATGTCTGCTCCACAGTTGTCCATTTCAGCCCCTATTCTTGTCAGTTCTCATTTTAAACTAGGGATGCACGATATATCGGAATCGGACGATATTAGCTAAATATGCCGACATCAGCCCGATGTCTAGTTTAACGCCGATGTGCAAAACCGATGTCAAAGCTGACGTGCATACCTATATAACGTAGGTACATGACGTAATGACGCCACATTAAAATGTAGCGCTACACGTGCAACACAGCATTCCTAACCTAGCCCACAATGTCTGCTGTGTGGATCGAGCAGTCATTTGAAAGTGTAAGAAAATTTCAGCGAGACAACTCAAATGCCAAGATAATGGAATTCATTGCCCTTGACAATCAACCGTTCTCTGTCGTGGGTTATGTTGGCTTTCGCCGACTGGTCGAGCACCGATACACTCTACCAAGTGCGCTATTTTTCAGATGTTGCCTTACCGGAGTTACACAGTAATAGCGTCACTGCTATTAGCTTCACAACTGACATTTGGACCAGCGATATCAGCCCTCGAGGATTTCCTACTGAAGAAAGTCATATTTCATGCTCATGAATGTCCTGGTTGTTATACCGCTGCTGCCATTTCAATGGCATTTGAGAACATGTTTGAAACTTGGAAACATGAACACACTAGCTAGCTCCATTCGAACAACTGACTCGAGAAATAAGCTCATCAACTGCGCCGGCAGCAGACGTGATACCCTCTGTCATGGCATTGAAACGCCTGCTCAACAAAACTACCGACACAGGCTGTGAACAAGCGATTCGGTGGCATTCTCTCTTTACTGTGTCGCCACCATGCTCGATGCTATGTACAAGGACCGCTACTTTGATGCAGACAAGAAACAGGGTTTACGTGAAATGTTACATACACAGCTGGACAAGATGGAAACGGACACAGTGACAGCGCGCACCGAGAAGAGGCGCCACGGACAGACAGAGCTGAAACTTCACTGCTTGACATGTATGATGAAATCCTGGTTGAGAATGAAACAACTGAACAAAAGAACAACGAAACAACACAGCAAGTAAGAGAAAGAAATAGGTGTTGATTATGTTTTACTGGTAATGGGGACATATGTAAATACCAACAAAATAACTTTTTGGTTTGTGTGTGTGTGTAACCTTTATTTAACTAGGCAAGTCAGTTAAGAACAAATTCTTATTTACGATGATGGCCTACCCCGGCCAAACCCGGACGACGCTGGGCCAATTGTGCGCCGCCCCACTATGGGACTCCCAATCACGGCCGGATGTGATACAGCCTGGATTTGAACCAGGGACTGTAGTGACGCCTCTTGCATTGAGATGCAGTGCCTTAGACCGCTGTGTGTGTGTGTGTGTGTGTGTGTTAACTATTTAACTGTACTAGAGTGCTTAAAAGGCAGCTAAAATGTTAAATATCGGTTATTGATAGCGTGTTTTTTGGGGGGGCAAGGAAAATCTGATATCGGTATCGGCCAAAAATGTCATATCAGTGCATCACTATCTTAAACCTCATCCCATTTAGTCCGCTGTCGTCCTCACCGGCTCACCCAAACAGATCATCATAGCTAGCTATTGAACACGACTATGTATGGACAAAGTTCATAGAATTATGTCCCTAGATGTGTACAGTGTTTATTAGTGGCTGTGCCTGGCTTTTGTTGTAGACAAGGCGTCGGACGAGCCGGAATATCAAAGAGCAAGAGGAGCAGCTAAACTAATGCATCAACCCTGTGCTGTTGGGCACCAGTGTTCCCATTTCCCACTAGCCTCTCCCCCCTTCTGAGCCATGCTGTGGAGCGCATTGCCATGGTTAACGTTGAGTGACAACCCCCTGCTGATAGCCAGGTAGTCTCCATGGATACGCCAGGTCATTAAAAGGGAGCTGGGGAGCGGCGGCTTTGGCTGGCTGGTATCGACCTGACAGACACTGAAATAAAATGGCCCTGTGGCCCCGTGCCAGCCCCCGTCTGACCCTGGCCCTGGCACTGCATGGACCGGCAGCTCTCCTTACAGCCCCTGGGCTCACTCACTCCCTGTGGAAATGGAGACCGTAGATAAATGATTAGCGGCAGCTTTATGCATTTCCCAGTCCCTGTCCTCATGAGTGAGTATATGAACAAGTTTTCATGAGCTGGTGGACATTTTGTGCCGTAATGCTGTTGTAGTGACTGTGTAAGTCTTGGAATGCATAGAGCGGTTTATCCGTGGTAAGACTGCTTACACTGAAGAATGACCAAAGCCACTTTGGATAATATGATACTCGGCTAATATGACATCCTTTGTGTTTCTACAGAAGCTAATTTGTTTTATTGATTTCACTGATTTCACTAATTCGTTTTATTGATTTCACTGATTTCACTAATTTGTTTTATTGATTTCACAAATGTTTTTTAAATACCAGACTGCCAGTCCATATTAACTACATTCTTGACGGTGCTCACTTGGCTTCACACATTTCAAAGATGGCCGCCACCTGGCTACCCTTTTCAGAAGAATCTCGCTTGCGGTTTGAAACTGCGAGGTGAGGAGGGGTGGGGGAGGTGGTGTTTCACAAGGGGGTGGGGGAGGTTTTGACTCTGTCGGCAGCCCCTCCCTCCAGGCGCTTGCTGCAACAACAGGAACCTCATGGCGAAGACTGAACAAACCCATGCCGTATATAAATAACCTGGTGGCGGGCATCTGGGAATCTCCTGGAAGGTGGCACAGGCAAGAGAGGCAGCACGTTCTCTTGATTCGAACATGCAGTTATAAACGCTTTTGTCCTGTCGCCAGGGCCCACAGGGGCCTCCCTGCTCTCTTCTCTCCTCCTCCTCCACTTCCATCTCTGGGAGAGAGCAGTGACAAGAGGCTGTACGGGTTCAGTTCACACAAGGAGCTCAGTGATGAACAGGACTCACCTTGAGAAAGCAGCTTTTTATGGCATTGGACTCAATATGCAATAAAAGGGACTTGTCGGAGGAGTGTCGTCTGTCTACTTTATTGTGTACTATAGTGGCATCTCCCTTTACATGAGAAGAGCGGTCAGCCAGCCAAACACCCTTCGGTGACCCTCCAAAAGGTAGCTGGAGTAAACGAGAGAGAGGAGAGGAGGGAAAGAAATGTGTGTTTGGGGGCTTTGTGGTGTGCAGAGCTGAGAGGAAAGGTTATCCTTTCAGAAGACCGATAAATGACTGGGTGTGTGTCTGATTGCAGTGCGGCGCTAGCGTGATGTAAGGTCTTACAGTTGGGCAGGGACTGTATTGGAGCATGATGGTCGTCGTCTCGCCACAGCTTGGAATGCGAGACAGCCCTCTTTCTCCTCCACTCTGGGCCCCTCTCTCAGTCCCCCAATGACTGTATACAAATGGACAAAGCCATCGATGACGTAACACCATTCATTCCTATGTGAAGACTCAATAGCGCATTTGAAGCCAAAATAAGTCAGATGGCGTCTCATGGAGACATAACATGTGCAGTTTGAGCTACTCCAGGAAGTGGAGTTGCAGGCTAGCTCAGTGCTGCCTCCTCTTTTTAAGTAACTCCAGCTGAAGGCCGACCGGGGTACTGCAAGCTGAATAGCAACTCAATTATCCTTATAATTTTTTCTGTGTGATTTATAAAATAATCGGTTCAAGGACGTGCATCTGGTGTAATAGAAGCAATTATAGGTACCCTGATTGTCTAAGAATTAGTCTTTTATTTACACGAAGATTGACATTTTCCCATTCACTACAATGGGGGATCCTGTTTTTGACAAACAATGCCTGCAGTACTGCGGTCGGCCTTGAACTGTGTGGCTTTAATAAGAGGGGGCAGTCGTTCTCCCCTGCTATCCCCTTCTCTAACTCTTTGTCCCTCTCTTTCCCACTACTTTCTTCTCTATTTTCTCCTCCCATGCCCATTTTCACTCCCACACTAGAAATCTAATTGTGTCCTCTAGAATTGAGAGAAACATGTATTTAATTAGGCTAGATGTCATTTGAACTGGAGCCCCAAGGTAAGAGTCTGTTACACAACTACTTTTGGATCTTTTTATAACTTTGTGTACAGTTCTAACAGTCAACGTTGGGGGTGTTCTTGAATCAAATGCCTGCATACTTTCTCTATTTTTGGATTCAGCACTCTCGCTTTGTTCCCACCCTTTCTGGTAGGGTTTTCATTTCGACATTGGCTGCTGAAAGCATGTTACCTTGGCTGTGATGTGTTTGGTAATCATATCTGTATGAAACCCTCTGGCCCAGCCCAGCGCTGTGTACTGCCGTGGCTGTTGTTGTGTGGGTAAGTAATCCCAGCAGGGCTCGCTAGCCGGGGCGTTGTTTACCGTGTGTTCTCCCCTGACGGAGGTGAAGAGGTGCTGAGCTGTTGTTTGTCGAGGGCTCAGCGGGCTGTCTCAGGGCTGCAGAGATAAGGGCATGACTAAGCAGTGGACAGAGAGAGAAGAGAGGGGGGGAGCGATCGACAGAGGCTCTGCACTGCTTATCTGGATCTTTGTGCTCCAAGGCCCGGCCCGCCCCTCTGACTGAGCTCTCCGGTGGGTGACCTTGACAAGAATGTTGGATTATTATTGTAATAAATACCGCTCTGGTGGAATGGCCCGGAGGTCAGGAGGGGAGGGAGGTAGGGAGGGAGGAGACGAGGCGGGAAGTAGGGAGAGAGGGAAGAGGGAGGGAAGGGAGGGTGCAAGGGGGATTTCCGGTATTTTCCACAGCACAGATGGGACTTTGTTGAAACATGTCGCGGGGAGACCGGTCGGGTGAGAGCAGCAGATTGGCCTCTCAGTTTGGTGTCCCGGAACTGTTTACTACTACTACTACTTCACCGCTCCAGCAGCAGCCATGTTGTTTTTCTCAGTCTACCCATCTACCATCTGGATTTGTTCAAGGAAAGCCTGGGAGTTGTGTTTTTGGGATGGGGCTTGACTGAGGCGCACTGCGTGTGACTGGCATTCCTTTGGCTTAATTAACTCCCCGGCAACAGAGCTAACAACCCTTTCATAGAGTTTTAATTTTTTTATTTTTTTTATCAAGAATCTCCAGCTCATCTGAAAATGTAAGTGCTCTGTTCATTTTGCTACTCGGTGTGGGGAAAAGGATGTTGTACAGTACGGAGATCGGAACTACTGTGAAATTACACCCTTGTGAACGGGATGTGTGAAGATTTCAAGTGGCCATGCTTTTGGGGGGTCGTTGGGGGGCCCTTTTGAGTTTGGTCTCCTCCCATTACCACCAGCACACAATACCAGGCAGAGGCCCCAAGCCAGCCAGCCACCGTCCGAGTTGAAGGGGGAGGGGTAGGGCAACAGGCAGGCGAGGGGAGGGGAGGGAGGTCATCAGCTAGGCTTGTGTTACGACCAGAGAATAGAGGAGCAAAAACCTGCTGGGTTCCAGCCAGCCAGACAGTTCTCAGACAGGAAGGTACTGCTGTAGTCAACCGTGTCCCTTTTCTTAATACACCACTGAGCTGCCAGTTCCCCCAAGCACTAACTCTCTCAGGTAGCAGCAAATTCTCAATTGGCTCTCCTCGAGAGGAAAGAGACAGGCAAGTGGGAGGCAGAAGGGGTGTCAACTATTTTTTCCTCTCTCTGCATATGTAGTCAGAGTTGCTGTGCACAAAGCCTTGTATGCCCTTCCGTATGAACTGAATAAAGACGTCAAGCCATTCGTGAAACTCTAGTTCAGTTATCAGGCAATCTAAGGTCTTTTTCAGCTTGCTTTGCTACCTTCTGGTTTCATGCAGGCTCCTGTCCCTGAATACTGATAAGCCGGAAGGCTTTCTCTCTCCCCCTCTCGCTCACTCACTCTGGCTCTTTCTCACTCTCTCGCTCCCATTCCCTTTCTCCCCCTCCCTCTCTCCCTCTCCCCCTCTCTCCTTCTCCCTTCCCTCTCTCTCTCCCCCTCCCTCTCTCCCCCGCCCTCCCTCTCTACTCCCTCCCTCCCTCTCTCCCTCCCTCCCCCTCTCTCTATCTCTCTCCCCCTCTCTATCTCTCTCCCTCTCTCTCCCCCTCTCTCTCTCTCCCTCTCTCTCTCCCCTCCCTCTCTCTCTCCCCCTCCCTCCGCCTCTCTCTCCCTCTCTCTCCCCCCTTTCTCTCACCCTCTACTCTCTCCGTGAAACACTATTTTGCTTGTTATGCCGTCTGTAGAAAAGCTTTTCCTCCCCGCTGTCTCTGGTCATATTACACCCAGTAGTCCGGGCTGTGTTCTCAGGGAACACAAACACTTCTCAGTGTGTCTACTTACTCTCTCTCTCTCGCTCCCTCTCTTGTACTCTGTCCTCCCTCCCTTTCTCTGATTCTTTTTTCACGCATGGGCTCAAAAGCAAAGAGGCATCGGAGGTGGAGCTGGCAGCGATCCATCAAGGCTGAAACTAGGGCGAGCAAAGGGAAATGTAACCTAAACGGCAGGCTAAACCAAAGAGCATAGCCTCTCAGTAAGTAGAGACACTGCCTTTGTACGCTCGGCGGAGTAGCTGGTGACTCCCCTGCCCTGCACACACAGCGCCTTTTCCACGTTCTTTTTAAACGGGCATAATGTAGGCGTCGACAATGTCTCGTGAAAACTCGAGTCCTGCAACAACGCCGTTTAGCCGGGGGGCCGAGAGCATTAAATCAAGGGTTTGCTTCCATTTCCTCGTTTTTTTTAATGTTGTTTTTTTGTTGTTGCCTGAGTGCACACTCGTAATCAGGCAGCCTGCGCTGTGCTTCGGTGCCTCGGCTTTCAACTCTGAACAGAGCCCATTGTTGTCTGATGTCTGTGTTAGCCGAGTGTGCTTCTAGGCTGTCTCTCCAATCATGCAGCCTCAACCCACAGAGAAGAGGCTAAAATGCCTAGCCGCCTAACCACAGAGACACCCAAGAGTAGCAGAAATTGACGACGGTAGCTTCGTACAGTTGAATGCATTAGAGCAAACGAGAGCTGTCGTAATGACTATTCCTAGCCGCAGTGATAATAACGGTTTAATTGCATAATGTCTAGGGCTAGCGTTGTCTCACTAACAAGCCGCTGCGTTCAATTGTTTTGTTGAACCAGTAATTGGCCATGTGATCTATAATTGACAGTAATTTTTGGTTCAGCCACTGGCTATAGGCCTTCTGTAGCTCAACATTGAACAATGCCCCCCCCCCCCTCCCCCGCTCTGTTGTCAAGTGCCTCCTACTCAGTCGAGGCCTCTGCTGAATTGTCGAGACCAGGCTATTGGCTGCTTGCAAAGTACAGGTGTTGTCGGGGTTACCACCAGTCCTTGCTTCCTCACAGCCACTATCTCTCTCACACACTCCCTGTCTCGCTCTTTCGTGTGCACACACACACACACACACACACACACACACGACACACACACACACACACACACAACTACAATTGAATTGTCATCGCCACAGGCAGTAAAGAAAGGCATCTCTTTTGTTAAGCACCTTCTGTGGCAGCAGGAATCCAGTGAATGGACTCTTCAGGTAAGGCCTTGCCAACGATTATTCTCTTTTAAATCAAAGCTGCTTTTGTTTACCATAGAATCACTGCGAATATCAAATTGGCCTCTTTATTGAATTGTTTATTTTTTTATTGTCTTGGCCTAGTTTCCCTTTCTCAAGAGCTGCTTGATTTAAAAGGCCGGAGACTTTGATTTGATTGTGTTTCATTTAGTTCGGTACAGTAACGGTTCTATTTTGGTTTCACTGCCTCGTTGATGTTGTTAGGATGTGTGAGGGCTTGGCGTAGTCTCTTTCCTCTTAGCAACAGGTGAATAGCTGGCTGAGGCTGTTGCTAAGGGCCCGGAGATGAGGGAGGGAGGCTGGATTCTCCGAGCTGTCTGAAGGCACCGCCTCAATCTGCCTCTCCCTTGGTGGGGGGGGGGGGGGGGGCTGTTTGGTGAACCCACCCTCCTCCCCTCAGCATAAAATGGGTCACTGAAGAATACCAGTTCTTCGTAGTCATTGAACAATGCTACTTACCAAGTAAAAAAAAAAAACATGTTTTATTGTCACAGTGAAATTTTCTATGGTCAGCCATAGTTTTGTGGCGCCCCTGGAGCAAATTAGGGTTAAGTGCCTTGCTCAAGAGCACATCGCCAGATTTTTCACCTTTCGGTTACAGGCCCAACGCTCTAACCGCTAAGCAACCTGTCGCCCCTTTTGTGCATAGTAGAAATAATACGTTGCTACATATTGGAAAGAATATTTGATGGCTAGGTATTTAGAATCGGACTTATTGTGATACCGTTTGCCTTTTAAAATCTACTTTGCCGTGGCAGTTTTAATGAATGTCCAACTCTCTCATTAGACTCCTCTTTGAGTTGTGTCAATAATGGTTAAAGGGGTCTGTTGAAGTGGATGTTGACCCTTTGTCTTTCAATGTGGGAGGTGGTGTGATTTGAATTAGCCAGGGCTCAGCTCTTGCTGTTGACTAGCAGGAGGCTCTGCGTGTGAACTGTAAAACAAAGGTTTCTGTAGCGCCCTGGACTGCACGACTCTGTCAGCCATTTCTGCCCGCAAATCTCTCACACCTTCCCTTACCAGTCACTTTCTGTGGTGTGTCTTGCTTTCACCCGCAGCAAGCTCTCCCACGCTCACATACTAAACGTCAACTGGGGAGTCTCAATCATTACCTCACAAAAGGCCTGTTGAACAAATGGGGCTTCCAAGTCTTTTGTGGGATAACGGGAACTATGTTTCTGTTAAACCATGCCTTTTTAAACATGGCAGTCTCTCTGTGCTGTTTCTGCAGTCCCATTTTAAGTCACTTTCATCATCAGTTACAGAGTGCCTGAGAAAACATGGCAGTTTGGTTTCATTCCTCTCAAAGGGGAAGGAGAGAAAAAAATGGTCAAAGGCCATGTAATTGTGGGATGCATGTTTGAGGAGGCGTACTTTTAGCTGGCAGCCATATGCTGGCAAGCAGCATCTTTTCTTGAAGATGTTTTCTGTCCTCTAATGAGACACCAGGCAATTATGAATAAACTGCCTCCTCCATGAATCTAGGTTACAAGGGGGAGGGTTCAGTGTAGCCATGCCTGGTTTACTCAGTGGGGCTATTAATGTGTTGGTTGTCTTTTGTTGTTTTTTCTTCTCTCCTCTCTCTCTTCCTCTCTCTTCAGTTTGAGGCTTGTTCTTGGGCTTAGAGAGTTGCTTGGAGACAAACAGAAACCCCCCCATCGCTGCTTTTCACTTTCGACTCTGTGGGCTTTTGCTGGTTTTCTTCTTCTTCTTTTTTTTCATGACGTTTTTTTCTCATGCTAGCGTTTAGTCATTTTCCACTTCTCTGTCTCTCTGAGGTTTTCAGTCCAGACAACGCAGCATGTCATTTAAAAAGACCACATTTGGTCACAGGAAACTGGCAGGCGTTCTCTCTCCTGTGTCGTTTTGTTTTGACAGCGCTGTTAGGCCTGTTCCATGAGAGACTAGGGAGGGGGCAAAGCTGGTTGAGAGTGCTTGGAAGGCTGGTTGAGAGTGCTTGGAAGGCTGGTTGAGAGTGCTTGGAAGGCTGGTTGAGAGTGCTTGGAAGGCTGGTTGAGAGTGCTTGGAAGGCTGGTTGAGAGTGCTTGGAGCAGACTATCCCGACCACTCAATTTGGTGCCTCCAGTGTGGTCACCAGAGCGGCTACCAGGGCCCAGGGAAACTCAAATTACAGGCAGCTTTGGGTTTCCATGAATCAGATTTTCAATCAATCCTCCTCTCTAATTATAGGCAAGGGCAGTTAGTGCCCGATTTGTTTTACGGCCCCCGTGGTATGGCCTTCTTCAGAATGTTCTGGCCTGGTGCCGGCTAGCTCAACATCAACTGTGTAACCACTCACAACATTAACACGGACTGCTCATTCCCCTTTCTGCGCAGACTTGTTAGGAAAGTAGTGGGTTTTACAGACCACTGTCTAGGCTTCTGACCATATGGATTCCTCTGACACTGAGATATCAATATTTAGACTCTTCTTATCGGAGGATCAATGGCGGTAACAGTATTGACTGTTGTTTCTGGGCATATGAGAAATGCAAAGTATGCTACTTCTGGTAATGTTCCGTGGTCGAAGTCTGTTTTAGAGATCGGACACCCCATGATATTAGTTTGAATCTGTCCTGTCCAGATCTCTGGGTTGTGTGTTTGTCAAATGCTATTTGGAGTCATGTTGAGTGGCTGTGTGAATCGTGTCAAATAGGAGCTATGTCAGTGTGTCAGGTGTTGAGCAGTCCTCTAGTCCTATCATCTGTGCATGACTCATCACTTCTCCCCCAAGTGCTGGTGTGGGCATGCTCAGTGGACCCAGTGTGGGTGAAGGGAGGCATGTTGGGTAATGGGCACAGATTTACACAGTATCACCACAGCACAGTGATTAATTGCACTGTGTCCTGCAAAGGACAGCGTCTGTGTGAAATGGCCGCCCCCCTAGATTTTCGAAACTCTGGTACTGCTAGTGCAGTGAATAAATTGTGGTAACCTTTGATCTGGAGGCAAGCTCGTTAAAAGGATGTAACCTACATTTATAATGTTTGACATGCACAGGGAAGCCGTTCGGCATGCCAACTCGAACACAGTCCTTTTTTGTTTTTGCACGGTCTTCCACCTCCTGGGTTTTGGTTCAATGGTGGACTTTAGGCTACGAAGCTAAAGTCAGTTGACACACTTAGTTACCCAGGGCGTCAACACCCACCGCCCCTCCAAAAAAAACAAAAAAAGTCCATTAGGCCAATGACTGTTATGACTGGTGGTGTGAAAGTGTTGCTTTTATGGGGAGAAGTCATAGTCCAAGGTCTTTATTTGTTTTTTAATACCGTGACTGTTATACTTGGTGAAGAGAAGTCTTGCTTTTTCTGCCAGTTTCAGAAAAGGGAACATTATCAAGCCTTTTCATGATCTGCATCAAAGTGACAAAGGCCGTTTGGGAATGTCTAGATCAAAAGAGGATGCCTGGAAGTCATCCTCTTTGAATTGCCTGAACTTTTAAGTCCTCACTGCCTGCTTGTTTACATAGTTGGGATTAGAGCTCCTAACCTGAAAGGCTGCTTAGAGAGAGGTCCGTCTAAACATAGCGTGACATTAGTTCAACTTTGTCAACACCAACAGGGTTAAGTTGAAAGGTTGCGAGTGATTGATGAAAGATGCACTTTGATCTCTCCATGCCATGCTATTTCTACACCTTTACAAAGATTAAGTGAGGTGTCTCTTTTCAGTTAGGTGTTTAAAATACTGTCCTCGAGGCGGGGAAGAAAAGTAAGGTCCTTGAATATATTAGTGTTACTTAGCATTCTGGTAGTAAGGTATCCCAGGCACGTTGCCACGTTTATGTCAACAGGTGCATCAGTTAATGGTGGGGTCAGAGAAGGGGAAGGTCATGGTACGGTGAAAGGTGTGTGACTGATTTGAATTTAAGCCTGTAAAAACATGGAGAAGGCCTCCAATCAGTTCACATTAGCCTTGAGGCCAGTGGACCAAGACAAATGTATTCTCAAAGAAGTTATTGAGAATTGTTGCTTATTTCCCTATTCTTGTTCACTTCTAATTTGCGTCAAGTAATTTATTTTCCTTTTTTTAGTTTCTAATACTTAGCATAAATGTTGACGCAGGCTTTTTGTAATATCTCACCTGTCCATCGATATAATAGTGTCCAAAATAATATTGCGGTATCCATATCGTTTTCCTCCATCGCTCTCTCTGTTTTTGTTTCTAGGCAAAGGGCACTTCTCTCCCCTGTCATTATGACGAAGGGGGACTTGTATGGCAGATGTATTTTCCCTCCCCTGATGTTACTGGAGACTCTTGACACGGCCTGAACTCTGCTCCCTCACCACTGCCTGACTCCGACCTCCCCAGCAGGGACGGGTCACCCCCCTCCGAGAGGGATGTTGGGAAGGTGACATCACCCACCCGGGGGCCTCAGGGATCTGTTCCTGAACCTGAAACACTTACCCGGCAGCGGAAAGGAGGGCGTGGGGGCGCAGAGGAATGTTCTGGGAACTCGATGGAATTGAGGCTGTAACACACTCGCCTGCCAAAACCTAATTTTGTGTTCCGTGGGGGGGGTTCCATTCCTATTATACCAGTCGTCTTCTGCCGCAGACCTTTTCCATACCTCTTTTCCCCCCTTCCCCTTGTTTTTGAGTGATTGTTTTCCGCCTCTGAAAGGCTGTCTAAGGGAACATTGATTCTCCTCACTCTGCCAGGGTGAAAGTGGATATGGTTGTTTGATGCTTTCCAGACCACTGGATTGTGGGGACCCTTAAGATAATGCCCAGGGGCTTAGCAGACCGAGGGTCTGGTCTTTTGCAGCCAGCAAAATGACATGTGGAAAAACAGTCATGAGCACGGGTGTTACCCCTTAAAAGGCTTATAAAGTAAAGGGCTGTTCACTTTTTCCCATTTTGGTATGGCCTAATTTGCTTCGTGCAGCTGTATATTGATATAAAGACAATATTTACCAACTGAACAGCGATGTGGTTCTATTGGAACCTATGCCTATTAAGGGCACAAAATGATTTAACTTTTCGATCAATCTCAAATGCTTTTTACCTAGTAGGCCTACATCTCCACAGCAGTCTTTACGTAAACATGGCACACTGCAACAATTTGGATTTGCAATACTTAAATCATATGTTGAACAGTAAAAAGAAGCCCATAAATGGTTTATGTTTGGGATTAAACTGTCTGTCGTTGGACAGACGCAATCCGTTTACATCTTCAGAGTCCCAGTTGCAGGGTGTGGACAAAGCACATGGTGTGTGTGTGTGTGTGTGTGTGTGTGTGTGTGTGTGTGTGTGTGTGTGTGTGTGTGTGTGCGCGCAGGCTTGGCGAAGTGAATACTTTGCAGAGAAAAACGACCACTAATAGTGAACTTGAGCCCACAAAAGGAGAAACCGGTCCAGGAATAGTGGATGTTTTTGTTGTAGGCTTCGGGCTGGAGCTACCACTGAGGTTTTGTATCCATTTAGATTTCTGCTTTCCCCGGCTAGAGACTGGGCCTCCCTTCTTTTTTGCAAAGAAAAAGTGTATGCATAGGCAGGGTTTCTGTTTGGCAGTCTTTTCCTGGTGTCTCCACTTAAGCTTTCGGTTTGTGTTTGGTGGTCTCTCCCTCCAGTCGTAAGCATCTTTGGTTTGGAATGATCTGACGCTAGGGTATGTAAGCATGCTTTTGGTCGACGGTTGGAAGAATTCCTCTTCGACCACTACTGTTTTCAGGTTCGCTTTCTTCTCTGTGGAGCCTACACTTGCAAATAAGCGTTAGCCGTTAGCTTATGATAAGATCTAGCTTGTTTTTCCATACGCATTGTCTTGTTAGCCGACAACAGCAAATAAATACTCAACTGTGTTCTGAGCCTCTGGCATTGAAAAATGTGGTTTGTCTTTACAAGCATCAGTTTCATGAGAGCAGCACAAGGAGGACAGGTGGCTGAGCACGATGCCCTGACTGTAATCCCCCAGTAATCCGGTCTGAGGCCATGGGCTCACTTACTTCTCCTCAGCCTGATTAAACAGGGAGATATGACTGTAGCTTTACAGTGGGCTCAGTCTTCAGGTTCTGAAGGGCAACAGGTTTAGGTTTGAGCAATTCGCCCTGTGATTCTGTAGGCTTTATAAAGGTGGAGAGAGTGAAGTCTTGCTCATCTCAGAATTGGCAGAATGAACTCTTTCCCTGCAAGGTGTGGGGTGATGAGTCACTCAGACGGTGCGGTTCTCGCCAGGCCCCGGAATGAGAGAGCGTGACTCCACACAGAGCCCTCGCAAACAGTGTGGTCGTCAGATTTTTTTTTTTTAGCAGCCAGACTGTAAATCCAGGGAGCTGCAGTCGTGACCAGCACGGTGATGGAGCGAACGAGAGAGAGACATTGAATTTAGCATCGAAGGACAACCACTGAGTGAGTGATCACACAACCACAGGAGTTTCCCCAGACTGGAGGATTTGGCTTTGACTGATGAAGTAGTGCTCTCTTGGATGCTAATCATAGACGAGCCCTTCTTGTGTGTCAGCCTGCCAGCCTTGCTGAAACAACATCCGCGACTGGCTCAATTACAGTAGCGCCACAGCAACAATCACTATGTAAATTCTGAAAAGACAAGACTATCCAAATGCATTTCAAATGTACCCTCCCCCCCCAACCCAATCTATATGATGCACTCCGCAGTCATCTCCAGCGCCATCTCTGATATTCAGAGGGCTCAATGATATCCTTGACGACAAGGGCCTTTAAGAGGCGGTCCCAGAGCTCCCTGGGCTGCTGGAGGCACCAGCTGCTGCTGCCTGCCGCTCCAATTAAAAGCTCCACTTCTCTCGGCTCAATTCATTAGGGAGCTTGTTGCTTACCGCCGAAACACGCGGCGAGAGTAACAATCCCAACAAACGGCCCCTAAAAAGTCCTTTTGTGACCGTCCTCGCCTACACCCCTCTCTCTAGTTTCTACAACTGCCCTTTCTCGAATGCTCGCTCACAATAGAGCCTCTTTGCCGAGTGGGCTGCCACCTGGAAGAGTCAAACAGAAGCGGTTATGTAAATACCTCATGTCATCCACCACCTAGGTGTAGAAGTCATTAATGGTGGTTTTATCGCCGACACGCGCGTATCGTTGCCCCTTCCGTGGTGGCAGCGTGTCAAACTCCCCCCCACGTTAGTGTGAAGTGTTCTTTTCAACATAGGTATTTTCTGTCACTCAGATAATGGCTTGTATTCACAAAAATCTCCTTTAATACAATGCTTTAAGACGCTTCAAATTTTGTGGAGTTAGTGTTTGCCTCTTCTTCAATTGTGTTGTATTTTACCATACACAGCAAGACGGGTTGGTTTTTATTCCAATTAATTAGGCTCGCCAGTCAGTAAGCAACGCTGTCATGGGGGGTTTGTTTGGAGCCTAATGAGGGTATGATGTAGAGTCAAGCTCATCAGTACTCGCATACTCGCAGCACATCTGTTGTTGTGTAAATTAGGCCGAAGCTCATGACAACTCACTGTAGCCTACACACCACCTTCCAAACATACAAGTCAACCTTGACATCACTTTAGCCTCTAGAGTACAAACAGTACTACACAATCCCTAAATAACAGGTGTGCTCTGAAAAGTTGACAACGTAAGCAGTGCCGTCACAGGGGTTTGCCTACGATAAGGGCGTACGTTCTCGAGAAATGAGTGCTGCGGATACTGGCTATGATTTCCATTAATACAGACAGAGGTATGTTTACTAGGTGGTTCGGTTGACTGACTGCCCCAGTAGTTTTCAGCACCCTGCTCCACTAGCTCCAGGGCTTATTGCGTTGTTTGTTCACAGGTCGTTGCCCCCCCCCCCCCCCCGGGAAAGTGGTGGGAACAAAGGGCCAGCCCTATTTTCTCTCTACAGTGGTGAGGGAGGCCATCTGCGGATTGGCCTTGATTGAACACATCCTCGTTGATTAGCCCTGCGTTTCAGCAGTGTGAAACGGCCCCATCAGCTCCTCCTTGGCTAGCTCCAGGATTTATTATGTTGGCGTCTGGAATCAGGAATCCGTCACAGCGCGACCTTCGCCTGGTTTCTCCAAGCAGTATTATCGTGTGTTCAACCTTTCTCTTGAAGCGCTTAACACACAGGCTTTTCCCAAAGGCTGTAAATTGAAACCAGGTTGACTGAAGTGGATTAGGGAGTCTCCGCTTGTGATGATAATCATTTGGTGGGTGCTTATATTTGTCTTATTTCACACATGTACAAGTGTGTGTTATACACGTGTGAGTTGGAAATGTGTTGTTCATATCCAACTCCCACTAAGACACCCTCGGAGAGTGGTGTCACGGCCAGGTTCAGCCATTATCACCGGTGACCCTGGAGAAATTAGAGTTAAGTGCCTTGCTCAAGGGCACATTGGAAGATTTTTCACCTTTGTCGGCTCAGGATTCGAACTAGACACCTTTCAGTTACTAGCACAATGCTCTAACCGTTAGGCCACCTGCCACCGTACATGCACCTTCCTCACTGCATTGTAAGTAAACACCAAACAATTGCAATGTCTTAAACAATTCTCCCTAAAGTCCCATCAATACTCTTGTTGAAATAGCATTCATACGATGGGTGTAATTTTAGGAGTAGTCTTACTTGTACATATTTTCACTTACCTCACGGAATGGCAGCTACTGTTAAGTAAATAGGAAGACCTCATTACATAAAGTATACGCTCATTGTTGACGTTTCTCACAACGTATGGATTGATCTACTGCACTGTTTTCTGTCTTCTTTGGTGTTTTGGTTTTGGTAACACCACTGTATGGAACATAAGTCTAGTACTGCAATGTCAGTCTGTTGTTCTCCCCGCTATGCTTGGGTTTGATTTCACGGTAAAAGAGATCTCTTACTAAATGCTGCACTTTCATGTGTGGGGCGAGTCAATAAACACCACTAATTAGATTGCCAAGTTGGCTCCCCGCGCAACCGTGAGCGACAACTAGCAATAACATTTGCAAAATCAAATGGCTTCAGAAACTGAGAAAAAAGAAAAGGAAAAAGGGTGCTTTATTACAGCCGTAGCTTATGTTTTAATGATTCAGTGCACTTAAATGTCCTCAGCCATGAATAATAATCATGGAGGATGGTAATGATCCCCACCATCAAGGTTAAATAAGCTAGCGGAGTACTACTTCCACCACGGCTCGCTGAATATGGCTGACTAGCTCACACAGCAGGAGAAGAAGGTATCCCAGCTAGACCCCCCCTAAAGCCAGCTCTTTAGATGAGGTGACTCTAGCCGATTCTCTTGTCCCAATAGTGGGTTGCAATGAGTGACCCGTGGACATGATCCAAACAAATCCAGATTCCCCCAGGATGAAATTTCCCTTTCAAAATAACCCAGGCATCCAGGCGGGTTCAGTGGGTTTGTGAGAGGCTGAGAGCTCAGGTCTGAAGGGGAAGCAGCACTGTCAGTGCTGCAGCTGAGCCAGTATGCTGAAGAGAAGGGGAGGGGGGCACCGCAGGGGGGTTTCAATTTCTATGACCCTCATCTTCAATGGGCAACATTGACACAGCAGGGGAAATGCCGCAGCTGCTGCCAACAACAAGCAAAGACTGCTACTGACTACCACTGTATTAGAGCATCTAGCCTAATCATTTCTTGCCACCCTACACATTTTGTTGTGCCTATCGTAATGTAGGCCGGCCCCCTTTGTGTGGACATAGACCACATTAAACATATCGATCTCAGCTTTGTTTATCACGTTATCTCTAATCAAAATTTCTCCTTTCTCCCGGTGCAGATGGAGTCTCTGGTCTCCACGCCCAGCCCTCCACCCCTCCATCTCCTGGCGCCGGTGGGCAACCGCAACGAAAGCATCGCCTCGCCCTGTGAGCAGATCATGGTGCGCACTCGCTCAGTGGCGTCCAACACGACGGACGTGGCCCTGGCCACTGATCCCGAGTGCCTGGGGCCCTGCGAGCCCGGGACCAGCGTCAACCTGGAGGGCATTGTCTGGCAGGAGACCGAAGACGGTAAGGACTGAACTCTGGGCAAAGGGAATACAGGGATAAACAATGTGTATGGATTTTTTTCTTCTTTTTGTGGAAAAAGGAAATGTTGGCTGGGATTTATTTCATGATGAACCCTAGTTCAGTGGTTTAAGTGTGTGCTCACCCACTGAAATCCTTCGGCCTATATTTTATGTAGGACGTCCCGATAAAAGGTCCAAGATGGAGGGGAAAAGCAAGATGTTCTGTTTTCGTTTATCCTCTGCCATAAATAGGCTTCATCTGGTATGAGAACTGTAAGCCCTCCTTGGATGAATAATTCATTGATTAATGCAAAAGAGACATTCTTCAAAGAGGTGCATTAGGCGGTTATTGTAGTTACACCATCGCCTACAATTGGAGCTAGCTTATCAGCATTCTGAGGGCCAAGGGTCTTGTCTGCTTCATTGTGTGTTCTCACAGTGAGCCGGTCTACCCTCAGTACTTTGCTCCTCTTCCCTCTTCACTCGCTTGGTAATGGAGAAAGGAAGCAGAGGCAGTCGACGACTCGACGAGAAATTGCCTCAGCCGCCTCCTCTTTTTCATCACCACCGGCAGCACTTAGCCATTACAGATTTGAAACCTCATTTCACAAAAGCTTCAGGTCTCTCATTGGGAGCAATTCCCCGGCGCAGGAACAGCTAGCCCGCCTGCTCCGACATGCTCTTCCCCCACAGGGCCGCTAATGTGTTTAAAGTGAAGGACTACTCAGCACACCAGACTGCCTTTAATGATTCAGCGCAGGGGTGGGAGAACACATGGCGCATCCACAGAGTTGCTTACAGTCACTTACAAACCTATCCGATTCCGGAGGAAGGGATAAAAGCAACGCACCCCCATCCTGATACTGAGTGAGGAGGTGCTATCTGCAAGCCACTTACTTCCAACCTCTTTAACGGCCATGAATAAATCAGGGCTCCGGAGTATCTGGAGTTTTATCGGGAAATACATCAACAGAGAGGATCCCAAGGGTGGCTAGCGCCGGGCTGGTCATTTATTCCCCCGCTAATGGCCCTGGTCAGGCTCGCAGCAGCGTATTCAAATGGCCGTGATTTCCTGGCAGCGAACGTTGCCAGGAGGCATTTCGCCGCAGGTGTGCTCGCGTACTCTCGCGCATTCCATCACCCCCACTGCCATGGTGTGACAACACAGTACGCGAACGAACGTGCTCACGCTGGAAATAGAATGCATATGACTGAATGAGAGAAAACAGACGGGCAGTGAGCGTCTATGGCATCATAGCGTGTCAAATTAGAAAGCAAGTCTATTTTTCTCACATCTACGCAGAGCAATGCTGGTAAAATAAGCAGATAAATTGCATGTGTCCTTTGTAGAAAAGGAATGAGAGGAATCATTATCATCTTCCCTATGCTAAGTAGACTAAAGATATAGTTTAAAATGTATTGGGCTGTAAGCTAAGGTTTATCAGTCAAATAGGCTATATATTTGAAAACAATTGCAGCCTACCTGTGTTGATTTCGATCGCATATAGGCTAGGCAGGCTATGGCTGGAATACTCAAGGACTCAAGAGAATACTGTTTACTGTATGTAGAAGAACAAGACTTGGTTGTTTATAAGGCAATGCTTGTCAAATGAGCAAATAAATTGCCAGAAAATAGACTATGCATTGTTACATCTGGAATTGTGACATGTATAGTTAAAGAGTGTCAATTTAGTGTTGATAAGTTTAACTGCCAGTGCCAACAATACATGTTTGTTTAAAAAAAAATTACGCTATGCCCATCTGTGTGGATTTCAATCGCAGGCATTCATTTCACGGTTGGAAAACTCGAGAAACTCAGATTTCAAAAGAGAATACTGTTATGTAGAAAGAACGAGACTCGCTAAATTCTTTATAACCTTCTCGGGTGTATTAGCTACAACTCTCCTCACACAGGCAGGTACGGACGCTACCATAGGACGTACAAGGTTAGTCAAAAGGAACACACAAGGGCTACATAGCGAACATAACAAATACAACTGTTTATTATGGATTGGCATGACAATAAAGTTGGCACGCGCTAGGCAGTGTACGTCGATTGACGCTCTCTCGCGCATACACATTTTGACGCAGTTGACAGCATTTCTCTGTGCGATTTCGGCTTAACTCACAGTTCACCCTGTGGCGGTTGCTGCGGGGGAGCTGAGAGATAGCGACAAGCTGGTTCTCATCCTCCTCATCCCATCCTCCCCTCTCCTATGTCCCCCGCCCTTCTTCCTCCTCTCCCTCTAGTATTGATTCAGTGGCTCGTTTGAGGCTGTCGCCGTGTGGCTCATACGGCATTAGCCGTCCCCCCCAGGACTCTTCCTACCGCAGCAGCAGCTCCCCCCCCTCGCCTGACAAACGCGGAGAGTAAGCACTGGGAGCAGCCTCTCAGATAAACAATAGGCCATCGACATCAGAGGCTCAACAGCATCTGCTTTAGAGCAGGAGAGAGACACAAGGAGAGCAGGCAAGGCAAGGTTACCCCCCCTCGGTGACATCATCTGCCTCTTCACGGATATCTAAGGCGCTAGAGGCTGGCGATTTAATACACGTCGTTAGTCAATATATGCGTATTTTCCCCCTTGTTGGTGTAATTGCACATCACTCAGCTCGTCAGCTCCGTATCCCCAGCTTCCTTAATTAAAGCTGGTCACATTGTTTTATTCATTCTCTAATAAAGGGGACCAACCTTTGCTAGGGATATTTGATTACCGAATGCTGACCTTCTTAGCCGTGCAGTATTTATTTTATTTTGCCATATAGATCAATGAGCAGCCCTATGCTGGACCTGACAGGGTGAATGAAGTGCAGGCTGGGGTGGAGGACGCACATGCATACACATGCTCATTTAACCCCCTAAGGTCGATGTTTGTGCCCCCGGGAAATCTAATATGCGTAATAAAAAAATCCCCAGAGAAATCTGTCAATTTAAACTGGAGATATCAGTATTTTTTGCATATCAGAAATGCATATCAAGCCTTCTATGTCACACTTCCCTTATCTGCAGTGAAAGGTGACAGAGCTAGAGCGTGTTTGTCAGACCATGAGACATCCAGAAAATCGGTTTTCTCACAAAATCGTCTGCAGCATCTGAACGGTTTGGCCTACAAACTATTATGGCCCCTCTGGAAAGATGAGACTCTCACAAACACGATGGTGTTCTCTGTTTTGTGACTGGTCTGAAGTCGGTACAGCTGATCTGCCAACTTTTGTCTGTAGCTTCCGAACAGTTATGGCTACACACTAATATGTATCCTTTAGATCTGTTATTCAATGCGTTAATAGAGACTAATAGCAGTAAGGCCAAAATAAAAAATGTCATACATTTTTTTTAAAGATTTTTGGGGGGGATACTTCAAACGCTCTTAATGTTTTATCAAATAGCAAAATAATACTTGGTATGACCTTCTTAAAACAATTCCATAGAGCTTAGTAGAACCCCCCTTCCCCCAGTTTAGACAGGGCTTAGACTCTTATGGGTTAAGCACAAACACACAGACACACACAGACACACTGTCAGTCAAACAGCCAGGGATGCCACACAAATCAAATCAAATCAAATTTATTTTTATATAGCCCTTCGTACATCAGCTGATATTCTCAAAGTGCTGTACAGAAACCCAGCCTAAAACCCCAAACAGCAAGCAAAGCATGTGAAAGAAGCACGGTGGCTAGGAAAAACTCCCTAGGAAAAACTCCCTAGAAAGGCCAAAAACCTAGGAAGAAACCTAGAGAGGAACCAGGCTATGAGGGGTGGCCAGTCCTCTTCTGGCTGTGCAGGGTGGATATTATAACAGAACATGGTCAAAATGTTAAAATGTTCATAAATGACCAGCATGGTCAAATAATAATAATAATCATAGTAGTTGTCGAGGGTGCAACAAGCACGTCCGGTGAACAGGTCAGGGTTCCATAGCCGCAGGCAGAACAGTTGAAACTGGAGCAGCAGCACGGCCAGGTGGACTGGGGACAGCAAGGAGTCATCATACCAGGTAGTCCTGAGGCATGGTCCTAGGGCTCAGGTCCTCCGAGAGAAAGACAGAGAAAGAGAGAATTAGAGAGAGCATATTTAAATACACACAGGACACCGGATAAGACAAGAGAAATACTCCAGATGTAACAGACTGACCCTAGCCCCCCGACACATAAACTACTGCAGCATAAATACTGGAGGCTGAGACAGGAGGGATCAGAAGACACTGTGGCCCCATCCGATGATACCCCCGGACAGGGCCAAACAGGCAGGATATAACCCCACCCACTTTGCCAAAGCACAGCCCCCACACCACTAGAGGGATGTCTCCAACCACCAACTTACCGTCCTAAGACAAGGCCGAGGGGGGGGGGGGGGGGGGCGCCAACCCAGACAGGAAGACCACGTCAGTGACTCAACCCACTCAAGTGACGCACCCCTCCCATGGACGGCATGGAAGAACACCAGTAGGCCAGTGACTCATCCTCTGTAAAAGGGTTAGAGGCAGAGAATCCCAGTGGAAAGAGGGGAACCGGCAAGGCAGAGACAGCAAGGGCGGTTCGTTGCTCCAGCCTTTCCGTTCACCTTCACACTCCTGGGCCAGACTATACTTAATCATAGGACCTACTGAAGAGATAAGTCTTCAGTAAAGACTTAAAGGTTGAGACTGAGTCTGCGTCTCTCACATTGGTAGGCAGACCATTCCATAAAAATGGAGCTCTATAGGAGAAAGCCCTACCTCCAGCCGTTTGCTTAGAAATTCTAGGGACAATTAGGAGGCCTGCGTCTTGTGACCGTAGCGTACGTGTAGGTATGTACGGCAGGACCAAATCGGAAAGATAGGTAGGAGCAAGCCCATGTAATGCTTTGTAGGTTAGCAGTAAAACCTTGAAATCAGCCCTTGCCTTAACAGGAAGCCAGTGTAGGGAGGCTAACACTGGAGTAATATGATCAAATTTTTTGGTTCTAGTCAGGATTCTAGCAGCCGTATTTAGCACTAACTGAAGTTTATTTAGTGCTTTATCCGGGTAGCCGGAAAGTAGAGCATTGCAGTAGTCCAGCCTAGAAGTAACAAAAGCATGGATTAATTTTTCTGCGTCATTTTTGGACAGAAAATTTCTGATTTTTGCAATGTTACGTAGATGGAAAAAAGCTGTCCTTGAAACAGTCTTGATATGTTCTTCAAAAGAGAGATCAGGGTCCAGAGTAACGCCGAGGTCCTTCACAGTTTTATTTGAGACGACTGTACAACCATCCAGATTAATTGTCAGATTCAACAGAAGATCTCTTTGTTTCTTGGGACCTAGAACAAGCATCTCTGTTTTGTCCGAGTTTAAAAGTAGAAAGTTTGCAGCCATCCACTTCTTTATGTCTGAAACACAGGCTTCTAGCGAGGGCAATTTTGGGGCTTCACCATGTTTCATTGAAATGTACAGCTGTGTGTCGTCCGCATAGCAGTGAAATTTAACATTATGTTTTCGAATGACATCCCCAAGAGGTAAAATATATAGTGAAAACAATAGCGGTCCTAAAACGGAACCTTGAGGAACACCGAAATTTACAATTGATTTGTCAGAGGACAAACCATTCACAGAGACAAACTGATATCTTTCCGACAGATAAGATCTAAACCAGGCCAGAACTTGTCCATGTAGACCAATTTGGGTTTCCAATCTCTCCAAAAGAATGTGGTGATCGATGGTATCAAAAGCGGCACTAAGATCTAGGAGCACGAGGACAGATGCAGAGCCTCGGTCTGACGTCATTAAAAGGTCATTTACCACCTTCACAAGTGCAGTCTCAGTGCTATGATGGGGTCTAAAACCAGACTGAAGCGTTTCGTATACATTGTTTGTCTTCAGGAAGGCAGTCAGTTGCTGTGCAACAGCTTTTTCTAAAATTTTGGAGAGGAATGGAAGATTCGATATAGGCCGATAGTTTTTTATAATTTCTGGATCAAGATTCGGCTTTTTCAAGAGAGGCTTTATTACTGCCACTTTTAGTGAGCTTGGTACACATCCGGTGGATAGAGAGCCGTTTATTATGTTCAACATAGGAGGGCCAAGCACAGGAAGCAGCTCTTTCAGTAGTTTAGTTGGAATAGGGTCCAGTATGCAGCTTGAGGGTTTGGAGGCCATGATTATTTTCATCATTGCGTCAAGAGATATAGTACTAAAACACTTTAGTATCTCCCTTGATCCTAGGTCCTGGCAGAGTTGTGCAGACTCAGGACAATGGAGCTTTGGAGGAATACCCAGATTTAAAGAGGAGTCTGTAATTTGCTTTCTAATGATCATGATCTTTTCCTCAAAGAAGTTCATAAATTTATTACTGCTGAAGTGAAAGCCATCCTCCATTTGCGAAGGCTGCTTTTTAGTTAGCTTTGCGACAGTATCAAAAAGAAATTTCGGATTGTTCTTATTTTCCTCAATTAAGTTGGAAAAATAGGATGATCGAGCAGCAGTAAGGGCTCTTCGATACTGCACGGTACTGTCTTTCCAAGCTAGTCGGAAGACTTCCAGTTTGGTGTGGCGCCATTTCCGTTCCAATTTTCTGGAAGCTTGCTTCAGAGCTCGTGTATTTTCTGTATACCAGGGAGCTAGTTTCTTATGACAGATGTTTTTAGTTTTTAGGGGTGCAACTGCATCTAGGGTATTTCGCAAGGTTAAATTGAGTTCCTCGGTTAGGTGGTTAACTGATTTTTGTCCTCTGACGTCCTTGGGTAGGCAGAGGCAGTCTGGAAGGGCATCAAGGAATCTTTGGGTTGTCTGAGAATTTATAGCACGACTTTTAATGCTCCTTGGTTGGGGTCTGAGCAGATTATTTGTTGCAATTGCAAACGTAATAAAATGGTGGTCCGATAGTCCAGGATTATGAGGAAAAACATTTAGATCCACAACATTTATTCCATGGGACAAAACTAGGTCCAGAGTATGACTGTGGCAGTGAGTAGGTCCAGAGACATGTTGGACAAAACCCACTGAGTCGATGATGGCTCCGAAAGCCTTTTGGAGTGGGTCTGTGGACTTTTCCATGTGAATGTTAAAGTCACCAAAAATTAGAATATTATCTGCTATGACTACAAGATCCGATAGGAATTCAGGGAACTCAGTGAGGAACACTGCATATGGCCCAGGAGGCCTATAAACAGTAGCTATAAAAAGTGAGTGAGTAGGCTGCATAGATTTCATGACTAGAAGCTCAAAAGACGAAAACGTCATTGTTGTTTTTTTTTTTGTAAATTGAAATTTGCTATCGTAAATGTTAGCAACACCTCCGCCTTTGCCGGATGCACGGGGGGTATGGTCACTAATGTAACCTGGGGGTGAGGCCTCATTTAACACAGTAAATTCATCAGGCTTAAGCCATGTTTCAGTCAGGCCAATCACATCAAGATTATTATCAGTGATTAGTTCATTGACTATAACTGCCTTGGAAGTGAGGGATCTAACATTAAGTAACCCAATTTTGAGATGTGAGGTATCACAATCTCTTTCAATAATGGCAGGAATGGAGGAGGTCTTTATACTAGTGAGATTGCTAAAGCGAACACCGCCATTTTTAATTTTGCCCAACCTAGATCGAGGCACAGACACGGTCTCAATGGGGAAAGCTGAGCTGACTACGCTGACTGTGCTAGTGGCAGACTCCACTAAGCTGGCAGGCTGGCTAACAGCCTGCTGCCTGGCCTGCACCCTCTGCTTGCTGGGAAGAGTGAGAAAAAACGTCAGGAAGAGAGGAGTGGCATTTGGCGGCAACGCTGGGACTGAAATAATGAAAATCCTGCTGGGATTAGACCCTGACCCCCGGGGGGTCATGTTGTAGCGTCGTCAACCCGTTCCAGGCCCCCCACATGCTGCTGCTGATGCTTCCAAAATGTCAGGGGTACGCGCAATGCCGTCGTGGGTAACGCCAAATAATATATATATATATTTTTTATTTTATTCACATTTTCAAACAGTCCATTTATATTTCCCAACAGGGCTATACATTTGGGTGAGGTTTTTCTCTCGCCTGAGTTGCCTTGTTTCACTTCCAAAAATAAAATGAAACCATCTAGTGTTCAACGAAATAACAACACAATGTCAAATACAGGTAGCCTAGTCAAATAATTAACATCGAATCACATTAACCGTTACTCTCTCGCAGGAATTCCACTAACGGTCCGTATGTAGCCAAACGTAGCTGCTGCTCATGTTGGTATCTGTACTGATGGCGCAAAAGCCTTGACAGGGAGACATAGTGGAGAGGTAACGCGTGTGCAAGCAGTTGCTCCCGACGCCACTTGGGTACACTGCAGCATCCACCGAGAGGCTCTTGCTGCCAAGGGAATGCCTGACAGCTTGAAAGACGTTTTGGACACTACAGTGAAAAAGGTTAACTTTGTTAACCTGTTGGGTCTAGGGGGCAGCATTTGCACGTCTGGATAAAAAAAATGTACCCGATTTAATCTGGTTACTAATCCTACCCAGTAACTAGAATATGCATATACTTATTATATATGGATAGAAAACACTCTAAAGTTTCCAAAACTGTTTGAATGGTGTCTGTGAGTATAACAGAACTCATTTGGCAGGCAAAACCCTGAGACATTTTCTGACAGGAAGTGGATACCTGATGTGTTGTATTGACTTTAAACCTATCCCATTGAAAAACACAGGGGTTTAGGAATATTTTGGCACTTCCTATTGCTTCCACTAGATGTCACCAGCCTTTACAAAGTGTTTTGAGTCTTCTGGAGGGAGATCTGACCGAACAAGAGCCATGGAACGGTGATGTCCCATTAGACACCTGGCGCGCTACTTCATGTTGGGTACCCTCGTTCCAATACGTTATAAAAGACTATGCATTCGTCCACCTTGAATATTATTCATGTTCTGGTTAAAAAAGGCCCTAATGATTTATGCTATACAACGTTTGACATGTTTGAACGAACGGAAATATAGTTTTTCCCCTCGTTCATGACGAGAAGTCCGGCTGGCTTACATCATGTGCTAACGAGACGGAGATTTTTGGACATAAATGATGAGCTTTTTTGAACAAAACTACATTCGTTATGGACCTGTGATACCTGGAAGTGACATCTGATGAAGAGAATCAAAGGTAATGGATTATTTACATAGTATTTTCGATTTTAGATCTCCCCAACATGACGTCTAGTCTGTATCGCAACGCGTATTTTTCTGGGCACAGTGCTCAGATTATTGCAAAGTGTGATTTCCCAGTAAGGTTATTTTTAAATCTGGCAAGTTGATTGCGTTCAAAAGATGTAAATCTATAATTCTTTAAATGACAATATAATATTTTACCAATGTTTTCTAATTTTAATTATTTAATTTGTGACGCTGACTTGACTGCCGGTTATTGGAGGGAAACGATTTCCTCAACATCAATGCCATAGTAAAACGCTGTTTTTGGATATAAATATCAACTTGATAGAACTAAAAATGCATGCATTGTCTAACATAATGTCCTAGGAGTGTCATCTGATGGAGATTGTAAAAGGTTAGTGTATCATTTTAGCTGGTTTTATGGTTTTGGTGACCCTGTCTTTGACTTGACAAAACATTACACACAACTCTTGTAAATGTACTGTCCTAACATACTCTAAATTTATGCTTTCGCCGTAAAACCTTTTTGAAATCGTAAAACGTGGTTAGATTAAGGAGATGTTTATCTTTCAAATGGTGTAACATAGTTGTATTTTTGAAAAATTTGAATTTTGACATTTATTTGGATTCAAATTTGCCGCTCTTGAAATGCACCTGCTGTTGATGGAGTGCACCACGGGTGGCACGCTAGCGTCCCACCTAGCCCCAAGAGGTTAAAGCAACGTCCCTGAACACTCATGTATTTTCTGCACTGTGCAATGATATGGGCAGCGACCATGTAACGCTTTTACAACATACAGAAGGGCGCTGGTTATCAAGGGGCAAAGTATTGACACGTTTTTTTAAATTGAGAGACGAGCTTAAAGTTTTCTTTACTAACCATCATTTTAACTTCTGACCACTAGCATGATGACGAGTTTCTCACACGACTGGCCTATCTGGGTGATGTTTTTTCTTGCCTGAATCATCTGAATCTAAGATTACAGGGACTCTCCGCAACTATATTCAATGTGCGGGACAAAATTGAGGCTATGATTAAGAAGTTGGAGCTCTTCTCTGTCTGCATTAACAAGGACAAAACACAGGTCTTTCCATCATTGTATGATGTTTTCTTTGCAAATGAACTCAAGCTTACGGACAATGTCAAATGTGATATAGCGAAGCACATGAGTGAGTTGGGTGCGCAATTACGCAGGTACTTTCCCGAAACGGATGACACAAGCAACTGGATTCATTTTCCCTTTCATGCCCTGCCTCCAGTCCACTTACCGATATCAGAACAAGAGAGCCTCATCGAAATTGCGACAAGCGGTTCTGTGAAAATTGAATTTAATCAGAAGCCACTGCCAGATTTGTGGATTGGGCTGCGCTCAGAGTATCCTGCCTTGGCAAATCGCGCTGTTAAGACACTGATGCCCTGCAACCACATACCTATGTGAGAGTGGATTCTCAGCCCTCACTAGCATGAAAACTAAATACAGGCACAGACTGTGTGGAAAATGATTTAAGACTGAGACTCTCTCCAATACAACCAAACACTGCAGAGTTATGTGCATCCTTTCGAGCACACCCTTCTCATTAACCTGTGGTGAATTATTCACAATGTTTGATGAACAAATATGCTTTTATATGTAAGATGGTGCTAGAGGGGGTACGCAGCTGGAGGCTGAATGTTTGAAGGGGTACGGGACTATAAAAAGTTTGGGAACCACTGCTCTAAAAGTTTAGCGCCCTTATAGTGCCGCCCAAAAAAGCCTCCACCCCACCCCACCACCACTCCCCTCACGGCAGGGCCGGCTGGCACTAAATGCCAGGGAGAACACAAGCAGACAGTGTGCCAACACAGTGCAGGCAGTGCCCACAGTGCCCACACCAATGACCCGGCAGCAGACCTCTGTCAGAGGTTTGAGAGCAACTAAGAGAAATGGCCAAGACCCACGCCCCCGCTGTGGGATTGCCATGGCTACGAGCGTCTGCACCCGGCCATATTTTTATTTAATGTGTTAAGATTTGGAGATTAAGTCAACATTGAACGCACGCCAGCTTTTTTTGCTGAAGAATTTCATGTGGTTTGGATAAAGAATGGTGAAAAAATGTGCAAGAGGAGGGAATGGAGAGTTGAGCAGTGGAGAGGGCTGTGGGGAGTGAAATGTTTATTGTTGGAGCACTGCCACGCTGTTTGAAACAATTGGTTGCGAAGCCCGCAAAGAGGCAGCTCTGGGCCTCACAGCTGAGAAAGCCCTTCTAGCTCAGAGCTCAAAATTCAGCCTTGTCACTCGGTCCAACCTGGCTTGTCAGAAAGTCCCATGAGATGTTACTACAGAGAGAACAGCTGGTACCGCTGCTTGCTATTGTCCCTGTCCACTAAGAATGTAATGATGATGGAAACTGTGAATGTCTAGTTTGTCTATGTAGGCGAGCCGGTCTGAACAGACAAATGCACGCACACACACTGCGAGGAGCCCTGAGGGGATTCTGCAGTTTCCCTGGCATTTATTCACTCGGTGGTTCGTGTGTCAGTGAAGCCCGCTCGAAGCATGCTCGCTACTCATCCACTACACCCCTCAGTCTTTCACTCTGCCTCTCCCAGAGCTGTGGTTTTGGCCTCCGCTCTCAGCTCTCTCTTTCTTTTTCAATCAGTCTTCCCCATCTGTCCAGTTAGACCTCCCTTCATTCCATCCATGGTCTTTCTCACTCGTTCTTGGGTTCGGACCAACCCGCAGCGAGGCAGCTAGCCAACCCTAGTGTACATTCAACCTAGTCCAGCACAGCCCCAACCCAGCCCCGCTGCACTAGACAGTTTTTGAATGAAAATTGACACTGGCCGGATGACAATTTCCCCCCCCCCCTGTTGACAACTCAATGATTTTCATACGCATACTAAAACAGCTAGTTTGGGGTGGGAGGTCAACTCTGCGAATACAGTGGCTTATGTGTTAGTTAGATGTTGACATTTTGAGATGGACCCAGATTAAAGGTGTACAGCCTGTGTGGTCAATGGCTAGACACATGAGAGCGGTTAATAAGGACAACAGGGAGCGGGCAGGAGACAGTCAGGCCCTTAAAGGAACTGAAAAAAGAGGAGCTATTCTCTCTCTCTCCTCTTCCCATTAAGCGGGTCACTCAGCTGTGCTGAATGACTAGTGGGGTGATTACAAAAGAGGAGCTCTCTCCAGTGGGAGACCCCCACACCCTGGTCATGTGATCCCGCTAGTCAGAGGAGGCAGTGGCCGTAGCCGACGCGACACAGGGTCAAGACCTTATTGACGTCACGGATATGTTGTGTATGGCAACTTCACCCTATCCATTTGCTGACGCTTGCTGAGATGGTATATTTTAATTTGTTCCTGAGGTAAACAAGTTTACATCGTCTACCTACTCAGATGTCAGTTATTAGGCTACGCCCAATTATTTGAACAAAAATAGGAGAAGCACCAATGTGGCCTGAAGTATCCATATTGGCACGATTACAGAGACACATTTAATTGAAGTGCCGTATTGTGTTAACCCTTACAAAAAATATAGCCGTTTGGAAACTGCAGTAAAAGTGCTGTAACTGCAGTCGACTGTGGTATTTTGGACGCAGTAATTGCGGAAATAACTGCAGTTATACTGCATTGTACTGCAGTTAAACTGCACTCTTGACTTCAATCTTTTTTCGTAAGGGAAGGCTTTGTCCTTATTGGAACAAGATAATAACATGATCACTTTTGAAAGCCCAGCACCACCACAGATTTCAGCTCTAAGCACCAAAGTCAAAGCTATAATGTTCTAGCTAGCTTTGTGTGTGGGAGAGCGTAATCCAATGCCACAGAAAGGCTGAGTCACTATGGTGGAGTTTATCAGTTACCATTTAACAGGGAAGGGATATTATTCATTTATCCCTGCAGTTGATCACCACTGTTCCTTCTCCCCTCCTCACTTGAGCAAACAGATTAAGGCCTTTATCAAACACTCATAATCCTGTCTCACTCTTG
Organism: Salmo salar; assembly: GCF_965601325.2. Lineage (NCBI taxonomy): Eukaryota > Metazoa > Chordata > Actinopteri > Salmoniformes > Salmonidae > Salmo > Salmo salar. The sequence continues at coordinate 74,709,716 of NC_138300.1, forward strand.
TCAGCACTGTCAAAGATATTAAATAATCCCACACAGCTCCCGTCATTACAATGCCTTTTAGACAGCCATTAAGAACATAAACTCGCTGTCTTTCAGGCTGGATAGGACTGTGCACTAGCGGGTGACAATAACACAGGCCCTTTTCTCGCCCTTCCTCCATTTACATAGATGGCTTTTGTCCACTGTAGTCTATTTGACCTGCAGTTGGTGAATGGATAAAGTATAATACGACAAGTTAAATGAGAATGGTGCCTGGTAGCAGGGGTCACAGTGCCTGGGGGCCTCCGAGGACCTACAGACTTGACCCACCGTGGGGTAGGGGGGCCTCAAGGGTGCAAGGGAGGAGGATTACGGGGGCCATGCCCACCCATTAATGAAAGGGCGTCCACCGGGGTAAAGATTATTAAACTGGTGACCCAGTCAGGAGAGGCCCCCGGACCCCCAGGCTCCCTCTGGGAGCTTGTCAGCTCTTTGTTGCCATTAGGGAGGCCTTTGATGGGGGAGGCGAGGAGGGGTTAGGGGAGCAGGGCTGGAGGTGGTGGTGGAGGTGGTCTTTGTTGTTCTGCGGGGGTAGTGGGAGGGAAGGGATGTGAAATGACAAGGTTCCTAGCTTCTGCACTTAAGAATCAACATGGGGGCAACCGGTTCATGTCTCTCCTAGCTTCTTTCTCACTCAGTGCATCTCGCCATTTCACTTTGTTTGTGCTCTTTTCTGTCTTACATTTCTCTTTCTCTTTTGCCCTTGTCTACTTACTCTTTCTGGACCTTTCTGGTTCCTCAGTTTGATACAAATGTGCCAGGCTAACGCAGAGGTTTTTAGCAAACAGTGGGAAGGGGATAAACCAAGATGGAGCAGGTGGGGGATTTAGAGATTTCAGAGGGGGGTTGGTTGCCTAGTTCACAGAGACTACTTGACTCCTTCACACATCCACTCACACACACCCTTATAAAGTCCTGAAAGACATGAAGAAGGAAAAGGAATTGCCCCCAAATCCTCCAACCCTATCCGGAGATCTGCTCTTTATGCTCTCTGGATGAGTAAAACCCCGGCGAGCTGAGCTTTTTGTCTGAGTTTGGGCTTGTCTGCCGCTCCAGTTTGCTGCTCTTGGCAAGCGCAGTCTGCTGAGAGGTATGCAAAACAGCCTCTGACAGTCCCACACCGCAACTATGAAAAAAAACAGCCAGGCGTTCTCTCTCTCTCCACAATGAGTAACTCTCCAACAGGACTGTCTCACTTATACAAGCCCTACACACCCCAGGCAGACTCGCTGGGAGGGGAAATGCATCTGCACACGGAGAGAAAGAGAGAGACTGACACACATTTGTATTGTTAGCCTGAGAAGACTTAATGTTGCGTAGTCTCCCTCCGTGTTCAGACTCTGTTCTGTTCTGGGAAGGTTCAGTGCCTGGGGGTTATGTGTAGTGTGGAAGTGAGTTTTTTTTTTTTATAATTGAAAAACTCCCCAGTGCTTGTGTGGTGGGTCACCTGGTCCTTTGTAGCTCAGTTGGTAGCGCATGGCGCTTGTAAGGCCAGGGTAGTGGGTTCAATCCCTGGGAAATGTATGCGCGCATGACTAAGTCGCTTTGGGTAAAAGCGTCTGCTAAATGGCATTATATTATACTAAAGCTAGGCTAATGCTACAACAGATGGAGACTAGTCATCTCTGAATTTTCTCATTGTCCAGTGCGCCAGCCAGCCAGCCCTTCCCCCACCGCAACCCCGCCCTTATCTCTTCAGTGAGGAATAAACTCGTAATCTGTCGAAGCTCAACATGCGGAAGTACGGCGATCACTTTGTTTACATCTTTGCTTTGTGTGAGTCTTATTGGTTTCACACTCTAATGAGTTTATATCTTCACTAAGTGAAAGACCAGGGTAAGAACAATGGCTTTGCGGGTCGAGAAACCGGCATAATTTCCAGCAACAACTACTGCATTCCAAGCTCAAAAAGGAGACAGAGGCAGGGGCCGAGAGCTCGCAGAGCTTCTAAAAACGGAATTAGTCTTCAAGACGCTGTCAGACATGTGGCTTTTAATGCTGGCAGACTCGGGTTACCACCAACGACTTATCTGGCACACAGAGGTCACTATCAGGGGAGAGGATTGACCTGAGCTGCAGGCTTTCAGGCCTGAAAAGCAGCACTGTCTGGCCTTTTTTTACCACTTGTTTTCCCCCTCACGCTGTGGCTACGAGAACATAGGCTAGGTTATACTTATTCATATACACACACACACGCAGCTCACACACTTCAACCCACACCTGTGTTTTTACAATTATGTATGTGAATTTAGGGACTTCCCTCACCTGCGTAAAGCACTTATGTGATTTCAGGGACTACATGAATGGTGTGTGTAATAAGCTCAGAAATGGACCGAATCAGATTTATTTAGATTTTTTTTATGCCTTGGCTCAGACTTTCTTTACGAGGCTCCGGTGTTGAACATCAGCGTTGCAGGCCATTTGAAATAACATTTGCGCGCCAGAGTAAATGACATGGAATTGGCAGAGGGCTTTGTTTGTCTTGCATGGTTACCTTTCCAGCAACGCGCTGATGTCATGCTAACTGATCGCAGATGGGATAATTGCTACTAAGGCGGTTCTGTGTAACGTCTGCCTGGACATAAACTCGCGCACATTTATCATTGTTTGTTTGAACGGTTTGTCTCGTTGAAAATAAATGTTTTTCTCATTGTAACATCGTGAACTTTTTGTTCTATTGCCGTTTTGCTGCTCTGACAAAAACCATGCACGGCATATAATAGTGAAAATCTATTGGAATGGTTGTAAAACGTTGGACAGCTATTGGCTATTCAGTTAATTGTTCATATTCCCTTTCTTGAAACCAAAACAATATTGTACACTTGAGTTAAGCAACATTATCTTGAATGTGCTGTGTAAACACTATCATTGTGACTGAGATTTATGAGAGAAGCTGCTAAGGCAAAACGGTCGGTTGACTGAGTTCAGGTCAATTATGAAAGACAAGCCCTCGGGGGAATGTCTCAATGAAATGGAGTGTGTGTGTGTGTGTGTGTGTGTGGTAGTGATTCTATGGAAGCTCATCCTGTGATACCAACTGCCCCCTAGTGGTCCAAGAGCGCGTGGCAGTTTCTCTCAGCAGCCAAGCGCACAGATGAGCCGAGCCTCAACCCTCCACTCCCCCTCACTCTTCTAGTATCAAAGTGTCTGCCATCCAATGCGCAAACCATTCGAGAGACAAATTGAAGGCGACAGACCTGGGCTCTCACGACCAGGGAACTCTTTTATATGCCTCAGCTGTTTCCTTCCCCGACACGAAAATACATTTTTTCTTTTTCTTTCTGTGGAGCCTCTGCAGTCTGCAGGCAGCAATGTCAGATGGAGGACACCATGCCCCTGTTTTTTTTCCCTCCTCATTCGTCCCTCGCTCAGCTGCATACAAATGGCCGTCTGTCAGTGTACTGTGCTGCTCTTAGGCTGTAATCAGGAACTGCTCTGTTCTAATGGAGGGGGGAGGTGTGTTTGTTAGCAGTTCCGACAGGGAAACCAGCATGCAGCATGCTGAATACTAAACAGTCCCACTATTTTATTCAATACTCTGAGATGCCATTCATTTCAGATTGACCTGCATGTTGCTTAGTGCTGTCTTTTCGCTTTAGGAATTTATATGAAACCAACGATAAGTATGACATATTTTAGTACGGTGTTGTATGTTTACCAGTCTATACTGTGTACAATATATACGTATTTTTGCTAATAATTAGCGGCGCGATTTATATGATCTGTTTGTGTGTGTGTGTTGCGTGGTGGTTTAGACTCTTGGCTGATGGAGGACATGAGATGACAATTTATTCATTACTCATCGTGCCCCCTTTCCTCCTCCTCCCAGGTATGCTGGTGGTAAATGTGACCTGGAGAAACAAGACCTATGTGGGAACCCTCCTTGACTGCACAAGGCACGACTGGGCCCCGCCAAGGTAAGCATACAGTAACTCAAATACACACACACACACACACACACACACACACACACACACACACACACTCACAAAACATACAAACCCACGCATGCACACACACGTTCAAACAGAACATGCAGTCTGTCAGACACTTGAAAATAGACAGATATTGGTATGAAGGGCCTCGGGGGTAGATTTTCCCCCATAGCTTTTCTTGTCCTCGGAGCCAGCCGTTATGAATGAAATATCATAGGGTAACGTCTCAGAAGCCCCCGCTGACACAGGAGTTTTCAAATGCAACATCAGGGGTTGGATAGATTTTTCTCCTCTGCCATCGATCCTGTCAAGAGGCACCATACAGCTAGCTGGCTGAGCCTTTCACAGACTTCGACTAAACACGTGCAATGACTGGGTGCCAGCAGCAGCGGCGCAAGTCTCCTATGCTTATGCACGAGTGAAGTGAGTTCGGGGAAAAACTGAAAATATGCATCTCATAAATACTTTTCCCATACAAACGTTTTATGTCTCAGAATCAAATAAGCTTCCCAAAAATAACATGGTGAACGTTTATTTTGATTGACAATTTTTGTGCGTTTATCAGAATCCCATCAGGTAGCCTGATTTTCAGATGTGTCATGTAAACAAGAATATTAGAGAAATTGTTCTTCTTGCAAAGCATTTCTGACACTGCCAGAACTTAAGCGTCAGACCTAGACCCTGTCACAATGAACGAGCCAAGACGTTTGACAATCGTTTACGACCGAAGAATTTGCCCACGACGTGGAAATGTTGTCTGGGACGGCAAAATCGTGGCAGAAGACGGCTAAAATCGTACTGTCTGTGCTGTCCTTAAGGCCCATGCATCCGACGGAGAGAGAGAGCGAAACAATATTTTATGGACTGGACATTTTGTGCTGCTTTGGTGGAATTCTCCACTCTGTCTGGCCTACAATCCTCTCTTGAGTTCTGTATATACCATATTTATTGAAATAGGCTATAGCAAATGGGAATGGGCAAATTACTCGGAATGTCACTTGAGTGCTGCCCTGCTGTGCGCGCCAGTCAAGTTCAAATCTGTCCCATCACGATGTCGTCACCATCGACGATGGCTGTCAGTCATCGTCAATAGACGATGCTATGATGATATTCCCCAACCCTACAGTGAATATGGGAATATAAAGAGTCGATAGGTAATTGCTTCACCATGTGTTGGTAAGTAAGATTAACAATTGCTATAGTGCTGTAAGCAACCGTCCTTCATCTCCATAGCTTTGTGTGCCACACGGTAATCTTCTCATGCCATTTAACTGTGTATTCATCCATAATCAAAGTTGAAATTTGTTAGTGGTTCATGTAGAAAAAACCCAGCCTCACATGCCATCGTCCCAGATCAGATCTACACTGCAGCCGCCTTTCCTGCCGTGCAACACGTCTTTTGATAGAGCTCTGTGACTCTTCTCTCTTTCTCTCGCTCGGTTCCCTGTTGGCTGGTGTGTAAAGGGGGGGATGTTATCTCTTCCTATCTGATCAGCTGCCACGTCACCCTGGCCTAATCTGTGCGAGCCCCGTGTCGCTTGGCGATCTGTCAGAACACATTGGGCTGTCGAGATTGGGGGGATAACGAGAGGATCAGAATCCGGCACACGTCCGGGGCCTGTTAATTTTTTTTTTTAATAAATAAGTGCCCTCTGGAATCGGTGCAGTGATATTAGAGAGAGAGATGCAACGGGATTGAGTGGTTCACCACCTTTGGCTCGTATAGTTTTTTTTATGTGAGAGAGAGACTTTCTTATGCCACGATTTTGCGGTCCCAGACAACATTTCTGCATCATGGGCAAATTCTTAGGTCGTAAATGATTGTCGGACGTCTTGGCTCGTTCATTGTGACAGGGTGTAGGTCTGACGATTAAGTTCTGTCAGAAATGTTGAGCCTTTATCGTGTATTGTGGCTGGTATTACGAGCCGTTCCCGGTGACTGACCAATAGAAACACTGCTAGAACTGAGTATGCATACGTTAATACGATTATTGTGAATAGTCAGATTAATGTAATAATTTGATTTAAACGTTTACATGCTTTTCAAGAAGAATGATTTCCCTAATAATCTTGTTTACGTGACACATCTGAAATCAGGCTACCTAATGGGATTTTGATAAATGCACAAAATTGTCAATCAAAATAAACGTTCACCATGTTATTTTTGGGAAGCCTATTTGATTCTGAGTTTGGAAATAAAAAGTGAAAGGGAGAGAGAGAGAGAAAGAGAGGCTTTCCCATCTGAGTGTCTCTCTGCGGACCGAGAATGGCAACGGGATTGAGAGCGCTCAATTGAGTGGTTCAACACCTTTGGCTTGTATTGTTTCATATCCACTGTGTCAGTTCCTAATGGCTGTTGGTGGGGATTTCAGGAGGGCAGTGAGTTCTCTGGTTGGAAGGGGGGGGGGGGCTAATGGCCAATAGGTCTAATTCTCTGGTTTCGGTTCTCTTAGGTTCTGTGAGTCCCCCACCAGCGACTTGGAGATGAGGAACGGCCGGGGCCGGGGGAAGAGGATGAGGCCTATCGGTAACACACCTGTCAACGAGAACAGCAACTCCTCAGACAACAAGGGCAGTGGCACCAGCAAGACGCGCGCTGCCAATAACAGCAGCAAGAGCCGGCGGGGCAGCCAGACGTCGTCGGAGCGTCGCACACCGCCCAACAGCAACACAGAGGATGTCAAGGCCAGCTCGTCGTCGGCCAACAAGCGCAAGAACAAGCCCGCCTCGGACATGGAGCCAAACTCCAGCTCTGAGGACACCAAGGGCAGCAAGCGCATGCGCACCAACTCCAACAGCGGCCCCAGAGGAGTGCCCCACCTGCCCCACACCGTCCTCCCCAGCATTCCCACCATTAAGGCAGAGCCCCTTCCCCCGCCGCAACTCGACCGCAATTGCCCTTCGCCGGTGCTCATCGACTGCCCGCACCCCAACTGCAACAAGAAATACAAGCACATCAATGGCCTCAAGTACCACCAGGCCCGCGCCCACAACGACGATGACATGAAGTTGGACATGGATGGGGACAGTGAGTACGGAGAGGACTCCACTCTTCACCCCGATCCGGGCAGCTGCAACGGTGCCTCCATCTCTCAGAAGGGCTGCTTGTCCCCGGCCCGCTCAGTCACACCCAAGGGCAGGGGCTTCGAGGCCCAGACTCCATCGCCCTCCTCTGGGAAGTTTGGCTCCAAGCAGAGTAAAAAGAAGCCCTGCGAGGCCGACCCGGAGGCAGGTGGCATGGCTATAGACGGCTGCGAAGACGGGCCCTGCCTTACAGATGAGGCCAGCAATGATGGCATGGACGACAAGAAAGACAGGGCCAAGAAGACTGGTAGCGGCTCCAAGGTGGACAAGCTGGCCCAGAAGGGCATGAAGTCAGCGCGGCCCATCGCCACTGCCATACCACCTCAGCAGCTGTACTCCCTACAGACGGCCGGCGGCTTCCCTGCAGCCAGCCCCGGCTCCACCCCTGCCTTGGGCTCAGTGGTTCAGTCCATTCCCAAGAGCCCGCAGCTGAAAGCCATCCAGCCCAAGCCCTCGGTCCCAGGAGACCCCTCGTCTGTGAACCCAGCTCTGAGCAGCTCAAAGGACAAGAAGAAGAAAGACAAGAAGAAGAAAGAGCCGGGAAAGGAGGGAGACAGCCCCAAAGGGCTAGGGAAAGGGAAGCCGGAAGAAGGCAAGAGCCCATACTCTGAATCCTCAGACCCGGGGAGCAAAGGTGATGGACTCCTGAACGGCTCATCGGACCCCCACCAGAGCCGGCTGGCCAGCATCAAGGCAGAGGCGGACAAGATCTACAGCTTCACCGACAACGCCCCCAGTCCATCCATCGGTGTGGCCAGCAGGATAGAGGCTGGAGGCATGGCCCAACCCCTCACCCCTCTCCACGTGGTCACGCAGAACGGAGCCGACAATTCCTCAGTGAAGACCAACAGCCCAGCCTACTCGGACATCTCAGACGCGGGCGAGGACGGCGAAGGTCGGGTGGAGGGCGCCAAGGGCATCAAGTCCGAGGAGCAGGCTATCCGAGAGGGGGCCAAGAAGGCCCTGTTCCCCGCCCAAACGCCCAGCAAGGAGTCCCCCTACTACCCTGGCTACGAGACTTACTACTCCCCGAACTACGCCAACCCCAACCCCAGCCCAGGGGTGTCGGTCACGGGGGCCACACTGCAGGAAGGGGCCCAGGTCAAGGTAAAGAAAGAGGAGCAGGAGGAGCCAGGCGATGAGGACCGTAAGGTCAAGCAGGAGCTGCAGGAGGACCGTAAGCCCGAGATGGGTGCCTCTGGACCGGGGCAACAGCAACAGGCCTCAGTCATCCAGCAGCGCTCCAACATGTACATGCAGCCTCTCTACTACAACCAGTATGCCTACGTTCCCCCGTACGCCTACCACCCGGACCAGGCCTACCACAACCACCTGATGAACACCAACCCAGCCTACCGGCAGCAGTACGACGAGAGACAGCGGCAGGCAGCAGCCGAGCAGCACCGCGCCGCCGAGAAGAAATCGGACGCTGCTGGAAAGGACAGGGATCGAGAGGGCTCCTCGGGGAAGGAGCTGAGTGAGGAATGGAAGCAGAAGGCTTCGGTGCCCCCCACCCTCTCCAAGGCCCCCAGTCTCACAGATTTGGGAAAAGGAGGGCCACCCCAGGGCAAGCTGTCCAAAGATCCCTTGTCTTCCTTGGAGCAGGCCAAGTCATCGGTCATCATGCCCAAGGGTGAGGATGCCAAGGCGCCGGCCCAGCAGGCCGAGGGGCTGAAGATGAAGCTGAGCGAGGGAGGGCACCATGGGAAGAGGGAGGAGCTCAAGGCGGGCATGGAGTCGGGCAGGCCCTCGGCCATGGAGCAGGGCATGTGGTACAGACAGGTAACATGACCCAGCTGTGTTTGAATCTGTTGATTTTGATTGGATGTTTAAAGTAATGAGCCACCCATTCAAAATTAGCAGTATACATTTTTTTGTTGTTGTGTATTTTGGGAAATGTTTAAGTGAATTTTTAAAAATGTGTAAGATACAACTGTTGAGATATTGTCTGTAATGAGATATATGTTGTGGTGTTTTCAGGAGCCTGACTCGCGGCTGTGGCCTTACGTTTACCCCAGCAAGTACCCTGAGGCCCAGAAACCACAGGACGAGGAGCGGTGGAAAGAGGAACGCGACAGGGAACGGGAAAGAGACCGAGATCGAGCAGATCGAGAGAGGGACAGGGACCGAGACAACCGAGACAGGGAACGGGACCGAGACAGAGACCGAAAGGGCAAGGAGGGCAGGGATGAGAGGGCTCGGTCCAAAGACACCACCCCCAAGGAGGAGAGCAAAGAGGGGGCTGAGCCCCGGTCGTCGTTGGCGGCCTCTGAGGAGCACCGGGGGATGGTGAAGGACCCGAGGGCCACTGCTGCCCACATGCAGTTCTCCTCTCCCCTGGCCCAGCACCAGGGCTACATTCCCTACATGCACGGAGCCTACGGCTACGGCCAGGGCTATGACCCCAGCCACCCGGGCTACCGCGGGATGCCCTCGGTCATGATGCAGAACTACCCTGGTAAGAGTTAAGGCCATGGGATACATACACCTCTTCCAATGGGATTGTATTTTCAGTCTGTACTATGATGATATGTACAAAAATGACTTGGGTGTATTAATTCCTGACATTTTCTGCTTTGATTGGAAATGGAAACGCTCAATCGACTCATGTCCTGGTGTCTAACCACCTCTGTCACCCCCAGGTTCCTACTTCTCCTTCTCTCCCTACGGCAGTAAAATGGGGCCAGGCGAAGAGGGCGGCGAGAAGGCGTCACGCGCCAGCCCCACGGTCAGCGGCAAGTCCGCCTCGGAGGCCAAGGCCCTGGACATCCTTCACCAGCACGCCAGCCAGTACAAGAGCAAGTCGCCGACAGTCGGCGACAAGACCCCCTTGCACGAACGGGAACGGGAGCGCGCCGCTTCCGAACGAGACCGAGACATGGACCGGCCGCGCTCCTCGCCCTCGCAGCGCATCCTGCCTTCCCATCACCACCTGGGCTACCCGCTTCTCTCGGGGCAGTACGACCTGTCCTATGCCACAGGTGAGTGACGGATGGACGCCCACAAACGGGCTCAAGCACACGGAACACATCTCTGCCTTTGGTGCTCAGTTAGCTAACTGCTCAAATGGAGCGTTTTTCTATGGTAATCACATAACTGTAACATTATATAACTTTGTAAGGCCCTTTTCTCCCACCTAAGGTACTATAGAAAAAGTACAGTAATAACATGCAATCCATGAGTAGCCAAACTTGGTGTAGGAGTGTATTGACAAAAGTTGGAGTCATTATTAGAATATGGAGGCGTATCTAACGTTGGGCTCTTCCTTCACAGGTCTCTCCTCATCAGCCATTGTTGCCAGTCAGCAAGCCTCCGCCCCCTCCATGTACCCCCCTGCACGGAGGTGAGAATGGTAAGCAAGAACCAGACCCCCTTCACAGCTCCTGAGGACAAAAAATGCTGCATACACACACACACACACACACACACACACACACACACACACTTCTTCCTGGTGTTTAAACATGGTCATTTTTCTGAAGCTAGTACCTTAGTCAAAACTGCTACTGACTACTAGAAGGATTTCCAGTTGTTTGATGACAAACATACATTGCATTCTATGGTGCCCTCTGCTGGACACAATATGAACAAACGTCAACTACATTTTATTCCAAGCATCATTCGAGAAAACAGAATGTGTGATTCTCTGTAGGGCGTTACTACAACATAGGCTGGATTAAGCAATGCTAAATACAGGCCAATCATCTTGTTGAATGTGGATTTAAAAAGTCTTGCTTTTGCTGTTGTATAACTCTCCCTGTGTCTTATTTTCCCCCACAGGGAGACCTGATTGGCTGACCTCAACCTTGCCTGGAGCCATGTGACTGGATCACATGAGGAAGCGTGCTGTGGCGCTCATTTTTAGACATCAGTTCAATGGTGTTTGTTGTACTTTTAGTTGATTTTGCCTGGTTGTTCCGGCTGATCTGGTTCCTCCTCCCTCAGCTTCATTGATGGCCACCCCACAGCAAGGCTTCCTGTGGCTTGGTTGAGGGCGCACCGAGCCCACCTCCTCTGGTACCGCGCGGCACGGCCAACCAACCAGCCAGTCCATTGACTCCTTTGCACTGCTGAGACATTCACAGGAAGGACTAAAAGGCTTGAAAAAAGGCCTGATGAGACTGGCACATTCTGATGGGGTGAGGCCCATCGACGGCCATTTTGGAACTAGAGAGTGCACTAGGGAGAGGAGGTTGATCAGAAACAAACTGGATTAAGTTTGAAATCACTACATGGAAATATGGACTTAATGGATTGTTCACGGATCCTGGGCCTTAGCGTAATAGAGTTGCAGCTTAACTTGAGGAAGTGGGTTGTTTCGTCCATCCACCAACCTACCCACTGACCCTGAGGACATCTTGAGACATTCATTGCAATGGACCCATTTTATTTTTCGGTTGTGTTTTTTGGGGGGGATGGTTGTTGTTTGGGCCAGAGGAGGGACCGACTGGTATCCCCATCCCTCTCCACCACTCTGGGCTTTCTATGCAAGCCGAAGCTGCTCATCTCCATACACTGACAGAAACAGCCCTCCTCTCTGTCTGTTCAGTTTCAGGGGGAGGAACTTTCAAGTTCACAATGATGTTGGGTTTTTTTTTTGTTGTGAAAAGTTATCATCCGCCTACTTGAGTTTGTTTAGAGCGTCAACAATATCCATGTTATTTTTTTTTTTTGTATGAGGCTTTTGTGCGTTGTTCGTTCCACATCTTGGCTTGACTACCTTGTTTCCATCTCACTCTGACCCAGTAAGGAAACTCCCTTGGCTGTTTGCCGCTGCTTCGAACACTACTGGCCTCTCAGTGGCGGCGGCGGCAGCTGTGTCACGGGTTTCCTTTTCCAAAGGGTCATCCAGTTTACAAAGCAGCACCAATGCATCCGCTACAGCTACAGCTCCCGGCTGCTCAGCGAGGGTCCCGCCTTAGAGGGAGAGGACATATCTGTGCCAGGAGGTATTTTGGCTCCGAGAGAGAAGAGGAACAGAGAGAGGAGTACAGATGCACCATTCAGGGGCTCTCCAAGCTCTGTGACCCGGAAAGGGAAGGAGAAAGATGCACTGATCGGAAAGGCCGTCTGGATTCTTCAGATGCTGCCTCTGGTTCTATAGAACCATCTATCCAAGCCATCCATCCTCACTGGACACTGCAGAGGCTGGAAAAGGAGAGAGGGTCCATAGAGCCATCCATCCAGCTCTTACAGTACATATGGCATTTGTTTTGGCTGTTGTGGGCCCCAAGTGTCAGTTTGTGGACATGCAAGCTGTCTGGGACCCACAGGACTTTGTATGTGAACAGTTGGCAACTGTCTGCAAGCCACAAGCTGGCTACTGCTGCTAGTCTCTCACCAAACTGCATCATGGGATGGCCGCAGTCCTCCCTCATCAGTGGACATCTAAGAACACAGAGGGGGGCTCTCGCCGGGCTCTCTCCAGAGCTGTCGATGGATGCTCAGTAGATATGGCAGCTGCTGCACTCGCTCTCCCTCTGATCTAGTGTGTAGTGCTGGAGAGACAGGCAGCTCACTCCTGTATATTTATTAGAGGACTTATAGTCACGGAGTGCTGTGTTACTGGGAGTTGGCACATGCCCCTGTACTATATTTGGTGAATGAAAGCAATTGCAAAATTGAATCTCTCCTGCTGGCCCACATCCCCTCCCATCGTATCTCTCTCCTTTCCAACTATCTGTGTGTGTGTGTGCCTGCATGGAGTAAGGCGGCACTGTAACGAGTTAGCCCAACGCATAGTCCTTCCCGTCGGAGCAAGCCGTGTGCACGTTTGCTTTGGGACACTTCCTAGCAGCTCCCTCCCGCCCTTCTCTCGCTCTCTTTTTCCCACACGCACTCACTATTGTGGTTTTCTGTATATAGTGTACAGAGGAATTCTTTTAAAAAGGTTTGTTCGATGCTATTGAAAAAATGTATTTTTTTTGTTGGTCTGTTAGCCTTCTCTTTTTCCCTACCATTCTTGATATAATATGACAAACTGTAGCTGGTGTAACAGCTTTAGAATCGAAGTGTTGTGATCATTTTTTCCCCTCCCTGCCTGGACCCCACCCCTTCAGAAGCTTGTTGTCCCCCCTCGAAGCCCATGACGCCATTTTAGTCCCTTCTTCGCGCACGTTCCCAAGCCGCCTCGAGGAAAACAATGTCACATTTCAACATGTCATTGTAACCGTCACTCCTTTGTTGTTGTCGTTGTTTTTCGGTTCCACGAGATGCTGATCGTGAATGCAGTTTGTTGGCTGGGAGTCGGTACGTGATTACTTTCTGCCGTGATAGACAAAGTAGAGGACGGGAGCGAGACAGGCTGAGAGCAGAGCAGCTGTCTAGAGGGTTGATAGAGAGGTAAAACACAGCAGATTCTCCCACCCGGTCCACTCCTCTCCCGTTTAATGGTGCCCATCGATCCCAACACCAGCGCCCGCCCCCGCCCCGCCCGCTAAAAACAGTCAATCTGATTCGCTCTGATGCTTTTATTACCCTTCATGGATCCGGCTTGCTCGGGTGCGCAGCACGGAAAGTCTGAAATAATAAATGAGATTTGTGGTTTTTGTATTGTTGTGTGATTTAGGGCCGGTTCAAAATGTACGTGGGGGCAGAGGGGGGGGGGGGGGGGGTCGGTTATAGAGGAGGGTTGTGTGTTTTTTTTACTACTGGGCACAGGGGAGGGTAGTTTACATTCACCATTTAGCAGGTTTTACTATATCATTTCTTCCATCCTAGCCAATTGTCCTCATCTGCTTGCATGCTCCTCCCCTATATCAAGGTGTTTTGGTACTTCCTTTATGCACAACGTTTTTCCATGTGCTAACTTCTTACTGTACCACAGGTCAGTATAGTCTAACAGTATGTCCTTCCCTCTATTCACCATTCATTGTGACAATAGTGGTAGGTGGATCGTTTGTCCAGATCTGCAATAGGTTAACTAGCAATCATAGCACACAAAGAAAAATTCTAATCTGCACCAATTTTCTAGATAAAACCACAAGAACATAGAGGAATAGCTGATAGGCAGCGGAGAGGCCAGGTGTCTCATTGCACATGGAATAACAGTGAACACATGAAGCTCACCCTATAGATCTTGTTTAGGGACAATAAAAAACGATCCTATCCTAGACTAGCCTACAACACCACAATGCATTAAATAATTGCATGAATGTTTTCAAGTGACTACAACATTCTACTCTAGGCTGTAAACTGTAGTGAAAACATCATTTCAATAACGGCGCAAAAGCCCTGTTTATATGAATGTTTCATTCCATTTGGATCAGTTGTGGGTCTAGAAAAGCACAGTAGCAGGCCAGTCTAGCTATATTTTTTCCTTCTGATACCGAATGCGCTGTCTGTTGCGGATCATCATTCTCCCAGGTGATCCTATAATAATGTAGCCACATAGGCCCATGCTCCCAGCAGGCCCAGTGATTCAGGAAAAGATTAACCTGCGTTTTGCCTCCTCTCTGATCCGTACGACTATTCCTCGCGCAACTAGAACCATAGCGCTTCAATATTTGTCATTTCACTTTTTTTAAATGTATCAGCTTTTATGTGTGGCATAAACACAACCAGTCACCATGTTTTCATCTGATTAGGCTAGTTCAGAAGTCTCCTGTAGGCTGCCTTCGCACGTCGGTCCACTAATATAATTCCGGCATCCGAACTGTGCGCTGGCCATTTTGTATTTCATTGAACCTTTTATTTAACTTGGTAAATCAGTTAAGAACAAATTCTTATCTACAATGCCGGCCTACCCCGGCCAAACCCTAACCTGGACGATGCTGGGCCAATTGTGCGCCGCCCTATTGGACTCTCAATCACGGCCGGTTGTGATACACCCTGGAATCGAACCAGGGTCTGTCGTGACACCTCTAGCACTGAGATGCAGTGCCTTAGACCGCTGCGCCACTCGGGAGCCCATTTGAGGAATAGAAAGAGCCATCTGTTACAAAACACCAAAATGTTTAATAACATTCGGAGATTGTCAAGCCAAGCCTTCGATACTGGGTACAACGTAGGGAGGGATGTATTTTCTGTTTGTCCAGATTGACATAATCTATTTAAATTTTGGTGTTGAAAACACAAAACATGATGTTGAAGGGCCCGAAATTGGTAATCCGTGTGCAGTTATGCTTTGCTTATTGGTTGTGTGGTGCATTGGCACAGAAACCTGTTGGTGGAAAATTAGTTGCATATATTTTCTATAAATATAGCATCAAAATGTTGAAAATCTGATTTCCCCCTAGCGGATCGTTGTCTGCCAGACTCTGATTGTAGTGTAATGAGACCAGCAGGGAGAATCTAGTCCGTGGTGGTCGGCAAACCCTGAACCTTCTGGCCCGTAGCCCTGCGTGACATCGACTGTGCCGCAAAAGTATGCTAAAGTGGTAAAGTCGATATCCCCGTTTATAAAGACGGGTCGCTACAGTTATTATTATTTGTGGTTGTAGTCTTTTAATGGGAGGGTTAATTCAAGGGTGTGCACATTTTTTCAAAGGACAAGGTGAGTGTCTTGAAAAGGTTTTTTACGTTGGGGGAGGGGGGCTGCATTTTCCTCACCACATGACTGTTGATGCTCAGCCGTGATTGGAACCTGGCACAGATGTTTTTTGTTTTTTTTCAAAGTCGATTTTTCTGTTGTTGAGATGTGTCCTTAATACAATGGGGGAGGAGCTAGTGTTTTGTTTTTAATCAGTCTGTACAGAGTGGGATGGAAGGTGGGTGAGGTTATATAGTAATAATGTCATTTTCTGCTGTTCTACATCTCATTGTTAAACCACATACCCTGTGCTGGTGGCAGGCTGTTAAAAAAATGATGAGGGGAGGAAAAAAAAAAAAAGCACTTGATTTTATTTTTCGAGAATCTAGTTTGCGGATCTTTTTTTTTTGTACGTTGACACCCGCCAGCCAGAGAAATGACTTGTTGATCAAACTCCCACGGCAGCCATTGTTGAGGCGTTGTCTCAAATGGTGCCTGGGTAGTCAATCCTTGTATTCCTCCCGCAGGGGGACGAGGGAATGTTCTTGTGTGGGATGTCCTCTTCCTGTTCTCTATTCATAACCCTGCCCCCTAAACCCCCCCTGCCCTATCACACTCAGCCCTGCCCCCAGAGCAGTGGCTCAGTATCAGTCATCGGTACTTGAAAGAAAGATGTTTACAGCTTTTTTTTTTTATTGCTATGATTTGTTTTTGGTTCATCCCACACCTCTTCTCCTCCCCCGCTGTCCTTTCCCCAAGGGTTTCTCTCTTATGTAAAGTGTACATTGCCACGTTTTTTTTTTATACAATACTGTAACTTGCCTTTGTACATTTAGGCAAAAAAATAAATCTTTTTATGAGACAATCACTCCTGTCCCGTCTGTCTTGTCTTTATTTCCACAGGAAAGTAAAGGGCATGGATCACCATAGGTGTTGCTATTGGGAAACACAGGTTCACCAACCTATCAGACTATAAGGTTATTTTTCAACGTTCTGGTACTTGCTTGTGTTCAAAAATGGTTCACCATGCCCACAAACTCCGCTAACACTTACTAACTACAGGCACGCTTATATACTCATAGTGTATTTTAACGCTTGTTATAAGTTGTCAGAATTCATAAATAGTTCTAACATCCTTACAATACATCACTATGATGCATTATAAGACCAAAGTGCATAATGCATCATAGATCCAACTTCAAAATAGTGTTATAGGTGTATTACCCAACTCAGTGGGTTGGTTACCCTATACACGTATCCGGTAGGGCTATGATGCACCATAGTGATGATGATGTATTATCAAGACGTTACTAATTCTGAGTTGTTATGAAGCAGGTTTTATAATGGATTATAAGTGTATCGTAAGGCATTGTAAATGCACTTTCAAGGCGTGTGTGCATCATCGAAAGCGTTACCCGAATTCCACTACGTTTATCCATTTTTAACTTCATTGTTATTCAATTGGGCACTGGTGATACATTTTGTGATGCAGTAGGGCACATTGACCACAGAGGGGCTCTGGCTTACCGACAGTAATTCTCCTCTCGATCCAAGTTGTGAGAGCTGTTTGGCATTCGACGAACTGCACGCTTGTGGTTTGCTTTGAAAGGAATGCTACCCACGCACACTGCACACTATTAAAGTGAGTTGAAGGATATGGGTCACACTGTTTTCTTAGTCTAGTTGGGGATTTGTCAGCTCAATACCAGGCTTCTTTTCAGCTTTTTGAGAAATCAGGTGACCAAGCCTGACTGGCTCAAGATAAAAGCACCTTATAAAACACTCCAGCCTCGTGCACAGCGGTTGCTATGGAGACACTGTTGGAAGTTGATGGGATGAAGGAAGCCCTGTACCTGAATGAATGACCTACCCTGAGTGCAGTCTCAAGAGAATACCCCTACTGTAGGCTTCTGGAGTCTTTGCCTCTGGCTGTAGTGAGAGCAATGGTGTTTTACTTGCCAGTAAATATTTTCGCATCTTTTTCCTCATGCGTAACTGAGAAGGAAATGTGTGCTTTAAAAAAAATAAAAATCCCTCCCCTCATAAGTAGCCACTCGCCCGCCCTATGTTCATTCTCACCTCTTCCTCGCAAAGAGTACTAGGCTAAATCCAAAATCACGCCCTCGGCTCTCCATTTGCACAAGTGTCCCAAAGCTGAGGGAGTGAGAAATATAAACACAACATGTAACAATTTCAAAGATTCTGCTGAGTTACAGTTAATATAAGTCAATTGAAATAATTGAATTAGGCCCTAATCTATACATTTCACATGACTGGGAATACAGATATGCATCTGTTGTTCAGATGCATAAAAAAAAGTTAGGGCGTGGATCAGAAAACCAGTCAGTATCTGGTGTGACCACCATTTGCGTCATGCAGGGCGACACATCTCCTTCGCATAGAGTTGATCAGGCTGTTGATTATGGCCCGTGGGATGTTGTTCCACTACTCTTCAATGGCTGTGTGAAGTTTCTTGATATTGGCGGGAACTGGAACACGCTTTCGTACACCTCGATCCAGAGCATCCCAAACATAGTCAATGGGTGACATGTCTGGTGAGTATTTAGGCCATGGAAGAACTGGGACATTTTCAGCTTCCAGGAACTGTGTACAGATCCTTGCGACATGGGGCCGTGTATTATCATGCTGAAACATGAGGTGATGACGGTGGATGAATGGCACGACAATGGGCCTCAGGATCTCGTCACGGTATCTCTGCATTCAAATTTCCATGGATAAAATGCAATTGTTGCCGTAGCTTATGCCTGCCCATACCTTTCTGTACGGGCGTTGAATGTTACCTCCCTACAGTTGGCTTACCATGCCGATTTGATACTATAGATGCCTCATCTAGCTATGTTTTGTTACGTCACGGAAAATGTTCTCATAACACAGAAACTGTCCAGTCTTGCTGATGACTATATAATGTTTGTACAAAACATTCGCCTCATGTTGCAAGAATGCTTCTAGAACTTTCTTGAAAGGTTCCCAGAATGTTTCATTAGGTTGTGGGAACAGTCTGGTGAGAACATTGTGAGGACATCACAAAAGATGTTTTCCCAAAACACAAAAACGGTCCAGTTGTGGGGATTTCTTTTAGAGTGCAAAAAACATTCATCTGATGTTACAAGAATGTTCCCATAACACATTTCATCTGTTCTTTAAAGGTTCCCAGAATGTATCTTTAGGTTGTGGGAACATTGTGTGGATATGACAAGAGAGAGGTTCCCAAAACACTAAAACTGTCCAGTTTTAGTGCTGACATTCAGGGTATTGTTTGTATCAAGGTGCACAAAACATTCCTTTGATGTTCCAAGAATGTTGACAGAACAGACTTTGTGAGTTCTTAAAGGTTCCAGTGTGGGTACATTACAAGAGAGAGATTCCCAAAACACAAAATATGCTCAGGTGTGATAACATTCATACAATGTTTACGTTAGATTGCAGAGGAAATTCCTGTAAGGATGTTGACAAAACAGCTGGTCTACGTTCTTTAAAGGTTCCCAGAATATTTAATTAAGTTATGGGAGTTGTCTGGGATGCTGCAAGAATAATATTGTGATATTCACATAGGTTGCACAGAACATTCCAACAATGTTCCATAATTTTGAAATAAATCTGTTTTTAGGTTTAACATAATATTGCATTGATGTTCATACAATATAAATATGTTTTTAGGTTTAACATAACATTCCATTGATCATGCAATATACATTTGACCTTGTCTTGGAGGTCCTCAGAACATTTAAGGAACATTTAGAAAATTGTATTTTTAAGTGTTACCTAATATTACCACAACATTCTCAGCATGCAAATGTCTACTCTGATTGGTTAGAGATGATCCAAAAGCTGATGACTGTTTTGTACAACACCCCTTCATTTTGACTTCACTGCAAACGACTTCAACGATGGCAGTCTCAGACTGAAGTATGTAGTGAACATAGAGCAGAGGAGGACAATGACCCAAAACACCTCCAGGATGTGTAAGGACTATTTGACCAAGAAGGAGAGTGATGGAGTGCAATTGAGATGGTTTGGGATGAGTTGGACCGCAGAGTGAAGGAAAGCATCATATGTGGGAACTCCTTCAAGACTATTGGAAAAGCATTCCAGGTGAAGCTGGTTGAGAGAATGCCAAGACTGTACAAAGCTGTCATCAAGGCAAATGGTGGCTATTTTGAAGAATCTCAAATAAAATATATTTTGAGTTGTTTAACACATTTTTGGTTACTACATGATTCCATATGTGTTATTCATAGTTTGGATGTCTTCACTATTATTCTACAATGTAGAAAATAAAAAACATGGAATGCGTAGATGTGCCCAAACTTTTGACTCGTCCTGTATATATATTTTTTACACATATTTAGAGCAAAACGGAGAACACCATCGTGTTCATGAGTCTCCCATTTCCATAGAGTTGTCATAATAGTTTGTACGTCAAACCGTTCGGACACTACATACAGTTGAAGTCGGAAGTTTACATACACCTTAGCCAAATACATTTGAACTCCGTTTTTCACAATTCCTGACATTTAATCCTAGTAAAAATTCCCTGTCTTAGGTCAGTCAGGATCACCACTTTATTTTAAGAATGTGAAATGTCAGAATAATAATATAAATAATTATTTCTTTCAGCTTTTATTTCTTTCATTACATTCCCAGTGGGTCAGAAGTTTACATACACTCAATTAGTATTTGATAGCATTGCCTTTAAATTGTTTAACTTCGGTCAAACGTTTCGAATAGCCTTCCACAAGCTTCCCACAATAAGTTGGGTGAATTTTGGCCCATTCCTCCTGACATAGCTGGTGTAACTGAGTCAGGTTTGTAGGCCTCCTTGCTCGCCTATGCTTTTTCAGTTCTGCCCACCAATTTTCTATAGGATTGAGGTCAGGGCTTTGTGATGGCCACTCCAATACCATGACTTTGTTGTCCTTAAGCCATTTTGCCACAACTTTTGGAAGTATGCTTGGGGTCAGTGTTCATTTGGAAGACCCATTTGCAACCAAGCTTTAACTTCCTGACTGATGTCTTGAGATGTTGCTTTAATGTATCCACATAATTTTCCTCCCTCATGATGCCATCTATTTTGTGTAGTGCACCAGTCCCTCCTGCAGCAAAGCACCCCCACAACATGATGCTGCCACCCCCATGCTTCACGGTTGGGATGGTGTTCTTCGGCTTGCAAGCCTCCCCCTTTTTCCTCCAAACATAACAGTGGTCATTATGGCCAAACAGTTACATTTTTGTTTCATCAGACAAGAGGACATTTCTCCAAAAAGTACGATCTTTGTCCCCATGTGCAGTTGCAAACCGTATTCTGGCTTTTTTTATGGAGGTTTTGGAGCAGTGGCTTCTTCCTTGCTGAGCGGCCTTTCAGATTATGCGATATAGGACTCATTTTACTGTGGCTATAGATACTTTTGTACCTGTTTCCTCCAGCATCTTCACAGGGTCCTTTGCTGTTGTTCTGGGATTGTTTTGCACTTTTTGCACCAAAGTACGTTCATCTCTAGGAGACAGAACGCGTCTCCTTCCTGAGCGGTATGACGGCTACGTGGTCCCATTGTGTTTATACTTGCGTACTATTGTTTGTACAGATGAACGTGGTACCTTCAGGCGTTTGGTGAATCAGACTTGTGGAGGTCTACAATTTTTTTCTGAGGTCTTGGCTGATTTCTTTTGATTTTCCCATGATGTCAAGCAAAGAGGCACCGAGTTTGAAGGTAGGCCTTGAAATACATCCACAGGCACACCTCCACTTGACTCAAATTATGTCAATTAGCCTATCAGAAGCTTCTAAATCCATGACATCATTTTCTGGAATTTTCCAAGCTGTTTAAAGGCACAGTCAACTTAGTGTATGTAAACTTCTGACCCACTGGAATTGTGATACCGTGTATTATAAGTGAAATAATCTGTCTGTGAACAATTGTTGGAAGAATTCCTTGTGTCATGCACAAAGTAGATGTCCTAACCGACTTGCCAAAACTATAGTTTGTTAACAAGACATTTGTGGAGTGGTTGAAAAACTAGTTCAACTGTATGTTTTCGTGAGAAGGCCGATTTTAGGGATGTCTCATGGTCTGACAAACACCGCTCTAGCTCTTCCACCTTTCACCACCGACGTCAAAATGTGACATCAGCTAATGCGGTGGAAAACCCCCTGATATCTCTACCTTAAGCTGATGGATTTTGATGGGGCTCCCAAGTGGCGCAGCCATCCAAGGCACTACATCTCAGTGAAAGAGGCATCACTGCAGTTCCTGGTTCGAATCCAGGCTACATCACATCTGGCTGTGATTGGGAGTCCCATAGGGCGGACTGGAGTGTCTGCGAGGGGTTCGGCGCAGATTAACAGAAGGAATAGCTTCGCTGCACTGGTGCTTGATCTACCTGCGCCTTCATTGCTGGGACTGCCTGTGTCTGCGACAAGGTTCATGAAATCAATAATTTACTAGTAAAAAATGACATTCATATTCTATCTAAAACTCACTTAGATAATACCTTTGATGATACGGTGGTAGCAATACATGGTTATAACATCTACAGAAAAGGCAAATGCCAGAGGTGTTGCTGTTTATATTGAGAACCACATTCCTTTAAAACCTCTCTGGGCTAGGCAGGACGAATTCGTCCCACCTACGCAACAGCCAGTTGAATCCCGTGGCGCGATTTTCAAATACCTTAGAAATGCTATTACTTCAATTTCTCAAACATCTGACTATTTTACAGCATTTTAAAGACAAGACTCTCGTTAGTCTAACCACACTGTCCGATTTCAAAAAGGCTTTACAACGAAAGCAAAACATTAGATTATGTCAGCAGAGTACCCAGCCAGAAATAATCAGACACCCATTTTTCAAGCTAGCATATAATGTCACAAAAAACAAAACCATAGCTAAATGCAGCACTAACCTTTGATGATCTTCATCAGATGACAACCCTAGGACATTATGTTATACAATACATGCATGTTTTGTTCAATCAAGTTCATATTTATATCAAAAACCAGCTTTTTACATTAGCATGTGACGTTCAGAACTAGCATACCCCCCGCAAACTTCCGGCGAATTCACTAACAATTTACTAAATTACTCACGATAAACGTTCACAAAAAGCATTTTGCAATATTCTCAGTACATAGCCCAGCCATCACGGGCTAGCTATTTAGACACCCGGCAAGTTTAGCCTTCACCAAAATCAGATTTACTATAACAAAAATGTTATTACCTTTGTTGTCTTCGTCAAAATTCACCCCCAGGACTGCTACTTCAATAACAAATGTTGGTTTGGTCCCAAATAATCCATCGTTATATCCGAATAGCGGCGTTTTGTTCGTGCGTTCCAGAAACTATCCGAAATGGTAAATCAGGGTCGTGCGCATGGCGCAATTCGTGACAAAAAATGTCTAAATATTCCATTACCGTACTTCGAAGCATGTCAACCGCTGTTTAAAATCAATTTCTATGCAATTTATCTCGTAAAAAAGCAATAATATTCCGACCGGGAATCTCCTTTTCGGCAAACAGAGGAAAAAATCACAAAGACGGGGGCGGCCAGGGCACGCGCCTAAGCCCACAGTCCCTTGATCGGCCACTTGAGAAAGGCGATAATGTGTTTCAGCCTGGGGCTGGGATGACGACATTCAGGTTTTTCCCGGGCTCTGAGCGCCCATGGAAGACGTAGGAAGTGTCACGTTAGAGCAGAGATCCTTTGTAAAAGATAGAGATGGCAAAGAAGTTCAAGAAATGGTCAGACAGGCCACTTCCTGTAAAGGAATCTCTCAGGTTTTGACCTGCCATTTGAGTTCTGTTATACTCACAGACACCATTCAAACAGTTTTAGAAACTTTGGAGTGTTTTCTATCCAAAGCCAATAATTATATGCATATTCTACTTACTGGGCAGGAGTAGTAACCAGATTAAATCGGGTACGTTTTTTATCCAGCCGTGAAAATACTGCCCCCTAGCCATAACAGGTTAAATCGGGTACGTTTTTTATCCGGCCGTGCAAATACTGCCCTCTATCCCCAACAGTTTTAATGGTGCGCGCAAACATGAATTTCCAAGACTGTGCCCCTCTACTAAAACTGTTATTTGTTATTCATTTTTTAAGTTACAAGCCTGAAACATTGAACATAGACTGCTGACACCCTGTGGAAGCCATAGGAATTGCATCCAGGGAGCTAATTTTCAGAATGACCTTTATCTTGAATTTCTAAGAGGAGGGTCTCTCAAAAAAGAAACAATTCTGGTTGGTTTTTCTTTGGATTCTCTCCTACCATATCTATTGTGTTATATTCTCCTACATTATTTTAACCTTTCTACAAACTTAAAAGTGTTTTCTCTCCAATGGTACCAATTATATGCATATCCTGACTTCAGGGCCTGAGCTATAGACAGCTTACTTTGGACACGCCATTCAGGCAGGAAGTGGAGAAAAAGTGGCCTAGCCCTAAGAAGATTTATTTTAAATGCGATACGCAGTGTGTATAGTTAACTTTGAGTCATCTCTCTCTGCACTCTCGCTCTCCATGGGGCTTTCCACACAAACCTAGCCCCATCCCCTTTCATTCAAGGAGCGCATTTGTTTATTTGTGTTTTATTAGATATTTATTGAATATTAAAACATACAATCTACCTGCAGTGAAGCCGCTCAACATTTACATTACACTCAGCCATCTAACAGACTCCCATCCAGAGCAACCCACAGAAGCAATCAGGGTGAACGCCCTGCCCAAGGGCATGTCGACAGGTCTCCCACCAAGTCAAAACGGGGACCCGAACCAGAGACCTATCGGCCACCGGCCCAGTCTCCCAACCGCCAGGCCACCAACCCGCCAAGATCCCCCCCACAGTTCCCAGAGAGCTGTACATCAATCATCCGAAATGCAGAAATGTATGAAAATGCAGGAAAATGTTTTTGGTTGAAGTTGATTTGAACAGAATAAAACAATTCAAATGGAGAAAGACTCTTGAAATCACTTAGAATGTATGTGTTGCCACCCTAGGGTCATGCACTACTCATAAAGCAAAGTGCTGGCTAGCTCTAGGCTATTTGGTTTCAGTTAATGTTAGCTTACATGTTAAATGGTTTATAATTTCATGGTTGTAGCATTGTTTAGCACAAGTAATGTATAGCTTTTTGGAAATGGAAACTGATTGTACTGTATATAACTCACTGTACTATGTGAATGTGTAGATGTATGGTGATAGTTTTTTAACCCAAGACCTTTTATTTTTGATACTGGAATATGGAATGTGAAGACTTAATATTAAAATAGAGTTGTAATATATAATTGATTTTGACAACAAAAAAAGATTAACAAAAGTTAACAATATTTTAAAAACTACTGAATAGTACTAACGTTTCTCCGTCTCATCATTTTACCCTGTTAATTCAGGTATATAATGTGCAAAAGTGCAATATGACAGGTTTATTGTCTGCTGATCACGTCTCAGTACTAGGTGCGTAACACTAGGCTACCAACCAATTTATGTCAGATCAGCGATCATCATCTAATAGGCCTATATTTAGATCAATAGTTTTTTCAAGAAAGGGAGAATCTATCCATGAATATTGTAGTGACCTTAACCTAACACCTAGCGACCTCGTTAAGGGGTTCAAACCTCTTGGCGTAACGGTTTAAGGTGTTCTCTTGGCAGTTTCTGGATCGAGTTCGAGTCCAGATCGGGGCTACCCCTGAGTTCGCTACATTGGTGTCAGAAGTGAGAAAGTGGATGTGGGACAATCAGAGAGGAATGTCCACTTGAGGGACTTGGTGTAGAGAACCGTGGGGACACGCTCACCCTAAGGAAGGAGGTAATGAGCGACCTTAAACCAACACCAAGCGACCTCGTCAGGGGGTTTGGACCTCTTGGCGTTAAGGTTTTGGCTTAAAAGTCACTGGACCCAGGTTCAAGTCTTGGTCAGGGCTAACCCCTGAATTCGCTACAATATATTCAAGCAGTGTCTCAAATTAGCTGGTTTGCGCATGCAGGAGTGGTCCTTGAGTTGCCTCTCATCCCACAGACACTTGCGTAAAACCCCTGCTTCATTGTTCCTTCCTCCCCCAGTCATTGAATAGGTCTATAATTTACTTTCTCTTACCTACTGTAAAGTAAAATGAACCTTTATTTAACTAGGCAAGTCAGTTAAGAACAAATTCTTATTCACAGTGACAGCCTACCGGGGACCAGTGAGTTACCTGCCTTGTTCAGGTGCAGAATGACAGATTTTTACCTTGTCAGCTAAGGGATTTGATCCAGCAACCTTTTGGTTACTGGCCCAAGGCTCTAACCACTAGGTTACCTGCCGCCCCAATTCACCTAGAAGTTAGGGTACTCAATCTAGTGGGCCGCTATAGGTTTATAAATGGGCCGCACAATAGCGGTGTTGTCGCAAATTTGGAGAGCAGCTTGACTCATAGCCCCTGGTCTCCAGGATCCCAAGATAATTTGTTTGATCAGGTGTGCTTAGAAGGATAGAAGGATAGATGCCATAAGGGGGAAAAACTACTGTTAGCAAAGCACCATGGATAATGTTTCCATTATGCAAAGATTTTTTGCAGGTGTTCCCCTTGGCTACACAGCAGCAGAACGTTGTAGCGAATTCGGAGGGCCGACTGACAGGGACTCAATCCCAGTTCTCTTCACATTCAGTGACAGTGCCAAGAACGTTTTCTTGTTTGTGCTCATAACGTACCATTAGAAGAGTGTATGCCTGTAGTCTGAAATTGCTAGGGGAGAACTTGGTGTGTGTGTGTGTGTGTGGGTGGGTGGGTGGGTGGGTGTGTGTGTGTGGGTGGATGGGTGTGCGTGTACGTGCGAGTTATTAGATCATTAAGATAAGTGTGAGTGCGCAGTGACACCTGTTTGAACGAGTGTATTAGATCATTCGATTGATGGCCATTTGTTTGTTTTGCCCCTACGTTTTACCGCCCACACAACCTGCCTGTCTCTACTTACAGTATTTATGTAACCACAGTTCCTCCTTCTGAAAATAATCTGTGGCACAACCTCTTCCAGGTCCTAATAGGCCTACTTATAATAATAGGGTTATGTGCAAAAATAGAAAGGATTTCCTTGTTACTAAAGCCAATTCTAAAGTATCGTTTCACCAGGTCATCTAACTCAGGTATTTCAACTGTGGAGAGGTTGAGAGACATGGATTTAACCATATCCCCCACGTTAACCTTGAAATATAATTGCAATTTTATTCTCGAAATGTTGATTTTCTCAAAATTAAATTGAGTTTATTTTCGAAATATTGCCACTTTTTTACTACCACCCGTCACAGTTTTTTTTCCTTCTCTTTACTTTCCCCTAATTCCCTTCTGTATGTATTTTGTTTTTTTCATCAACATATCAAAGGTAAGAGGTCACAAGATTAACCAATCAGGTAATTAATAATAATTATTAGACCAATCTATTATCGGTTTTCTACACCAGCTTCAACCAGCAGAAAAATATATGTTTGATTATTGAAAAAAAAATGTCACAATGCTTCTCCACATTATACACTGCTTGTTTTTACCAGGGGGGCTGTGAGACATGAGTTTAATTCTGGGCATATGAAAGGTGGGGTGTATACGAAGGGAATGGGGCAACAGAAAATGAACAGCAGAGGGGCTAATGATTTTGGAGATGGGAAACGGCCGATAAACCGGTGTGAGAGTTTGCGGGATTCCACACGGAGGGGCAGACCCTGGGTGGAAAGCCATACCTTCTGCCTGAGACGATACTGGGGAGCCAGGGTCCAGTGGCGATCTGCTTGTCGTCGATACCTGGAGGTGGTCTTGAGGAGGGCCGACCAGGCTCTCCTCCAGATACGACAACAGCGGTAGACAAACATCTGGGAAGAAGGTATTCTGACCCCTTCTTTCTGCTCAGGGAAGAGCGGAGGCTGATATCCCAGGGAACACTAAAACAGTGATAGACCCCTGGCAGAGCAGGGAAGGGTGTTGTGGGCGTATTCGACCCACACAAGCTGCTGGCTCCCTGTGGTGGGGTTGACAGAAACCAGGCAGCGCAGAGTAGTCTCAAGGTCCTTGTTGGCTCACTCCGACTGGCTGTTGTACTGGGGGTGGAACCCAGGCTGAACGACAGGCTGGTCGACGACCCAATGAGGGTGCAGAACGCCTTTCAGAACCATGTCAATGGGCAGTCCATGGATTCGGAAGACATGCTGCATCATGAGCTGGGCCGTCTCCTTGGCAGAGGGTAGCTTGGGGAGTGGAATGAAGTGGGCGGCTTTGGAAAACCGATCCACAACGTTAAGGATGGCGGTGATGCCATCAGGCGGAGGGAGACCCGTGACAAAGTCCAGAGAGATGTGAGACCAAGGATGGTGAGGGACAGGCAGAGGTTGGAGGAGACCAGCCGGAGCTTGCCGAGGAGTCTTGTTCTGTGCACAGACAGTGCAAGTGGCAGCAAAAAAGTGTTGTCGCACAAAAGCCAGGGTCCACCGGGAGCCAGGGTGGCAGGCAAGCCTGGAGGAGTGGGCCAGGACTATGGAGCGGACCGCATCTGTCACGTCCTGACCCTAGTAAGATGTAATTTTCTATTGTAGAGTTGGTCAGGGCGTGACAGGGGGTGTTTTGGGGTTTTCTATGTTTAAGTTCTAGTTTTTCTATGTTGGGATTGTTTGGGTTGATCTCTAATTGGAGGCAGCTGAACCTCGTTGCCTCTAATTAGAGATCATATTTAAGTAGGGGTTTTTCTTCCTGGGTTTTGTGGGTAGTTGTTTTCTGTTTAGTGTATGTTCACCTGACGGAACTGTTGTCGTCGTTTTGTTGTTTCGTTCTAGTGTCTTCATAATAAAAGTGAATATGAGCACTATACACGCTGTGCCTTGGTCCCCTTTATACGACCTGCATTACAGCATCAGGCACGAACATCCGGTTATCTTGACACCCCCCCACTACGCCTCCCGAACCTGCTTCCATATTTCACAGCAGAGTGCCGTCAACAGGCACGAGGTGAGAAGGATGGTCTCAGGTTCTGGGGTAGTAGTCGTGGGGCTATAGCTGCGTGACAGCTCATCTGTCTTGACATTGTTGGATCCCAGCCGGTAGGAAAGGGAGAAGTTGACCCGGGTGAGGCGCTTGGCAGTGCGGATATATTCCAGCTTCTTGTGGTCGGTCCACACGATGAATGGATGTTCTGCCCCCTCCAGCCAGTGCCTCCACTCCTCCAACGCCATCTTCAACACGATTCCTCACATCGTAGTTCCTCTCCATGGAGTTAAGGCGGTGGGAGAAGAAGGCGCAGGGATGCAACTTGAGGTTCAGGGCAGACTGTTGGGACAGGACAGCCCCCACTCCAACATCTGAAGCATCGGCCTCCACCACAAACTGGCGGGACGGGTCAGGATGAACCAAGATGGGAGCTGTGGTGAAGCGGTGTTTGAGATCCCAGAATGCCCGATCAGCAGCTGGCGACCACATGAACGGAACCTTGCGAGAGGTAAGTGCAGAAAGCGGCGAAGCCAGGGTGCTGTAGCCCCGGATAAAGCCGTGATAAAAGTTGCTGAAACCCAGGAACTGCTGCAGCTGTACTCTGGACGTAGGCAGGGGCCAATCCACCACCACTCTCACCTTCCCGGGATCCATCTGTACACTCCCTGCAGCGATGATGTAAACCAGAAAGGGGATGGTGCAGCGATGGAATTCACACTTCTCTGCTTTTACAAAAATGTAGTTCTGCAGGAGGCGTTGGAGAACCTGTCGGACGTGGAGCACGTGTTCTTGGGTGGAGCGGGAGAAGACGAGGATGTCATCGAGGTGGACGAAGATGAACAGGTTCAACATATCACGGAAAACATCATTATCCAGAGCCTGGAACACAGCAGGGGCATTGGTAAGGCCAAAGGGCATGACCAGGTGCTCATAGTGGCCGCGTTGAAAGCAGTCTTTCACTCGTCCCCTTCCCATGTCCGCACCAGGTGGTAGGTGTTCCGTAGGTCCAGCTTGGAGAACACGGTGGCCCCCTGGAGCGTCTCGAAGGCCGAGGAGATGAGACTTAGCATGTAGCGGTTCTTAACGTGATGTTGTTGAGACCACCATAGTCGATGCACGGGCGCAGGACGCAGTTTTGTCCTTCTTCTCCACAAAGAAGAACCCTGCGCCGGTGGGGGAGGCAGAAATATGGATGAACCCAGCAGCTAGGGAGTCCTCAATGTAGGTCTCCATATCCTTGGTCTCCGGAAACAACAGAGAGTACATTTGTCCCCGGGGCGGAGTGGTGCCTGGGAGAAGATCAATCCCGCAGTCATGTAGTCAGTGCGGCGGCAGAAAGGTGGCCCAGGCCTTATTGAACACCCCCCGGAGGTCCTGGTACTCCACGGGAATGGTGGAGAGGTCCGGGGCAACTTCCGAGGCCACAGGAAGACGTCCCGGGACAGGCTGCGCTGACTTCAGGCAATGGGCGTGGCAGAACGGGATCTAGCCCATGATGGCACCGGCAGACCAGTCAATGAGGGGATTGAGTTGCTGGAGCCATTAGAATCCCAATACCATGGGAATCTGAGGAGACTTAATGAGCAGGAACTGGATTGTCTCGCTGTAGTTCCCTGACACACGTAGGTTCATGGGGGATGGTATTTTTATTAATTTATTTTTATTTCACCTTTATTTAACCAGGTAGGCTAGTTGAGAACAAGTTCTCATTTACAACTGCGACCTGGCCAAGATAAAGCAAAGCAGTGCAACAAAAACAACAACACAGAGTTACACATGGAGTAAAACAAACATACAGTCAATAACACAATATAAAAAGTCTATATACAGTGTGTGCAAATGAGGTACGATACGGGAGGTAAGGCAATGAATAGGCTGTAGTGGTGAAATAATTACAATATAGCAATTAAACACTGGAGTGATAGAGGTGCAGAAGATGAGTGTGCAAGTACAGATACAGTGGTGCAAAGGAGCAGAATAAATAAAATAAATAACAGTATGGGGATGAGGTAGTTGGATGGGCTATTTACAGATGGGCTATGTACAGGTGCAGTGATATGTGAGCTGCTCTGACAGCTAGAGCTTAACATTAGTGAGGGAGATATGAGTCTCCAGCTTCAGTGATTTTTGCAGTTCGTTCCAGTCATTGGCAGCAGAGAACTGGAAGGAAAAGTGGCCAAAGAAGGAATTGGCTTTGGGAGTGACCAGTGAAATATACCTGCTGGAGCGCGTGCTATGGGTGGGTGTTGCTGCTATGGTGACCAGTGAGCTGAGATAAGGCGGGGCTTTACCTAGCAAAGACTTGTAGATGACCTGGAGCCAGTGGGTTTGAAGCGAGGGCCAACCAACGAGAGCAAACAGGTCGCAGTGGTGGGTAGTATGTGGGACTTTGGTGACAAAACGGATGGCACTGTGATAGACTGCATTCAATTTGCTGAGTAGAGTGTTGAAGGCTATTTTGTAAATGACATCACCGAAGTCAAGGATCGGTAGGATAGTCAGTTTTACGAGGGTATGTTTGGCAGCATGAGTGAAGGATGCTTTGTTGTGAAATAGGAAGCCGATTCTAGAATTAATTTTGGATTGGAGATGCTTAATGTGAGTCCGGAAGGAGAGTTTACAGTCTAACCAGACACCTAGGTATTTGTAGTTGTCCACATATTCTAGTGATGTTGGACAGGCGGGCAGGTGCCGGCAGCAATCGGTTGAAGAGCATGCATATAGTTTTACTAGCGTTTAAGAGCAGTTGGATGCCACGGAAGGAGTATTGTATGGCATTGAAGCTCGTCTGGATGTCAGTTAACACAGTGTCCAAAGAAGGGCCAGATGTATACAGAATGGTATCGTCTGCGAAGAGGTGGATCAGAGAATCACCAGCAGCAAGAGCGACATCATTGATGTACACAGAGAAAAGAGTCGGCCCGAGAATTGAACCCCGTGGCACCCCCATATAGACTGCCAGAGGTCCGGACAACAGGCCAGCCGATTTGACACACTGAACTCTGTCTGAGAAGTAGTTGGTGAATCAGGCGAGGCAGTCATTTGAGAAACCAAGGCTGTTGAGTCTGCTGATAAGATTGTGGGGATTGACAGAGTCGAAAGCCTTGGCCAGGTCAATGAATACAGCTGCACAGTATTGTCTCTTATCGATGGCGGGTGATCCAGTATTGTGGGTGACCCAGCCTATAGAGTGCCCGTCCAGTGCCCTAACGTCCATTGGAATAGAAAGGGGCTGAATCCAGCTTGGAAGCCAGGGTAGCATATATAAAGCTCTCATTGGCCTCAGAGTCGATGAGGACCCGGAGAGATTTCGACTGGTTCCCCACAGCAACATGGCTATCAGATTTCAGGTATGACCCAGATGCAGACAGTGTCGAAGAAAGAAAAGGTTATTTCTAAAACAGAGGCAGGCAAACGACAGGTCAAAGGTAGGCAGGGGTCAATAATCCAGAGAGCGTGCAAAGAGTCCAGAACGGCAGGCAGCCTCAGGGTCAGGGCAGGCAGGGGTCAATAATCCAGTAAGGTTGGGTAAGTTACAGAACGGCAGGCAGACTCAGGGCAGGCAGAACGGTCAGAACCGGGAAGGACTAGAAAACAGGAGCAAGAAACAGGCAAGAGCTGAGGAACAAATGCTGGTAGGTTTCATGAACAAAACGAACTGGCAACAGACAAACAGAGAACACAGGTATAAATACACAGGGGATAATGGGGAAGATGGGCGACACCTGGAGGGGGGGTGGAGACAAGCACAAAGACAGGTGAAACAGATCAAGGTGTGACAGTTTTGTCACATAAACTGAAATTAGACCAACTATTTGAGTTTCAGCAACCAGGAAATTGCGGAGTAATGTCTGCATATTGCACTTTTAAGATTTTACCCTGTAACATCTCAAAAATAACATTCTAGCCATTACAACAATTGTAAGCTACGCCCCCTTCTTTTTAACATAAATCAACAAATGTCGACAGCTTACATTTTTGTTTATTTTTTTCAATAAACTTCAACAACTGAACTAAGAATGTCTCTTTCTTTTCCATTGGAATTTTTAAATTAGGAACCATACAACTCTTTTCAGGGTACCTGTGCTCTCGCTGCCTTGTGGCACTCTGAGTTCACTGTAGCTCGAGTTGATAGGTTTCCAGTTTCCAGTGCTGGCTAAGCAACTTGACTTGGGCTGAGGTTGCTTTCCGGGAACGTTGGTGAGCGGTCAGGAATAGAGTTGTCTGTTGGATATCGTGGGATGCCAGTTCTCTGTCCTCAGGTAAGTAGTCCTGTTGCACCTTTCCACGGCAACATGTGGTCCACATGAACAGTGCGTTTTCTCGGTCCGTCCTAAATGTGGTAAGTCACAGTTCCCAGTCTCCAGATTACTGTCGCCTGTATCCATTTCTCTTTCCCTCTGAAGTTTTAACCTTGCACTTGTTCTTCAACCTGGAAAGCTTGCAAGATTAGTCCACTATGGCCATGGCAAAGTCACATTTTGTTTTCCGCACAGCACTAGCACTTTAACCCTTGTGTAGTGTTAACATTCTGTGTACTCTCCTTGTCCTTGTCCTAAGGATAAAAAAATACCCGCCTTCACTAAACAGCTTAATTGAATTTTAAACCCCAAATCTATTTTGCATGAAGAAACAATCTGTCATTCATCACAAACTTTGTGAATATCTGGGTTTTCCCTCTTCACAATGAAAGACTGCATTTAATCAGTGGACACCACTTGTTTTTATTACAACACACCTGTCATAATTGTTTTACAGTCCTTCTTTGGGGGCCAGAATTGGCATCTCCTCCTCTTGCCTGCCCCAGCTGCAGCCTCAGGTGGATCAGGACAAGATTCAGCCCCTTGAACAGCTTTCACAAGCGCTGCAGAGGCTGCTGTGCGAGGGAGGCGCTCCCTTCTTTGAATGTGTGGGGTTACAAGTGCCTTTCCCAGCTGCTCCAGGAACACCCCCCTCTTGTTCCGCTTATCAGGCATCCAGGTAGGGTTGATCTTGTTCCATATCACGAAAGCATTGTATGAGGACACATCAATGATGTTATGGAAGATGTGGGCAGTCATCCTTCTGCAGCTGTAAGTTCCAATCACCTTGTCCAGGTTATCCACACCTGTGGTTGTAGTCCAGGATGATGGCTGGCTTCCTGTCCTCACGATCACTGATCTCAGCCATTTTGTGCAGTGTGCTCAGGAGGACCACATTCTTGTTCCTCTTTGGGAGGTAAGAAACTAGAGTTTCCCCTTGTTAAGAGGTCTTTTTTTTCCTTTTTTGTTGTTGTATTTTTCACCCCTTTTTTCTCTCCGCAATATCATGGTATCCAATTGGTAGTAGTTACAGTCTTGTCTCATCGCTACAACTCCCGTACGGACTCAGGAGAGGCGAGCTGCACTGCTTCTTGACACAATGCCCATCCAACCTGGAAGCCAGCCACACCAATGTGTCGGAGGAAACACCGTACAGCATGCATTGCACCCGGCCCGCCACAGGAGTCACTAGTGCGCGATGAGACAAGGATATCCTGGCCGGCCAAACCCTCCCAAACGACGCTGGACCAATTGTGCGACGCCCAATGGGCCTCCCGTTCGTGGCCGGTTGCGACAGAGCCTGGACTTGAACCCAGAATCTCTGGTGGCACACTACGATGCAGTGCCTTAGACCACTGCGCCACCCGGGAGGGCTAGGCTTGTTCTTTCTAACTGTGCCAACCATGGTGATCTTCCTCTTCAGGAGCTGCTGGCTGAGTTCAATCAGTAGCACACATAATCTCAATTTCTCATTGTGTGTGTGTGTGTGTGTTTGTGGTTTTTGTGGTGTGTAAATGATTTTATAACTGCCGGGTACAAAGACAATCTTTGTACCCTGGTGGTGTACAGCTTTCATGGAAATATGAATCAAAGGCGATGTTTCACTTTTTCCAATGCTGGGGTCACTCTAGGAAAATAAATACAATTTCAAGTTGAAAAAATATAATTTAGGGGTTTTTCTCTGTTAATTAAACATAGTGGTGAATCATTTTTACCCTTAAGACAACACAAGGGTTAACTTAACTTGGCAAAGGGATTTTCTCACCCAAGTAGGAAATAGCTGTAACTGCGTTTTCTTTAGTGGCAGTTGAGACAGAGCCTCCTGGTAACACACTTCTGAGACCAGAGAGACAGCGGCCCCTCTTAGTGTCTAACTGAATGTCCAAGTCCTTTCCATCTAGTGACATTGACTGTAATGCCCTTTTCCCCATTGGAGGTAGTGTAAACTGTATACACCCAAAACAGCTATGAATCTCAGTAGTTTCAACATACTGTGTCTATCCAGCTCTGCGTTTCCTACATGCACAGGCTATGTGTCCAACTTTAGAACAGACACAGCATTTCTCATTTTTGAATCTGCAGTCACAAGCAGAATGTTTTCCATCGCCCCTGTAGCATGGTTGCTGACCAGCATTCTCTTGCTTTGTCATTTTTCTGACACTGTTTCTCTCCAGTGTCATTGCTGTGCTTGAACTGTTTTTGCATTTTTGGTCACTGCATTTACTGTTTGAGCATCTTTTGCTTTTCCTTGAAAACTCTCGGGTGTTCTTGGAAGTTAACTCAATTGACCCGACCCCTCCTGTCTCAGCCTCCAGTACTTATGCTGCAATATTTTATGTGTCGGGGGCTAGGGTCAGTCTGTTATATCTGGAGTATTTCTCCTGTCTTATCCGGTGTCCTGAGTGAACTTAAGTATGCTCTCTCTAATTCTCTCTCTCTCTTTTTCTCCCTCTTTCTCTCTCTTTCTCTCAGAGGACCTGAGCCCTAGGACCATGCCTCAGTACTACCTGGCCTGATGACTCCTTGCTGTCCCCAGTCCACCTGGTCATGCTGCTGCTCCAGTTTCAACTGTTCTGCCTGCGGCTATGGAACCCTGACCTGTTCACCGGATGTGCTACCTTGTCCCAGACCTGCTGTTATCAACTCTCTAGAGACAGCAGGTGCGATAGAGATACTCTGAATGATCAGCTATGAAAAACCAACTGACATTTACTCCTGAGGTGCTGACCTGTTGCACCCTCTACAACCACTGTGATTATTATTATCTGACCCTGCTGGTCATCGATGAACATTTGAACATCTTGGCCATGTTCTGTTATAATCTCCACCCAGCACAGCCAGAAGAGGACTGGCCACCCCTCATAGCCTCTCTAGGTTTCTTCCTAGGTTCCGGCCTTTCTAGGGAGTTCTTCCAAGCCACCGTGCTTCTACACCGCATTTCTTGCTGTTGGGGGTTTTAGGCTGGGTTTCTGTACAGCACTTTGTGACATCAGCTGATGTAAGAAGGGCTTTATAAATACATTTGATTGATTGATTGATTGATTGATAGACAATGCCATCACCAGCCTTTCTGAATGTTAGATCCTTCTATGCTAGCATGTTGTCCTTCTATGCTAGCATCTTTACTAATTAAAGATTAGTAAAGTTAGTACAACAGTGGGTCATTTTCAGAGGCAGCCCGTTCTATCAACATATCAAAGGTAGATGGCGCCATATGACCGCCGTTTTGCGAGCTCATACCCTACTTTTATTTTTTTGTGATTCTTTTGGCGTTTCTTTGTACTTTATTTTCACAAAATGTATCTGCTATTATTTCTTATAACCGGTAAAAAATTCTGAACATAAGATCGTCAGTTACTTACCTCAATTCCGACTTCAACTTTGAATCATCTGCCCTGGGCTCTTTCTGTAATTACCCAATTTTAAGACGGCATTACAGAGGCAAGAGAGAGGGAGTCCTGGCGAGATTAAGGCCAAGGGAAAACCGGCCACCTCTTCCCTCCATTCTATTGGCCAATGTAAAGTAATTTGATAATACGTATAAAATGGATGACCTCTGATCGCGGGTTTCCTACCAACGGTAAGTGCAATAAACGGTCATCAGAATCAGAGATTATGCTAAGGACTGCTTTGCTAGTTCTGATTGGAATATGGTCCGAGACTCCGTCGATAACATTGACGAGCTCACCACCTCCGTCCCTGGCTTCATTAGGAAATGCATTGTCCCCATGGTGAAGGTTCGCTGCTTCCCCAATCAAAACCCCTGGATTAACACAGAGGTTGACGCTAAAATAAAGGACTGGGCTACCGCACACAGGGCTATTGCAGACAACCCTTAGGCTACGGCTGAGGACAGGAACAAGTACAAGAAGTCCTGCATCGACCTACGCAAAGTCATCAAACGAGAAAAAGGACAATATAGGAATAATGTGGAATCATATTACACAGGCACCATCGTCCGCCGCATGTGGCAGGGGCTACAGTCCATTACAGATTACAAAGAAAGACCCAGCTGTGATCTGCCCAATGATGCCTCTCTGCCAGACAAACTCAATTTTATGCACGCTTCGACAATAACAGAGGACTGGATGATCTCGCTCTCAGAGGCCAATGTGAATAAGGTCAACATTCAGATCAACACTCACAAGGCCGTGAGGCTCAACGGTATTCCAGGGCACGTTCTCAGAGCATGCGCAGAACAGCTGGCCGGCATATTCACAGTCATTTTCAACCTCTCCTTGTCCCAGTCTGTAATCCCCACATTTAAACTGACCACCATCATTCCTGTTTCCAAGAACTCTGAGGCTTCATGCCAAAATGACAAATTGGATTGGCACTAGAGTGCCTGGAGTGATGGAGTTGATGTGTGCCATAACCAGGCTTAAAAATCATTTCATGATTACAGATGTGAGTGCTAAATGATTTGAAAGCGTGGTTATGGCACACATCAACTCCATCATTCCAGGCACCCTAGAGCCACTCCAATTTGCCCCAACAGATCTATAGACGACACAATCTCAATTGCACTCCAAACTGCCCTCACCTACCTATAGAAATACCTATGTGAGAATGCTGTTCATTGACTACTGCTCATCGTTCATCACCATTGTCCCCTCCAAGCTTGTCACACCCCCATCCACATCGACAGGGCTGCAGTGGAACGGGCCGAGAGTTTCAAGTTCCTCTGTGTCTAAATCACTAAGGACTTAAAATCGTCCACATGAGTGGACTGTATGACTGTGCCTCTTCCCCCTCAGGAGGTTGAAAAGGTTTGGCATGGGCCCTCAGATCCTCAACAACTTTTACAGCTACACAACTGAGAGGATGTTGACAGGCTGCATCACTGCTTGATTTGGTAACAGCACCACCCTCAGTCGCATGGTACGACAGATGGTGGTGCGGACAGCCCAGTACATCACTGGGGCCGAGCTCCCTGCCATCCAGGACATCTATATCAGGCGGTGTGAAAAGACTTCAGCCACCAAAGCCATAGACTGTTCTCTCTACTTCTGCATGCCAAGCGTTACCGGTGCATCAAGTCTGACACCAACAGGCTCCTGAACAGCTTCTATCCCCAAGCCATAAGATTGCTAACAAAATGGCTATACAGACTATCTGAGTTGACTCTTGTATTTTATTTGTATTTTTGCGCTGTCTCTATGCACACTCACAGGACTCCACACACTCATGGACACTGACACTCCAACACACACACACTCACTTAATTTGCTCACACGAACATAACTTGCAACACATTTATACTGACTTTACACACACACACACACACACACACACACACACACACACACACACACACACACACACACACACACACACACACACACACACACACACACACACACACACACACACACACACACACACACACACACACACACACACACACACACACACACACACACACACACACACACACCATATACAGTCTATTCGGAAAGTATTCAGACCCTTTGATTATTTCTACATTTTGTTACGTTACAGCCTTATTCTAAAATGTATTAAATCGTTTTTTCCCCTCATCAATCTACACACAATACCCGATAATGAAAAAGCAAAAACAGTTTTTTAGACATTGGGCATGCCCCATTGGGCATCTTGAAGTATTTTCCAAGATGGCGTAGCATCAAGACGTGTTTGTTTTTTTCCCATTTTTGTCCCGTGTAAATATTCAGCTTTTTTCTTTTTTCTGTATACATTTCAATCTCTTTTTCCATTTTTGAATTAAATATACCTTCCTATTTTTTTTTACCTTATAACTGGACCTCCATCAGAAGTTAGCCAGCTAATTAGCTACTAGCTATTTAGTCATTGTTAGCCACTGCTAGCTGTCTTTACCTTTAGCACAGACACCAGCCGATTTAGCCTGGATAGCCCGGATAATATCTGCCAGTCTGCACAAAGCGATATCAGCCCTGAGCATATTGGACTGCTTTTCCCCCCCCACTACATCACCGGATTCCTGCCACAAGCTCTGGACCATTACACCGGATCATCGCAGATAGCTAGCTGCTACCGAGTGGCTATCGCCTTTGTCCAGAAGCAAGCACCAGTTAGCCTCGAGCTAGGCCCATTCCCAGGGCTAACAAACGAAGTACACCAACTACAATACCTCTCTTGCCAATTGTCCTGGACCCTTTGTCGATACGGAGCCCCACAGATTCATCATGACTGGTCTGCTGACGTATTTCGACCGATGTGCTCTCAACCGGCCTCTGCATCGTTGATGTCGATGAGGACCCAGCTACTAGCCCCGGCCCGCTAACTCTCTGAGCGCCGTGTCTCCCGCTCGCCAAGCGTAGTGACGACTGCCGAGCGGCTCCCTGTTTCATCCATTGCTGCTTATTGGACCCCATGATCACTCGGCTACACAGCTGATGCCTACTTGACTGTTCATTAACACGGTACTTCATTTTGTTTATCTATCGGCCCCAGCCTCGAACTCAGGCCCTATGTGTACCTAACTGACCCTCTCTGCCCATTCATCGCCATTTACCCATTGTTGTTGTCTTTTCTGTTTAGCTGTTGTTGTCTTAGCCTTACCAATCAACACCTGTGATTGCCTTATGGTTCTAATGTCAATATGCCTTGTATGCTGTTGTTTAGAGTAGCGCTCATTGTTTTGTTTTACTGCGGAGCCCCTAGTCCCACTCTACATGCCTCGGTTAGCTCCCTTGCCCCACCCCCCACACATGCGGAGACCGCACCAAGCTTAACTGGCGCTTACAGAAATGCAGCCTCTCTCATCGTCACTCAATGCCTAGGTTTACCTCCACTGTACTCGCACCCTACCATGCTCTTGTCTCTGCATTATGCCCTGAATCTATCCTACCACGCCCAGAAGTCTGCTCCTTTCACTTTCTGTTCCGAACGCACTAGACAACCAGTTCTTATATCCTTTAGCCGTACCCTTATCCTACTCCTCTGTTCCTCTGGTGATGTAGAGGTTAACCCAGGCCCTGTGTGTCCCCAGTCGCTCTCATTTGTTGACTTCTGTAACCGGAAATGCCTTGGGTTCATGCATGTTAACATCAGAAGCCTCCTCCCTAAGTTTGCTTTATTCACTGCTTTAGCAGACTCCGCCAACCCTGATGTCCTTGCCGTGTCCGAATCCTGGTTTAGGAAGGACACCAAACATTCTGAAATTTCCAAGTCTATGCCCAAACAGTTCGAGCTACTACTTTAAAAAATCCATCTCTAGCTTTGAATAGTCCCCGCGATATGCAACTTTCAGGGAAGTCAGGAACCAATATACACAGTCAGTTAGGAAAGCAAAGGCTAGCTTTTTCAAACAGAAATTTGCATCCTTCAGCACTAATTCCAAAAAGTTTTGGGACACTGTTAAGTCCATGGAGAATAAGAGCACCTCCTCTCAGCTGCCCACTGCACTGAGGCTAGGAAACACTGTCACCACCAATAAATCCATGACAATCGAGAATTTAAATAAGCATTTCTCTACGGCTGGCCACACTTTCCACCTGGCTACCCCAACCCCAGCCAACAGCTCTGCACCCCCCGCAGCAACTGGCCCAAGCCCCCCCCCGCTTCTCCTTCACCCAAATCCAGACAGCTGATGTCCTAAAAGAGCTGCAGAATCTGGATCCCTACAAATCAGCTGGGCTAGACAATCTGGACCCTCTCTTCCTAAAATGATCCGCCGCCATTGTCACAACCCCTATTACTAGTCTGTTCAACCTCTCTTTCGAATCGTCTGAGATTCCTAAAGATTGGAAAGCGGCCGCGGTCATCCCACTCTTCAAAGGGGGAGACACTCTAGACCCAGACTGTTAAAGACCTATATCCATCCTGCCCTGCCTTTCTAAAGTCTTCGAAAGCCAAGTGAACAAACAGATCACCGACCATCTCGAATCCCACCGTACCTTCTAGACGACACCAATTCTCGGGCTGACTCTTTTCTCTGTATACATCAATGATGTCGCTCTTGCTGCTGGTGATTCTCTGATCCACCTCTACACAGACGACACCATTCTGTATACATCTGGCCCTTCTTTGTTAACAAACCTCCAGACGAGCTTCAATGCCATACAACTCTCCTTCCGTGGCCTCCAACTGCTCTTAAATGCAAGTAAAACTAAATGCATGCTCTTCAACCGATTGCTGCCGCCCCCCCCCCCCTGACATCACTACTCTGGACGGTTCTGACTTAGAATATGTGGACAACTACAAATACCTAGGTGTCTGGTTAGACTGTAAACTCTCCTTCCAGACTCATATTAAACATCTCCAATCCAAAATTAAATCTAGAATTGGCTTCCTATTTCGCAACAAAGGCTCATTCACTCATTCTGCCAAACACACCTTCGTAAAACTGACTATCCTGCCGATCCTTGACTTCGGCGATGTCATTTACAAAATAGCCTCCAACACTCTACTCAGCAAATTGGACGCAGTCTATCACAGTGCCATCCATTTTGTCACCAAAACCCCATATACTACCCACCATTGTGACCTGTATTAATTACATTTAAAAAATGACGCTACAAACTTGACACACCTGAGTTTCTCCCATTCTTCTCTGCAGATCCTCACAAGCTCTGACAGGTTGGATGGGCAGCGGCGCTGCACAGCTATTTTCAGGTCTCTCCAGAGATGTTAGATCGGGTTAAAGTTCGGGCTCTGGCTGGGCCACTCAAGGACATTCAGAGACTTGTCCCGAAGCCACTCCTGCTTCACAGAGATGGTTGTCCTCCCTTCTCCATAGAGGAACTCTGGAGCTCTGTCAGAGTGGCCATCAGGTTCTTGTTCACTTCTCTAACCAAGACCCTTCTCACCCGATTGCTCAGTTTGGCTGGGCGGCCAGCTTTATGAAGAGTCTTGGTGGTTCCAAACTTCTTCCATTTAAGAATGATGGAGGCCCCTGTGTTCTTTAGGACCTTCAATGCTGCAGACATTTTTCTGTACCCTTCCCCAGATTTGTGCCTCAACACAATCCTGTCTCGGAGCTCTACAGACAATTCTATCGACCTCATGGCTTGGTGTTTGCTCTGTCAACTGTGGGACCTTATATAGACAAGTTTGTGCCTTTCCAAATCGTGTCCAATCAATTGAATTTACCACAGGTGGACTCCAATCAAGTTATAGAAACATCTCAAGGATGATCAATGGAAACAGGATGCACCTGAGCTCAATTTTTGAGTCTCATAGCAAAGGTTCTGAATACTTATGTTAATCTAATATTTCTGTTTTCATTTTCAATACATTTACAAAAATGTTTAAAAACATGTTTTTGCTTTGTCATTATTGGGTATTGTGTGTAGATTGATGAGGAAAATGCTTTATTTTGACAATTTTAGAATACGGCTGTAACGTAACAAAATTTGGAAAAAGGGAAGGAGTTTGAATACTTTGCGAATGCACTGATGCTGCTTCACTGTTTATCATATATCCTGATAACTAGTCAACTTACCCTGTGACTACAGTGCCTTCAGAAAGTATTCATACCCCTTGACTTATTCCACATTTTCAATGTATTACAGCCTGAATTCAAAATGGATTAAATATACATACTTTTGTTCTCACATACTTTTTTTCTCACACAATACCCCGTAATGATGAAATGTAAACACATTTTTTTAACTTGTTGCACGTTTATAAAAAATGTAATACAGAAATGTACATAAGTATTCACACCCCTGGGGCAATATTTTGTAGAAGCACCTTTGGCAGCAATTACAGATCCATTCTCAGTTTTCTCCTATCACAGCCAATAAACTCTGTAACTGTTTTAAAGTCACCATTGGCCCCATTGTGAAATCTCTGAGCGGTTTCCTTCCTCTCCGACAACTGAGTTAGGAAGGACCCCCTTGCTATTATAGGCCAATATAATATCTTCCACAATCCAATAAGAAACCATTGACAGGAGAGAGGCCTCCTCTCGCAGGGAGGTGCCAAGGACACAGAGTTGGTCACTCTTGCACAAATCTCACGTTCTATCCAAGTATATGCGCAACATGCATACTGGACCTAAACGATGGAAACGCTCTTCTTCCCTAAAAGGGAAGGGCCGTAGGTGGAATGCCACAAGCTCCAAGGCGCTACAATTGTAATTGCTGCAGACCTTAGGCATGAAGGTGGGGTTGTGCAACAAGGAAACCTTGGAAAAACCCTGGACAAACTGTAGACATGAATGCTGAACTGACAATGAATGCAGCTCACTCACTCGTTTTGAGGGGACATAAGTGTGACCAGTAAAGCCCTCTTAACGGATACATATTTGATCTCCATATTTTCCAGTGTGTCAAAAGGCTGCTGTGAAATAGCCTCAAGCACAATAGACAAATCCCAAGATGAGACTAAAGGCTTGATAACTGGACCTAAGCAACACAGCAACTCACCCCCTTCATGAAACAACATAACAAGGGCTGTAAAAAGTCTTCCCTCTGTCCATCAGGTCCTACAAAAAACAAAACACCTCTGATACAGAGCATTGGTAAGGAATAATCTGTTTTTGGTCACACAACTTCTCAAAAATGCACCACTTGATTCCATACAGTGAGTGTGTAGAAGGAGCCCTGGCACTCTGGATAGTCTCAATGACTCCAAGAGGCATGCCTGTCACATCCAGATTGAACTTTTCACGGACCAGGCCCAGAGGGTCATCGTTTCTGGGTAAGGGTGGAAAGTATGTCTGTTTGCTTTATTCAGAAGATCTCTGAGTAACGGGAGTTGCCAGGGTTTGTCATACAGCAGGATAATGATCTCTGCTATCCAGAGCTTGCCTGGCAATCGGGGGGATTAGCTGGGTTTTCAATACATTGTGCAGATTGGAATAAAGAACTCTCCGTGAAGAAGAAAGAAGGAGTTGTATGTTTCATGATGAACCTTTCATGGTGTTATTGTGGTAACGTACAGGAAATCAAGTGCTTTTGTTCACCCAACCCAGAATATTTCACAATCAAATGCCTCCCTAGAATGCCTCCCTACCTCCCAAGAGAATTTGATTTGGTTATCGTCACAGCCATGCATATTCTCCTTCAAACCGATACCACGATGGCTCTCAAGGAACTATACTGGACCTTGTGCAAACTGGAAACTGCATATCCTGAGGCCACATTTATTATAGCTAGGAATTTAAATAAAGCAAATCTGAGGAAAACGCTACCGAAGTTCCATCTTCACATCGCCTGCAGCACTCGTGCTACAAAGATTCTCTACCATTGTTTCTCCCCCTTCCAGGATGGCTACAAGGCCCTCCTCTAACATCCCTTCGGAAAATCAGATCATGACTCCATTTTGCTCCTCCCTTCCTATTAGCAGAAACTCAAACAAGAAGTGCCTGTGCAAAGGTCTATTCAACGCTAGTCTGACCAATCGGACTGGGACATGTTCCGGGATACCTCTGAGAATAACATTGACGTATACACTGTGTAACGGGGTGAGTGACTGGTGAGTGACTGGTTGCCGGGAAGTCAGGCGCAGGAGAGCAGAGATGGGTGATAACAGGAGAACTTTAATATACACCCTGGCCCAAAGGCACAGGCGAGGCAGCACAAAGCACAACCACGGTAA
This sequence comes from Salmo salar, assembly GCF_965601325.2. Classification (NCBI taxonomy): domain Eukaryota; kingdom Metazoa; phylum Chordata; class Actinopteri; order Salmoniformes; family Salmonidae; genus Salmo; species Salmo salar. The sequence continues at coordinate 74,754,056 of NC_138300.1, forward strand.
CATCATTGTGTCAAGAAGCACTGTGGCTTGGTTGGGTTGTGTTTTGGAGGACGTACGGCTATCGACCTTCGCCTCCACCGAGTCCGTACGGAAGTTGCAGCGATGAGACAAGACTGTAACTACCAATTGGATACCACGAAATTGGGGAGAAAAAGGGGTGCAAAAAAGAATGATGGAGATCACTGTGTTCTTGGGGACCTTCAATGCTGCAGAAATGTTTTGGTACCCTTCCCCAGATCTGTGCCTCGACAAAATCCTGTCTCGGAGCTCTACGAACAATTCCTTCGACCTCATGCCTTGGTTTCTGCTCTGACATGTGCTGTCAACTGTGGGACCTTGTATAGACAGGTATGTGGCTTTTCAAATCATGTCCAATCAATTGTATTTATCACAGGTGTACTCCAATCAAGTTGTTTAAACATCTCAAGGATGATCAATGAAAACAGCTCAATTTCAAGTCTAATAGCAAAGGGTCTGGATATTTTTGTAAATAATGTTTTTCAGTTTTTTATTTTCAATACATTTACAAAAATGTCCCAAAAATGTTTTTTTCTTCGTCATTATGGGGTATTGTGTGTAGATTGCTGAGGAGTTTTTTAAATCCATTTTAGAATAAGGCTGGAACGTAACAACACATGGAAAAGGTTAAGGGGTCTGAATACTTTCCGAAAGCACGTACATAAACATGGAACACTGGTCATTAAGCTATATGCAATAGTTTTAATATTTTTGCTATTTCATTTGGAATTTTAAGACCCTTTGATGTATAAAAAAATATATAAAAAGTATATACTTTTTGAAAATGTTTATTTGGCCTTACTGCTAGCAGCCCATACAAACTCATTGAATAACAGATGAACTCCATGGAACAACAGATGGTACCCTCCCCCAAAATAAAGAGAGTCATCTTTCCATAGAGGGGTCATAATAGTTTGTAGGACAAACCGTCCAGATGCTACAGACGCTTTTGTGAGAAGAATGATTTTCGGGATGTCTCATGGTCTGACAAACACCGCTCTAGCTCTGTCACCTTTCAACGCAGATGTGGAAGTGCGACATAAGCGGATGCTGTGGATTGAGACACATTCAATGCAAAAAATGATATCTCTAGCTTAAACTGTACACGGAATGAGGAAGAGCTTGGTTTTGTTTGACTTCAAAGTTTGTTATTAGAAAGTTCTAGTTTGCATCAGTTGCTAGGACTGCTAGGACTTTAGATCAAAGACAGGTCTGAGGAGCCATTTGGCGTCGCAGCTAGCCTAGCTGCTAGCTAGCTGGACATCAAGCTAGCGAGGTGTTCTTGAACGCATCCCACGACGAGGTTAGCCATTATGGCTGGGACTGTGAATTGTCCCAGGTTTGTGGCTGTCCTAGATCCCTGCTGTTTGTTGTTTTCAATTTTCCCAGTGACCTGCCCTGTCTGGAACTGCAAGGAGTAACAGCCTAACATACGTTGCTATGTACCATGACAAAGACCAAAGCCAGCGGGAGTACCGTTGAGGATAGTTCCAGTGGTGTCTCTCTATCACACGTGAAGGATCTTTTAACTTCCCTCAACAGCCAGTGGAATCGCGTGGCGCGAAATACAAATACCTCAAAAATGCTATAACTTCAATTTCTCAAACATATGACTATTTTACACCATTTTAAAGACCAGACTCTCGTTAATCTAACCACATTGTCCGATTTCAAAAAGGCTTTACAGCGAAAGCAAAACATTAGATTATGTCAGGAGAGTCGCCTGCCAAAAATAATCACACAGCGATTTTCAAAGCAAGCATATGTCACAAATACCCAAAACACAGCTACATGCAACACTAACCTTTGATGATCTTCATCAGATGACACTCCTTGGACATTATATTATACAATACATGCATGTTTTGTTCAATCAAGTTCATATTTATATTAAAAACCAGCTTTTTACATTAGCATGTGATGTTCAGAACTAGCATCCGGTGAATTTACTAAATTACTCATGATAAACGTTGACAAAATACATAATTATTTTAAGAATTATAGATACAGAACTCCTTTATGCAATCGCGGTGTCAGATTTTAAAATAGCTTTTCGGCGAAAGCACATTTTGCAATATTCTGAGTACATAGCCCGGCCATCACGGCTAGCTATTTTGACACCCACCAAGTTTGGGACAACCTAAACTCAGAATTTGTATTAGAAAAATTGGATTACCTTTGCTGTTCTTTGTCAGAATGCACTCCCAGGACTTCTACTTGAACAACAAATGCTGTTTTGGTTCCAAATAAAGCATAGTTAAATTCAAATAGCTCCGTTTTGTTCGTGCGTTCAGGTCACTATCCGAAGGGTGATGCTCGAGCGCATTTCGTGACAAAAGAAATTCAAAATATTCCATTACCGTACTTAGAAGCATGTCAAACGCTGTTTAAAATCCATTTTTATGCTATTTTTCTCGTAAAATAGCGATAATATTCCAACCGGGCAACGTTGTATTCATTCAAAGGCAGAAAGAAAAAAATGGAGAATTCTCATAAACGCGCATCTCAGTGTCACTGTCCCCAGGCTGACCACTAACAAACAGAGCTGTTGTACTTTGCCCAGAGACAGCAGACACCCCATTCCACTTTCTGGCGGCTTTAGAGAGCCAATGGGAGCCTTAGAAAGTGTCACGTTACAGCACAGATGCTGTATTTTCGATAGAGATGCAACAGAAGGACAACAAATTGTCAGACAGGGCACTTCCTGTATGGAATCTTCTCAGGTTTTGGCCTGCCATATGAGTTCTGTTATACTCACAGACACCATTCAAACAGTTTTCGAAACTTTCGAGTGTTTTCTATCCAAATATACTAATTATATGCATATTCTAGTTTCTGGGCAGGAGTAGTAACCAGATTAAATTGAGTACGTTTTTTATCCGGCCATGCAAATACTGCCCCCTAGCCCCAACAGGTTAAACAAACAAAAACAGACCTATAAGCTGTTGTTACAACAACAAGAAAATAGTTTCATGTGTTTTGTCCAAATACTTATGGGTTCTAATAATAAAATAATGGACGACCTGACCAGAGAGGTCCAGGACCTGAAGAACAGTTTGCAGTTCTCCCAGGGTCAGCTCAACGAGTTGAAACAGGAGTACCACAAGATGACAGCAATCTGTCAGTCATTGAGAGAGGACATCAGTTCTGTGTGTGAATCCATGATAACAATGACAGATAAATCAGACCATCTCGAGGGACAATCAAGGTGAAACAAAATGGTTGTGGACGGAATTGCAGAATCTCCACATGAGACCTGGATGGAGTCTGTGGACAAAGTGAGGGAAATGATCTCTGAGAAATTGAAGATGGACCACAGGAAGATTGAGGTGGAGCGTGCCCACAGGATTGGAAAACCCACCACCGGCCCAGGCCGATAGTGGTCAAGTTCCTGAGGTTCAAAGACAAGATAGCTGTTCTGGAAAGAACCAAGAACTTGAGAGGAATGTATATCTTCATCAACGAGGACTATACTGAAGCTGTGTGCCAGAAGAGGAACGAACTGATCCCAGCCATGAAAGCAGCCAGAGCCCGTGGGGACATTGCGTACATCCGCTACGACAGACTCATTGTCCAGCCTCCCTCCCAGAAGCTTGGGAGGAATGAGAGAGCCAAGCCTATGCGTTTGTAGCCTCAACCCCACAGCACACACACACCAATTGATTGCTTAATGTATATTTTTTGCTCTTGCTTTGTCTGCTCTTTTCAATATTATGTATATCTCTGATAAGCTACCCAGGAAAGGGCTGAAAATAGCCCATATTAATATATGTAGCCTTAGAAATAAGGTTCATGAACTCAATAACTTGGTAACATCAGAAACATTCATATATTAGCCATTTCTGAGACTCACTTAGATAATTAATTTGATGATACATCAGTAGCAATACAAGGATATAACATTTATAGAAGAGACAGAAATGCTTATGGGGGAGGAGTTGCTGTATATATTCAGAGCCATATCCCTGTAATGTTTAGAGAAGATCTTATGTCTAGTATTATTGAAGTGTTGTGGTTGCAGGTTCCCTTGGCACATCTAAAGCCTTTTTCTTTTGGGGTGTTTCTATAGGCCACCAAGTGCTAGTATCTAAATAATATGTGTGAAGTGTGTGAAATGCTTGATAGTGTATGTGATGTAAACAGAGAGGTCTACTTTCTTGGGGACCTGAATATTGACTGGTTTTCATCAAGCTGTCTGCTCAAGAGGAAGGTTCTTACTGTAACCAGTGCTTGTAATCTGGCTTGGGTTATTAATCAACCTACCAGGGTGTTTACAAACACTTCAGGAACAAGATCATCCACATGATGAACTTTGTTCTAAAGCTATATCTGTACCCATTGGATGCAGAAATCACAATATAGTGGCTATATCCAGGAAAGCCAAAGTTCCAACAGCTGGGCCTAAAATAGTGTACAGTGAGGGAAAAAAGTGAGGGAAAAAAGTGAGGGAAAAAAGTATTTGAACTCCTGCTGATTTTGTACGTTTGCACACTGACAAAGAAATGATCAGTCTATAATTTTAATGGTAGGTTTATTTGAACAGTGAGAGACGACAGAATAACAACAAAATCCAGAAAAACGCATGTCAAAATGTTCTGGATTTGTTTGTTGTTATTCTGTCTCTCACTGTTCAAATAAACCTACCATTAAAATTATAGACTGATCATTTCTTTGTCAGTGGGCAAACGTAGAAAATCAGCAGGGGATCAAATACTTTTTCCCCTCACTGTATAAGAGATCATACAAAAGATTTAGCTGTGACTCTTATGTGGATGATGTAAAAAATATTTGTTGGTCTGATGTGATTAATGAGGAGCATCCAGATGCTGCACTTGATGAATTTATGAAATTGCTTCTTCCAGTTATTGATAAACATGCACCTGCTAAGAAACTGACTGTTAGAACTGTTAAGGCTCCATGGATTGATGAGGAATTTAAAAACTGTATGGTTGAAAGAGATGGGGCAAAAGGAGTGGCTAGTAAGTCTGTCTGTACATATGACTGGCTTACTTACTGAAAATTGAGAAATTATGTGACTAAACTCAACAAAAAGAAGAAGAAACTTTATTATGAAGCCAAGATCAATGATATAAAGAATGATGGAAAAAAACTTTGGAGTACTTTACATGAAATTATGGGCAGAAAGACAAATTCAACTCCATCTTTCATTGAATCAGATGGCTTATTCATCACAAAACCATTTGATGTTGCCAATTATTTTAATGATTATTTCAAAGTGGGCAAACTTAGGCAGGAAATGCCCATGACAAACAGTGATTTATATTCATGCATAAAAAAACTAATAATGAAAGAAAAGCAGTGCAAGTTTTAATTTTGTAAAGTTGGTGTGGGAGAGGTGGAAAAATGATTGTTAACGATCAATAATGACAAACCTCCTGGCATTGACAACTTAGATGGAAAGCTACTGATGATGGTGGCTGACTCTATAGCCACTCCTATCTGTCATATTTTTAATCTGAGCCTAGAGGAAAGTCTTTGTCCTCAGGCCTGGAGGGAAGCCAAAGTAATTCCGCTACCCAAGAGTGGTAAAGCGGCTTTTACTGGTTCTAACAGCAGACCTATAAGCTTGCTGCCAGCTCTTAGCAAACTGTTGGAAAAAATAGTGTTTGACCAAATACAATGCTATTTCTCTGTAAACAAATTAACAACAGACTTTCACCATGCTTATAGAGAAGGGCACTCAACATGTACTGCACTGACACAAGTGACTGATGATTGGTTGAAAGAAATTGTGGGAGCTGTACTGTTTGATTTCAGTGCAGCCTTTGATATTATTGACCATAACAGTTGTTGAAAAAACTTAAGTGCTATGGCTTTTCAACCTAGAGCTGTCTATCTAATAGAAATCAAAGGGTTTTCTTTAATGGAGCGTCTCTAATGTCAAACATGTAAAGTGTTGTGTACCGCAGGGCAGCTCTTTAGGCCCTCTACTCTTTTCTATTTTTACCAATGACCTGCCACTGGCATTAAACAAAGCATGTGTGTCCATGCTAATGATTCAACCATACACGCATCAGCATCTAGAGCTAATGAAGTCACTGAAACCCTTAACAAAGAGTTGCAATCTGTTTTGAAATGGGTGGCCAGTAATAAGCTACTCCTGAACGTCTCTAAAACTAAGAGCATTGTATTTGGTACAAATCATTCCTTAAGTGCTAGACCTCCGCTGAATCTGGTAATGAATGGTGTGGCTGTTGAACAAGTTGTGGAGACTAAATTACTTGGCTTTACCTTAGATTGTAAACTGTCATGGTCAAACATATAGATTCAATGGTTGCAAAGATGGGGAGAGGTATAGCCGTAATAAAGAGATGTTCTTCTTTTTTGACACCACACTCCAAAAACAAGTTCTGCAGGCTCTAGTTTTGTCTAATCTTGATTATTGTCCAGTTGTGTGGTCCAGTGCGCCAAGGAAAGACCTAGTTAAGCTGCAGCTGGCCCAGAACAGAGCGGCATGTTTTGCTCTTAATTGTAATCAGAGGGCTAATATAAATACTATGCATGCCAGTCTCTCTTGGCTAAGAGTTGAGGAGAGACTGACTGCATCACTCTTTTAATAAGAAACATGAATGTGTTGAAAATCCCAAATTGTTTGCATAGTCAACTTACACACACCTCTGACACACACACTTATCCCACCAAACATGCCACCAGGTGTCTTTTCATAGTCCCCAAATCCAGAACAAATTCAAGAAAACGTACAGTATTATATAGAGCCATTATTTTATGGAACTCCGTTCCATCTCATCTCCCTGTTCGGGCGGTGCTCGGCGGTCGTCGTCGCCGGCGTACTAGCTGCCACCGATCCCATTTTCCTTTTCGTTTGTGTCTGTCTGTTTTTTCACATCTGTGTTCAGTTAGTTGATTTCGGTGGGTTTATCTACACCCCACTGCATGCAAGGCTTTGTGCGGGATTATTTGTGTGTATTGCATGTTAGGGGTGCGTGCCTGCACCACGGGGTTTCGATTTTTTTTCAGGCAATGTTAACGTGTGTTATCGAGACATTGTTTTTGGAGTCGAGGTTTCTCCTCCGTGTGTGCATTTAGTTTCTCTGTGGGTGGCGACTACGTTTGTGCGTGTTTTTCCCACTTGTTTGTATTGTGAGTTCAGGACCGCCTGATTAAACATTTTGTGCCACTGGAACTTCTTTGCTCTCCTGCTCCTGATTCCTACACCCCCCCCCCCTCTCCTACTAGAAGGCATTGTTACACATATTGCTCAAATAACAACGCCTCTCCCCTATTTGACCTAGATAGTTTGTGTGTATGCATTGATATGTAGACTACGTGTGTCTTTTTAAAAATGTATGTAGTTCTGTCCTTGAGCTGTTCTTGTCTATTGATGTTCTGTATTATGTCATTCTGTATTATGTTTCATGTTTTGTGTGGACTCCAGGAAGAGTAGCTGCTGCTTTTGCAACAGCTAATAGGGATCCTAATAAAATACCAAATACCAAAACGTACAGATTTTTATGGGGATTGTTTTATTATGCCAATTGATTTCCGCAGGGGCGCGGACATCAACCTTAGGGGTTTTTAACAAGTCACATAATAAGTTGCATAGACTCACTGTGTGCAATAATAGCGTTTAACATGATTTTTGAATGACTCTTCAGGGATTTCACCATGAGGCCAATGGTGACTTTAAAATAGTTACAAAGTTTAAGGGCTGTGATAGGAGAAAACTGAGGATGTATCAACAACATTGTAGTTACTCCACAATAATAACCTAGCTGACAGAGTGAAAAGAAGGAAGCCTGTATAATGTAACAAGGCACTAAATAATACTGCAAAAAAACGTGGCAAAGCAATTCACTTATTGCCCTGAATGCAAATGTTTAGGGCAAATCCAATACATCACGGAGTACCATTCTCCATATTTGCAAACATAGTGGTGGCATCATGTTATGGGTACGCTTATAGTCGTTAAGGACTGGGATGTTTTTCAGGATAAAGAAGAAACTGAATGGAGCTAGGCACAGGCAAAATCCTAGAGGAAAACCTGGTTCAGTCTGCTTTCCACTAGACACTGAGATTAATTCACCTTTCAGCAGGACAATAACCAAAAAGACAAGGCCAAATCTACACTGGAGTTGCTTACCAAGAAGACAGTGAATGTTCCTGAGTGGCCGAGTTACAGTTTTGACCTAAATCTACATGAAAATCTATGGCAAGACTTGGAAATGGTTGTCTAGCAATGATCAACAACCAATTTGACAGAGCTTGAAGAATTTTGAAAATAATAACGTACAATCCAGGTGTGCAAAGCTCTTAGAGACTTAGCCAGAAAGAATCACAGCTATAATTGCTGCCAAATGTGATTCTAACATGTATTGACTCAGAGGTGTGAATACTTACATAAATTAGATCTTTCTGCATTTCATTTTCATTAAATTTGCAAACATTTCTAAAAACATGTTTTTACTTTGTCATTATGGGGTATTGTGTGTAGGTGGGTGAGAAAAAATACATTTTGAATTCAGGCTGTAACACAACAAAATGTGGAATAAGTCAAGGGGTATGAATACTTTCTGAAGGCACTGTACCTTTGTCTTCAAACCGTCCTCCATGGTTGGTAAGACGAGCTTCGTATTACAAGCGGCTAAAAGTACTGTATGATGCAGGATATGTTGTTTTAATACTAGTAATCTGGTATGGTTCCAGTGTATGTACTGTACTCATCCTCCTGTTAAATATGCATGGCGATCCACTGGCTGCCTCTGAGCCCTCCCACACACAGTACAGAGTAAATAGCATATCTAACAGCTAGTATCTGACGATTGAGGTGACGCCGTGTACACAGCCATTGGGCAAACACCCACGCTATGCGGTTGCCTGAGAGTGTTGCCTGATAAGAGAAAGAATCCAGCATTACATCTACATCTATTCTATTCTTAAACCCTAGCTTGGAGAGGTGGGTTACAGGGGAAGTCATGTCTCATACCGCTTCTCAGGGGTGTGAAAGCTGCCTCTACACATTGCTGAACTTTCAGGGAGCTGGTGATAGCCCGAATGAAACAGAGAGATAATTGTTGGCTGTTCCTTGAAAAGCAAACCTTAGAAACCTGTGTGTGTCCTGGGAGGATGCTTATATGAAGAAAAAAAGTCCTGCATGTTGACTGATGTGAACCAGTCGCCTCGACAAATAGAGCGAGGCAGCACATTGAACGTAAACATACGGAATGTGAACTTCTTCAGATAGCCACTGTTCCCAGAACATTTGTTAGGTTGCTGTCAAATGTTCTCATAACACAACAACTGTCAAGTCGTGCTGATGATTATACAATGTTTGTATAAAACACTTGCCTGATGTTACAAAAACGTAATCTTTTCTTTAAAGGTTCCCAGAATGTTTCAATAGGTTGTCATTATTGAAAGAGATTGTGATATCTCACATCTCAAAATAGGGCTACTTAATGTTAGATCCCTCACTTCCAAGGCAGTTATAGTCAATGAACTAATCACTGATCATAATCTTGATGTGATTGGCCTGACTGAAACATGGCTTAAGCCTGATGAATTTACTGTGTGAAATGAGGCCTCTTCTCCTGGTTACACTAGTGACCGTATCCTCCGCTCATCCTGCAAAGGCGGAGGTGTTGCGAACATTTACGATAGCAAATTTCAATTTACAAAAAAAATACTTTTCTTCTTTTGAGCTTCTAGTCATGAAAACTATGCAGCCTACTCAATACATTTTTATAGCTTCTGTTTACAGGCCTCCTGGGCCATATACAGCATTCCTCACTGAGTTCCCTGAATTCCTATCGGACCTTGTAGTCATGGCAGATAATATTCAAATTTTTGGTGATTTTATTATTCACATGGAAAAGTCCACACACCCACTCCAAAAGGCTTTCGGAGTCATCATCGACTCAGTGGGTTTTGTCCAACATGTCTCCTGACCTACTCACTGCCACAGTCACACTCTGGACCTAGTTTTGTCCCGTGGAATAAATATTATGGATGTTAATGTTTTTCCTCATAATCCTGGACTATCGGACCACCAATTTTTTTACGTTTGCAACAAATAATCTGCTTAGAGCCCAACCAAGGATCATCAAAAGCCATGCTATAAATTCCCGGACAACCCAAAGATTCCTAGATGCCCTTCCAGACTCCCTTCACCTACCCAAGGACGCCGGAGTACAAAAATCGGTTAACTAAATTTTACCTTGTGTCATACCCTAGATGCAGTCGCACTCCTAAAAACAAAAAACATTTGTCATAAGAAACTATCCCCCTGGAATACAGAAAATACCAGAGCCTTGAAGCAAGCTTCCAGAAAATTGGAACGGAAATGGCGCTCCACCAAACTGGAAGTCGTTCAACTAGCTTGGAAAGACAGTACCATACAATATCGAAGAGCCTCCACTGCTATTTTTGATACTGTCGCAAAGATAACTAAAAAGCATTCCCCAAGAGAGGATGGCTTTCACTTCAGCAGTGATAAATTCATGAACTTCTTTGACGAAAAGATCATGATCATTAGAAAGCAAATTATGGACTCCTCTTTAAATCTGCATATTTCTCCGAAGCGCAGTTGTCCTGAGTCTGCACAACAATGCCAGGACCTAGGATCAAGGGAGACACTCAAGTTTTTTCATCCTATTTCTCTTGACACTTTAATGAAAATAGTAATGGCCTCTAAACCGTCAAGCTGCATACTGGACCCTATTCCAACTAAACTACTGAAAGAGCTACTTTCTGTGCTTGGCCCACTTATGTTTAACATAATAAATGGCTCCCTATCCACCGGATGTGTACCAAACTCACTAAAAGTTGCAGTAATAAAGCCTCTCTTGAAAAAGCCAAACCGTGACCCAGAAAATATTTAAAAAATGTATTGAATCTCCCATTCCTCTCAAAAAAGTTTGAAAAAGCTGTTGCGCAGCAACTCATTGCCTTCCTGAAGACAAACAATGTATACGAAACGCTTCAGTATGGTTTTAGACCCCATCATAGCACTGAGGCTGTACTCGTGAAGGTGGTAAATTACCTTTTAATAGTGTCAGACGAAGGCTCAGCATTTGTCCCCTTGCTCCTAGACGTTAGTGCTACTTTTGACACCATCGATCATGACATTCTTTTGGAGAGATTGGAAACCCAAATTGGTCTACACAGACAAGTTCTGGCCTGGTTTAGATCTTATCTGTTGAAAAGATAGCAGTTTGTCTCTGTGGATGGTTTGTCCTCTGACAAATCAACTGTAAGTTTCTGTTTTCCTCAAGGTTCCGTTTTAGGACCACTATTGTTTTCACTATATATATATATTACCTCTTGGTGATGTCATTCTTAAACATAATGTTAACTTTCACTGCTATGCGGATGATACACAGCTGTGCATTATGATGAAACATGGTGAAGCCTCAAAATTGCCCTTCCTGGAAGCTTGTGTTTCAGACATAAGGAAGTGGATGGCGGCAAATGTTTTACTTTTACAAAACAGAGATGCTAGTTCTAGGTCCAAAGAAACAAAGAGATCTTCTGTTGGATCTGACATTTCATCTTGATGGTTGTACAGTCGTTACTCTGGACCCTGATCTCTCTTTTGATTAGACTATTGCAATGCTCTACTTTCCGGCTTCCCAGATAAAGCACTAAATAAACTTCAGTTTGTGCTAAATACGGTTGATAGAATCTTGACTAGAACCAAAAAATTTGATCATATTACTCCAGTGCTAGCCTCACTACACTGGCTTCCTGTTAACCTCTATGGGCTAGGTGGGACGCTAGCGTGCCACCCGTGGTGCACTCCATCAACAGCAGGTGCATTTCAAGAGCGGCAAATTTGAATCCGAATAAATGTCAAAATTCAAATTTTTCAAACATACAACTATTTTACACCCTTTGAAAGATAAACATCTCCTTAATCTAACCACGTTTTACGATTTCAAAAAGGTTTTACGGCGAAAGCATAAATTTAGAGTATGTTAGGACAGTACATTTACAAGAGTTGTGTGTAATGTTTTGTCAATTCAAAGACAGGGTCACCAAAACCATAAAACCAGCTAAAATGATGCACTAACCTTTTACAATCTCCATCAGATGACACTCCTAGGACATTATGTTAGACAATGCATGCATTTTTAGTTCTATCAAGTTCATATTTATATCCAAAAACAGCGTTTTACTATGGCATTGATGTTGAGGAAATCGTTTCCCTCCAATAACCGGCAGTCAAGTCAGCGTCACAAATTAAATAATTAAAATTAGAAAACATTGGTAAAATATTATATTGTCATTTAAAGAATTATAGATTTACATCTCTTGAACGCAATCAACTTGCCAGATTTAAAAATAACCTTACTGGGAAATCACACTTTGCAATAATCTGAGCACTGCGCCCAGAAAAATACGCGTTGCGATACAGACTAGCCGTCATGTTGGGGAGATCTGAAATCGAAAATACTATGTAAATAATCCATTACCTTTGATTCTCTTCATCAGATGTCACTTCCAGGTATCACAGGTCCATAACGAATGTAGTTTTGTTCAAAAAAGCTCATCATTTATGTCCAAAAATCTCCGTCTTGTTAGCACATGATCTAAGCCAGCCGGACTTCTCGTCATGAACGAGGGGAAAAAATATATTTCTGTTCGTTCAAACATGTCAAACGTTGTATAGCATAAATCATTAGGGCCTTTTTTAACCAGAACATGAATAATATTCAAGGTGGACGAATGCATACTCTTTTATAACGTATTGGAACGAGGGTACCCAACATGAACTCGCGCGCCAGGTGTCTAATGGGCCATCATCGTTCCATGGCTCTTGTTCGGTCAGATCTCCCTCCAGAAGACTCAAAACACTTTGTAAAGGCTGGTGACATCTAGTGGAAGCAATAGGAAGTGCCAAAATATTCCTCAGCCCCTGTGTTTTTCAATGGGATAGGTTTAAAGGTAATACAACACATCAGGTATCCACTTCCTGTCAGAAAATGTCTCAGGGTTTTGCCTGCCAAATGAGTTCTGTTATACTCACAGACACCATTCAAACAGTTTTAGAAAATTTAGGGTGTTTTCTATCCATATGTAATAAGTATATGCATATTCTAGTTACTGGGTAGGAGTGGTAACCAGATTAAATCGGGTATGTTTTTTTATCCAGCCGTGTCAATACTGCCCCCTAGCCCTAACAGGTTAAGGCTAGGGCTGATTTCAAGGTTTTACTGCTAACCTACAAAGCATTACATGGGCTTGCTCCTACCTATCGTTCCGATTTTGTCCTGTCGTACATACCTACACGTACGCTACGGTCACAAGATGCAGGCCTCCTTATTGTCCCTAGAATCTCTAAGCAAACAGCTGGAGGCAGGGCTTTCTCCTATAGAGCTCCATGTTTATGGAATGGTCTGCCTGTCCATGTGAGAGACGCAGACTCTGTCTCGACCTTTAAGTCTTTATTCAGTAGGTCCTATGATTGAGTGTCTTCCCTGTGGCTCAGTTGGTAGAGCATGGTGTTTGCAACGCCAGCATGGTGTGTGCAACGCCAGCGTTGTGGGTTCGATTCCCACGGGGGGCCAGTACAAAAAAAAAATACATGAAACGGAATGTATGCATTCACTACTGTAAGTCGCTCTGGATAAGAGCGTCTGCTAAATGACTAAAATTTAATGTAAATGAGTGTAGTAGGCCAGCCCAGGGGTGTGAAGGTGAACAGAAAGGCACTGGAGCAGTGAACCACCCTTGCTGTTTCTGCCTTGCTGTCTCTGCCTGGGCCCCCCACGGGGGAGATTGTCGTGGGCTATACTTGGCCTTGTCTTAGGGTAGTAGGTTGGCGGTTTGAAGATATCCCTCTAGTGGTGTGGGGGCTGTGCAAAGTGGGTGGAGTTATATTGTCTAGTCCAATATATATAGTCTAGTCCAAGATGGCATAGCAGTCAGCAGTGTTTGTCGTGTCCCATGTATATATATATATTTACATCTTTTCTTCGCATATCTTTTTATATATTTTTTTTCTAAAAACTCAACCTCAAAACACTCTCCTGCAACCCGCCTCACCAATTAAAAAAAAAAGTATTATTTACCTCAAATCTGAAATCCACAACAGAAGCTAGCCAGAGGTTAGCCAGAGGCTGGCCAGTTCACTGGCAAACATTGGAGTTCAGCTAGCCACGGTTGGCGGTCATCAGTTATCCCTTAGCTCGAAAAGCTATCGCCAGTTTTGTACACCGCGACTCAGACCAGAGCATACCGGACCTATTTTCTCTCCATAGCCCCGGATTTCTACCGCAGGCTCTGGACATTTACACCTGGATCTTGCAGCTAGCTAGCTGCTACCCGAGTGACTATTAGCTAACGTCTGTCCCGGAGCTAACATCAATTATTCCGGAGCGAGCCAGCTGAAGAGTTCCATCAGCCACTCCTGGGCTACTATCATCTATCCGGATCCATTTTACTGCCGATGCGGAGCCCCATCGGGCCTTCACGACTGGACTACCGACGTTATCTGCACGAGGGAGTTATCCAACTGTCCCCTCCGTCGCGACGTAACCTGAACACCCATCTGCGGCCCGCTAATCGTTAGCTGTCTTATCGGCTGCTATCTGAATAGGTCTATCGGACAATTTTCTTGGACCACTATAACTATAACTATTTTGCCAATTGGACTGGTCCCCCCTACCACACGGAACCCAAATAATCTACAGACGGTAACGCACGAGATGTCTAAAAACAGACCTTCCTCCATCTTCTGCCAGCTTTCTACCTATGGCCCTGCTAGCTGTCTGAATACCACGGGACCCTTATGATCACTCGGCTAAGCATGCCTCTCCTTAATGTCAATATGCCTTGTCCATTGCTGTTCTGGTTAGTGTTTATTGGCTTATTTCACTGTAAAGCCTCTAGCCCTGCTCATTATACCTTATCCAACCTTTCAGTTCCACCACCCACACATGCTATGACATCTTCTGGTTTCAATGATGTTTCTAGAGACAATATCTCTCTCATCATCACTCAATGCCTAGGTTTACCTCCACTGTATTCACATCCTACCATACCTTTGTCTGTACATTATACCTTGAAGCTAGAAACCTGCTCCTTTTACCCTCTATTCTGGGCGTCATAGACGACCAATTCTCATAGCTTTTAGCCGTACCCTTATCCTCCTCCTCCTCTGTTCCTCTGGTGATGTAGAGGTGAATCCAGGCTCTGCAGTGCCTAGCTTCGCTCCTATTCCCCAGGCGCTCTCTTTTGATGACTTCTGTAACCGTAATAGCCTTGGTTTCATGCATGTTAACATTAGAAGCCTTCTCCCTAAGTTTGTTTTATTCACTGCTTTAGCACACTCTGCCAACCCGGATGTCCTAGCCATGTCTGAATCCTGGCTTAGGAAGTCCACCAAAAACTCTGAAATCTTCATCCCTAACTACAACATATTCAGACAAGATAGAATGGCCAAAGGGGGCGGTGTTACAATCTACTGCAGAGATAGCCTGCAGAGTTCTCTCCTACTATCCAGGTCTGTACCCAAACAATTTGAACTTCTGCTTTTAAAAATCCATCTCTCTAAAAACAAGTCTCTCACCGTTGCCGCCTGCTATAGACCACCCTCTGCCCCCAGCTGTGCTCTGGACACAATATGTGAACTGATTGCCCCCCATCTATCTTCAGAGCTTGTGCTGCTAGGTGACC
This sequence comes from Salmo salar, assembly GCF_965601325.2. NCBI lineage: Eukaryota > Metazoa > Chordata > Actinopteri > Salmoniformes > Salmonidae > Salmo > Salmo salar. The sequence goes on from NC_138300.1 coordinate 74,769,731, forward strand.
TAAACTGGGACATGCTTAACACCCCAGCCATCCTACAATCAAGCTTGATGCCCTCAATCTCACACAAATTATCAATGAACCTACCAGGTACCACCCCAAAGCCTTAAACACGGGCACCCTCATAGATATCATCCTAACCAACTTGCCCTCTAAATACATCTCTGCTGTTTTCAATCAAGATCTCAGCGATCACTGCCTCATTGCCTGCATCCGTAATGGGTCAACGGTCAAACGACCTCCACTCATCACTGTCAAACGCTCCCTGAAACATTTCAGCGAGCAAGCCTTTCTAATCGACCTGGCCCGGGTATCCTGGAAGGATATTGACCTCATCCCGTCAGTAGAGGATGCCTGGTTATTTTTTTTAAATGCCTTCCTCACCATCTTAAATAAGCATGCCCCATTCAAGAAATGTAGAACCAGGAACAGATATAGCCCTTGGTTCTCTCCAGACCTAACTGCCCTTAACCAACACAAAAACATCCTGTGGCATTCTGCATTAGCATCGAACAGCCCCTGTGATATGCAACTTTTCAGGGAAGTTAGAAACCAATATACACAGGCAGTTAGAAAAGCCGAGGCTAGCTTTTTCAAGCTGAAATTTGCTTCCTGCAACACAAACTCAAAAAAGTTCTGGGACACTGTAAAGTCTATGGAGAATAAGAACACCTCCTCCCAGCTACCCACTGCACTGAGGATAGGAAACTCTGTCACCTCCGATAAATCCACTATAACTTAGAATTTCAATAAGCATTTTTCTACGGCTGGCCATGCTTTCCACCTGGCTACCCCTATCGCGGTCAACAGCACTGCACCCCCCACAGCTACTCGCCCAAGCTTTCCCCATTTCTCCTCCTCCCAAATCCAGTCACCTGATGTTCTGAAAGAGCTGCGAAATCTGGACCCCTACAAATTAGCCGGGCTAGACAATCTGGACCCTTTCTTTCTAAAATGATCTGCCGAAATTGTTACAACCCCTATTACTAGCCTGTTCAACCTCTCTTTCGTGTCGTCTGAGATTCCAAAAGATTGGAAAGCAGCTGCTGTCATCCCCCTCTTCAAAGGAGGGGACACTCTTGACCCATAATGCTACAGACCTATATCTATCCTACGCTGCCTTTCTAAGGTCTTCGAAAGCCAAGTCAACAAACAGGTTACCGACCATTTTGAATCCCACCACACCTTCTCCGCTATGCAATCTGGTTTCAGAGCTGGTCATGGGTGCACCTCAGCCACGCTCAAGGTCCTAAACGATATCGTAACCGCCATCGATAAGAAACAATATTGTGCTGCCGTATTCATTGACCTGGCCAAAGCTTTCGACTCTGTCAATCACGACATCCTCATCGGCAGACTCAATAGCCTTGCTTTCTCAAATGATTGCCTCGCCTGGTTCACCAACTACTTCTCTGATAGAGTTCAATGTGTCAAATCAGATGGCCTGTTGTCCGGGCCTCTGGTAGTCTCTATGAGGTGCCACAGGGTTCAAATCTTGGGCCAACTCTTTTCCCTGTATACATCAATGATGTCGCTCTTGCTGCTGGTGAGTCTCTGAGCCACCTCTACGCAGACGACACCATTCTGTATACTTCTGTCCCTTCTTTGGACACTGTTAACAACCCTCCAGACGAGCTTCAATGCCATACAACTCTCCTTCCGTGGCCTCCAACTACTCTTAAATACTAGTAAAACTAAATGCATGCTCTTCAACCGATCACTGCTCGTACCTACCCGCCTGTCCAGCATCACTACTCTGGACGGTTCTTACTTAGAATATGTGGACAACTACAAATACCTAGGTGTCTGGTTAGACTGTAAGCTCTCCTTCCAGACTCACATCAAACATCTCCAGTCCAAAGTTAAATCTAGAATTGGCTTCCTATTTCGCAACAAAGCATCCTTCACTCATGCTGCCAAACACCCTCGTAAAACTGACCATCCTACCGATCCTCGACTTCAGCAATGTCATTTACAAAATAGCCTCCAATACCCTACGCAATAAACTGGATGCAGTCCATCACAGTGCCATCCGTTTTGTCACCATAGTCCCATATACTACACACCACTGCGACCTGTATGCTCTCTTTGGCTGGCCCTCGCTTCATACTCGTCGCCAAACCCACTGGCTCCAGGTCATCTACAAGACCCTGCTAGGTAAAGTCTCCCCTTATCTCAGCTCACTGGTCACCATACGCACGCACTCCAGCAGGTATATCTCTCTGGTCACCCCCAAAGCCAATTCCTCCTTTGGCCGTCTCTCCTTCCAGTTCTCTGCTGCCAATGACTGGAACGAACTACAAAAATCTCTGAAACTGGAAACACTTATCTCCCTCACTAGCTTTAAGCACCAGCTGTCAGAGCAGCTCACAGATCACTGCACCTGTACATAGCCCATCTATAATTTAGCCCAAACAACTACCTCTTCCCCTACTGTATTTATTTATTTATTCATTTATTTTCCTCCTTTCCACCCCATTATTTCTATTTCTACTTTCTTCCACTACAAATCTACTATTCCAGTGTTTTACTTGCTATATTGTATTTACTTTGCCACCATGGACTTTTTTGCCTTTACCTGTCACGGTTTTCGTCGGTAATGGAGGACCAAAATGCAGCAGGTATGTGTAAGCCCATCTTGAGGTTTATTAACTTCCCAAAATGAACACCAAAATAACAAAACAAGTGAACGACCGATATACAGACAGTCTGGCAAGGCACAAGGCTAAACACATAACAATCTCCCACAAACACACAGACAAACACACCCAACTAATATAGGACTTCCAATCAAAGGCAACACCACACAGCTGCCTTCAATTGGAAGTCCACCCCAATTAACTCTACATAGAAACACACTTACTAGACTACACATAGAAATACATAAACATAGACCATAAACCAAAAACCCGGAAATACTAAATCAAACACCCTTTTACCAAAACACCACCCCGGACCACATAAAACAAATACCCTCTGCCACGTCCTGACCAAACTACAATAACAATTAACCCTTATACTGGCCAGGACGTGACATTACCTCCCTTATCTCACGTCATTTGCTCACATTGTATGTAGACTTATTTTTCTACTGTATTATTGACTGTATGTGTCACGTCCTGACCAGTAATAGGGGTTATTTGTTATTATTGTTTGGTCAGGACGTGGCAGGGGGTATTTGTTTTATATGGTTTGGGGGGTTATGTGTATGAAGAGGGGTATTGTATTTATGTGTTCCGGGGTTTTTGGTATATGTTCTTGTGTTGGTGTTCTAGGTTTTTCTAGTTTGTGAATTTCTTTGTTGGTCTGTGTGGCTCTCAATCAGGAACAGCTGTACATCGTTGTTCCTGATTGAGAGTCATATTTAGGGAGCTTGTTTTCACCTGTTTGATTGTGGGTAGTTGTTTTTGCACTGTTTATAGTTATAGCCTGCAAAACTGTTTCCTGTCGTGGTTTCGCTATTTTCTTGTTTTTCCGTGTTCACGTGTTTAATAAAATGTGATGATGATGAGCACGCAACCCGCTGCGCCTTGGTCTAATCTATACGACAGCCGTGACAGTATGTTTGTTTTACTCCATGTGTAACTCTGTGTTGTTGTATGTGTCGAACTGCTTTGCTTTATCTGGGCCAGGTCGCAATTGTAAATGAGAACTTGTTCTCAACTTGCCTACCTGGTTAAATAAAGATAAAATAAAGAAAGAAATATCCTGTCCGGGGGTATCGTCGGACGGGGCCACAGTGTCTCCCGACCCATCCTGTCTCAGCCTCCAGTATTTATGGTACAATAGTTTATGTGTCAGGGGCTAGGGTCAGTCTGTTATATCTGGAGTATTTCTTCTGTCTTGTCCTGTGTGAATTTAATTATGCTCCCTCTAATTCTCTGTCCCTGTCTCTCGCTTTGTCTCTCTGTCTCTCTCTCTCAGAGGACCTGAGCCCTCAGACCATGCCTCAACACTACCTGGCCTGATGATTCCTTGCTGTCCCCAGTCCACCTGGTCATGCTGCTGCTCCAGTTTCAACTGTTCTCCCTGCGGCTATGGAACCCTGACCTGTTCACCGGACGTGCTACCTTGTCCCGGACCTGCTGTTTTAGACTCTCTCTCTACCACACCTGCTGTCTAACTCTGAATGATCGGCTATGAAAAGCCAACTGACATTTACTCCTGAGGTGCTGACCTGTTGCACCCTCTACAACCACTGAGATTATTATTATTTGACCCTGCTGGTCATCTATGAACGTTTGAATATCTTCGCATGTACGCCACGTACTTCTATAATCTCAACCTGGCACACCCAGAAGAGGACTGGCCACCCCTCAGAGCCTGGTTCCTCTCGGTTTCTTCCTAGGTTTCTGCCTTTCTAGGGAGTTTTTCCTAGCCACTGTGCTTCTACATCGGCATTGTTTGGGGTTTTAGACTGGGTTTCTGTATAGCACTTTGTGACATCGGCTGATGTAAAAAGGGCTTTATAAATAAAAATGGATTGATTGATTGGCTAATGACTTCTCCAAAAGAAAATTAGAGTCAGGAGTTAGCTAACTTGGAGTCCAGTCAATGAAACAAGATTGGAGATGTTGGTTAGAGCTGCCCCGCCATATAAAAAACACTCACAAAATTTGAGTTTGCTATTCACAGGAAGCATTGCCTGATGTGAACCATGCCTCAAACAAAAGAGATCTCAGAAGACCTAAGATTAAGAATTGTTCACTTGCATAAACCTGGAAACGGTTACAAAAATATCTCTAAAAGCCTTGATGTTCATCAGTCCACATTAAAACAAATTGTATATAAATGGAGACAGTTCAGCACTGTTGCTACTCTCCCTAGGAGTGGCCATCCTGCAAAGATGACTGCAAGAGCACAGCGCAGAATGCTCAATGAGGTTAAGAAGTATCCCAGAGTGTCAGCTAAAGACTTACAGAAATCACTAGAACATGCTAACATCTCTGTTGACGAGTCCACGATATGTAAAACAAGAATGGTGTTCATGGGGGGACACCACGGAAGAAGCCACTGCTGTCCACAAAAAACATTGCTGCACGTCTGAAGTTTGCAAAAGAGCATCTGGATGTTGCAAAATATTCTGTGGACAGATTAAACAAAAGTTGTTTGGAAGGATGGAACACACAACACAATGTGTGGAGAAAAAAAGGCACAGCACACCAACATCAAAACCTCATCCCAACTGTAAGTATGGTGGAAGGAGCATCATGGTTTGAGGCTGCTTTGCTGCCTTAGTGCCTGGACAGCTTGCTATCATCAATGGAAAAATGAATTACCAAGTTTATCAAGACATTTTGCAGGAGAATGTAAGGCTATCTGTCTGTGAATTGAATCTCAACAGGAGTTGGGTGATGCAACAGGACAATGACCCAAAACACAGAAGTAAATCAACAACAAAATGGCTTCAACAAAATAAAATACGCCTTCTGGAGTGGCCCAGTCAGAGTTCTGACCTCAACCCGATTGAGATGCTGTGGCATGACCTCAAGAGAGTGGTTCACACTAGACATCCCAAGAATATTGTTGAACTGAAACAGTTTTGTAAAGAGGAATGGTCCAAACTTTCTCCTGACCATTGTGCAGGCCTGATCCGCAACTACAGAAAACGTTTGGTTGAGATTATTGCTGCCAAAGGATGGTCAACCAGTTATTAAATCCAAGGGTTCACATACTTTTTGCACCCTGCACTGTGAATGTTTACACGGTGTGTTCAATAAAGACCTGAAAACGTATAATTGTTTGTGTGTTATTAGTTTAGGCAGACTGTGTTTGTCTATTGCTGTAACTTAGATGAATATAAGATCCCATTTTATGACCAATTTATGCAGAAATACAGGTAATTCCAAAGGGTTCACATACTTTTTCTTGCCACTGTATACTGTAGCCAAGAAAGTAATACTAAGTGTATGTTGTGTAGTAATCTGTTATTAGCCCATGTGCCTCACCCTAATAATTTGGTCCCTTTCCCCCCTCATAACTTAGCCTACTGTTCTGACTTGGTGGTGCACATGTAGCCTATAGCCTGTTTTAGAGAAATCTAATCATCACATTTATTTATCCTACAGTTTTGACTTGGTGTACAGGGGAAATACTGTAAGAACGGCCCATGTTCTGAATTCTGTCACTGTACATTTCAAAAGTGCTGAACCAATAGTTATATTGAATACGTCCGTCCTAGCTTGGATTGCCTCTTATCCGCTCATTTTTCCCTTATACCATAGTTTGCACATCTCAATTGTCAGTAGAAACCCCATTTGTTTAAGCAAGTCAGCAATATCAGCTATGTTTTTTAAAAAGGCAGTAAATGAGGCTGAATGAACTGTTTCGCTGTTAGACAAGGCTCCACTGATAGCCAGGTGTAGCAGTGGTAAGGATTAACTCCATGGTGCTGAAAGGAAAGCTCTGCTGTTGGGACGACAATTTGTGGGCACCGTTTGTCACCATTACAGTGCAATTAATGTATTGTTTTAGTGTTGTGTAGTGCCTTTGCTGGCATGCATCAAATATATATATATATTCTGCCCCACCAAGATGTACATGCTAAAATTGCCCTAATGTGTTTTACTATCTCCTGCCTTAGTATTCAGTAGGCTCTGAGATTAAATATGCTATGATGTCGGCTCCTATCACAAAGCAATACTGTAACCAACGGTAAATGCATCTGTTAGGCCTACATTTGAATGTTTTTATTAGCCTAACATGATTATAACTCCCGTGCATTAAAACACCTCAATTTTCCCCCAAAGAACAATATTTGCTTGCAGTACAGTTGATCAACCACTAGAAGTTATGTGTTCCGCGTTCTCTGCACGAGTGCACGTAGTAGATGGACCGTAGAGATCACAGTAGTAAGGCACAAAAAAATGCAGGAGGCGGGAACAGTAAATAAATAAGCCAGTGCCCATTGCCACAGCGCTCGTGGATGCTCAGCGCAACAAGTTAGCTTTTTAGTCAGACGAAATTTAATCTACTCGGTGCTCCTGCCTTTGTGTTGACAGCTCGACAACTCTGACAACCGCTTTCCCCACTTCCAATCTTGTCTACCATTTTCCCTTTACCCACGGACTTCTTACTTTAGATTACGATTATGTGGACGTTCGACCCTTATTTCTCCTCTCTGAGTCCGCCGCGGAAATGATATACTCGACAGCATATCTACCCAGTTTCCACGGTAGGTTTTTATCCATGTCGAGACCGCAGACATTGTCAACGAGAGGCAGATTTATTTCTGCTTCGCGGTCCTGGTACTGTATTTACCCGTTATTTTACGAGATAGACACGTTAATTGGAAATATGACACGACAGCTGAAGGTAATGAACAGATGATTCAAGTCGGACAGTGACATTATTATTATTATTATTATGTTATTACATAACGGATAGGTTAGTGCTTGGTAATTGAATTATCCATTTGAATTACATAATGCAAATCTTCGACACTCGTGCCATTGTGCTGTGGTAGTCTGCACTCATCCTGCCCATTTAGCTATACATAATTACAAAGGAAACTAAAAACTGATAAGTCATTCTTCTGTGCCAACTTTGTGCAGTATTCTTCTAGAACAATGAAAGAGGTGTGCAGAGAGATTTCCAGTGTGCTGACAATATGAAATCATGGCTGCTAAAATAGACTGCAAGGATCTCAGTAGTTTCTACTTTGGGAATGGAAACTTGTCACCCAGCACATGATGTTCCACTCATGGGTATGTCAGATATGTAGTTGGGGTATTATGATTAGTTTAGCCAACAGGCCCATGTACATTTAGTGTCTGTCTGAAAGGTAATGACATGCATTTTCTAATTGTTAGTATCAAACGGGTCATACATTCCAGAGAGTGGTTAATAATTAGACACGAGTGTGTTTGAATCCATTTGGCCTACTTTTGTATATATAGTGTAGCTTCCTCTCTGATCTCCATGTAACCACTCATCGACTGAACCACAAGATTATTATTTGTCCCATCTGACACAATGTATTATCCAGCAGCAACATCTTGCCTAGTGCTCCCTTGGGCTTGCATATTATGTAAAAACTTCAAATAAATCATTTTGACGGTATTGAAAAACCATCCTGTGGCTTTTTCCAAATACCGCGGTGTACGGTATATACTGTATATCGCCCAAGCCTATCACACAATACCAATTACAGCCATCAGAATTGTGAAGCCCTCTTTATTGAAAGGTTGGACCATGTTAACATTGCATATGGCCCAACCTCTATTGTGAGTGTTTGAAAGAGATGGATCAATTATTATGTCCTATTATAATGAGGAATAGTCAGTTTTATTAGACTTTTGTTGGAAATGAAAGGTGCTAATTGAGCACTGCCCGGCTATGTTTGGCCAGGCTAATATTCTAAAGTGAAGTAGGTTGGGAGCTTCAAAGAGAACCCATTCATAAAACTGTGGACACAGCTCTCGGCGGCGAGGTAATTTACATCTCAAGGTTCTGTATCTGTTTGTGTTGTAGATAATAACGGCTGTCTGAAAGTCAAGTTGGACAGATCAGCCTCAACTAAACCAAACAGTAAAATGGACTTCGTAGGCGAAGATATTACTTTACTAGTAAACTATTGAATTCATTACTTCTGATATTGGATAATGTGGATACATTCTTTATTGGTTGTCATGCAACTTCCTAAGACCTATCCACCACACATGCCCCCTGTCTATTGGTATGCATCTCCCATAATGACTGATTTACTGTGTGGCCTGGTGTGATGTTGTTTACAAGTTTCCGGTCCACTAGGCTTAAGCCAAAATCTTTTTCTAGTGGGAAATGGTTCCCCTCCACAGAGTTGAGACAGGCACAATGTGGTCGTTTCCCCTAGCGTTGTTTCGGATTGGACTCCTCGTTTGGGGACAGGGAACAACTGAAGGGATGAGATCACTCAAGGACACTTAAACAAGAGACCCATTGAGGAGGTTTAGAAGCATTTTGGCTCTGATTTGGAGTCAGTAGCAGCACTACACAATATAACTGTTTGTGTTTGTTTAGTTGTAAAACCGCCGCCCCTTGAATGTCTTTTGGACTCAAAGTTACTACTCATTAGAACTCCCGAAGAGCAGCCATTATCTATCATTCTATCGTCTGTCAAATAACAGTGAACAGGACTCAAAGATCGAATCAATTTAATTTCAGTGCATGTAGATGGGTGTTGATTCCAGCGAGAGGGGAATATTATTTTCGGAACCATTTTGCATAGTCACTTATTAGCAGTTCAGCACATCAGCGTTTGTCGTACTGTTACGCAAAATCAAGATAAACCTTTACCATCATAGAAGACATTAAACATCCATAACCAAACTGGCTAAAACTCTGTTGTTGGCCGATGGTAGCTATATCTGCACATGTTAACTTGAGTTCTAACGTCACCAACATTACTAGCAGCAGTAACAGTAAATCCAGGTATAATGGCTAACACAAAAATTGACTACATTTACATACGGATAGTATTCCGGATAGTAGCTCATATCCAGATTAAGGTCTTATTCAGGATAAGCTGTTTACATGCACCTTTTGATATCCCACTCACGAGTATCCCTTTAACCATGAATAAACAGAATATTTCTAATTTAAGTTCATATGGGTTAAATAGAATAATAACTCAAATCTGGACACTGACTGTAGGGCCTATAACCTCTCACATGTAGTCGGATATAATATTAACTCCATCAGAATTATGCATTTCTTGCAGTAAAACGATAGAACAAATGTTAATTTTGTCTCAGGAACAGGATTGGAGAAATATTATTTATTTGTTTCGGCATCTCTTCAGAAAATGCGCGTGTAATGTATTATCTTTGACACTGTTATGCAAGCAGACAGTATTTCAACCACATAAATGATGCACCCAAGATGAACTGAAGTCTTATCAGAAGCGCGTTTCATCGTTTTCTCAGCGTTCCATTTCCTTAAAACCGGTCAAACTGATGACATTTGGACATTTTTCAGAGGACCCAGTCTTTCCACTGTTTTGGAGTTATTGCATTTTTGCCGGTCCCAAAACGCCAACCTAAACGAAACAGACAACTTTACCGGTGTTAACTAGATTACTAATGCATTAATTCTATCAATGTAAGACATTCTTCAGGTGAGCACTACTTTATTTTGTCTTCTGGGGCAACAAGTTATGACAGACGAGAAGCTGCATGTATCTAACTATAGCTGACAAACAAATGGCCTACCAAGTGTTGGAAATTTGGTATATAGCCTCGTTGTTGTTTTTTTATTGTGTTCCTTTTTCTTGTTTTACTTTAATGTATTTGGTAAATATTTTCTTAACTCTTCTTGAACTGCGCTGTAGGTTAAGTGCTTGTAAGTAAGCATTTCACTGTAATGTCAACACTTGTTGTTTTATAATATGGCCTACCAAATGTCGGAAATTATAAGCAGAAACGTTTCTAAAATAGGGGTGAAAGTAGCCAGCAGGCTTTACAGTCCAGTACGGAGTATCAGCAAAATAAATTATTATGGAATTATTATGGTGGATTTAACTGCGCAGGTGCCCTACTTTTCAAAGTGATTTGTTTGACAATCAGATGAAACATCACACAACAACCATGATATGTGAAACTGAGCTTGCACAGACCACAAAAAACAACAGTAAATGCGATAAGTTGTTTACATGCAACAGTATCCCGTCTAAGACCAGGCATCTTATCCGGGTTTCTCATAACCGGGATACAAGCTTTTTTGGGTTATTGTAAATGGGATATGTTATTGTAAATGGGATATGTTATTGTAAATGGGATATGTTATTGTAAATGGGATATGATGTTTATATGCATCAACTCAAAAACAGAATACTTGAGTATCCCGAATAATAATGGGATATTGGTGTGCATGTAAGTGGCTACCATAATATCCTGCAAGTTATATCAGCCAATAAAGATCAGGCAGTTGAGCAAAAATAAAGACATATCTTGAAATAAACATTGACATTAATCCAATTGGTATTTGACCGTTAATTTCTGCAAAACTTGCAGTGTTGATGGAGTTGTTGTAGCTTACTTGCTAGCTAGCTAGCTAGCTTATTCCATCCCCATACGCCATGCTAAATCCGAGTGGGCCAGTTTGTTTTGCATGGCACGTTTTCTTTAATCATCCACTAGCAACATAACATGACAAAACTCTTTGGGCACTTTAGTACCTACTTCCCTGATTCGCCTCCATCACCGAAGCCACCAGCAGGCTGTTCCTTTCTTGACTTCAAAGCTGCAGTGTATTGTTGGTATGCGAGTTTTTGATAAATGTAATTCAAATTGCGAAAACAGACGTATTTTTTTAATAAACTTTTGCGTAAAGACCGTTTTGAAGGAATATAATCAGTCAACGTTGTTTTAGATTTGTGGAATATATATTGTGCAACCTTTCCTTTCACAGCACGAGTGAGGCTGGATTATTGATAAAGTCTCTGAATGAAATATACTTTTGAACATCCAGTGGTTGTTTTTAATATTGTATCTAGATCATTTTTAACCATCATCTCAATGCTAGCCTGGTCCTAGATGTCTTTCGATCTCTGTGTGACAGTGACGATGGGAGTTGGCAAGACAGCACACACAGATCTGGGACCAGGCCATCTCAGTGCATGTCACTCTGGTCCTGGCGGAGCTAGGACGCCAGACAGCCAGTCAGTCACCAAGGGGCTAACTGAACTTCAGAGAACATGACGCTTTGAATAAAAGTGGGAAGAGAAGAGCATGTTTCGCAGATGAAACCAGGAGATACCTGGTCTGGGGAGTAACCGGGCATTCACCTACACTGACCTCAGATCCAGTTCTTCCTACCTGACTACCTGACTGGCAAATTAGGAGAAAGTTCTAGAAAGGAAAGATGGAGAGAGCAAGGTTGTGTAACTAATAAAAGGAAAGTCTTACTAAGCACAGCATATACACAGAGTGTACAAAACATTAGGAACACCTTCCTAATATTGAGTTGCACCCCTTTTGCTCTCAGAACAGCCTCAATTAGTCGGGGCATGGACCCTAGAACGTGTCAAGCGTTCAACAGGGATGCTGGCCCATGTTGACACCAATGCTTCCCACAGTTGTGTCAATTTGGCTGGATGTCCTTTGGGTGATGGACCATTCTTGATACATACAGGAAACTGTTGAGCATGAAAAACCCAGCAGTGTTGCTGTTCTTGACACACTCAAACCAGTGCACCTGTCACCTACTACCATACCCTATTCAAAGGCACTTAAATCTTTTGTCTTGCCCATTCACCTTCTGAATTGCACACACATAATCCACATCTCAATTGTCATAAGTCTTGAAAAGGATTCTTAACCTGTCTCCTCCCCTTCATCTTCACTGATTAAAGTGGATGTAACAAGTGACATCAATAAGAGATCATAGCTATCACCTGGATTCACCTGGTCAGTCTATGTCATGGAAAGAGTTCCTAATGTTTTGTCCACTCAGTGTATCCAGGACCTCTACACCAGGCGGTGTCAGAGGAAGGCCCCAAAATTTGTCAAAGACCCCAGCCACCCCAGTCATAGACTGTTCTCTCTACTACTGCATGGCAAGCGGTACCGGAGTGCCAAGTCTAGGACAAAAAAGGTTCTCAACAGTTTTTACCCCCAAGCCATAAGACTCCTGAACAGGTAATCAAATGGCTACCCGGACTATTTGCATTGTGTGCCCCCCCCAAGCCCTCTTTTACGCTGCTGCTACTCTCTGTTTATCATATATGCAAAGTCACTTTAACTATACATTCATGTACTTACTACCTCAATTGGCCCAACCAACCAGTGCCCCCGCACATTGATTAACCGGGCTATCTGCATTGTGTCCCGCCACCCACCACCCGCCAACCCCTCTTTTACGCTACTGCTACTCTCTGTTCATCATATATGCATAGTCACTTTAACCATATCTACATGTACATACTACCTCAATTAGCCCGACTAACCGGTGCCTGTATGTAGCCTCGCTACTGTTATAGCCTTGCTACTGTATATAGCCTCGCTACTGTTATTTTTCACTGTCTTTTTACTGTTTTATTTCTTTACTTACCTATTGTTCACCTAATACTTTTTTCCACTGTTGGTTAGAGCCTGTAACTAAGCATTTCACTGTAAGGTCTACACCTGTTGTATTCGGCGCACGTGACAAGTAAACTTTGATTTGATTTCTCAAAGGGGAATGCGTTGCTGTAAGCCGTGTATCCTGATTAAATCCGAAGGGAACAGACAGGTGCAGGCACAGACAAGCTGAATGATAGGTTGTTAATGCTAGGGATGTAACAAATTAAAATGTTTAAACCACCATTTTTTTTAAAATCGGTTTTCCACATTAATTCACAATGCAGCTGCGCTTCTGCCAGCAACAGTTTGGGCCTCACGGTGCGTCCCTTTCAGGTGGTTAAGCATTGAACCTGTGCTACCATTACTATACCTCAATTCCACCTTGCAAAGTTTGCATTTCTTTCTCATTTACCTTCTCAAAGTATTGTCATACAGGACTTCACCGCTGTCCCTTGCCTTTTTCTGCCATTTTTCCAACTGTTAACGACGATGACGTAGTGGTGGAGAGTCGACTCCAATTTAATTGATTTCTCGACTCCTTTTGTGCTGACTCCCGGTGTAAACTCTCATTTCTGAGTTTCAAGATTCGATTCCGCTAGGACTCCACTTCTAAGATTCAGTATTTTTGGAACGGAGGAGACTGATCACATTGCCGTACTTCCGAAAACAGAAACACTTGCATCTTTCATAGCGAGCTAGCGAGGGACGAAGAGGGAGAGGGGAGGGACACAGTATAGGCAGGTAGACCACCAGGCAGACTGAGTCAGAACTGTGCACTAGGCCCATCTATGGACAATCAAAAGCTGGTTCTCGCAATGGACAGCTGTATCTCTTTTTGGCTTGCAATGTCCCGCAACTTCAGTCAAGCAGGGCCTATCATCAATGAATAGGCTAGGATATTGAGATGCAACACTTCGCTCTCCCAGTCACACACAGTGTCTGCGCAAGTGCACGGGTTCGCTTCATGCTGTTCACAGCGTGGTAGCCAGGACACCAGAGCCTCATGCTTCGACACTCTTAGTTGCTGCGGAAATTGACCCACTATACTGTTTACTTTCTGCATCTTCTTTAATCACAGTGGCGTAGGGTGAAGGTGGTTTATTGGTTGATTTGGCCTTGAGTGCGGAGACCTAGGACAGTGTCTAAGCACGGCTTTATCGATCGCAGCTTCCACAGTCATGCTGCTGGTGATGCAGGTTAACTGACTTGCCTAGTTAAATATAAACAATAAATAAATAAATAAATAAATAATGATTTAATATCGCTGAGTCTATATTTAAATTACGCATCTTTCCCTTTATAGCCTATCGTCTAGTTAGGCTAAAGAAATAATAATAATATGTTTTGTGATAACGGCACTGTGTTTTTTGTTTAGGGATTTTTCTTAACGTTAAGGATCCCAATTTCGTTTCAAAGTTTTAATGTTTACACCCCTAGTTCCTGTATCATAGCGATCACACTTCAGTGGTCACACGTCAACCTGCATCACCAGCAGCATGACTGTGGAAGCTGCGATCGATAAAGCCGTGCTTAGACACTCTCCTAGATCTCCGCACTCAAGGCCAAATCAACCAATAAACCACCTTCACCCTACTCCACTGTGATTAGAGAAGATAAATGGGGATGAGACTAATTAGATCTATTTATGTTCCCAGCCACATCACAGGAAATGGGTTTCCAAGAATCAGGGAGCCATGGAAACCGTTGTCATGGTTTGTCTCGATGGAGCTTGTACCTGTCTTCTCAGGCAGTGTGTGTGATGTCCGCAGCTGTTGCAGATAGGATCAGATCAGGAGATGGGTGAAAAGGGTGGACTGGAGAGAAAGGAAAGGAAGGGACAGAGAGGCGTCAACTCTTCTTAAAGATGCTGTCCGGGACCTTAACTTACTTCATAACATATTGTACGGAACATTTCATACGAAATGGATGACGTAGTACACGGTCGTGCACAATTTTCGAGGGACCTGTTTTCGCCTTTGAGCACTACTTCCAAAACTACTGGGTGACAACATACAAAAGCTCTGGAGAATCACTTTAATGACAGCTGAAGCCGACAGGAACAGGAAACCAGATACAGTTATATAGTACGACAACAGACTGACTTATATATTTTTCACATCTTATCCCATGTTTTTACTCTGAAATACATTTCGGCATATTCACTCTACTATTTCTATCCACTATTTCAACACTATCAGAATTCTGTTCCTATGTATTTATTTTTAGAAGTGGGTCTTTGTTCTGTTTAGCACAATTTTTATTGTGACTCCCTTTTGAAGGCATTCATGTTTGTCTAAGGGAACGGAAAGGCTACACTTGCTCACAGATGATTTGTTTCGCAACACTCCCAAGGTCCTCTGTTTTGCGTGCTACCTGACCTTTCGTGAGTTAACCTGCGCTCTTCATATAGCCCAGGTTGTGTTTGCACTGGGTTTCTATCGGTTGACCATTAAACAAGGTGTCTCCTCATGTCCACTTTGGAACTCGGTAACAAGAAGAAGAAAATGCCCGCCTCGAATGGCCTTTTCTCAGGCTGTTGCCATGGCGACTGAGAGAGGAAAATACCTGCATGCATAGCGACCGTACGTGACTGTGTGGCAGAGTGAAATTTTGCAAGCACTGGGGACAAAAGAAAGCCCACTGACAATATGTGCAAAATATGTGCATCACTGTCACAGAACTGCCAAGAGCTTTTTTGTGGTGATGCGTTTGGTCTTTGTCGAGTAAGGAAGCCTTTGTCGATCCATTGTGCAGGGCCACTGGACAGAGAATAATGAGCCAGGCTTGGCATGCAGTAGAGAGGAAGTTCCTTATATTGCTCCATTCTCTTTTCACTGCCATTATTAAAAAACATCATCCCCCGGAACGTCAACTCCTGTAATATTTCCCTCAAACAATAAGATCACTATTCCGTCTCATTTTACCGTTTCTCTATTTTTGAGGTCATGGTGGGGATATAAAACTCCCTTTGTGTCCGGACAGTCCGGGCAGGCAGTGTCTGGTGCCAACTCTATCCCATGGCAGTCCCAACTCCAGTCACATCGCAACTAAAGAAAACACAATGCCAGCTAGTCCCCCGGACCAGCCCTGAGCTTTTCCCTGTGCTGCATTTTGGACATCCTCCAAAAGCACAATTATCTCCTCTTCAGTGTCCTTGGGTGAGGTAGCATTGGTGAGGATTGGGAACCTGGCAAGATATAATTGACTAAATACAGAATACAGAATCTGGGGTTGATAGACCAAGAGCTGTGAATGCCTCGTCTCCCTAGTTAAAGTAGGGCTGATTCAGCCCTTTGAATTCGAATGTGAGCGTAGTTACTTACTTTTCACATTGAATCGTGTGTGTGTGTGTGTGTGTGTGTGTGTGTGTGTGTGTGTGTGTGTGTGCGCATTTCTCATTCTCCCATCTCATAAGGCTCACACGTACAGACTCATCAACCTAGTTACTTTTGGCACTCATTGTGTCTCTGCTGCTTCTCCGTTTGCTGCCACCACGCTATTTACACTCTGCATTACTACCTATCACAGTGTTTGTCATCTCTCGTTGTCAACTAGCTGTCATGCCATGTAATCCTCTGTAGGCCTATCTGTCTCAATGTAAACTCATCGCTGCCTGGCATCCCCGGTTGAACCTTCAGTGTTAACTGTTGACCTTTGAATGCTTGAAAGAATATCTCGAGAATGGGTGTTTATCATGTACACCAATGAAGAATGTGGGGTCTTCAGCATCTTCAGAGGAACCAAGTTGAAGTCCTTGAAAGGCTTTAGGGTGATATGGGATTTTACAGCAGGGGGAGGTTGAAAGACCTTGTTCTTGGTGTGCGTCAAGCATGTATGAAACATGGGATGGAATGGAGACAGGTCAAGCTCAGTGGTGGTCTTATCTCAGATTCACTTCCATCTTATCAGCCTTCCTTGTCTGTTTGAACTGCATCTGCTCAGCAAACCGGCTCTGTTTTATTCCCTTCAGAACACTGAAGGGAAGTTGAAACAATGGTATTTTGTTTGATGCGCCCGCTAATTACTGTTTCTAAATGTGTTCATTGTTCACCCAGTCGAAGGAGTCTACGTGCTTTGCCAAGCTAACGGTTCTGAAACTGTGAGAGCGCCCACGCCTCAACCTTTCTCTCTGCAGCCTTTTAACGATGGTCCAACCTCTATATTTAGTCATTATCTCCCACACTCCCTCCCTCCCTCCTTCCCCTTCCCACCTTTTCAATAAGCTGGGCTGTTAGCTGAACTGACAGCCTGATCATCATGTCACTTCTCCGCCCGTCTTGTCAGTTGTCACCTACCTTGTCTCTCCGTTCCCAGCCAACCAATCAACTGTCACCTACCTTGTCTCTCCATTCCATGCTAGCCAATCAACTGTTAGCGTGCCTGTCTTCCCTCAGACAGCCACCTAGTCTGCTGTGGTTATTCTCATTAGTGACTTTCTACTCTCTTGGAGAATGGTATTAGCTAATGAAAGAGGGCTTTGTTGTTTCAGGTCAGGGCCAGTTTAGTGGATGACAGGAAACCACTAATGACAAGCAGAAAACCACACGTTGTTGCAGTTGTCTCAACTCGTGAGCAGAACAACTGGAATCCTACAGTTATTAGCGCGTGGATACCCAAAGCTGTTCAGCCAAACCAATTCATTAGGGGTCCATCAAGGTGTGACTCTCACTAACCAAACGTTTGGTTTGGAGGTGACAAAGCTGAATACATGTCTGTTCTACGAAATATATTCCCAAATAAATGTATTCTCAAAAATTGCTTTCTCTGTTACGCTGTGTAAACTGAACTGAACTGAACTGAACTGAACTGACACATACTACCATTCAACGTTTGGGGTCACTTAGAAATGTCCTTGATTTTGAAAGAAAAGCTCATTTTTTGTCCATTTAAAATAACATCAAATTGATCAGAAATACAGTGTAGACATTGTTCATGTTGTAAATGACTATTGTAGCTGTAAACTGCTGATTTTGTTATGGAATATCTGCATAGGCATACAGAAGCCGATTATCAGCAACCATCACTCCTGTGTTCCAATGGCACGTTGTGTTAGCTAATCCAAGTATATCATTTTAAAAGGCTATTTGATCATTAGAAACCCCTTTTGCAATTATGTTAGCACAGCTGAAAACTGTTGTTCTGATTAAAGAAGCAATACAACTGGCCTTCTTTAGACTAGTTGAGTATCTGGATCATCAGCATTTGTGGGTATGATTACAGGCTCAAAATGGCCTGAAACAAAGAACTTTCTCCTGAAACTCATCAGTCTATTCTTGTTCTGAGAAATGAAGGCTATTCCATGTGAGAAATTGTCAAGAAAATGAAGATCTTGTACAACACTATGTACTACTCCCTTCATAGAAAAGCGCAAACTGGCTCTAAGCAGAGTAGAAAGAGGAATGGGAGGCCCCAGTGTACAAATGAGCAAGAGGACAAGTACATTAGTGTCTAGTTCGAGAAACAGACGCCTCACAAGTCCTCAACTGGCAGCTTCATTAAATAGTACCCGCAAAACACCAGTCTCAACGTCAACAGTGAAGAGGCGACTCCGGGATGCTGGCCTTCTAGGCAGAGTTCCTCTGTCCAGTGTCTGTCTTCTTTTGCCCAACTGAATCTTTTCTTTTTATTGGCCAGTCTGAGATATGGCTTTTTCTTTGCAACTCTTCCTAATTTGTAAATTTAAGTAGGGGTAAAGTGACTATGTATAGATAATAAACAGGGAGTAGGGGTGTTAATGTAAATAGTGCCGGTGGCCATTTTATTAATTGTTCAGCAGTCTTATGGCTTGGGGGTAGAAGCTGTTAAGGAGCCTTTTGGTCCTAGACTTTGGCGCTCCGGTACCACTTGCTGTGCTGTACCAGAGAGAACAGTCTATGACTTGGGTGACTGTAGTCCTTGACAATTTTTTGAGCTTTCCTCTGACACCGCCTAGTATATAGGTCCTGGATGGCAGAAAGCTTGGCCCCAGTGATGTACTGGGCCGTATGCACTACCCTCTGTAGCGCCTTACGGTCAGATGCCGACCATTTGCCATACCAGGCGGTGATGCAACCGGTCAGGATGGTCTCGATGGTGCAGCTGTAGAACTTTTTGAGAATCTGGGGACCCATTTCAAATCTTTTCAGTCTCCTGAGGTGTTGTCGTGCCCTTTTCACGACTGCCTTGGTGTGTTTTGACCATGATAGTTCGTTGGTAATGTGGACACCAAGGAACTTGAAACTCTCGACACGCTCCACTTTAGCCCCGTCAATGTTAATGGGGGCCTGTTCGGTCCTCCTTTTCCTATTGTCCAAGATTAGCTCCTTTGTCTTGCTCTGCCAGGTCTCTGATCTCCTCCCTATAGGCTGTCTCATCGTTGTCGATAATCAGGCCTACCACTGTTGTGTCGTCAGCTAAATAAATGATGGTGTTGGAGTCGTGTTTGGCCATGCAGTTGTGGGTGAACAGGGAGTACAGGAGGGGACTAAGCACGCACCCCTGAGGGGCCCCAGTGTTGAGGATCAGCGTGGCAGACGTGTTTTTTGCTACCCTTAACACCTGGGGCGGCCCGTCAGGAAGTCCAGGATCCAGTTGCAGAGGGAGGTGTTTAATCCCAGGGTCCTTAGCTTAGTGATGAGTTTTGTGGGCACTATGGAGTTGAACGCTGAGCTGTAGTCAATGAACAGCATTCTCACATAGGCGTTCCTTTTGTCCAGGTGGGAAAGGGCAGTGTGGAGGGCGATTGAGATTGCGTCATCTGAGGATCTGTTGGGGCGATATGTGAATTGGAGTGGGTCTAGGGTATCCGGGATGATGCTGTTGATGTGAGGCATGACCAGCCTTTCAAAGCACTTCATGGCTACCGATGTGAGTGCTACGGGGCGGTAATCATTTAAGCAGGTTACCTTCACTTCCTTGGGAACAGGGACTTTGGTTGTCTGCTTGAAACATGTAGGTATTACAGACTCGGTCAGAGAGAGGTTGAAAATGTCAGTGAAAACACTTGGCAGTTTGTCCAAAGTAATTCAAAGCCTGTACTGTATCACTTAGGATGCAACTTTCCAGTGATACAATTTTTTCCATGTAATGTTGTTATTAAAACAAAATCAGGCAACTCCATAGTAGAGTAGTTTAACTATTTACCTAGTCGGCCTGTTGTTGTGTGCTGTATGCGAGAAAAATGTTCCTCGAGGCGCATTCAAGTTGCGAGAGCCATAGATATGGAGGGAAACATGTAGTCTTTTTAGACAAGCAGTCTTGGCTAAACAATTCATAATACAATCGCTTGAAAACAGTTTTGAAAGCAGTTTTTGCAAATGTATTTTGAAAGCAAAATGATCTCATCATTTTACAATTAGGGCTGGAGATTTCCAGGGATCTCACAATATGATATTATCACAATAATTCTATATGTATTGCAATTCCAATACATATAGAATTATTGTGATTTTATTGTGATTCGATGTTCCAATCATATTGCTCACCATATGCCTACTGCAGAGGGACGAGAGAGAGACAAAATAAAACGAGTTTTGATCAGTCATGGGAATGAAAGTGCTGAAAACAAACTGGCTCCCGATTTAAAAAGAAGATGGAGAACAAGCTATGAAGGCAAGATACTGGACTTTAGGCACAGGTACAGCCAACTAGCAGAAAAATAATATTGTGATGTTGTCAAAACGATACGATATATTGTTAAAATGAATATCCCGATATGTAACTGATTACCCCCCCCACCCCCTTCACTAGTAGTCTTTTGCACAGTGCGACATTTGTCACTGACTTCAGATCTGCTAAGAGTACAGAGAGTACTAAGCCTTTGCAACTGTTTATGAAAGGAAAGGTCCAGGGACAGCAAGGGAAATGCACAAGTGGGAAATTGTGTCTGGGTAAAATTGCATTACCCACACATATTAAGGAGAGTGGGTGTCACTAGCTCTTCCTCAGAAGTGCTTTTCTCGCATTTTTAGCACCCTTCCCACTTTCTAAATAGTTATTGGCATCCTTGATAAAGATGAGCATATTAAACAAGTCAACCGTTTCTTTGTGGATTTTGATTAGTGCTTGGGGTTATCCACTTGCGGCCAAATGTCAGCATCCTGACAGAGGCAACCAAAACATAGACTCTATGGTTGCAAAAATGGTAAGAGACCTATCCATGCTCTGCTTTCTTGACATTTCTGTCGACCAGACAGGTCCTACAGGCCTGGTCATGTGCGGTCAAGAGGGACATAGGTCAATTGCAGTTGGTCCAGAACAGGGTAGCACATATTGCACTTAGATGTTGATGTGTTGAAGGTATCAAACTGTCTGTTCAAGCAGTTGGCACACAGTTCGGACACTCATCGGCAATCAGAAGTCTCTTCACAGTCTCCAGGTTCAGAACAGAGGCTGGGAAACGCACAGTAAAAAATAGAGCCATGTCTACATGGAACTCTCTGCCACCCCAGGTAACTCATGCTGGCAATAAAACCAGATTCAAAAACCAGATAAAATAACACCTTATGGCACGAAAGGGACTTTAAATAGACACGGACGTTTGTATATATTTTTGTATTGTAATTTACACTGTATTATGTATTGTATTATGTAGGTGGGTGGCCTTGCACAAATCCTTGGCTTATGCGAGCCCGAACGGCTCATAGGGCAGGACCCATCTCCTGTTTCTGAAGAGTGAGGCAGAGTCAGGAGATTAAGTATTATTATGTATTTTATTTGTTGTGTTTTATTTCCTGTTTGGACCCCAGGAAGAGTAGCTGCTGCCTTGGTAGCGGCTAATTGGGGAACCCAATAAATACTACTACCTGTTTTTTTGGCTAAAATGTCCTGGTACTTGGTAAATTTCACGTTGACCTTAACATGGGCCCCAGGACCAGTGGAAGCAAAATAGCCTCATAACATCAAAAATCCACCACCATATTTTACCGTAGATATGAGGTACTTTTCTGCATATGCTTCTGTTTTTCAACGCCATACCCACCGTAAACATTTTGCAGTATTCATCTCAGTCTCCGGATTTGAACCCCATTGAAAACCTGTGGTTTGAATTGAAGAGGGCAGTCCATAAGCGCAGACGAAGGATGTCAAGGACCTGGAACGATTATGTATGGAGGTACGGTCTAAGATCCCTCCCAGCGTGTTCTCCAATATCATAAAACATTTTAGAAAAAGGCTCAGTGTCGTTATCAAAGGGTAGGGTGCTGGAGTACTGAAAACGGGTGTTGATAATTTTGTCCCCTATCTTAAAAACAAATATATATACATATATATATATATATATATATATATATATACACTGCTCAAAAAAATAAAGTGAACACTAAAATAACACATCCTAGATCTGAATGAATGAAATAATCTTATTAAATACTTTTTTCTTTACATAGTTGAATGTGCTGACAACAAAATCACACAAAAATAATCAATGGAAATCCAATTTATCAACCCATGGAGGTCTGGATTTGGAGTCACACTCAAAATTAAAGTGGAAAACCACACTACAGGCTGATCCAACTTTGATGTAATGTCCTTAAAACAAGTCAAAATGAGGCTCAGTAGTGTGTGTGGCCTCCACGTGCCTGTATGACCTCCCTACAACGCCTGGGCATGCTCCTGATGAGGTGGCGGATGGTCTCCTGAGGGATCTCCTCCCAGACCTGGACTAAAGCATCTGCCAACTCCTGGACAGTCTGTGGTGCAAAATGGCGTTGGTTGATGGAGCGAGACATGATGTCCCAGATGTGCTCAATTGGATTCAGGTCTGGGGAATGGGCGGGCCAGTCCATAGCATCAATGCCTTCCTCTTGCAGGAACTGCTGACACACTCCAGCCACATGAGGTCTAGCATTGTCTTGCATTAGGAGGAACCCAGGGCCATCCGCACCAGCATATGGTCTCACAAGAGGTCTGAGGATCTCATCTCGGTACCTAATGGCAGTCAGGCTACATCTGGCGAGCACATGGAGGGCTGTGCGGCCCCCCAAAGAAATGCCACCCCACACCATGACTGACCCATCGCCAAACCGGTCATGCTGGAGGATGTTGCAGGCAGCAGAACTTTCTCCACGGCGTCTCCAGACTCTGTCATGTCTGTCACGTGCTCAGTGTGAACCTGCTTTCATCTGTGAAGAGCACAGGGCGCCAGTGGTCTCATGCTACCACTAGAGTGAAAGCACCGCCAGCATTCAAAAGTGACCAAAACATCAGCCAGCACGCATAGGAACTGAGAAGTGGTCTGTGGTCCCCACCTGCAGAACCACTCCTTTATTGGGGGTGTCTTGCTAATTGCCTATAATTTCCACCTGTTGTCTATTCCATTTGCACAACAGCATGTGAAATTTATTGTCAATCAGTGTTGCTTCCTAAGTGGACAGTTTGATTTCACAGAAGTGTGATTGACTTGGAGTTACATTGTGTTGTTTAAGTGTTCCCTTTATTTTTTTGAGCAGTGTATATATATTACTTGTTAAAGACAATCTCTTTCTCTGAGCAATTGTATTAATATAAAATACATTTCAAATTGTTTAGAGCATGCAATATATTATTTATTTTATACAGCTTATTTTATATAGTCTTTTTTGCTCATCTTTATCAAGGGTGCCAATAATTATGCACCTAGCTGAAGCTGTGGACAATATCCTGGGAAAGTGGGTTTATAGGCCCTTTCACACCACTGAGCAGAGTGAAACCAAGCTGTACCGAGCTGGCCCTGTAACACATCCACCATTGTAGCTGAAAAAGACAATGTGAAAGGAAAATATCATCTGCCAGCACAGTTTGTCTCCAGTCAGCACTATAGTTAGAAAAGGGTATGTGTATGTACTTGAGTGAAGTGTTTCTGTTGATCATTTAGTCAGTGTGTGAATGGGTTTTGTGTTTTGTTCTGTCCCCTCAGGCTGAAGATGATGGAACACCAGGAGCAGAGTGATGACATCAGTGTCCTGAGCCCGCTGGAGTTGCTGGCAGAGGCCGCCAAGGAGGATGATGGACACTGCCAACCACAGTTCAGGTGAGGCATCTCCACTACCTATGGCACAGATTTAGGATCTGCTAACCCCCTACCCTCTCAATCCTAATCTTAATTGTTGGGTTATAAAACTGAACTAGGGTCACTTCAACCTACTCCCTTCCCATACACGGCTCCTGAGTGGCACAGCGGTCTAAGGCACTGCATCTCATTGCTAGAGGCGTCACTACAGACCCTGGTTCAATTCCAGGCTGTATCACAAACAGCCGGGATTGAGAGTCCCATAGGGCGACTCGCAATTGGCCCAGAGTCTTCCGGGTTAGGGTTTGACCTGGGTAGGCCGTCATCGTAAATACGAATTTGTTCTTAACTGACTTGCCTAGTTAAATAAAGGTTAAAAATAAAATACAGTACACTTATAAGGATCCTGGATATGATATAGTCCATTGCCTTTGAGTGGTCAAGAAAATGTCTGTCCGCCCCTGTTCTTTTAGCAGTTGTTAGGGCAAATAGAAGAGACATCTGACTGTTAGTGTGAAAGTTGCCAGCCTCCCTGCAGACTCCAGAATGATAAACAGATGCATAATGTCACCTCATGCTGTCATGATGTACACACTCTGTCAGTCATGGTTAATGTGGCTACTCTGGTCACACCGCACCCCCAGCGAGCAAAACTAGTTGCAATGACGTCATTATCATGGTTGTATACTGGTTGCATAAGGACATTTCGTTAACATCTTTTTAGCAACCAGAAAATCACATTGTAATCTGTTTATATGACATCTTCTGAATCAGAAAAGCAATTCTCAACCAGAAAAGAATGTAATTAAGATGCCGTGTGCCATTGCCGTCTGCCGCCGTTGCTTTGCCGCGCTGACTAAGGACAGGGAGGCAAATGAGCAACTAGCAGTATGATGTGCAGTGATATGGTCCCGTGTGGCTCAGTTGGTAGAGCATGGTGTTTGCAACGCCAGGGTTGTGGGTTCGATTCCCACGGGGGGCCAGTACGGAAACAAAAAATACAAAAAGAAATATGTATGAAATGTATGCATTCACTACTGTAAGTCGCTCTGGATAAGAGTGTCTGCTAAATGACTAAAATGTAAATGTAAAATATCTCCACCTCTTGTCACCATATTCAACAACACTGTCTTCTTCTCTTCAGTAGCCTACACGTCCCCACTTGCATTCTGCCCCACCTTGCAGTCTCCTCTGCATACAGGAGTGGTATAATTGCCAATGGCTTAGGACACAATAAAAGTCTGGAAAACGCCGGCAGCCTGGCATACAAAGACAGTTAAAGGTCTCTATGGTCTATTTAGTTTTACATTGGTATCGAGCAGAATAGAATCACACCTCGTAATTCAACGTTGATGACTAGGTGCGAATGCTGTCTTGAGGTCTGGGACCCACCCTTTTCCCAAAGTGTAATTATAGTGACATTTTCCTTGACTCAGGATGAGGATTAGCTTTCACATGCTATCCTAGCAATTATTATATAGTATTTCTGGAAAATCTCATTGTTATATTCTACCCATCTGTCAACATGCCGTTTACATCATAGTCTTTTGATACAGTATAGTTGAACTTGTCTATGGGTGTGACAAATCTCAAGTGCACAGAAAAAACACAGACAGACAGACAGACAGACAGACAGACAGACAGACAGACAGACAGACAGACAGACAGACACACACACACACACACACACACACACACACACACACACACACACACACACACACACACACAGAGAGACTGTTACGGAGTAATGTCCTGACATAGACCCGTACCTACCCTGGTTTGTGACTCCCAGTCACTGTCAGACCTGGGATAACCTCTCACTGGCAGAGACGAACAGACAGACAGTCACATTCTCTCTGTCAGGAACACAGCCAACAGAGTCAGAGATCACATCAGGCCTTTTAACACAGTGTCCTGGTTTTAACTGTCGGTCCAATAATACTGTACATTGCTAAGCTATGCTATACAATACAACACAATATAATACAATAGAAATCAATGACAATATAACTTAATAAATCCCTCCAGGAGCAATTTTGAAGGCATCAGTGAGAGTACAAATTCGCAATGACATAAATTGTTGGAACTGTCGGAACTAGAAGCACAAGCATTTCGCTACACTCGCATTAACATCTGCTAACCATGTGTATGTGACCAATACAATTGGATTTGATTTGAATTACATCTTGAGCATACAATACAACGCGATAGTCCTAAAATTCATCCATACCATCAGACTATCATATCATATAGTATACACAGCTTGGAGAACTTGGGCTATAGTATGTATAACCAATAATGAACCTTGTTTTTAACAGCTATGTTATTATATGAATTATGAAACATCAGCTCTTTTGCCCCAGTGTTGTTTTGGTTCAGATTCAGTTCATTTCAGCGAGTTGAGGCAGAATTTATAATACCAGCTAGACTCTATTGAGTTTCCTTACAGATAACTATCCACTTAGCACCTTAATGTTAGTAAGTGATGCTATAGGGCTCATTTACCCTTCAGGTGATTGGAGATCTGTCTGAAGCGCTCATAATAACAGCACTAACGGTGAGGCAGCAGTAGTCTGTGCTGTTCTGGGAGTGTGACTGATAAACAGGCTCTCTGGCAGCACATGAAAGCCTAGAAGGGTGCGTGCTGAGGGAGAAAATACAGAGGGAGTTAGGATCATTAGATATGAAAATGGAACCCCCCCCCTCCGCCCCATACACACACACACACATCACACAAACAGAAAAGGCACACACACTCAAAACGCATGCACGCTATCATACACACACACACACACACACACACACACACACACACACACACACACACACACACACACACACACACACACACACAAAGGCGTTGTGTCTCTGCTCACTCAGAGAGTCTCACGTGTAAAGATACTCCCTGTGGTGATACTGTCTGCTCACTGCACTGAGCCAAAGAGGGAAAACCAGACCTGGTCAGAGAGACGAGCTAGCTCTTTAAGAGGGAAAATAAGTGGGCAAAACCATTGTCTATGTTGTCTATGTTGTCTATTGTCTATGTCTAGGTAAATATGTTGTCTATGTCTATGTAGTCTATTGTCTATGATGTCTATTGACTTTGTTGTCCATTGTCTATGTTGTCTAGGTAAATATGTTGTCTATGTTGCACCTCCGTCACTCGGTCGCATCGTTGCCATTGTTATTCGCTTGCTGCAGCTTATTGATGTGTGACTGATGGTTAATACCAAGTCTTTCTGAACGGGGGCTAATGGCTGTTTCGTAAAATGTACACTATTGTGGCCTGGAAATATGATCATTGCTAACATAGACAAATAAAGAGTAGAAAACAACGTTGCCATCATTGTGATGTCGTCAAGTTTAATTTAGAGGAGTGGCAATGTTGCTTTGAGCTAGCAAAGTTAGTCAGAAATAGCTAGCAATGCTAACGTTAGCGAGCTGACATTTCAGCGCTCTCCCCTCAATCTTAGCTAGCTAGCTAAAGTTATACTGCATCTAAAGTCAGTTGTTTGGAGATATCGCAATGATCACAAAAGCTTGCCCTACAAATTATTTGCCTCCTTTTGAAATGTCATCGTGTTTCCAAGCCACAGTAATGCACTTTAGACTAGCACCCATTGAGACTGCATTGAGTAGAATGCTCAGCTGGACATCAGGCCTAAAACGAACGTTCAAAACAATATTGTGATGTAATGTGCAACCCATGAAAATGTTGGCTATGTAAATACAGGTTACTGCCAAAATAAAGGAAACACCAACATAAAGTGTCTTAATAGGGTATTGCGACACCACGAGCCAGAACAGCTTCAATGCACTTTTTACAAGTGTCTGGAACTCTTGGAGGGATGCGACACTAATCTTCCACAAGAAATTCCATAATTTGGTGTTTTGTTGATGGTGGTGGAAAAACACTGTCTCAAGCGCTCCAGAATCTCCCATAAGTGTTCAATTGGGTTGAGATCTATTGACTGAGATGGCAATGGCATATGGTTTACATTGTTTTCATGCTTATCAAACCATTCAGTGACCACTGAAGTGTTTCCATTATTTTGGCAGTTACCTGTATGTACAGTGCATTCAGAAAGTATTCAGACCCCTGGACTTTTTCCACATTCTGTTACGTTACAGCCTTATTCTAAAATTGATAAAATCATTTTTTCCCCCATTTCATCAATCTACACACAATACCCCATAATGACAGAGCAAAAAATACATTTTTGCAAATGTATAAAAAGTAAACTGAAACATCATATTTGAACAAGAATTCAGACCCTTTATTCAGTACATTGTTGAAGCAACTTTTGCAGCGATTACAGCCTCAAGTCTTCTTAGCTATGACGCTACAAGCTTGGCACACCTGTATTGGGGGGAGTTTCTCCCATTCTTCTCTGCAGATCCTCTCAAGCTCTGTCAGGTTGGATGGGGAGAGTCGCTGCACAGCTATTTTCAGGTCTCCAGAGATGTTCGATCGGGTTCAAGTCTAGGCTCTGGCTGGAATACTCAAGGACATTCAGAGACTTGTCCCGAAGCCACTCCTGTGTTGTCTTGGCTGTGTACTTAGGGTCGTTGTCCTGTTGGAAGATGAACCTTTGCCTCAGGTCCTGAGCGCTCTGGAGCAGGTTTTCATCATGGATCTATCTGTGCTTTGCTCCGTTCATCTTTCCCTCGATCCTGACTAGTCTCCCAGTCGCTGCCGCTGAAAAACATCCTCACAGCATGATGCTGCCACCACCATGCTTCAATGTAGGGATGGTGTCAGGTTTCCTCCAGACGTGATACTTGGCATTCAGTCCAAAGTCTTCAATCTTGTTTCAGCAGACCAGAGAATCTTGTTTCTCATGGTCTGAGTCCTTTTTCCAAACTCCAAGTGGGCTGTCGTGCATTTTACTGAGGAGTGGCTTCCATCTGGCCACTCTACCATAAAGGCCTGATAAAGGCCATCGGGTTCTTGGTCACCTCCCAGACCAAGGCCCTTCTCCAATTCCTCAACTTGGCTGGGTGGCCAACTTTAGGAAGAATCTTGGTGGTTCCAAACATTTAAGAATGATGGAGGCCACTGTGTTCTTGGGGACCTTCCATATTGCAGACATTTTTTGGTACCCTTCCCCAGATCTGTGCCTCGACACAATCCTGTGCTCTACGGACAATTCTTTCGACCTCATGGCTTGGTTTTTGCTCTGACATGCACTGTCAACTGTGGGATCTGCCTTTCCAAATCATGTCCAATCAAATAAATTTACCACAGGTGGACTCCAATCAAGTTGTAGAAACATCTCAAGGATGATCAATGGAAACAGGATGCACCTGAGAAAAATTTCAAGACTCATAGCAAAGGATCTGAATACTTATGTAAATAATTTTTTTTTATAAATTAGCAAAAAATGTTAAAAAACCAGTTTTTGCTTTGTCATTATGGGGTATTGTGTGTAGATTGATGAGGAATAAAAATATTTTGTATGGATTTGACAATAAGGCTGTAATGTTGTCTATGTTGTCTACATCTATTTAAATGTGTATATGTTGTCTGTTGTCTATGTAAATTAGCTAGTAGTTATTGAAATAGATGTTTGCATGTGTGTGCATGCAAGCATATTAGCAGGGCTGAAAGTGTGTGCATACATGCACACTGCACACATCTCCTAAAAAATGTGCAGACAGGAGCCATGTCATCTTCGAGCTGCTTGCACACTTAAACGCCATATCAGTGCGGCTGTGGTGTGATCTGAACTGGGCCCCAGCAGAGCTCAAAAACACCTCCCTAAGATAGATCCTACCCCTACAAACACACCACACACACACTCCTCACCCTCTTCTCCTCTCACGCAGCACCCAAGAGGCTGCAGGAGATGCAGAGTGCTGGGAGAGGCAGAGCGAGAGGATCACAGGAGGAGATGGAGAGAGACAGAGAGTGCTGCAGCCCAGCGCACGTGCAGCCTGCACATGTTTACTAGAGAAGAGCGGAGACCCCGTTATGTAACACATATCTAGGGGGAGGGGGGAGGATAAGAGGAAGAGTTAGATGAAAGAGGAAGTGTGAGATGGATAGAAGGGGATTGAGGGAGAAATAGATGGGAAAGAGAGGGGGAGGAGAGATAAATAATGGAAAGAGAGGGGAAAGGGAGAGACATTTATGGAAAAGAGGGGCTAGGAGGGAGAAAGATATATGGCAAAATAGGGAGAAGGAGTGAGAAATACACAAGTATTCACACCCCTTGACTTTTTCCACATTTTGCTGTGTTACAGCACGAATTTAAAATGGATTAAATTGAGATTTTGTGTCACTGGCCTACACACAATATCCCAGTGGAATTATGTTTTTCAAATTTTTTACAAATGAATTCAAATAAAAATCGGAAATGTCAATAAGTATTCAACCCCTTTGTTATGGTAAGCCTAAATAAGTTCAGGAGTAGGAATTTGCTTAACAAGTCACTTAATAAGTTCAATGGACTCACTCTGTGTGCAATAATAGTGTTTAACATGATTTGTGAATGACTACCTCATTTCCGTATCCTAAACATACAATTATTTGTATGGTCCCTAAGTCAAGCAGTGAATTTCAAACACAGATTCAACCAGAAAGACCAAGGAGGTTTTCCAATGCCTCTCAAAGAAGGGCCCCTATTGGTAGATGGGTCAAAAAAAAACTGACATCAAATATCTCTTTGAGCATGATGAAGTTATTAATTACACTTTGGATGGTGTATCAATACACCCAGTCACTACAAAGATACATGCGTCTTTCCTAACTCAGTTGCCGGAGAGGAGGGAAACTGCTCAGGAATTGAGGCCAATGGTGACTTTAACCTGTTAGGGCTAGGGGGCAGTATTGACACGGCCGGATAAAAAAACGTACCCGATTTAATCTGGTTACTACTCCTGCCCAGTAACTAGAATATGCATATAATTATTGGCTTTGGATAGAAAACACCCTAAAGTTTCTAAAACTGTTTGAATGGTGTCTGTGAGTATAACAGAACTCATATGGCAGGCCAAAACCTGAGAAGATTCCATGCAGGAAGTGGCCTGTCTGACAAGTTGTTGTTCATCTTGGCTCTTTTTATTGAAGACTGAGGATCTTTGCTATAACGTGACACTTCCTACGGCTCCCATAGGCTCTCAGAGCCCGGGAAAAAGCGGAATGATATCGAGGCAGCCTCTGGCTGAAACACATTATCGCGTTTGGCAAGTGGCCGATCAGAGTACTATGGGCTTAGGCGCGTGCCCGAGTCGACCCCATGCTTTATTTTCTTTCGTCTGTTTACCTAAACGCAGATTCCCGGTCGGAATATTATCGCTTTTTTACGAGAAAAATGGCATAAAAATTGATTTTAAACAGCGGTTGACATGCTTCGAAGTACGGTAATGGAATATTTAGAATTTTTTGGTCACGAAATGCGCCATGCTCGTCACCCTTATTTACCCTTTCGGATAGTGTCTTGAACGCACGAACAAAACGCCACTATTTGGATATAACAATGGATTATTTGGGACCAAACCAACATTTGTTATTGAAGTAGAAGTCCTGGGAGTGCATTCTGACGAAGAACAGCAAAGGTAATAACATTTTTCTTATAGTAAATCTGACTTTGGTGAGTGCTAAACTTGCTGGGTGTCTAAATAGCTAGCAATGTGATGCCGGGCTATCTACTGAGAATATTGCAAAATGTGCTTTCACCGAAAAGCTATTTTAAAATCGGACATATCGAGTGCATAGAGGCGTTTTGTATCTATAATTCTTAAAATAATTGTTATGTTTTTTGTGAACGTTTATCGTGAGTAATTTAGTAAATTCACCGGCAGTGTTCGGTGGGAATGCTAGTCACATGCTAGTCACATGCTAATGTAAAAAGCTGGTTTTTGATATAAATATGAACTTGATTGAACAAAACATGCATGTATTGTATAACATAATGTCCTAGGGTTGTCATCTGATGAAGATCATCAAAGGTTAGTGCTGCATTTAGCTGTGGTTTGGGTTTATGTGACATTATATGCTAGCTTGAGAAATGGGTGTCGGATTATTTCTGGCTGGGTACTCTGCTGACATAATCTAATGTTTTGCTTTCGTTGTAAAGCCTTTTTGAAATCGGACAGTGTGGTTAGATTAACGAGAGTCTTGTCTTTAAAATGGTGTAAAATAGTCATATGTTTGAAAAATTGAAGTTTTTGCATTTTTGAGGTATTTGAATAACGCACCACGGGATTACACTGGCTGTTGAGTAGGTGGGACGCAAGCGTCCCACCTAGCCCATAGAGGTTAAAACATTTACAGAGTTTAATGGCTGTGATAGGGGAAATCTGAAGATGGATCAACAACATTGTAGTTACTCCACAATACTAACCTATGTTGTGACTTTACTTTCATTAATCTGATGACTGTTATTTATCTAATCAACTAACTCTTTAAAAGTCAATCGATTAAATACATATTGTAACTATTAACTCATTAGGATTTTATGGCAAAACGAGAGTGTTTTTTTAAGAGTTACCATCTCCCGATTAAACTAAAGGTCTTTACCTTTTAAATCCATAAACAGTCAACTCATTAATTGTAACCTCATATCATATCATCCTTCTGAACGGTCGTAACCTCCTGCATCTGCATAAACCCCAGCCTTACTTATGATTCAGTACTACACAAATTGGTTAAATTATTTATTTACTAGCGAACTAAATGATAACACAGGATAAACATACACATTTAATACATTAAAACAGGTCCCTAGCGGACTGACACAATATGGCATTTTGTTACAAAGGAGATGAAGAGTGCGAGAGAGAGAGAGGGGCAGAGACATAATACTTTGGTACATTTAGAAACTACTCCCACTGTAATCATATACTTTGCACACGAACCGCTGCCCATTTGGAGTAATAAATCATGAATGTACACTGCTCAAAAAAATAAAGGGAACACTTAAACAACACAATGTAACTCCAAGTCAATCACACTTCTGTGAAATCAAACTGTCCACTTAGGAAGCAACACTGATTGACAATAGATTTCGCATGCTGTTGTGCAAATGGAATAGACAACAGGTGGAAATTATAGGCAACTAGCAAGACACCCCCAATAAAGGAGTGGTTCTGCAGGTGGGGACCACAGAGCACTTCTCAGTTCCTATGCTTCCTGGCTGATGTTTTGGTCACTTTTGAATGCTGGCGGTGCGTTCACTCTAGTGGTAGCATGAGACGGAGTCTACAACCCACACAAGTGGCTCAGGTAGTGCAGCTCATCCAGGATGGCACATCAATGCGAGCTGTGGCAAGAAGGTTTGCTGTGTCTGTCAGCGTAGTGTCCAGAGCATGGCGGCGCTACCAGGAGACAGGCCAGTACATCAGGAGACGTGAAGGAGGCCGTAGGAGGGCAACAACCCAGCAGCAGGACCGCTACCTCCGCCTTTGTGCAAGGAGGAGCAGGAGAAGCACTGCCAGAGCCCTGCAAAATGTCCTCCAGGAGGCCACAAATGTGCATGTGTCTGCTCAAACGGTCAGAAACAGACTCCATGAGGGTGGTATGAGGGCCCGACGTCCACAGGTGGGGGTTGTGCTTACAGCCCAACACAGTGCAGGACGTTTGGCATTTGCCAGAGAACACCAAGATTGGCAAATTCGCCACTGGTGCCCTGTGCTCTTCACAGATGAAAGCAGGTTCACACTGAGCACGTGACAGACGTGACAGAGTCTGGAGACGCCGTGGAGAACGTTCTGCTGCCTGCAACATCCTCCAGCATGACCGGTTTGGCGGTGGGTCAGTCATGGTGTGGGGTGGCATTTCTTTGGGGGTACGCACAGCCCTCCATGTGCTCGCCAGATGTAGCCTGACTGCCATTAGGTACCGAGATGAGATCCTCAGACCCCTTGTGAGACCATATGCTGGTGTGGTTGGCCCAGGGTTCCTCCTAATGCAAGACAATGCTAGACCTCATGTGGCTGGAGGGTGTCAGCAGTTCCTGCAAGAGGTAGGCATTGATGCTGTGGACTGGCCCGCCCGTTCCCCAGACCTGAATCCAATTGAGCACATCTGGGACATCATGTCTCGCTCCATCCACCTACGCCACGTTGCACCACAGACTGTCCAGGAGTTGGCGGATGCTTTAGTCCAGGTCTGGGAGGAGATCCCTCAGGAGACCATCTGCCACCTCATCAGGAGCATGCCCAGGCGTTGTAGGGAGGTCATACAGGCACGTGGAGGCCACACACACTACTGAGCCTCATTTTGACTTGTTTTAAGGACATTACATCAAAGTTGGATCAGCCTGTAGTGTGGTTTTTCACTTTAATTTTGAGTGTGACTCCAAATCCAGACCTCCATGGGTTGATAAATTGGATTTCCATTGATTATTTTTGTGTGATTTTGTTGTCAGCACATTCAACTATGTAAAGGAAAAATAATTTAATAAGATTATTTCTTTCATTCAGATCTAGGATGTGTTGTTTAACTGTTCCCTTTGTTTTTTTGAGCAGTATATTTACATGTAAATGCCTTGGTTCGCCGGGTATCTCTATCGGGAACCAAGCCTTCTTTGAAAGGTGTTTGGTTGGGCCTTTCCGCGGCACGCTTGTAATGCTCTGATTGTCCAAAAGGGGTCCCCACCCATCTCTTAGGCATTTTTTGCTTTCCTCTGCCGTCGCCCGGCATCCGGCGATCCATCGTGTAGTCCTGAACAGAACAACAGAGCTCACTCTGCTTCCACTCGCTCTGGAAGATGATTCTTTGAAGATAGGCTAGCCAGCCATATCGATGGTTCTCAGTGGGGTGATGAGAGTAGTAGAATACATACGGTGGTTTGAATAGTAGAATGATCCCAGCTAATCAGTCATACCAGTGATTGTCCGAGAGGTGACATTATCGTTTCTACCTCGTGTTGAGATTTCTAACCACTTTGGACGTGAGCTGCAGCTCAACGCCTCTCTGGCCTGGTATGTTAATTCTTAACCCACTGTTTTATACAGTTCATTCAAAAACGCTCTCTGACCTCACTCAAGGGGCGGTGACTACTCACTTGTCCAAAGTTATAGAAACAATTTCCTCTTGTAGTTTCTAAGATCATATCCCTCTCTTAACAAAAACACTTTCATAATTGTTCATATTTTGTACACAATGTTGAAGATACAGACTTCATACATGTAGTGTGTATACTTTTCAAGTTACAGTATTTCCTTTATAACATTTTTAATGACATCACAAAATAACAACCGAAATGACATTATTATTCTTTAGATCGCTTCTGACCATTCTCCACGTTCTATGTTAGAAATATTGTTCCAGTATTCGCTTTAGAATGTGTTACAGTTTCGGCGGGAAAACGTCTGTGAAACAAATTTCATTACATTTCTGTGTGAATTTGGAGAGGGAGATAGCTGAAAGTTCTAATCCTTGATTAAAAAAACATGCATTGTGTTTGCAATAAGGCACTAAAGTCAAACTACAAAAAAATGTGTCAAAGAAATTCACTTTATATCCTGGATAGAAAGTGTTATGTTTGGGGCAAATCCAACCCAACACATCACTTAGTACTACTCTTCATATTTTCAAGCATGGTGTTGGCTGCATTATGTTATGGGTATGCTTGTCATCAGCAACTGTTTTTTATTTATTTTATTAACGGAATATGGCTAAGCACAGACAAAATCCTAGAGGAAAACCTGGTTCAGTCTGCTTTCCACCAGACACATGGGAGACAAATTCACCTTTCAGCAGGACAATAACCAAAAACACAAGGCCAAATATACACAACATTGAATGTTCCTGACTGGTTTTGACTTAAATTGGCCTGACTTAAATTGGCTTGACAATCTATGGCAAGACTTGAAAATGTCCGTCTAGCTATGATCAACAACCAACTTGACAGAGTTTGAGGAATTTAAAAAAGAATAATGCGCAAATATTGTACAATCCAGCTCTTAGCGACTTACCCAGAAAGACTCTGTAATCGCTGCCTAAGGTGATACTAAAATATATTGACTCAGGGGTGTAAATACTTATTTCATTTTCAATACATTTGCTAAAAATGTCTAAAAACATGTTTTCACTTTGCCAATATGGGGTATAGTATGTAGATGGGAGAAAGAAAAAATATATTTAATCCTTTTTGAATTCAGGCTGTGACACAACAGCATGTGGAATAAGTCAAGAGGTATGAATACTTTCTGAAGGCACTGTATATGGGAAAGAGAGAGAATGAGTCTCACACTCACACACACACACACACACACACACACACACACACACACACACACACACACACACACACACACACACACACACACACACACACACACACATACCTTTCAAATACAAAGCAAAGAGCCTCCACTCACCGGCTGGTTAGATCTCAGTCAGTGAGAGCTGAGAGCCTGGAGCCATGCCATTGGAGGTAATGATAGCCCTGTCACACACACACACATTCACACACAGAGACATTAGACACCACAAACACACTGAGATTAGACACCATACACCTGCTTCTAATCCACTGCCAGGGAACACAGAGAACTGCCAGCTTTTGACTCGAGAAGCATGGCTCAGCATCTATATCAGGGGTGCTGGGAAAGCATGGGAACCAAGTACCTTAAGGAAAATCACTTTGACACGTAAAACAGTTTTTTTTCACAGTGAATTCTATAGGACTATTCTATTTTGCATTGGGGAGTTCCCAAAAGTGTCATTTTCCAATTCCACATCTTTTTTTGTACTAGCTACTGAATTCTATCAGAGATGGTATTACTAGTGAACAACGTTGGCTTTGATGTAGGTAAACACTGATTTTCCTGCCAGAATGATGAGAAAAAGACAACCATTGGCTGTGTGCGTTTCTCTAATGTTTACCCACACCTGATTTGGTATATCAGTGGCATTTTGAATGGGGGACTCAAATCCTGGTAGCACGCTATCTATTGTACACCATTCCTAGCATAGTTGACAGTAGCATGGGTGCAGAGAAACATTTGGTACGCTGGCCCAGGTTGTGTTGGTTGTGCCGAGTCTTAATTAAAAGCTGTTTAATAATGGAGGACGATGCAGCTCACTCGTCCCCACGGAGCGCCAGTGTTTTTCTATTAGTGGCCTCGGTGCTGCCTGGGTACTGGCAAGGGACCTAGCACTGCCTGTTTACAGCACGGAAGAAATGGAGGCACAAGTGCGCACAGAACACACGCAGGCACAGACCCATTGCGTCAGCGGCAGTGGTCCCTTAGCAGTTGAGGATTACATCAGTCAGGCTGACACACACACACATACCACACACACACACACACACACACACACACACACACACACACACACACACACACACACACACACACACACACACACATGCTACTTACAAACCATTTTCTTTCTTTCTTTTGCTACTTACAAACCATTTTCTTTCTTTCGCTCTCCCTCCCTCTTTCACTCTCACACACACAAACCACTCATATGTCCCACACACCCGCACATACATGCCACTGACTCTCTCACACGTCATATATTGGCATTTAAATGTCTCTATCTACCCTCAAGACTGATTCAGTGCCCGTCTCAAAGTAAGCCACTCTAGATAATGCTTTTAACATGTTCCCAAATTGATTGAAACAAATACATTAGAATGACTTTAATAATGACTCATCGATTTCCCTCCCCTTCCTATTTATAGCCCAGGGGAGAACGACTGCCCCCTCTCATTGAAGCCACAGAAGTTCAAGGCCGACCGCGGTATTGCAGGCATTGTTAGCAGAAAACAGGATCCCCCATTATAGTGAATGGAATATCAAATCCCCAAAATATATATACAGTATATACAACTATGAAATAACACATATGGAATCATGTAGTAACCAAAAAAGTGTTAAACAAATCAAAATATATTTTATATTTGAGATTCTTCAGAGTAGCAGGCTACGAGGTAATTGAGGTAGAGATGTATATACTGTCTAGGAAGAGATAAAGTGACTAAGCAACGGGATAGATAATCAAAATGGCAATCTTCGTACCAATAATTGCTTCTATTACACCAGTTGTATGTCCTTGAACCAATTATAAAAAATTGCATACAGAAGAAGTTATAAGCATAATTTAGTTGCTATTCAGCCTGCAGTACCCCGGCCGGCCTTCAGCTGGAGTTACTTAATAACCTTTCTGGGACATGTGGGACGCTAGCGTACACGGTACACGCGGTACACACTATTCAACAGCCAGTGAAATAGCAGGGCGGCAAATTCAAAACAACAGAAATCTCATAATTCAAATTTCTCAAACATACAACTATTATATCCCATTTTAAAGATACATTTCTCATTAATCCAACCACATTGTCCGATTTCAAAAAGGCTTTTCGGCGAAAGCATAACATTAGATTATGTTAGGACAGCGCCTAAACAAGAAAAACCACACAGCCATTTTCCAAGCAAGGAGAGGCGTCACAAAAACCAGAAATACAGCTAAAATTAATCACTAACCTTTGATGATCTTCATCAGATGACACTCCCAGGAATCAATGTTACACAATACATGTATGTTTTGTTCAATAAACTTCATATTTATATCCATAAACCACATTTTACATTGGCGCATGATGTTCAGAAAATGTAATGCCTCCAAAACTTCCGGTGAATGAGCACATCAATTTACAAAAATACTCATCATAAACGTTGATAAAATTTACAACAGTTATTGAAAGAATTATAGATACACTTCTCCTGAATGCAACCGCTGTGTCAGATTTCAAAATAGCTTTACGGCGAAAACACATTGTTCAATATTCTGAGTACAGAGCTCAGCCATCAAAGCAAGCTATACAGTTACCCGCCAAGTTCTGGAGTCAACTAAACTCAGAAATAGTATTATAAATCTTCACTTACCTTTGCTTATCTTCGTCGGAATGCACTCCCAGGACTCCCACTTCCACAAGAAATGTTCGTTTTGTTTGATAAACTCCATATTTATGTCCAAATACCTCCGTTTTGTTCGCGCGTTCAGATCACTAATCCAAAGGCATAATGCATGAGCGCAAAACCCAAGACGAAAAGTCAAATAGTTCCATTACCGTTCGTAGAAACATGTCAAACGATGTTTACAATCAATCATTAGGGTCTTTTTAACATAAATCTTCGATAATTTTCCAACCGGACAATAGCATATTCATTACAGAGGAAAAAGAAGGAACGGCGGCGCGCCTGTGTGCCCGCGCAGTAAACAATTCGTTGGTCTCAGGCTTGAGACAGCTCTTATTCTCTTCCCAGTAACAGTAGAAGCATGAAACAAGGTTCTGAAGACTGTTGACATCTAGTGGAAGCCTTAGGAAGTGCAAAATGACCCCACAGACACTGTAGTTTGGAAAGGCAATCAGTTGAAAAACTACAAACCACTTCCTGGTTGGATTTTTTCTCAGGTTTTTGCCAGCCATATGAGTTCTGTTATACTCACAGACATCATTCAAACAGTTTTAGAAACTTCAGAGTGTTTTCTATCCAAATCTACTATGTAGATATCTTAGCTTCTGGGACTGAGTAGCAGGCAGTTTAATTTGGGCACGTTATTCATCTGAATTTCCGAATACTGCCCCCTGTCACCAAGAAGTTAATGGGAGGGGACAGCACTGAGCTAGCCTGCAACGTCACTTCCTGGAGTAGCTCAAACTGCGCATGTTATGTCTCCATGAGACGCCATCTTAACCGACTTCATTTTGCTTCAAATGCGCTGTTGAGTCTTCACATAGGAATGAATGGTGTTACGTGATCGATGGCTTTGTCCATTCATATATACCCATTGCTATACCCCCCCCTCTCCCTCTCCTTTTGACTCTCATCCCCCTCCCTATACCTCCCTTTCTCTCCTTTTTTCCTTCCTTTCTATTTCTTTCGCTTTCTCTGTAGCTGTGTGTGGCTGGGTGTCTGTTGGTGTAGTGTCTTTGTACTAAAGTGTCTTTGTACTACCAGGGAGCCAGAGGGCACACTGCTGCAACAGCCACTCTCTCCCTTTCCCTCTAATGAGAGTGTGCCATAGAGATGCCCACGTGAGGCTGGGTTACACACGCGCCTGCCTGAGCGCGCGTGCACACACACACGCCCTCCACACATACATCAAATAAAATGTTATTAGTCACATACTTCGTAAAACAACAAGTGTAGACTAACAGTGAAACACTTACTTATATACAGTGCCTTGGGAAAGTATTCAGACCCCTTGACTATTTCCACATTTTGTTACTTTACAGCCTTATTCTAAAATGGATTAAATAAAAACATTTCCTCAGCACACTACCGCGTAATGACAAAGCAAAAACAGGTTTTTAGACATTTTTGCACATTTATTACAAGTAAAAATAGAAATTCCTTATTTACATAAGTATTCTTACCCTTTCCTATGAGACTCGAAATTGAGCTCAGGTGCATCCTGTTTCCATTGATAATCCTTGAGATGTTTCTACAACTTGATTGGAGTCCACCTGTGGTAAATTCAATTAATTGGACATGATTTGGAAAAGCACACACCTGTCTATATAAGGTCCCACAGTTGACAGTGCATGTCAGAGCAAAAACCAAGCCACGAGGTCGAAGGAGTACTTATGTAAATGTAATATTTCAGGTTTTATTAGTATAAATGAGTAAACCTTTCTAAAAACCTTTTTTTGCTTTGTCATTATGAGGTATTGTGTGTATATTGATGAGGAAATCAATTTTAGAATAAGGCTGTAACATAACAAAATGTGGAAAAAGTCAAGGGGTCTGAATACTTTCCGAATGCACTGTATATAGAAATAGTGACATGAGGAATGAAGAAATGCACTCACACACACTTGCACGTGCCCATACACACAGACAAACACACACTCTCCATACACACATACACACACACACACACACATATACACATAGAGCCATCTCTGTCTCAGTGGGACTTCTGTACTGGGCCACAGGGCTAGAGTACAGCCAGTCTCTGTTTGTCTTGGGCCGGCCTGATGCCACTGCCTGCAGAAATATCTTCTCTTCTCTTCCTCTGCTGTCTGTCTGCTACTCCCTCATTATAGAAGCCAGCGGGTTGCAGAACGGGTGGACAAACAAACAGTTTGGGATTAACTGGCTCCCTCTCATCTCTTTCACTAGACCAGTGGTTTTCAAACCTCTCCTCGGGAACCCTTAGACATTTCACCATTTTGTCGTAGCCCTTAACTAGCTCACCCGATTCACCTATTCAAGCGCTTGACGATTAGTTGACAAGTTGAATCAGGTGTGCCCGCTGTCGAATTGTTCAAACACATGGAACTGCCGAGGGTGCCTGAGGAGAGGTTTGAAAACCCTTGGACTAGACAAGAGGACCACAGTACTGCAGCTTGTATCCTAGCTAGGTTGTGCAGAGCCGTGGTTTAGTGGGTAACTCTACCGGCCCAATCTGCATATGCCTCCCCACTGGAGACTGGGGTTCCATCCCTGTTTCCTCTTATGTCTCCCTTCTCACTATATCCCCTACTACCGGTATATACAGTATACCTGTCTATTAAACCAGGAAAAAAATACTAGGCTGAGTGAAATTCAGTCTTCCATTACCATAATTGAATGGCTCGTTTTCGCTCTGTTATTCTTAGAACGAAAGTTCGACAACCTGGAAATTGAGGTCCGCCGTGTGCTACCAACAAGAAAAAAATCATATGAAATGTGCAAATGCTTGCTATTCCTGTCCGCCGGTTCAACTTAAGGCCCCTCTGTTATGTGTCGTTAATTTGTGGTGGAATTCCAACTGAAAGTATACACAGATAACGGTACACAGCAGTTTACTGGAAGTGAGTTGTTAATTGCAGGAATTACAGG
Organism: Salmo salar; assembly: GCF_965601325.2. Lineage (NCBI taxonomy): Eukaryota > Metazoa > Chordata > Actinopteri > Salmoniformes > Salmonidae > Salmo > Salmo salar. The sequence goes on from NC_138300.1 coordinate 74,811,533, forward strand.
AGGGACAGTTAGTCTGTGAAGGGCAGTGTGAGTGAATGACCTCTCAGTACTCAGGGCTATAGAGCCTCAGTGAATAGGCAGTAGAACAGCTCTAGGGCTGTGTGTGTGTGTGTGTGGTGTGTGTGTGTGTGTGTGTGTGTGTGTGTGTGTGTGTGTGTGTGTGTGTGTGTGTGTGTGTGTGTGTACCAGAAATTGTCTCCTGTGAGAACAACATGTAGGCCACCCAAAAGTTCCTGAGGACAACAAATGCCGCATTCACCACTACGGACAAACTGACGCCGCTTACTCACCCACACTCAGGCTGTGGCCTACACACACACACGCACGCACGCACGCACGCACGCACGCACACACACACACACACACACGACAGATAGGCACACACAGACTGACACGCAAACACACATATACACACAAAAACACACACTTTTACCCCTTCACACCTCTCACAAACACAGAAAAGCAAACACAGAAAAGCACCCTTGCAACAACAGAAAAGAGGAGAGTAAATAATTCCCTGTCATACTGAACACAGTTCTATGTTGTGGGAACTAACCTCATTATGCAATGCAGTTTACATCTTGTATAACCCACATAAGAACTGGAGACTGGAGTCTATCTCTCAGACCACCTGACATCAATTCCTTACCTGAGGGTCTGTGTCCAATAACTTTGTTAGTCTGTGCACTCCTCCTGTTGACAGTGTCTGAGAACTCTGATCGCACACACACACAGTGTCTGGGAACTCTAAAGCTGACTATCTATTTATCCTCTGGTGTTTAGTATTGTTCTACTTTGATTTTCTCCTGGTCTCTGTTTGCACTAGATTAGAATATTAACAATGGTTTCTGTGTATGAATAAGAGTGTGCTTAGGTGGAGGTGTGTGTTTGTGTGTGAGTGTGTGTGTGTGTGTGTGTGTGTGTGTGTGTGTGTGTGTGTGTGTGTGTGTGTGTGTGTGTGTGTGTGTGTGTGTGTGTGTGTGTGTGTGTGTGTGTGTGTGTGTGTTAGAGAGAGAGAGAGAACTTCTCTGTTGTGTATATATACTGTATGTACGGTGCATTCGGAAAGTATTCAGACCTCTTGACTTTTCCCACATTTTGTTACGTTACAGCCATATTTTAAAATGTATTAAATATTTTTTTTCCTCATCAATCTACACACAATACCCCATAATGACAAAGTGAAAACATTTTAATGTTTTATTTTAGCACATTTATTAAAAATAAAAAACAGAAATGCCTTATTTCCATAAGTATTCTGACCCTTTGCTATGAGACTCGAAATTGAGCTCAGGTGGATCCTGTTTCCATTAATCATCCTTGAGATGTTTCTACAACTTGATTGGAGTCCACCTGTGGTAAATTCAATTGATTGGACATGATTTGGAAAGGCACACACCTGTCTATATAAGGTCCCACAGTTGACAGTGCATGTCAGAGCAGAAACCAAGACATGAGGTTGAAGGTATTGTCCGTAGAGCGCCAAGACAGGATTGTGTCGAGGCACAGATCTGGAGAAGGGTACCAAAAAATGTCTGCAGCATTGAAGGTCCCCAAGAACACAGTGGCCTCCATCATTCTTAAATAGAAGAAGTTTGGAACCCCCAAGTCTCTTCCTAGAGCTGGCCACCCGCCCAAACTGAGCAATCGGGGGAGAAGGGCCTTGGTCTGGGAGGTCTCTCTGACAGAGCTCCAGAGTGCCTCTGTGGAGATGGGAGAATCTTCCAGAAGGACAACCATCTCTACAGCACTCCACCAACCACTCTGGTAGAGTAGCCAGACGGAAGCAACTCCTCAGTAAAAAGCCCATGACAGCCTGCTTGGAGTTTGCCAAAAGCCCCCTAAAGGAGTCAGACCATGATGAAACCAAGATTGAACTCGTTGAGCTGACTGCCAAGTATCAGGTCTGGAGGAAACCTGTCACCATACCTACGTTGAAGCATGGTGGTGGCAGCATCATGCTGTGGGGATGTTTTTCAGCGGCAGGGACTGATAGACTAGCCATGATTAAGGGAAAGATTAACGGAGCAAAGTACAGAGAGATTCTTGATGAAACCTGCTCCAGAGCGCTCAAGAAGGTTCACCTTCCATCAGGACAATGACCCTAAGCACACAGCCAAGACAATGCAGGAGTGTCTTCGGGACAAGTCTCTGAATGTCCTTGAGTGGCCCAGCCACAGCCCGGACTTTAACCCCATCGAACATCTCTGGAGAGACCTGAAAATATCTGTGCAGCAATGCTCCCCATCTAACCTGACAGAGAGGGTCTGCAGAGCAGAATGGGAGAAACTCCCCAAATACAGGTGTGCCAAGCTTGTACCGTCATACCCAAGAAGACTCAAGGCTGCCAAAGGTGCTTCAACAAAGTACTGCGTAAAGGGTCTGATTACTTATGTAAATGTGATATTGCGGTCCTTTACTTTGACTACATTTGCTAACATTTCTAAAAACCAGTTTTTGCTTTGTCATTATGGGGTATTGTGTGTTGATTGATGAGGGAAAAAAACAATTTATTCCATTTTAGAATAAGTGTCACGTCCTGACCAGTATAGGGGTTATTTTGTTATTGTAGTTTGGTCAGGACGTGGCAGGGGGTATTTGTTTTATATGGTTCGGGTTGTATGTGTATGTAGAGGGGTGTTTGGTTTATGTATTCCGGGGTTTTTTGTATTGTTCTATGTTAGTATAGTTCTATGTTCTGTCTAGTCTATTGTAGTTCTATGTTTAGTTTATTGGGGTTGGACCTTCAATTGGAAGCAGCTGGTAATCGTTGCTTCTGATTGAAGGTCCTATAATTAGGAGTTTGTTTTCATGGGAGTTTTGTGGGAGGTTGTTCTTGTTTTGCTGTATGTTGCCTTCAAGACAGTTTTTTCATCGTTTTTGTTGTTTTTGTTTGTTAATAAGTGTTCACGTTAAAAGTTCATTTTGAGCACTCAACCCGCTGCGCCTTGGTCCATTCCTCACAACGAATGTTACAATAAGACTGTAGCGTAACAAAATGTGGATAAAGTCAAGGGTTGTGAATACTTTCCGAATGCACCGTGTATATACAGTAGTGTGTCTCATAAATGGAGTACAGAGGACTGTGGTGAAAGGAAGCCGTTTAATACTTGTTTCAGTTTAGATCAGCCTTCTCTTTTCCCTGAAGGCAGGGAGTGGGGGGAGGTCTGGTCTGGCAATGTTGGCACGGCCCAAAGTGGTGTCATCATACCTACCTAGCCTCGTGATCCACGGTTGGCATTTCTTTAAAGGAAGGCATCTCCGCAAGCAACAAGCAAACTGTGGTTGGCCTCAGAAATCCAGGGAATATAGAGGCTTTCTGTTACACTTTATAATAATAGCGTTCACAAATAATCCATTTAAAAGCTCATGAACGTTTAAATGCTTATGAATTGTAATGATTATAAAAAGTATAAATGCCTTTACGTGTATATTAATTTTTATAAATAATAAAATACTTAAAGGGAGGCTGAACTTCCTGATTTAGCCTCTGTTTCAATTCTCCTCATTAGGAAATGCGCCTGAGAACAAGATTTGGGTCTTGGAGGTGTGCTTTGATGTGGGGATCTTTTGTGTGTGTGTGTGTTCGAACGTGGGAAGCGTTTGAACTTTCACTCTGCCAAAACAGTACACAGTTAGTCACTCACCCTTCTAGATAAACTGAAACAGTCTAACCAGGTCTTGTGTCTGGAAGTAGCCTATACTAGCTAGCAAGCTAGCCAACTAATTTAGCCAATTAGCTTCAGTGTGCGACTGTGGCAAAGTTGGTTTTTACTTTGGATAGCCTATCTGTGGGGCTAGTTAGGGACAGTCAATAAATTACACAATGTAAATGGGACAATATGGGTAATTAGCTCACATTATCTCAAATTCTTTATTTCATATGACAGTACACCTACTTTAATATAAATATGGTATCAAAGCAAGTACTGTTGTTATGACACACAGTACAATACTGTAAAATTGACTGTATTATACTGTAAAAATGTAAATGCTACCGTAATCTGAATGAGTGACTGGATGAATGAATTAAATTCATTGAGGGGAGGGGTTTAAATTCATTGAGGGGAGGGGTTTGAATTTCACAGTATTTAACTGTAATTACGAGGGATTGGTGCAAGCAGGTTAGCAGATAGGTAAACTGCTTATACATTAAAGCATATTAATTCATATTTGGTGTTTTATATTGCTTGCACTTTAGAGGCCATAACATAGACTTCCAAACTGGCAGCTACTACAGGGCAAAACAGACCAAAAGGACATGGCAAAATGCCCAATCATTTAAGGTTTAAGACTTGCTGCCACTCCAATCTGTATACATTTTAAATTGATGGGGCACTATAACCACATAGGGGTTAAATTGGTACAGCATTCTCACTCACGGGGGCAAAAAATATAGTGTCTTACAAGGTAGGGCTGGGAATTGCCAGGGACCTCACGATACGATATTATCACAATACTTAGGTGCCGATACAATATGTATTGCTATTCTCATGATTCTATATGTATTGTGATTCGATACTGGGATTTTATTGCAATTCAATGTTCCAAACATATTGCCCACTATGTGTCTGCTGCAGAGGGACAAGAGAGACACATGAGAAAACTATTTTTGATCAGGGTCTGATATACCACGATATACAACATATTGACTCACTGTTTAAAAAAATACCTGCGTTTTGGAACAGGTATAGCCAACTAGCGCAAAAATGATATTGTGACGTTGTAAAGAAGAATGTTGCGATATATCCTCAAAAATAATATCCCGTTATGTAACTGTGTCGATTTTGTCCCCCATCACTATTACAAGGCACACTTCTAAATATGTTAATGAGACAGAAACAACAATCAGCCAGGTCACCAGTGATACAAGTCAGTACTCGACAACCATCCATGCCTGAGGACGTCTGGAGATGGCGTATTTTTCTGTTGAGAATACCCCAAATTACAGTATAAATTACAGTTTTCTGTTGCATTTCAGTTTTCTGTTGCATAACATCAACATGGACAACCCCAAAAACTGTAAAAATATCCACATTGGATTGGAGCGCTATTTTTAGGTAACTTTTAGGAGTCAGTATGTAATTCAAACCCTGGCAGTTATCAAATCGGTTATATAGGGCTTGAACCGAGACCTTGCACGTGACTATGCCTTACAGATATGATTTGATTGGATAATTAATATAAATAAACAAAAAAGCTGTTCCAATTGAGGACAGACACACATTTTAAAACCATTTAGGATCAAATTCAAAATGATTATTTACACAGTATTATTATACAGAATCATGTGACCCTGCCTGCACCTTGCTGGTACCAGAGTCAAATCTTTTCGAATATATTTTTTTATTTTCTGCATTCTTAGATACAGTGTTCTTGGTTTCAGTCAGAGACAGACTCAACCTGTCACCTTGACTATGTTGTCAATCAGCTACTGTTGACCCCCCTGTTAGACAGCCCCTGCTGTCCTCTCTGGTCCTTGGCTCCTGTCCTCATTTCTTTCTCTCCGCTCTCCTCTGAAAATAATACTGTATATGCGATTTAGCAAACGCTTTTAGCCAAAGTCACTTACAACAGTGACTCACTTACAACATACGTTGTCTCATTGGTGGTAGAGGGGGCCTCACCTCACCTCCTGGCTGACAGAGACACAGATGGAGAGAATGACCCCCGACTGGGTGCATGTGGCCTGACACCAGCTGACTGGCAGGTATCCGATGGCACGTGACAGACAGGATTGTCCCAACATGGGGTTAAACACTGTCACTGCTCTTTAGAAGATGCTATTTTGGGGACCGCTTCAGTTGTTGCGGTGGTGAAGGGGAGTGACAGAATCAGACCACAACACTAGCCATATAGGGAAAGGAAAGCTGGACACGCAGAGATCTAGGTATAGTATAGTGCTGCTGTTTCCTTAATAGAGTATATATTATATTATAAACTGGGTGGTTCGAGCCCTGAATGCTGATTGGCTGACAGCCGTGGTATATCAGACCGTATACTATGGGTATGACAAAACTTTTATTTTTACTGCTCTAATTATGTTAGTAACCAGTTTATAATAGCAATAAGGCACCGCGTTGCGTTGTGCATATGAACAGTCTTTAGCCGTGGTATATTAGCAGTGGTATATTATATTAGCCATATACCACGCCCCTTCGGGCCTTATTGTTTGTTTCTATAGCAGCCTACATCTAGTGAAAACCAATTATTGTGCAGTTTGTTTTGGTATCATGTTGTCACGTCCTGACCAGCAGAGGGCGTAATTGTGTTAGTCTTGGTCAGGATGTGGCAGGTGGTTTGTGTTTGTTAAATGTTGGGTTGATGATTGGGACTTCCAATTGAAGGCAGGTGTGTATAGTTGCCTTTGATTGGAAGTCCTATATAGGTGTGTGTGTTTTTCTTTGGGGTTGTGGGTGGTTGTTTTGCACTGTGTTTTTTAGCCTGCAAACTGTTGCTGCTGTCGTGTTTATTGTTTCCTGTGGATGCTTTACTCCTTTTGTTGGGTAATTAAATATGAGTATTCACATACCTGCTGCGCCTTGGTTCATTTCTGAAGACAGCCGTTACACATGTAGAAACCATTCAGAATGTTCTCTGTTTGCATATACAGTAGGTGGTTCCCTGTCACATTAGACTGTCACTATGACGTTCTAGTCTAGCCCCTGAACCACAATAGAATACCTGGAGAGAGTGATAATGACACAGTGGCCTATCAATGAAAACCAGTCACAACCTGTCTGAAGGCTTTATTCTCCCTCATTGACCACCGTCCAAAATCTATAGAGCTGAAATTATTATTATGGTTTAGGAGTAGTTCTGTTTTTACAACCAAATCTCTGTTTTTGATTTAAATGGCATGTTATAGAAGGGTCCAGACACCTTTTGTGTGATTTCATGTTTTTGAAAAACTTACCCGAACAGCAAATTACTTGCTCGTCTTCATTGTGTAGTATTGTGGCCCCGAAGACACAAACAGTACAATATGCCAGGCTTGAGCTGTGAATGGGAAGTAGCCTCTCCAAGCTATAATAGGCCCTTAGGGATATTAGAGGGAGTCTACTTTGGGCTCTAGTGGTCAGTATCAATCACTTTAGGTGTGTGTGTGTGCGTGTCCGTCCGTCTGTCTGTGTGTGTCTGTCTGTGTGTGTGTGTGTGTGTGTGTGCGCGCATGCGGGTGTGTGCGTGTGTGTGTCGGGTCAGGACTTGGCCAATAGAGACATCTGCTAAACTGTTTGTCTTTTACTTGACTTTCACAATCTGACTTTACATAAACACACTTTTCATATTACCTAAGCATTTACATTCACACCGATGACCTGTTTGAGGTGTGTGTGTGTGTGTGTGTTTGTCTGTGTGTGTCCATTTGCATGTCCCTGTCTTTTATTAATGGTTGTAATGATTGTTTAGGTGGTGTGTGTGTGTGTGTGTGTGTGTGTGTGTGTGTGTGTGCGTGCCACTCAAATATAAGGCTCATTTTGTCCATCATCGGCAGTTCAACAGTACATGCTATCATAGTCGTCCTCTGCTTAAAGACTATATGGAGGATACATTTAAGAACAAATGCATCATCATCATCATCATCACAGCTTTTGCTCTGTACTGAAAGTCCTGTATCTTGTAGACTTGGGGGAGATTGTAACCATCCGGACTGAGCTGAACATGGCACAACAGTCAGATTATTCATTTTTTTCCTACATATTTCTTTTTCTGACAGTGACAAACCATAGAAACTGTGTCACCACTCCTAAAACTTCTCGGTGTTTCTCTCCTCTACAGGCTGCAACTGATTGATGACCTGACCTATGAAGATGTCAAGAAATGCTACAGGGGCTCGGTGAGTCATTATTCCCGTGTCTGGATTCCCACTGTTTGTCATCGTTTACACGGTATTGTCAGCATAAAGAAGTAATGGAGCGCTTCATTCATGTGTAAGAAAATATTCTAACCACTACAATATTACGTATAGGAGAGACAAAGTAAGGACGCATGTAGTTGTACTTGAACTATCACACAGAAATACTGTCTTTACCCGATTGTAAGCAAGACATGGTATTTTGTCATAACAAAGGAATGAGTTTATGGCAAGTTATTTAGCATGGTAATAGTAAGTTCACCAGTCCACAGAATATTGTATATGCATAGTATAAGTGTCAGCTAATACATTTGAAATCTTATGAAGTATTTATTTTCAATGATTTTAGCACGCTCACAAGTCCACGTAATATTGTACGCATACAGTATGAGTTTCAGGGATTTGCATTTGAAACGATTTCAAATGTTTATTATTGTCCAAGGTTTTCTAGTGCAAGCTTCACATACAGGTTTAAAAAGTATGTGAGGGTTAAATTAAGCTCTGAATGGATCAGACCATATGTCTTCTGATTTAAATACCCATTTCTCCAGTCTTATACACACACAGACCCACGCCGACACACGCACACCTGCAATCGAACTGATTCAAACAATCACTCCCCTTCAGAATGGCTGATGAAAATGATCCCTTGGAAATAACCCACAGATGTTTCCAGCACAGATGTTTCCGTCTTTATCTATTATTGTGACATGGTGAGGTTGGACCCAGGTGCAGAGAAGAGACCAAATGAGGAATCAGTGGTTAAGGAGGAACATAATATTTTACTGAGAAACGGTAACAGAAGGATCACAGTAACGCTGGGGAAACCAACACACACTAAGTCTCGAAAACTCACTCAGGCGACAAACGCACACAGCACATAACTCAAGCTTCAGCAAAGGACAATAGAAAACACGCCTCTTTTAAACAGGGAAATCATAACGAGTAAATAGGACACACCTGAGTGTTGTTAATGTCTCTAGGACGATCTCTGCCGCCCTCTGCTGACAGGTGGAACCATGACAATTATAAGTTATAACCCAGGTTGAGGCAAAGAGGAGAAGGGATTGTCTGTGGCACCACTACAGAGGAACAGAGAAGGGAAGGGAACACTGTTAGATGTTACGCAGGATAAACAATTGGGTCAGAACACATTGTGACATAGGAAGTGTGTCTGAGTTATGAAACAACTCAGTGTAACAGAGAGGGTGTGGGACTAGTGTATAGTGATCGACCAGCACCAGGGGAACAGGTGTGTGTGTTTTTGTGCGCTTGCCTGCGTTTGTGCGTGCACGTGTGTGTGAATGGGTGTGCGGAAGAGTGCATTTTTTATGTGTGTGTGTGTGTGTGTGTGTGTGTGGTGTGTGTGTGTGTGTGTGTGTGTGTGTGTGTGTGTGTGTGTGTGTGTGTGTGTGTGTGTGTGTGTGTGTGTGTGTGTGTGTGTGTGTGTGTGTGTATGATCCTGTAGGGTAGCATGCCAAAGCTCCAGCCCCCATAGGGAAAGGACAGGGCAGGATCACGTGGCTGAGAGGAACCTAATTGATTGGAAAGGGTTTTATGCACTTCCAAAATAATAACAGGAGCTGAATCATAATCTGTTAAAAAAGCTTAGGTGATATAGTCACATGGCCATCAACTTTATTACAAGATTCCGTTTGGGAGAAGTAAAACAGTGAGTGGACATTTTCTGAAAGGAACCTCCCCCGTCTCCCCCTTGTCTCCCCTTGTCTCACCCCTGTCTATCCCCTGTCTATCCCCGTCTATCCCCGTCTCACCCCTGTCTCCCCCTTACAGACCGTCAGCAAGTACAATTCCCAGTACCACAAGCTGTTCCAGACCGTGCCCAAGGAGGAGATCCTCATGAAAGGTAAGTCAGGGGAAATTGAACACTGTCTATACATCATATACTCTGTCTATAATACTAGAATACTCCTGTAGTTAGAATGCATGCCCAGTACATTGCTTCATACAAGGTGGTATGCCATCTGATGGCTTGGGATGAATGTGTGCATGACATTTGTGGGAAGATCAAATACAGTGCAAGAAAATACCATTTGAATTGGGAGTGCTGAACTGCACTTTGTTTGAATAGGGTTTGCATCACTCTAATGTGCAAGGGTTGACTTGACACTAAACTAGATATGGCTGTGCAGCTACAGTACCACAGTTGAGATGTAGGCTATTCATATAACTTGCAATGCCTTACTTCTTCTGCCGCATATGGACATTCACACTATCATAAACCACGCCAAACCCGCTAGTCGCTAAAAAGCCGGCAAAGTGGTATTTTTAGGTTACCAATTCATTTGGGATTATGTGACTTGAGCCAAAGTCAATCAATTCCTTTTTCATTGCAAATCACTGTCAGCTGGCTGTTAGAATCACGTCCTCATCTCCTTACAGCAGGCTTCACAGTGCTTCCTAGCCAGCTGCTTTCCACTCCACAGAGTGTCTTCCTCTCCCTTCTCTTTCATTACTGTTCTCTCTTTCCATCTCTCTCTCTCTCTCTTTTGACCACTCTCCCTTTTCTCCTCTCTGTGAGGAACCCTGTACCAGCCTGCTGCATTCAGCTGGAAATGGAAGTTGGACAACTGAATGCATTGAACCGCATTTAAGCCAAAAGCCCTCTGAATCAGAGAGGTGCGGGGGCCATAATGAGGCCATGATCAAAAGCCTCTCCAATCACACATTGCCATTTTGGACTGTTTGTTTGTGTTTTGGTCATGAGTCATATTTTGTGACGTTAGTTCATAATCTGTGTTAGAACAGAAGTGAGTTTATTTTTGGTTCTTTCGTAATTTGTGGTATGGGCGTCTACAGATTGACGTGTTAGTATGCACGCCCTAAATGACATAATGATATTTCAAGTTGAGTTGTGTTTCTATACTAAAGGGAATCATCACTAGACAACGGTGGTCCACAATCCCATACACTTCAGCTGTATCCCACTGCCACAATGTGTGGGTTTGAAGCCAACTCGTATATATCCCACGCTAGTCTCCAGCTCTGTGCATTCTCCCTCTGGGGTGTGTATTCCCCACAGAATGAAATAGAACATTATTATACTGTATCTCTATGGTATTCCTGGTCTTATTTGTGTTTTTTTCCCTCCCATTTCCAGTGTATTCCTGCGCTCTTCTCCGAGACATCCTACTTCAGGGCCGCCTCTACATCTCCCGCAACTGGCTGTGTTTCTATGCCAACCTCTTTGGGAAGGACATCAAGGTGAGTGTCAAACAGCCATGGTGATGTGGTGGTTCATTGGCTCCAGTGGGTCTTCCCTGGTTAGCAGTTACGCTGATGCTGCCTGGTTCACAATGGGAAGGAATTGCAACTGCCCTCAGCCTTGACACAAAATGGCTTCTCTCTTCTAACAATGGGTGCGTTCGTAAATTCACTCTGGCTATCTACTCCGATTTCAGAGCACTCTCGTTTGAGTGTGCCAGAGCGCAAAATAACTGATGAATTTATGAACGCTCAACGCCTGTTGTTTATGGCCCGTGTCAGTAAACGTCGGTAAAAAAGTGTAATTAAATTGTTGCCAGCAGCACAGTTACAGTCACCAATGCTCTAGATAACATGAAAACAGCCTGACCAGCTCTGCTCGGGCGAGTAAAATGGTCAGAGTGAGGTGTTCTCTCATTTGAGTCTGGAAGTAGCTAGCGAGCTAGCCAACATTAGCTTGCTAGCGCACTCTGGCAGATTTAATTTACAAACACACCAAATATGAAGACCTGTGTTGAAAATAAATAATAGACTTATCATCATCATACCTATCAATGCTTATATAGCATTGTTGGTATGATCATTCCCGTTGATAACAGGTTCTCATTTTTACCTCCACACTTTCCATTGACTAGAGATCATTCAACATAAATGGATGTTTCTCTGTTCAATTGCTGAAGGTTTCTCTCTTTGAAATAGAGAATTAGGATGTCTGATAGAGACTTTTATCCTCTGCACTTAACAACCTGAACACAAAAGACATTCAAATGAATCGCACTGCATGCAGGTTTCCCTCTATTATGTCCATCGTTGAAACTGCTTATTCGCTTACGTTTCCTAGTTCAGATAATTGAGCTTGAAAAATGAAATGTTACAAGAGTAACGTTCAACATGAGATATGGCCTGTTTGATGTAGGTATTGAAATAAGTACAATAAAGTGACATGATAGTCAGGTTATTTATTGAACAGCAAACAGTTTTACAAGATGTTGAGTCCATTTACAGTAAAGGAAATTAAGTTGAGCACCAATTTCCTTATTTACAAATCATTACTTTCCATGACATCACGGAATACAACATAAAATGTAGTTGTGAAAGGGATAATAAGTTCTGAATAATACAATTGTTGGTCAGTCAAGTGTAAAAATGTTTTCAAGAGGAAAGGGTATTTGGCACCAATTATAGAATATTTGTATTGTATTTCTATGAAATAACAGAATTCTATTGAACTGATAAAGCATAAACCTAACAAGGCTATTTTAAGCTCAAAGACCCATTAACCAGCCAGTCATTTGAAGTGACTGAAGATTAAGCACGGTGTCAACTCACCCTGAACCCAACTATCAAGCACTCACTGTGTGTACACTCCCGCTGGAATAGACCTTTATTTGTTCCTTTTCTCACACTGTTTGTTTTGACCCGTTCTACTCCCCCTTTCTTTAAATGGGCACAAAGTCCCAAGATTGGGGTGCATAGTTATGTAGCGTAAAGGTCACACAGCTCATTTTTGTCATGTGCCGTATGTCTACTCTTAACTAACCTAATGGCATCCCAAACACTGTTCTGTACAGAATAAAATGCTTGTTCGAAATGTTTGCAAGTCATCCGGCTCAGATTTCCCATGTATGAATGGATTGGGTAGAATATAATGTCCATGTTAGTGGCTCTCAATATGCAACAATAATGCTATTGCAATGAGAATGTGCAAATAACAATGTTACCTTAATGTGTCCTTGTTGACTGACTGATCACTAAGGGAGTGAAGGGATGCTACGCTTAACACTAGAAAAGCCTGGCCCCATTGGTCCCCCCTCCGGGCCAATGACGTGTCTTTTGAACGTCAACATTCTAGTAAATACATTTCATATACAGTACCAGTCAAAAGTTCAGACACACCTACTCATGCAAGAGTTTCTTTATTTTTACTATTTTCTACATTGTAGAATAATAGTGAAGTCATCAAAACTATGAAACAACACATATGGAATTATGTAGTAACCAAAAAAGTGTTAAACAAATTAAAATATATTTTCTATTTGAGATACTTCAAAGTAGCCACCCTTTGCCTTGATGACAGCTTTGCACACTTGGCATTCTCTCAACCAGCTTCATGAGGTAGTCACCTGGAATGCATTTCAATTAACCGGTGTGCCTTGTTAAAAGTTAATTTGTGGAATTTATTTTGTTCTTAATGAGTTTTAGCCAATCAGTTGTGTTGTGACAAGGTAGGGGTGGTATACAGAAGATAGCACTATTTGGTAAAAGACCTATTCCATATAATGGCAAGAACAGCTCAATAAGCAAAGAGAAGTGACAGTCCATTATTACTTTAAGACATGAAGGTCAGTAAATGGAGAAAATTAACTTTGAACGTTTTTTCAAGTGCAGTCGCTGAAACAATCAAGCGCTATGATGAAACTGGCTCACATGAGGACCGCCACAGGAAAGGAAGACCCAGAGTTAACTCTGCTGCAGAGGATAAGTTAATTAGAGTTAACTGCACCTCAGATTGCAGCCCAAATAAATGCTTCACAGAGTTCAAGTAACAGACACATCTCAACATCAACTTTTCAGAGGAGACCTTCATGGTCGAATTGCTCCAAAGAAACCACTACTAAAGGACACCAATAAGAGGAAGAGACTTGCCTGGGCCAAGAAACACGAGCAATGGACAAATATTTTTTTATTTCAGTTTATTTTAGTAAATACTTTTAAAAAAAATTCTTAACTGCATTGTTGGTTAAGGACCCATAAGGACCCATAAGTATTCAGCGCATTCACGTCTGTAGCGATGAAATGCTTTGAAAGGCTGGTCATGGCTCACATCAACACCATTATCCCAGAAACTCTAGACCCACTCAATTTGCATACCGCCCCAACAGATCCACAGATGATGCAATCTCTATTGCACTCCACACACTGCCCTTTCACACCTGGAGAAAATGAACACCTATGTGAGAATGCTATTCATTGACTACAGCTCAGCGCTCAACGCCATAGTGCCCTCAAAGCTCATCACTAACCTAAGGACCCTGGGACTAAACACCTCCCTCTGCAACTGGATCCTGGACTTCTTGACGGGCCGCCCCCAGGTGGTAAGGGTAGGTAACAACACATCTGCCACGCTGATCCTCCACACGGGGGCCCCTCATGGGTGCGTGCTCAGTCCCCTCCTGTACTCCCTGTTCACTCATGACTGCACGGCCAGGCACGACTCCAACACCATCATTAAGTTTGCCGATGACACAACAATGGTAGGCCTGATCACCAACAACGATGAGACAGCCTATAGGGAAGAGGTCAGAGACCTGACCGTTTGGTGCAAGGACAATAACCTCTCCCTCAACGTGATCAAGACAAAGGAGCTACAGGAAAAAGAGGACTGAGCACGCCCCCATTCTCATCGACGTTACACCACGACAGTCGTGAAGAGGGTACGACAAAACCTATTCCCCCTTAGGAGACTGAAAAGATTTGGCATGGGTTTTACAGCTGCACCTTCCTGACTGGTTGCATCCCTGCCTGGTATGGCAACTGCTCGGCCTCCGACCGCAAGGCACTACAGAGGGTAGTGCGTACGGCCCAGTACATCACCGGGGCCAAGCTTCCTGCCATCCAGGACCTCTATACCAGGCGGTGTAAGAGGAAGGAAGGCCCTAAAAATTGTCAGACTCCAGCCACCCAAGTCATAGACTGTTCTCTCTGCTACTTCATGGCAAGGGTTACCGGAGGGCCAAGTCTAGGTCCAAGAGGCTTCGAAACAACTTCTACCCCCAAGCCTTAAGACTCCTGAAAATCTAATCAAATTGCTACCCAGACTATTTGCATTGCCCCCCAACCCCCCTTCTACGCTGCTGCTACTCTCTGTTATTATCTATGCATAGTAACTTTAAGAACTCTACCTACATGTACATATTACCTCAATTACCTCGACACCGGTGCCCCGCACATTAACTCTGTATCGGTACCCCTTGTATATAGCCTCGCTATTGTTATTTTACTGCTGCTCATTAATTTTTTTTATTTTTTTTTATTGCTTACTTTTTTTTAGGTATTTTCTTAAAACTGCATTGTTGGTTAAGGGCTTGTAAGTAAGCATTTCACAGTAAGGTCTACACCTGTTGTATTCAGTGCATGTGACAAATACAATTTGATTTGACAAATATGATTTGATTTGATTAGACAGGTGGAAATCTGTCCTTTGGTCTGATGAGATTTTTGGTTCCAACTGCCGTGTCTTTGTGAGACACAGAGTAGGTAAACGGATGATCTCCGCATGTGTTGTTGCCACCGTGAAGCATGGAGGAGGTTGTGTGATGGTGTGGGGGTGCTTTGCTGGTGGCACTGTCTGAGATTTATTTAGAATTCAAGGTACACTTAACCAGCATGGCTACCACAGCATTCTGCAGCGATATGCCATCCCATCTGGTTTGCACTTAGTGGGACTAGCATTTGTTTTTCAACAGGACAATGACCCAACACACCTCCAGGTTGTGTAAGAGCTATTTGACCAAGAAGCAGAGTGATGGAGTGACGCATCAGACCTGGCCTCCACATTCACCCAACCTCAAACCGATTGAAATGGTTTGGGATGAGTTGGACCGCAGAGTGAAGGAAAAGCAGCCAATAAGTGCTCAGCATATGTGGGAACTCCTTCAAGACTGTTGGGAAAGAGAATGCCAAGAGTTTGCAAAGCTGTCATCAAGGCAAAGGGTGGCTACTTTGAAGAATCTCAAATATAAAATATATTTTGATTTGTTTAACAATTATTTGGTTACTACATGATTCCATATGTGTTGTTTCATAGTTTTGTTGTCTTCACTATTATTCTACAATGTAGAAAATAATAAAAAGAAAGAAAAACTGTTGAATGAGTAGGTGTGTCCAAACTTTTGGGCGTTGTCGTGCACTTGTCAGCACCCTTTTACATTTCACAGGGTTGTTAACCCCTTTGACGCTCCACAAAATGTACTTGATGGTATTATTTTGGCCACCCTGAGCAATAATTTGTCTGAGTAATAATGCGTGGTGTAAAATACTTGGGAAAAGTACAGAAAAAAACTACAGAATGACATTAGAACTAAACAATTCACTCTGTGATGAAGCTGAGACTTGTAGGCCGGCTTTTCCCAAAGTCGGATTTTTGGTCTTATGTTCGTTGTCATGCTGAAATTTTTAAATAAAGTAGTCTTGGGTACTTCAGAAAGGGATCACCAAAAATTCACATCAATGTAACACTTAAGAACCCATAGTGGCCACCAGCCGTCTTTCTTCAAATTACTATAGCGTTGTTTTTCTAACAATAATATCTGTGTCAATATCGCAAAATTAACTTTCGAACAACCTGTTGTCGTATTCGCGTGGCTGTTGTCATCAACCGGAAACAGAGTATGCTGTCATTTGACTTTTTATAGGGGGAAAAAATCACTTAATTACTCAAAATTACGGTACTGAAGTGGCCACGACTTTTCACTGTGGAAGAGGCTGTATCTATGTTGGTTGGTGATAAGGATTCGGACACGTCTTTGCACTTTGAAAGTGATGATGTCGAGGTGAGTGAAATAAGTAAACAGCAGATGTATGTTTGGTGTTGTTGACGTTTGATGCTATGAAACTTGGGGAATAGCTCTCATATTAGCAAATCCTGTCATGATCACTTGCTTGGTACAGTCGAGTACATCAGCGGCGGAGCAGGAGCTTGAATGATTGCTCTCTCATGGAAATAGTTGCGGTGTTTGAATGGAATTTATTTTGGGCAACAGACATATACAGCGAAATGAGGATATCACTTGAAAGTATTCATTGAAACGCTTGTTTCCAATGTGGTCCTCGATTTTCAAGAACAACACAAATGATTAAAAGACAAGACAAAATTACAAACAACTATAAATACAGTAATTTATATTGACATCCTAAAAAGTGGCACTATTCACAGCACTTCTCCCTAACCTTAAAAAATCAACCATGTTAATTTCACATTTAAACAATCTTTTAATTGCACATCATACCGATCCTTCAAATAAATACACCTGGCCAGCAGTAGGGGGCACAAGGGGCAGCGGAGTGGTTTATCTGTATATAGTCAGCTAACTAATTTGTTGTTATGTCTTGTTTCTACTGATGTAATTGATATGGAAACGGCTCAAGCGGCTTGCTATAGCTAGCTAGCCAGCTAGTCTGTCAGGCAAGAAAAGTTGTGTGTGGCGGTAAATTTGGAAAGCGTCAACCTCAGCTGTCACTTTCACTAGCTAGCCTTACAGACAACCAGCTAACTAGCCATCGAAATTAGAGTAATTCGCATTTATCTGTTGGGCTTAAGTCATGGTTTGTCGTGTTTGCTAGATACAGATATTCATAGGCCATACATTGCCTAGTTTTCCTACTATTTCACAGCTTACGTGTCGCGTTAAGGTAGATGCCCGTGCAGTTTAGCTCATATGATATTGAGTTGCAGTGATATTTGTTTACATAGCCAGCTAGCAAGTTGCTTGTTTTGTTGTTGTGTTTCTACCGATGCAATTAATCTGGAATCTGTCACAGCTCCGTAACTAATCAGCTAACATTGGCGAACTCTGTACCACATACTTTGACCTCTTACCATCTATGAAAGTAATCTGACCATGGGTATTGAAGTGTGTACCCTATATAGCCTTTATGTTTATAACCTGACCCATCTATGAACATATTCATGAACGTCTTTTTCGTGTACTCTCTCCTGTCTGATTATCCATCCGTCTGATAGACATTGTATCCCAGTTCATAATCTGGCCACTAAGGGCTTCATTAAAAAAATATATTATATATAGTATAGTGTCATGATGATGATGTGTGTTTGTGTGTGTGTGACCCCAATACAATTCTATAATGCTGCTGTAGATTATTGAGAATTTTCAAAATAATGCACATTTTCTCACACATTTCAAACAAACAGACACAGCTCAAAAACAAAGAACAAATGACAATTACAAATGATCTTAGTTTTAAAGAGCACAACATCTTATTTGATATTACACTACATTCATGTCAATAGGAAAAAGACAGATTTTGTCAATTGTGTAAAGACACTCACTATCAAAAAACGATTAACACGCAACCCAACAAAAATCCCTAGAGTATTTACATTGTAGTAAATTTGTAGTAAAAATGCTAACAACTATTCAGAGACTATTTCAAAATGCAGATAACCTCTCTCAATAAGATTTAGTACAGACCAGGCTGGACACAAAATGTAGAAATAGTAGCCTACTTTGACAACAATTCAGTGAATGCAATAAGTATTAGGTAGAGACAAGAAACAAAACAACTGTTCAGAGACAATTTTAAAAAGTAAAAAGCCCTTCAAACTTCACCTGCTTTTAAATTATGAGTTACAACTCGGTCCACACGCCCTGGTGCCACCCTCTTGGGTCCCCTCTTCCTTCCACTGTAGTCATATCACAAAGTGAATACACAGCTGCGTTTTGAATGCCTTCAGGGACCAGCACCTGCGGTTTCTGGGAAGGGGCCTTTGCAGGGTCCCGCAAACAATGTACGCATTTATGATGGACATTTTGAGCGTCCCCAAAACATATTCTTCCACCATTTTTTGCCTGTGGATCCAACACTGTAATTGCTCCTCAGTTGGTCAAGATGGTCAACCACACTCCTCATTTTCTTGTTGTAATCCATTACAAGGTCTGGAAGAGATAGAAGTTTCTACCACTTTTAAAAACAACTCCAAACCCCCTGCCTTTCACTTTAGGCACATGTTGTGTGGTAAAAGGGTGAATGTTGTGACTTGGGGCAGACAAACTCCATGGAAACGTAGGCTCCCCTCTCGGGTGTGCTCTCCCTCTTCCTCCTTCTCTCACTCTGGTTCCTCCTCTCCTCCTGTCCCTTTTCCACTTCCTCTTCCTCCATGTTCCTCTTCAAGACAAAACAGCCAACTAGTTAGCTGACTACACTATACACAGCTAAACACTGTAACTATTTCAGAGACAGAGAGCAATCATTCGAGCTCCACCGCTGATGCTCTCACCTGTACCAACCAAGTTATCGTGACATGACTTGCTAATCTGAGAACGAATCCACAAGTTTCACAGCATTAAACATCGACAACACCAAAAATGTATCTGCTGTTTACTTATGTCAATCATCTCGACATCATCGCTCTTCTGCCCCAAATATATAAAAATTAAATGACAGAATACCCTGTTTCCGGTTTCTGCTTGATGACAATAGCCACGCGAATATGACAACAGGTTTATTAGTAAGTAAATTTTGCGGTACTGACAGAAATATTATTGTTAGATAAGAAAGGCCATTGACGGCCGCTATGGTTTTTGAGTTAAATATATTACTGTGCTTTGAGTGTTGCGAATTCAAGTATTTTTTAGGAATTGTCAAGGATGGGGGGGAGACTTTAACAATGGCAGAGTCATTTAAAAAGTTAACTTGTTTTTAGTCAACATGACACTCTTGGCTCTCCTAGTGCTGCGGGAGTAAAGGGATGCTATGCTATTATGCTATGAAGTGCAGGTGCTAACCATGTTTGCTTTTCCTCTACAGGTGGCCATTCCGGTGGTGTCAGTACGGCTGGTGAAGAAACACAGGACAGCGGGCCTAGTACCTAACGGGTTGGCCATCACTGTGGACACCAGCCAGAAGGTATGGCTCAGCATAGTACAGCAGCACAATGCAATATGGCTCTACCACTCACAGACAGCTAGCATTATCTAGGTGTTAACCCTAACACTTTAAGAGTTTTTTCTGCATAGAAGAGTATTGAGCAGGCCAGGTAAGTGTTTTTTCGGGACGCCTATGTCCAAACAGTATAAAAAATATTTTTTTAAATATATATACTGTATATACACTACCGTTCAAAAGTTTGGGGTCACTTAGAAATGTCCTTGTTTTTGAAAGAAAAGCACATTTTCTGTCCATTTAAAATAACATCAAATTGATCAGAAATACAGTGTAGAAATTGTTAATGTTGTAAATGACTATTGTAGCTAGAAACGGCAGATTTTTTTCAATGGAATATCTACATAGGTGTATAGAGGCCCATTATCAGCAACCATCACTCCTGTGTTCCAATGGCACGTTGTTAGCTAATCCAAGTTTATCAATTTAAAAGGCTAATTGATAATTATTAAACCCTTTTGCAATTATGTTAGCACAGCTGAAAACTGTTGTCCTGATTAAAGAAGCAATAAAACTGGCCTTCTTTAGACTAGTTGAGTAACTGGAGCATCAACATTTGTGGGTTCGATTACAGGCTCAAAATGACCAGAAACAAAGAACTTTCTTCTGAAACTCGTCAGTCTATTCTTGTTCTGAGAAATGAAGGCTATTCCATGCGAGAAATTGCCAAGAAACTGAAGATCTCGTACAACGCTGTGTACTACTCCCTTCACAGAACAGCGCAAACTGTCTCTAGCCAGAATAGAAAGAGGAGTGGGAGGTCCCGGTGCACAACTGAGAAAGAGGACAAGTACATTAGTGTCTAGTTCGAGAAACAGACGGCTCACAAGTCCTCAACTGGCAGCTTCATTAAATAGTACCCGCAAAACACCAGTCTCAACGTCAACAGTGAAGAGGCGACTCCAGGAAGCTGTTTTAAGAAGGTCATACCGAGGATCATTTAGCTATTTGATTTTGAATTTGAAGACCCCTTGATGTATCAAAATAAATATATAAAAAAATTATTTGATGGAAAAATTGTATTTGGCCCTATCTGGTAAAGACCAAATCCATATTATAGCAAGAACAGCTCAAATAAGCAAAGAGAAATAACAGTCCATCATTACTTTAAGACATGAAGGTCAGTCAATGCGGAACATTTCAAGAACTTTGAAATTTCTTCAAGTGCAGTCGCAAAAAACATCAAGAGCTATGATGGAACTGGCTCTCATGAGGACCGCCACATGAAAGGAAGACCCAGAGTTACCTCTGCTGCAGAGGATAAGTTCATTAGAGTTACCAGCCCAAATAAATTCTTCAGAGTTCAAGCAACAGACACATCTCAACATCAACTGTTCAGAGGAGACTGCATGAATCAGGCCTTCATGGTCAAATTGCTTCTCTTTGCTTATTTGAGCTGTTCTTGCCATAATATGGACTTGGTCTTTCACCAAATAGGGCTATCTTCTCTATACCAACCCTACCTTGTCACAACACAACTGACTGGTTGAAACGCATTAAGAAAGGAAAGAAACTCCACAAATGTACTTTTAACAAAGCACACCTGTTAATTGAAATGCATTCCAGGTGACTACCTCATAAAGCTGGTTGAGAGCATGCCAAGAGTTTGCAAAGCTGTCATCAAGGCAAAGGGTGGCTACTATGAAGAATCTAAAATCTGAAATATATTTGATTTTTTTAACACTTTTTTGTTTACTGCGTGAGTCCATATGTGTTATTGCATAGTGTTGATGTCTTCACTATTATTGTACAATGTAGAAATTACCCTTGAATGAGTAGGGGTGTCCAAACTTTTGACTTGTACTGTATTTCCATAATTTTATTTTACTGGTACTGGGTGACCTTCAGACGAGTCTTGTGAGGCCTGTGGGCATCCTAGAGCCAAATAAACTAGGGGTCATAGTGTGTAGGTCAAACTGTTCGGACGCTGCAGACAGAAGTTGGCAGATCGGCTGCGCCGACTTCAGACGAATCCCAAAACGCTTGTGGGAGTCGTAGAGCAAAATGGAGAGCACCATCATGTTCATGAGTCTCACCATAATAGTCTGGAGGCCTAACCGTTCAGAAACTACAGACGATTTTGTGAGAAGTCCGATTTTCAGGATGTCTCATGGTCTGACAAACACCGCTCTAGGTCTGTCACCTTTCACCGCAGATGCGGAAGTGTGACATCGGCGGATGCGGTGGATTGAGACGCGTCCAATGCAAATATCAGATATCTTTAGCTTAAACCAACATATTTTTATGTAGATTTTTTTTTTTTCCACTCAAGGTGGTTAAGACACTTTATGTTGATGTGTCCTTTATTTTGGTAGTTACTGTACCTGTAGTTTGTTCTCAACAGACACTGCTCTGATTTGAGAACATACAACATATCAGGTTAAAGACCCAGTTCAGTCAAAAACGTGATTTACCTGATTTTCCACACTATGAGGTAGGAATAATAATGTAAAATTGTGAACATTTGTGTGAAAAGACCGCCTGAAATTTCAGCCTGTTTTTGTAGGATGGAGTTTTGGTGACCAGGCATTAAATGTGTTAATATACCAATAAGAAAGAGTTCCAAACCTCTCTGCCAATAATAGCTAGGTTTCCCCTCCCGAACTCTGACCACTCCCAGACAGTCCTAGCAAAATTCTTGCTTGAAAAATTGCTCTTTGCTCATAGCTATTTTTGTTCCTTTTTTACTATTTTAATGGAAAACAATCACAGTAAGGTACTTAATTGTTACTCAGAAATGATTTGATATTGAGATAAAAATGGTGCTATTGGACCTTGAAAGGTCAAAGGTCACATCCATGTTCACCTTATTGACAATATACAGTTCTTCAGAGGTGTTTGCTTTGAGGATATGAGTAGTTTATTTGTAAAGTAATGAACAGCTGTTTCTGTACTTAATTTATCTCTGTGTCAGAAGCCCATTCTTCTTGCTGTATGATGGAAGCCTCCACACTGAATGAATCTTAATATTTTTGGATGTGATTTATATGGAGTAGTCTACAGCTCGCATTCACAGAGCTTAAAGAAGACACGTTGACCCAATGGCTTCTTGCTACTTAATCACTTTGGGATGTATTGCTTTTGAGTTTTTTGGTTTTGTTTGTTTTTCTTTATTTAATTAGATCCATTGGGTCCTCAATGGGGTGGGATTGGGTTGGGGGGTTGTAACTTCATTCTGTGTATCTGTATTCTTGTTTTCTAACAGTTATTATTATAAATAAAAACATTTGATTATAAAAAGGAATGTACAGCGATCAGGGTGCTTGTGTTTTGTTTCAAACGGTAACTTAATAGTCTGTTCTTGTTCTTGTACAAGTTAGTGGTGTGATGTAACAGGGCTCCTGACACAGCAAACACCTTTTATGGGGTTTTATGGTCCTTAGTGATGATGGCTAAAGCTGCTGGCTGCCACCTGGCTTTGTTTTGTCTTTCATGAATTAGTGAAACTGAGTGGCAGAGACAGCTCTCAGATAACTGTTTCATTTATCTAGTGCACAGCTGGATTGGCTGAAGCTACTCAGGCGTTGCATGTCATACAAATGTCAGTTGACAAGTGAGAAATCTAACTTTGTTGATAACCTGTGCATCTTCACATCTGCTGTAATAGATTATCAAAGATAGTGGAGCTAAAGTTTTTTTTTTTTTTTACCCAAGTGTCTTGTTCTGTCTTGCAGTATGTGTTTGTGTCCTTGCTGTCCCGAGACAGTGTCTACGATGTCCTCAGGAGGATCTGTACACACCTTCAGGTACGAAATAACCTCATAATATGCCATTGGCAAAGGTATACCAATAGATGTGGTAAAAAGGTCAATGGAACGCAGACCTTGGGGGAGAGAAGAAGTTTGCCGGATTGGCGCACACTAACCAGGTTGATATTTGCCAAATCCATCATGGTTGCTGTATTGTAACGGGCCCACAATGTGGTTACTAAAGTCCCATTTGGATACATTTGGCTGTTTTCAGTGCATAACATTTAGAAAGTTGTGCCTTTTCAGGTTTAGAAAAAGTGGTTGCTAAATGCTAGCTCCCGTTCGTATAAGCTGATGGCATAGCTAGCATACAGAAATTGTTGGTGGCAGTCAAATGTTTTTTACTGAAATGTAGATGATTGGTGATGATGATATGTACATGTATTGGGGTTGACATCCACACAAGCATTATACACCGATTTCTACCTCAACATAGTGTGAAATACACATAAACAATAGCTTAAATGGGCTAATTTTGCTTGGGGGCAATGAGGCAATTCTGGATCTTTCCCCCACCCGTTTCCATGGCATTTCCATTGTTTTGGTCGAGTTCCATTGACCTCTTTACCTCATCTATGGTCTGTAAGATTGAGCAGATATCGTGGATATCAATACTGTTGTGTAGTTACATTGTAGTTACACAATAGAGAACTAATAATTACTGCAGTTACAATGTAACCTTATTTTCCTCCTTAGGTGAATGGGAAGAAAAGCCTTAGCCTGAAGCAGTACATGGAGGAGCCTAGCTCACTATCTATGGTAAGCCCAGCCAGTACACTAAACTACACTACTCTGGGTGCAGTACAGTAGGATAGATATGGTAGCCTGGGTGACAGGCAGTTCTGCTCTCTTACCAACTCTTCATGGAATGAGTGACAAGGAGTTAGCAAGAGATCAAACACAGACCCGCACCCAGGATACAGTTGTGGTGCAACCCACCCTGCTTTACACAACAGTCTAGATCCATCTGCTACTGTTTGTTGACCAGCTGCCAAGGACCATAAATTGAACTTGGCAATGTGCAATTTACAGCATCCCTGTACTTTATAGTAAGTGTGTGTAGGGTCAAAGAGATAGATGGGGTAATGTAGTGTAGCATTAGCGTTATGCAAGTCAGAGTTAGGCATTTGTTAAAGATGTCTATTTTTTTACTTTTAGTGTTGAAAAGCAATATCCCAAGTATGAGCACAGTAAAGTACACACACTATGGTAAAAAAAAATGTTTGAGCAAAATGGGTTTTTTTAGACACTACTGCAAGGAGACTGGAGTGCTAACTTTAAGTGTTTTGAATATGCCCCTACACATTACTCAACGTGACTCTCATAGTAGTAAATTGCACTACTATACTGAACAAAAATATAAATGCAACATTCAATCATTTCTAAGATTTTACTGAGTTACAGTTCATACTGTATAAGGAAATCAGTCAATTGAAATAAATTCATTAGGACCTAATCTATGGATTTCGACGATGGAGGCGGTTTATGGTAGAGAGATTAACATTAAATTCTCTGGCAACAGCTCTAGTGGACATTCATGCAGTCAGCATGCCAGTTGCATGCTCCCTCAAAACTTGAGACACCTGTGGCCTTTTATTTTCCCCAGCACAAGGTGCACCTGTGTAATGATCATGCTGTTTAATCAGATTCTTTATATGCCACACCTGTCAAGTGGATGGATTATCTTGGCAAATGCTCACTAACAGGGATGTAAACAAATTTGTGCTGAAAAATTTCGATCGATGAGCTTTTTGTGCATATGGAAAATGTCTGGGATTTTTTATTTCAGCTCATGAAACATGGGACCAACACTTTAATATTTTTGTTCGGTGTATATACACTGAAGCATGCTTCTGGCCTTCCTTGTCAATTGTAAGTCCTATTAAGAATAAGATAAGCGGAGTGCCTCAAACTTCTGTTTTTTGCATCTGTTTTTAATCCTTTAGTAGACCCTTTTGTGATTGACGTCATCATGGGTTAAGGGCATCATGGGTTAAGACGCTTAGCATGCTGGTATTTTACTCAGGCGAAAGTCAAATGTTTTTTAGAGCTACTAAAGCAATAATAATCCACTCAGTGATGTGAGTGCTTAAAAGGGACCTCATACTCAAACTGCCCTTCCAGCCTTTTCTCCTCTTGATCTTTTTACTCACTGGCATAATGGTAGGTTCCAATTCGTTTTTTTTAAAGCATATCCAAATTAATAACAGCCGCTGGGGAAAAAATAAGGCAAATGTATAGAAAAAGAGAATGCCCACTCACTGTTTCGCTTATCCCAAATGTCATAATTTAATAAAGCTTAGGCAATACAATCCCTAACGTGTCAACCAAAACATTGTGATTATATCACCTAAACTTAATTAAAGATACCTTTTCCTTTCAACCTCTCTCAACTCCATCTCCTCTCTTCCTCTGCTGGCCTCTCCTCTCTCATTCAGGATGAGTTCCCTGTGGTCAATGACTTCCCTCCAGTGTTGAAGTGGAGGAGAAAGCCGTCCATTCCGTCCGTGTCCTCATCTCTCCCAGACCTCCTGGGGAACTCCACCAGCAGCCTGAGTGCAGTGGACACCCCCTACCTACCCACTGAGGTTCCACTGACATTGAAGAGTAAGATCAAAGGTAAGCCCCGCTCGATCATTAATCATCATGGGGCGACAGGTAGTAATTTTTGGGGTGGGAAAGGATTATTTTGGATAAAACAATTACTGCAGGCTGCACATAAACGTCTAAAACCTGATAGAAAGTATGTAGAAATTATAATGGACCTATATATTTGGAAATAACTGCCCTTTTTCCAGCCCACAAATAGATTTTGACAAACAAATCAGTCCAAACAAAAGTATTCACAACCTTCCTTTTGTCTTTTTCAATCCTTATGTGGCCCTCAAACCCTCGATGTTGCTTGCCCCTAGAGGTTAGAGAGGTAAACCGACTACAAGAGGGTTGCCAGTTCGAAACTTTGAATCCCGGGTCTTATGGGGAAATCTAAAGGAAGTGAGCAGGCAACTGGAGGGTTGCTGTTGTCAAGTCCTACAAATGGTGTACATGTTTTAGGACCTCTGTCAGGTCTGAGTTCAAAGCCTAAATCATACAGCAGGTATCCTAAAACAGTGGACAATAACCTAACCACTGGTCCAAGGTCAGATATTTTCCAGCCCTTTTATGGCCTAGGTTAGGAATGGGATGATGGTAATCTGATCCATGGAGGCAACCTTTCATCCATCACACTGTCAGGACTTTCACAAACAGCCTGTCATGTTTCTTTCCCTCTCACTTCCCACACACACACACAGCGGTGGCAGGCTCTGAATAGACTCAGCTCAGTGGTAGCTTGCATGGGTGCCTGACTAACTGATTTGTTTTATTTATCCAACAAAATACCCTTGGCAAGATGGGCAACGACAAGCTAACTAAAACAGAAACAGGCAAACTTAGCTAAAGGACTAAATTATACATACTTAATGACTAACATTTAAATGTAAGTTAGGCTCTGTTTTGGTTCTCTATGCCTGACGTAGTCTCTCATGACAGACGGGTACCGAGATAATTCTTGACAGAAAAGAGGACTATTAGCCGATATCTCTTCCTTCCTCCACACGCAAGCTGATTTGCTAATGTAGCCATTGGAGTCACCTTTTGGGCCAAAAGTCACACGCTATTGACTCACACACTGATAAGTAGGGATCTATGGCTACTAATTACCCAGCTGATAGTCTTTTTTTTAACCAGCGTGCATAGAGCCATGTACGTTCTCCAATAAACTACCTGAACTCTTGATTTTTGTATGAGCCCAATTTTTTTTTCTTCTCCCCTTCTACTGGCTAGAGCAGGGATGGGCAACTGGTGCCCCTCCACCCCTTTTTTTTAGGCCCGCGGACCAATTAATAAGAGGAAAATATTTTTTTTCAAATTTGAACTCAACATACTTTTCCTTGAGAGTTAGAGTAGTAGAGTACATAAGGTGCAATTTCGAAATTTGGTTGTGCATCAGCAGATTGGTAAATTAGTCTAGTGGCCAGCTATCTAAACTTCTAATAAGCAGTTTACATTTACATTTAAGTCATTTAGCAGACGCTCTTATCCAGAGCGACTTACAAATTGGTGCATTCACCTTATGATATCCAGTGGAACAACCACTTTACAATAGTGCATCTAAATCTTTTAAGGGGGGGGGGGGGTTAGAAGGATTACTTTATCCTATCCTAGGTATTGCTTAAAGAGGTGGGGTTTCAGGTGTCTCCGGAAGGTGGTGATTGACTCCGCTGTCCTGGCGTCGTGAGGGAGCTTGTTCCACCATTGGGGTGCCAGAGCAGCGAACAGTTTTGACTGGGCTGAGCGGGAACTGTGCTTCCTCAGAGGTAGGGGGGCCAGCAGGCCAGAGGTGGATGAACGCAGTGCCCTTGTTTGGGTGTAGGGCCTGATCAGAGCCTGAAGGTATGGAGGTGCCGATCCCTTCACAGCTCCATAGGCAATCACCATGGTCTTGTAGCGGATGCGAGCTTCAACTGGAAGCCAGTGGAGAGAGCAGAGGAGCGGGGTGACGTGAGAGAACTTGGGAAGGTTGAACACCAGACGGGCTGCGGCGTTCTGGATGAGTTGTAGGGGTTTAATGGCACAGGCAGTGAGCCCAGCCAACAGCGAGTTGCAGTAATCCAGACGGGAGATGACAAGTGCCTGGATTAGGACCTGCGCCGCTTCCTGTGTGAGGCAGGGTTGTACTCTGCGAATGTTGTAGAGCATGAACCTACAGGATCGGGTCACCGCCTTGATGTTAGTGGAGAACGACAGGGTGTTGTCCAGGATCACGCCAAGGTTCTTAGCACTCTGGGAGGAGGACACAAGGGAGTTGTCAACCGTGATGGCGAGATCATGGAACGGGCAGTCCTTCCCCGGGAGGAAGAGCAGCTCCGTCTTGCCGAGGTTCAGCTTGAGGTGGTGATCCGTCATCCACACTGATATGTCTGACAGACATGCAGAGATGCGATTCGCCGCCTGGTTATCAGAAGGGGGAAAGGAGAAGATTAATTGTGTGTCGTCTGCATAGCAATGATAGGAGAGACCATGTGAGGATATGACAGAGCCAAGTGACTTGGTGTATAGCGAGAATAGGAGAGGGCCTAGAACAGAGCCCTGGGGGACACCAGTGGTGAGAGCGCATGGTGCGGAGACAGATTCTCGCCACGCCACCTGGTAGGAGCGACCTGTCAGGTAGGACGCAATCCAAGCGTGGGCCGCGCCGGAGATGCCCAACTCGGAGAGGGTGGAGAGGAGGATCTGATGGTTCACAGTATCAAAGGTAGCAGATAGGTCTAGAAGGATGAGAGCAGAGGAGAGAGAGTTAGCTTTAGCAGTGCGGAGAGCCTCCGTGACACAGAGAAGAGCAGTCTCAGTTGAATGCCCAGTCTTGAAACCTGACTGATTAGGATCAAGAAGGTCATTCTGAGAGAGATAGCAGGAGAGCTGGCCAAGGACGGCACGTTCAAGAGTTTTGGAGAGAAAAGAAAGAAGGGATACTGGTCTGTAGTTGTTGACATCGGAGGGATCGAGTGTAGGTTTTTTCAGAAGGGGTGCAACTCTCGCTCTCTTGAAGACGGAAGGGACGTAGCCAGCGGTCAAGGATGAGTTGATGAGCGAGGTGAGGTAGGGGAGAAGGTCTACGGAAATGGTCTGGAGAAGAGAGGAGGGGATAGGGTCAAGTGGGCAGGTTGTTGGGCGGCCGGCCGTCACAAGACGCGAGATTTCATCTGGAGAGAGAGGGGAGAAAGAGGTCAAAGCACAGGGTAGGGCAGTGTGAGCAGGACCAGCGGTGTCGTTTGACTTAGCAAACGAGGATCGGATATCGTCAACCTTCTTTTCAAAATGGTTGACGAAGTCATCCGCAGAGAGGGAGGAGGGGGGGGGAGGGGGAGGAGGATTCAGGAGGGAGGAGAAGGTAGCAAAGAGCTTCCTAGGGTTAGAGGCAGATGCTTGGAATTTAGAGTGGTAGAAAGTGGCTTTAGCAGCAGAGACAGAAGAGGAGAATGTAGAGAGGAGGGAGTGAAAGGATGCCAGGTCCGCAGGGGGGCGAGTTTTCCTCCATTTCCGCTCGGCTGCCCGAAGCCCTGTTCTGTGAGCTCGTAGTGAGTCGTCGAGCCACGGAGCAGGAGGGGAGGACCGAGCCGGCCTGGAGGATAGGGGACAGAGAAAATCAAAGGATGCAGAAAGGGAGGAGAGGAGGGTTGAGGAGGCAGAATCAGGAGATAGGTTGGAGAAGGTTTGAACAGAGGGAAGAGATGATAGGATGGAAGAGGAGAGAGTAGCGGGAGAGAGAGAGCGAAGGTTGGGACGGCGCAATACCATCCGAGTAGGGGCAGAGTGAGAAGTGTTGGATGAGAGCAAGAGGGAAAAGGATACAAGGTAGTGGTCGGAGATTTGGAGGGGAGTTGCAATGAGATTAGTGGAAGAACAGCATCTAGTAAAGATGAGGTCAAACGTATTGCCTGCCTTGTGAGTAGGGGGGGAAGGTGAGAGGGTGAGGTCAAAAGAGGAGAGGAGTGGAAAGAAGGAGGCAGAGAGGAATGAGTCAAAGGTAGACGTGGGGAGGTTAAAGTCACCCAGAACTGTGAGAGGTGAGCCATCTTCAGGAAAGGAACTTATCAAGGCGTCAAGCTCATTGATGAACTCTCCAAGGGAACCTGGAGGGCGATAAATGATAAGGATGTTAAGCTTGAAAGGGCTGGTAACTGTGACAGCATGGAATTCAAATGAGGAGATAGACAGATGGGTCAGGGGAGAAAGAGAGAATGTCCACTTGGGAGAGATGAGGATTCCAGTGCCACCACCCCGCTGGCTCGATGCTCTAGGGGTATGCGAGAACACGTGGGCAGACGAAGAGAGAGCAGTAGGAGTAGCAGTGTTATCTGTGGTAATCCATGTTTCCGTCAGCGCCAGGAAGTCTAGGGACTGGAGGGTAGCATAGGCTGAGATGAACTCAGCCTTGTTGGCTGCAGACCGGCAGTTCCAGAGGCTGCCGGAGACCTGGAACTCCACGTGGGTCGTGCGCGCTGGGACCACCAGGTTAGAGTGGCAGCGGCCACGCGGTGTGAAGCGCTTGTATGGCCTGTGCAGAGGGGAGAGAACAGGGCTAGACAGACACATAGTTGACAAGCTACAGAAGTGTTGTTTCTTGTATTATTGTCTCTTGTTTCTTTAGAGAACTGTTTCACTTTGATATCCTTTTTCTTCTGTCCTGATTTTCTCTTTCTTTTCTTCTGTTAACTAGATATTCTTTGTTGTTCTTCGTTAGCTAGCTAGCTTCTTCCAAAAGACTCCCTAGCAACTGCTTAGCAACTGGTAAACAATTCAGCTAGCTAAGATAACTACAATTTTATGAAAAATAGTTATTTTTCAAAAGCCTATCTTCTTTGTTTGTTGCTTGTTTTTTCTCCTCTTCAGTCTTGCAGTTTTCTTTTGCTTTTTCCGATGTTTAGATAGTTAAAACTGCAAACGTTTGCCTCCACCCTATGGCAAAATGTGTAGAATTGCAGCAAATTAGCTGTAAAACTGAAGAAAAAAAATTCTCCGCCCCGTGGCAAAATGAGAAGAATTGCTTGAAATGAGTTATAAAATAGCAAAGTCTTCTCTCCGCCCCATGGCAAAATGTGTAGGGTAGCAGGATTATAGCATTAATTATTAAGCCAGTGAGGAGTTTTTGTATGGGGGGCAATGAGAGTGTCGAATTTAGTCAAGATAAACTTTTATTGCTATTTTGATACGCAAGGCATATTTACTCTTATAGAAGGAACATAATGCTTAGGTTGTTACGAGTGTACTGATATAAGTGTGATGCACGTGACATCCCGGGAACTTTGAGAAGAAAAAAAACACTTGACATCGGAGTTGTCCCTGTTGAAATTCGAGACGTTCTGTACATATTCATGAGGCTAGCTTAGCATCTCACTCTCCATTGAATACAGGCGGTTGACGTCAACACCCCTCATCGAAGAGTTCCAAAAAGTATTCAAATAACGAGATGTATCCACCAATCCAAAGACAGGAATAGGCGGGAGATTGACATCCCGCTGTTCCGCTCTGTGGACAACAAATCCCATTGTTACGGCGAAGACACAAGCATCTCGTCATTATTTCCAGTATCTCTGGTTGTACTTAAGGCATGCCTGTAGTTCTAGAAGTATGAGAGGTGCCCTCAGAGTGGCGGGAAAAACACAGAACACTCCTTTCATACATAATTGTACCTTCTCTCAGATCATTAAAAGCTCCGCTGTGTGGAGTTTTTAGCAGGGTCCTGTTCATTAGGCACCAAATGGAAGAAAGTGGACTGAAAAATGGAGGGACTACGTTTTTTGTTTGCCGTTGCAAAACATTTTGAAACAATTTCCATAGCGTGACATAATGAACAAGACCCTGTAGAGGCCAACCCCAGCCCTGTTAAAAAAGATGGGTAGAATGAAACGTTAGCACAATCAACACATACAAATGTACAAAATATATCCTACTGTAAGACTAGCTCCGAGACTAGTATTGTTACTTTCTATGTGGAAGCACCACTTTAAAGCAACGATTATGGTTTAAAGGGTCTTGTGTAGGCTAAGTAAGGTTGGAAATAAGTAAGGTTGTAAATGGATCCCCTGAGTTTCTCCAACGTGTCTGCCTTCAAGTTTAATTCCTGCTGCATTGGTGTCAGACTTGGGATAGGAGACAGACAGTGGCGCTTAGCTGTTAGCCACCCACATACTCAGCGCTGTGTTGACTGTGTAGTCTATAGAGAAAGAAAAGCTCAATGATAACACTAATGCCATTATGCTCTGGTGTGTTGTCTATAGACGGGTTGGTTGTTTAGCAACAAAACCGGCACTTGCGCAATGGTTACTGAAAACATAAATACATATGTGAGCACTTGTTGTCTCTCAAATATATTGTTACAGTTGTTGGTTAGCTAGCTAGCAATTATTTTACCATATTAGCAAAACAAGACATGGTATCAATAACAAGATACAACGAGCTGTAACAAGCCACCTACGATTCCCCACATGGCAGCGTCTTGTCATTGTTGCTAGCTATCTGACCATTCAGAATCACAACGCCAAACAGCCTTCTGCCTCATCGATGTGCGCGCATCATTTTTTTGTGACGTTGTCAGCCAACCCGTGTATAGAGACAGAATAGCTTAATGCTAACGCTAATTAGCATTGCTCTCTCTTGTGGTATTGTCTATAGAGACGCAATAGCTCAACGCTAACGCTAACCCATTTTGGTCTGTTGTGTTGTGTGCAGAGCGGAGTCTGGAGACAGAGAAGATCCTCCTGACAGAGCCAGTGCCAGAGCTGGGCCACATGGAGTACCAGCTGCTCAAGTTCTTCATCCTTCTGTGAGTACTGGACAAACTAACCTGGTGCTGTTTGTGTTCTCGTGGCGTAACAATCACCATAGGAGTTGGCAAGGCAGCCCAAACAGATCTGGGACCAGGTCTGGGACGGACCACAATGCACTCACATCACACACAGGGCGAGTGTCCTGTTACTATGCACTTAGGAAGAATATAAATTGCATTGCCTTCTTTCCTGGTGTCCCCTCTCCTCACCTCCTTCTCAAAACCCATTGGATGAGAAGGTCAGAGGTCCCGCCACTCAGACCTTCTCATCCAATGGGTTGAGAAGTTAAGAGGTCCCTACCCTCTGACCTTCTCGTTCCATGGGTATTGAGAAACACGAGGAGCGAAGATGTGAGGAATCAAGGCGATGCAATTGCGATTCTCCCTTGCTGTCATACTGCCACCTGCTGGTCATAGTAATTCTGACCAGTTCATATTTCACTTAGTGTACATATTACATCTCTTTAAATTTAGACATTTGTCTTTTTTGTAAATGGCATTACGCTGTTATTTTTCATGGCTGTTAAGATTTTTATGAATTTTATAGCATGCTTGGGGGAAAAAACTATGTTGAAGCTCATGGCACGTCACTCACATAATGATCCATAGGCCTTTTATTATAGCTGTCGGTGTACACGTGTGTGGAAAACAATGTGGTAATTGTGTGGTGAAAGTGTATGTCTCCTGTCTCCCTCAGTATCATTCTGCTCATCATGTCCTCTTGCTACCTGGCCTTCCGTGTGTGTAGTCTGGAGCAGCAGCTGTCCTTCCTCAATACACACCCGACAGTGCACATGAGAGAGAGGTGAGGGACACGCACGGGCACACACATACACGTGCATTGGTTCATACACACAAACACACACGAGAGCACACACAAACACACACACACACATAAAGGCATGGGCACACACACACACACACACACACACACACACACACTGAACACACATGCACAGCAGTGGCAGTCGGTGCCGTTCAAGATGAGCGAGGGCGATTCTTTTTTTAATGAGCTTAGCCTTATATCTATTACAGCATATTGGATACCTGTCATTCATATTCCATTCACCCAGTTCAATGTAACATCGATAGGTTTAGGCTACTACATGATACTCGAATTTACATGATACTATACCCATCATGAGGTTGCTACAACCTAGCCTAAAAATGAGTTTATAACGTAGGTGCACAGGTCGAGAGACAAACTGGAGTAATCAAGGTGACAGACAGTGACACACATTCAATACCACCTTGCACACTCTTGCTTGCATCTAGCTGATCTGGAGTGTCACCATTAGTCCAAACCGTTGCAACTGAAAGGAGAGCTTCTATTGGACAAATTCAGGTTGGTCCCTCTAGGGCTACGCAATATGGCCAAAATATCATATCACGATATTTGTCAAATTTATTACGATATGACGGTATTTTAGGTTTTTGTATAATACAAGTTCTAAATATGTTTAATGAGTAATGCATAACCCGAGGGTGGCAACACATACATTTGAAATGTTTTTTAATGGGGATTTCTACATTCTGATTGTTTTATACTGTTCAATCAAACTTCAACCAAAAGTTGGAATATATTGGATACAGTGTTGTTTGACATGACAACGAATGAAAAATCCAGGGAGGGGTTATTTTAACCGGGTTGGAACCAAAGTGATGGTCAGTGTTTCCCAGTGGACCCTAATTAGAGGTTACATTATGATGTAGCTAAAATATTAATGTTTTGCCTATTCCTCTCTGATTTAGAATATAAAGTTGCACAAATGACATGCTGATCTAGGCCTACACCAGCACTGGTATCAGGCTGTATTTTCTAGCTAGCTAGCTACGTTTGCTCTGACTTAGGACATTTAGCCAGCTAACTATCGATGAGCATTAGTGGCTAACACAATTTATTTTAGCCACAACTTGCTAAGAAAAGACAAACTAGTTGTTTGCAGACAGTAAGACACACAAACTAATAGTGTCATCATAGAAGGCTTGTGGATTTACAGTATGTTAAGAAGCGAAGTGGAAAGCAGCGCCGCCATCACCATCTTGTTGCATCTGCAGAATTGACCATGCAGACAGTCACAGCAAGTGAAGTGGCTGTGACTCGTGGTAGAGCACTCTCCTTGGGTGACAGGGGGTGGGGCTTGGCGTGTGTGGAAGGAGAGCGGGAGAGAGACGACTCAAGTGGCAAAATGAGTAAACTATTAAAAAAAATGTCATTACACATGGCGGAGTGGTAGGGTAGCCTAGTGGTTAGAGCGTTGGACTAGCAATCGAAAGGTTGCAAGTTCAAATCCCCAGCTGACAAGGTACAAATCTGTCGTTCTGCCCCTGAACAAGGCAGTTAACCCACTGTTTGTCATTGAAAATAAGAATTTGTTCTGACCTGCCTAGTTAAATAAAGGTAAAATAAAAATAACACATTAAACCAACCATACATTGAAATACCGTAATACAAGGTAAAGTAAAAACCCAAACTGGTACGTGCATCAATACCGGTATATAGTCAAATACGGTATGCCGCCCAGCCCTAGGTCCCTTCGTTCAGAAATGTTTTGCGACAGAATCGGTGGAATAAATACAGTCGAAAGCTTACCTTGACTTGGAAGAGTTGCAGTGTTGGATAGCCTTAGCCAGCTAGCTAACATAAATAGCATTCCTCTCTGTTTGATTCAGGTTGGTGAATAGGCTAAATTAGCTGCATTAGCTAAGTAAGTGAAAGGTAAACTATGCTTCTTCTCCTGGCGTCACCAGAAAATGCTAACATACGTTTTTCAGGGATACAGTATTTGCAACCTAACTTCTGTTTCCCCTGAAAAACGGAACGGCGTCTTTCTACGCCTGCCACATTAGTTTAGTGAAAGGTAAACTAGTAACTATCTCTCTCTCTCTCTCTCTGCTGCTTCTCCTTAATTTTTCAATAAATTAATTTGTTGAAAACTGTTCAACTATTGTCTTTCTCTGTCTGTGAGTCAACTACTCACCACACTTTATGCACTGCAGTGCTAGCTAGCTGTAGCTTATGCTTTCAGTACTAGATTCTTTCTCTTATCCTTGGATGGACAAGTTGTTAATTCATACTGCAAGAGCTTTTGATAGATTGAAGAACGTCCTCCGGAAGTCATCATAATTACTGTGTAAGTCTATGGAAGGGTGTGTGAACCATGAACCTCCTACGGTTGTATTTGAAGTCAATGTACCCAGAAGACGGAAAACGAATCTTTGTCCCCTAGTCCCTTTGCTAATTTCCTATCTCAAGAGAGTGCTGAATGCTTTGATAAGTCATATTTGCTGTATAGTCATATTTTACTAGATATAACATTATATTCCCACTTCAAGATCAGATAGTGTTATTGCTATGCCAACGTGCATGTTTGTCTCCTCCCAGGTAACACTTGCTGTATGCTGCGTCCCCATTGGACAGATGTCCTGTCAGTCACGAAGGTTCTCCTGATGATTTGGCAAACAGAGACTCGGTTCTTTTACCTGTCCCACCATGTAGGTGTGGAGGAGTGCCCTGCTGGTTCAATGAGAAGACAATGACTTGAGAAAAGCCAAGACCTGAAGCAAACACTGCACTTAAACAGACAGCCTAGTAGGGGGTGCCAGTGAGTCAATAATCCTCTTGTCATTCCCTAGAAAGACTATGGACCCCTCGGACAATAGACTTGGATGTAATGAGGAGAATGGAGGAGGATTGGAAGTAGAGGACTACAGAGTAGATGTCAATAGGGCCGTGCCAACCAAGTTCACCTGATTTTGACCTTTGACCTCAATGTCCTTATTTTACTGCCAAGGAATTACAATTCCAGTCGACTGATCAGACACTTTCGCATTCAGGATTTCAGAGACTAGAGCCTTTTTTTCCCCAGAGACTTTTTCAACAGGAACAGACAACAGTGGGGGTTTTTGTGTACATTTTTGTGGAGAGTTGCTGCCAGAGAGACCGAAGACAAGGCATTCCATTCCGATCAGGAACTCAAACCTGACCTGGTCAAACAGTTCCCACCGCAGCCCACCCGGTTTACTGAGCACGGTCACTAAGGCACGAACTCTCCTGTACCCTAATGAAGAAACTATTTCAATAGACATTATTATCAGAACTTTATCTGTCTGCCAGAATTGTGAGATGATATGCTAGCGTTACGGCTGAATTATAGCGGTCTTGTCATGCAAACTGAAAACATGGTACCGTGTGTGTCAGGTGAGGTCGACAAGTCATGAAGTGAAAGGTGCGTGTGTGTATGTGTCGGTCTGGGTGCGTGTTTATGTGTGTATGAGTGTTTTCAACATTATGTGTGCAACTTAACAAGTGTCTAGGACTATCTCAAGGTAGCGTGTATCTTCACCACCTGACAAACGATGCCTGCATGTAATGTAATACTAGATATTGACCGAATTGTAAAGCCATTGTCTGTGACACTGTTGCATGGATGTTTATCGATGGAGTGGAACTAACGCAGAGTAAAGCAGTGAAGGTATTGAGAGAGACGCAGGTTGACAGTGAATGTCGTTGCTGTTCACTTGTTCTTTAATGTTCCATGTGGAGGTGTGTACTATTGAGATTGTACAGTACTTGAAACCTAATCATGCATTTCATAGGAGATTATGTATTTATGTAATCCATGACGTGGAAAAATATGGCCTCCACTTCAGCTACTAGGTGCACCTTTAAAGCGTATCCGAGGCTGGGCAGAGAGAATTGTGTAGACTAGAGTGTATTTACTACTAGAGCCTGTATGTATTTATTTGTGTGCAATTTTGTACTGAGTCAGAAAGGCATGTTGTTTTTAGTGAGTCGGTATGGGTGTTTGTTCACTGACGTATTTCTGACATGGGTCGTGTTCAGTTTGCACAAAATGGGGGGAAAAAACTGATTTGAAATGAACTACTTGGATTTGTCCAATCATGCCCTAATGAATACGACCCTGTCTTGCAGTAGGGCTGGAGTCACAGCAGTACCATGCGTAACTGTGAGACAGCAGTGACTAATAAACAGCCTTCCTTGCCCGTGCCTCTTGTGACCTTTGACCTCTTGTGCACACACTTCCTTGCCCGTGCCTCTTACGACCTTCCACCTCATATAACTGGATCCCAACACTGAAAATGGAAACATCTGGAAGAAATAATGGAGGAACATCAACACTAGGTCTTCCCCCTACTGACCTACAGCCTATTTACCATGCAGGGGTTACTTTATTACAAGTGTGTGGGATGTTAGTTTAGTTGGGAGAGACTATGGTAAACACAGTGATGAAATGTCCACTCCCTTTTTATGTATCAGAGAGTTTAATGTATGTATTTATTGTTTGCAGATGTGTTCTAATACGTACAGTGCATTCGGAAAGTATTCAGACCCCTTGACTTTTTCCACATTTTGTTATGCAACAGCCTTATTCTCAAATTGATTATAAAACATTCTACACACAATACCCCGTAATGACATAACCTGTTTTTGCTTTTATACATTTTTGCAAACATATTAAAAGTAAAAGAGTGATATATCACATTACATAAGTATTTAGACCCTTTACTCAGTACTTTGTTGAAGGACATTTGGCAGCGATTACAGCCTCGAGTCTTCTTGGGTATGACGCTACAAGCTTGGCACACCTGTATTTGAGGAGTTTCTCCCATTCTTCTCTGCAGATCCTCTCAAGCTCTGTCAGGTTAGATGGGGACTGTTGCTGCACAGCTATTTTCAGGTCTCTCCAGAGATGTTCGATCGGGTTCATGTCCAGGCTCTGCCTGGGCCACTCAAGGACATTCAGAGACCTGCGTTGTCTTGGCTTTGTGCTTAGGGTCGTTGTCCTGTTGGAAGGTGAACCTTCGCCCCAGTCTGTCCTGAGCAGGTTTTCATCAAGGATCTCTCTGTACTTTACTCCGTTAATCTTTGCCTCGATCTTGACTAGTCTCCCAGTCCCTGCTGCTGAAAACATCCCCACAGCATGATGCTGCCACCACCATGCTTCGCCGTAGGGATGGTGCCAGGTTTCTTCCAGATGTAACGCTTGGCATTCAGGCCAAAGAATTCAATCTTGGTTTCATCAGCTCAGAGAATCTTATTTCTCATGGTCTGAGAGACTTTAGGTGCCTTTTGGCAAACTACATGTGGGCTGTCATGTGCCTTTTACTGAGGAGTGGCTTCCGTCTGGCCACTCTACCATAAAGGCCTGATTGGTGGAGTGTTGCAGAGATGGTTGTCCTTCTGGAAGGTTCTCCCATCTCCACAGAGAAACTCTAGAGCTCTGTCAGAGTGGCCATTGAGTTCTTGGTCACCTCCCTGACCAAGGCCTTTCTCCCCCGATTGCTCAGTTTGGTCGGGCAGCCAGCTCTAGGAAGAGTGGTTCCAAACTTCTTCCATTTAAAAATAATTGGGACCACTGTTTTCCTGGGGACCTTCAATGCTGCAGACATTTTTTGGTACCCTTGCCCAGATCTGTGCCTCGACACAATTCTGTCTCAGAGCTCTGCAGACAATTATTTCCACCTCATGGCTTGGTTTTTGCTCTGACATGCACTGTCAACTGTGGGACCATATTTAAACAGGTGTGTGCCTTTCCAAATCATGTCCAATCAATTAAATTTACCACAGGTGGACTCCAATAAAGTTTGGAATCATCTCAAGGATGATCAATGGAAACAGGATGCACCTGAGCTCAACTTCGAGTCTCATAGCAAAGGGTCTGAATACTTATGTAAATAAGGTATCTGTTTTTGTTTTTAATGCATTTGCAAAAAAGCTAAAAACCTGTTTTCGCTCTGTCATTATGGGGTATTGTGTGTAGATTGTCGAGGAACATTTTTATTTAATCCATTTTAGAATAAGGCTGTAACGTAACAAAATGTGGAAAAAGTCAAGGGGTCTGAATTCTTTCCCAAGGCGCTGTACATTACTACTAAAGTACTACTTCATAACATTGTATGCAACAAATCTGTTTGTGTTACTCAGCAATACGTTATGGATAAGACAAAGAGCTGATTGTCTATGAGGGGAGGCACATAGGCCGTGTTACTTACTCCATACAATCAGATGGTCTCTCTCTCATGAGTTTTTGGATTGTGTTGGACTTCAAGAAACCCTATTGGATATTAACAGTGTCAGATTCTACTCGACATGTATTTTCCTCCCAGCTAAAGAGCCAGATTGGTGTGACCCCCCCCCCCCAGGAAGTGAGCTGGCAACCAAAGGGTTGCTGGTATCAAATCCTGGATGCCATTGCCTGCCGTTATGCCCTTGATCAAGGCACTTGATCAAGGGCAGCTCCCAGGGCGCCCAGTGTGGAAGCCCCCCGCACCTCTCCCCCCCAAAATTGTGTCTCTCTTTTGGAGGGGTTGGATTAAAAGTGGAAGTTAAATTTCGGTTGGTCCTTGTATGCAATGACCAATAAAGGGATCTTCACCTCAGTCAATGGGAGCCTTTGATGGTGGATGTACAGAAGGTTTTTTGCTGACACACCCATGACACTGGCTACACATTGGGAGAGGCACCACTGACAAAGTTGGGGGAAAATCGCTGGAGTTTCGCTATTGGTTACATAACATTGCATACCCAATGGAAATACGATCCCCATTTTCTGTGGACGTATATTATTCAGCAAAAACAGACCCAAACTAAGTAGATATAGTTGATATAGATAGTTATTGTTATGGGCTTATGAAAAGTTCAGTGGTAAATCTAGACTTGGTTGTTGGCTGTTCTATGGCTTCTAGCTGTAGAAAATTCATCCGGAGTCTAGTACAGCTCTGGGTTTTATGAATTACTGTCTGCAGTCCATAAGTAATACTGCAAGCAGCAACAGTATTTGGAGCAAACATTTCCAGCCTACTTGTGTGAAGTTGCTTGTGTCTCTTATCATCGCAAAAAGAACCGCACTATGGCCGGGATTCAGTCAAACCCGTCTTTGTTTACAAACTTCACCCTGTGCACACACTACACGCTAAGTTAAAGCATACCTGTGAGGGGAGTCTACCTGGTTGTCGCTCTGAGTGGTCAAGTAGTGGGATTGTACAGTAGCGGCCACTTCATTCAAGCAAGCGTTCATATTTGTTTCCATCCACATAGAAGAAATAACACAGAAATTAGAGGAGACCATCGAAATTGACCCACTAAAATAGATCTCATTCTCCTCAAAGCATTTCTCCAGAAGGATATCTACTTATCTGTTTTAGATCAGTAGATGCACTGTGTCCATCAATTGTCATTTTTGTTTTTATGCTCTCTTGTGCTTTCTCCGATCTTGTGTTTTGCCCGAGCAGTATCAAGATATGTCAAAAATAACTCTCCCTACCTATTAACTATCTGCGTGACACAACTATTCAACAGGTCATTTTTCTTGGAGGTGAGCGAGAGGATACCTTGGGTGCGGTAACCTGCCGCTGTTTGTATAAAGAACGATTATGGAGCATGTTTCGTGGAATGATAGACGTACCACCGGACAAAGAACAGGGTGCGCTGTCAAAGTTTTATACATTTAAAAATAAATAAAAAATCTTTCAAAAACCTCCTGGGATTCTCTCCCACTTGCGGTAAGAAATGTTTTCAGATATACACAGGTGAAGCTGAGGTTCACGTCGGTAGATTTATGACGGACGTTGATGTTTATGCTACATTACTAGTCTCCCGTCTACCAGACTCGAGGCCTCTTCTCATGGTCAACAACTACACAGCTCTGCGCAGAGAGGAACTGGAGATGCTGCTGTGAACATATATCTGCTTCTCTGCTGATAAATCTACAGCAGGTCCATTGCCCCGATTCCAAATTCACCGCTAGACCCTACGCCTGATGCGCTTGTGGATAGCGGAGGGGATCGGACAGCTATAAGCAATAGGGTGAAACGTATTACCATATTGCTTACACACATCAAATCCTCTCATATCTTCATAGGTGCATAGGTTCTAGGGCTGGATTTGAGATTGCGCAACTCCAGGAACACTCCTAATATCAACATGACAAGGTGGGTTGAGGCGACTGTACAGTCAGAAGGGTCTGTATGATTTAGTATTTGTATCCACCTTAGCTTTTCGGTAGGAGCCAGAGGGTAGTTAGTCTAATGATCAACAGAAGAAACGTCAACATGACATTCCTGTGCGTGCATGTGTGGATGTGCGAGAAGCTGTGTAATGGGGCTGGGACTGTGTGTGGGTGGTGATGGGGACAGTATAGGGTTCCGCACCC
The DNA here is from genome assembly GCF_965601325.2 of Salmo salar. Taxonomy (NCBI): domain Eukaryota; kingdom Metazoa; phylum Chordata; class Actinopteri; order Salmoniformes; family Salmonidae; genus Salmo; species Salmo salar. Next base: position 74,853,590 of record NC_138300.1, read on the forward strand.
CTCCTTCCTCCTCCTCTCCAGTTAATATGCACTGGGAGGGAGTTTGACTAGGACATTCCTGCCTGGTGGCTAATGGCTGCTGGGGTTCAGAGGACAGTCTTTATGAGCCTCTCCCCAGGGAGGTGGGGGCGTTCGGGAGGAGAGCAGAGCAAGTGGAGGGCAACCAACCATCAGTGGTGGAGGATGTCTGGGTGGGTGTCGTGTTCAACCTTCTTTTTCCATTCTATATAAGACTTGACCAAACGACAGAGTCAATGTGCGGGGGCACCAGTTAATCGAGGTAGTTGAGGTAATATGCACATGTAGAGATAAAGTGACAATGCATAGATAATAAACAGAGAGCAGCAGCAGGGTAAAAGAAGGGTCTGTGTAGCCCTTTGATTAGCTGTTCAGGAGTCGTATGGCTTGGGGATAGAAGCTGTTAAAAAGCCTTTTGGACCTAGACTTGGTGCTCCGGTACCGCTTGCCGTGCGGTATTAGAAAGAACAGTCCATGACTAGGGTGGCTATAGTCTTAACAATTTTTAGGGCTTTCCTCTGACACCGCCTGGTATAGAGGTCCTGGATGGCAGGAAGCTTGGCCCCAGTGATGTACTGGGCCGTATGCACTACCCTCTGTAGTGCCTTGCGGTCGGCGACCGAGCAAGTTGCCATACCAGGCAGTGATGCAATCAGTCAGGATGCTCTTGATGGTGCAGCTGTAGAACCTTTTGAGGATCTGAGGACCCATGCCACCCCTGAGGGGCGCCCGTGTTGAGAATCAGCGCGGCAGATGTGTTGCTACCTACCCTCACCACCTGGGAGGTGGCCATTCAGGAAATCCAGGATCCAGTTGCAGAGGGAGGTGTTTAGTCCCAGGGTCCTTAGCTTAGTGATAAGCTTTGAGGGCACTATGGTGTTGAACGCTGAGCTGTAGTCAATGAACAGCATTCTCACATAGGCGTTCCTTTTGTCCAGGTGGGAAAGGGCAGTGTGGAGGGCGATTGAGATTGCGTCATCTGTGGATTTGTTGGGGCGATATGTGAATTGGAGTGGGTCTAGGGTATCCGGGATGATGCTGTTGATGTGAGGCATGACCAGCCTTTCAAAGCACTTCATGGCTACCGATGTGAGTGCTACGGGGCGGTAATCATTTAGGCAGGTTACCTTAGTGTTCTTGGGCACTGACCACTGTTGAGAGTCTAGACCTTGGGCTGAGTACCATGGGGCTAGAGTGGTTAGGCCAGATATGCTCCAAACACCGCTGTCCAGACAAACAATGAAGCGAAGGAAAAATACCATGCATGCTGCAGCCAATGTGGCCCTTGGGTGTAATTTGCTGTAGAGCCAGGGGTCACACACACACACCTCAGTGTGGGGGGCAGCACGTGCCACAAATTCAATAAAACGGGAAAACAACCAGGGAGGACAACCATGTCTGTGGGTTAACTATCCATGACCTGACAGTGTCTGTTTCCTTGCAGGGAGTCTGTCTGACATGGGATCTGTGTCTATCTATGATGGTATCTATGTAGAAACTAACTGAACTGAGATCCATTTTTGTGTTTGTGTCGAGCCATACTAGTATCTGTGTGAGGCCTGGCTGTTTCAGAATCAGTGGATAGAGGCAACACAGTGCCGCTCGGGAATGGGGAATGTGCTGACTCAGCAGATGGAAGTCTCGACTCGGCCTCTAGCTCTCCCCGGAGTCCCTTCAGCCTCTGGAATGTTCTTCCAGGGACCTTTGCTCTGCTCAGTCTGTCTGTACGAGATGAGGCAGCCGTGGGCGAGACAGCGGATGACAAATTAAATGACTGACACCGTCTCAGTCTTTCTCTTCCATTTAGAACAAGCAGTGAAGAAACAATACACCAGAATGAACCAAATCAGCGCACATACACTACATGACCAAAAGTATGTGGACACCTGCTCTGCGAACATCTAATTCCAAAATCATGGGCATTAATATGGAGTTTGTCCCCCCTTTGCTGCTATAACAGCCTCCACTCTTCTGGGAAGGCTTTCCACTAGATGTAGGAACATTGCTGCGGGGACCAGTCAGCCACAAGAGTATTAGTGAGGTTGGTCACTGATGTTGGGCGATTAGGCCTGGTTCACAGTCAGCGATCCAATTCATCCCAAAGGTGTTCGATGGAGTTGAGGTCAGGGCTCTGTGCAGGCCAGTCAAGTTCTTCCACACCGATCTCAACAAACCATTTCTGTATGGACCTCGCTTTGTGCATGGGGGCATTGTCATGCTGAAAGGAAAGGGCCTTCCCTAACTGTTGCCACAAATTTGGAAGCACAGAATACACTAGAATATAATTGTATGCTCTAGCGTTAAGATTTCCTTTCACTGGAACTAAGGGGCCTAGTTCGAACCATGAAAAACAGCCCCAGACCATTATTCCTCCTCCACCAAACTTTACAGTTGGTGCTAAGCATTCGGGCAGGTAGCGTTCTCCTGCCATCCGCCAACCCCAGATTTGTCCGTAAGACTTCCAGATGGTGATTCATCACTCCAGAGAACGCGTTTCCACTGCTCCAGAGTCCAATGGTGACGAGCTTTACACCACTCCAGCTGACGCTTGGCATTGCGCATGGTGATCTTAGGCTTGTGTGTGTGGCTGCTCGGCCATGGAAAGCCATTTCATGAAGCTCCCGACGAACAGTTCTTGTGCTGACGTTGCTTCTAGAGACAGTTTGGAAGTCTGTAGTGAGTGTTACAACCGAGGACAGATGATTTTTACACCCTACATGCTTCAGCACTCGCCGGGCCCGTTCTCGGAGCTTGTGTGGCCTACCACTTCACGGCTGAGCAGTTGTTGCTCCTAGACGTTTCCACTTTACAATAACAGAGCTTACAGTTGACCGCGGCTGCTCTAGCACCTAGAACCGACTTGTTGGAAAGTTGGCATCCTATGACTGTGCCATGTTGAAAGTCACCGAGCTTTTCAGTGAGGCCATCCTACTGCCAGTGTATTTCTATGGAAATTGCATGGCTGTGTGCTCGATTTTATACACCTGTCAGACCCTGACATTGGCTTATATGGATAGGGCTACATTTAAATGTTTTTTTTTACAGAAGAATTATGAAATGCATATGCATAACCATGGTAGCAATTGAAAGGGAACAGTTTGGAGATCATGGGGAAATGATTTTACCAAAGGTGAGGACACAACAGTTCACCTTAAACAAGAAGAAATATGCATTTTACATTTACTGTACTTTTCGCCACATTTTCTTTATAACGAAATCTGAAAATACTCTGGATACATTCAGTAACATGATAAGAATATTCCTGGACAATGTCGGGTAGATGCAACATAAGACCAACCAAAAAAAATCACAATGGTTTTTAGTGAGAGGACTAACTTGTGTCTCCAATTGGCCGCACAGCTCTCCAAAGTGTGCACTAAGTCATTTCAATGCACTTTTATGACTCAAAGAAGAGTCTTCAACTATCAGGTACTGTGTTGAGCTCTCCTAGCTGTGCCGTTGAGGAACTAGAGAACACTTGCAGTTGTTTTGTTTGGAACACAACCCTACATCCCCGCCATCACACAATTACTGTCGTTGTTTTATGCAAATAAATCCCAATCTGGGTCAGGTGGGCATCATTTGTAAGCCTGTTCTATTGCCAACATGACTAGCTAAGTTATAAAATACAATATTCCAGTGTTAGGCTTTCACAATGCAATTCAAGGAAACCGATACGCTTGGTGTGCATAGAAAGGAGTCCTGAGTGCATTCAGGTGTGCGTGCCGTGGCAAATGTTCTTCACAATACACAAACATAAGCTCATTCTGTTCAGAACAACCCATGGTGTGACGTCATGTCATCTTGTAACTAACTGTACATCAAACATAGTGATCATAAACATTGACACTGTATATGACATGAGTTTTATTTTAAGGAAACGTGAAGTGCACATTTGGACTCACGGGTTTTTGGCTTGCTTGTATTGACATCAAAGCGGTATATATTATCAAATCCCATCAAATCCAATTTTATTGGTCACATACATGTGTTTAGCAGATGTTATTGCTGGTGTAGCGAAATGCTTATAATCCTCAGTGTCTCATCTTTCAAAATACGTAGAGTCATCTTAATTTACAACATGTCCCCGCACTCAGACAACAAAAAATGTGCTAAAGTTGCCCAGTTAGTGGGTGGGATGAGGTGCTCAAGTTCAGAACGGCTGTCAGTCAAAACCCATACAGGGCTGTGAAGCGCAGAGCCAGAGCTCTGACGTCATGTATAGCATGTTACTGTACAGGCACTGCGCTCCATTTTCAACCCGTATATGGGTAACAAATGTAAAGGGTTAGGCCCCAGTAAACTGGCCTCAAAGTGATACATCTGGTCAAGGATCAGTGTTATAGGGGCACTTGAACTCATTTTGAATGAAGGGTTGTGTAATGGAGGATTTTCTTCTCAAAAGTACCCTGCTAGTAAACTATTCCCTGATAAGCCAGTCAACCGTCAGCTTAAAGACCACCAGGCCAGCAGGGGATGCTCCATATATTATATATACGATGATAAAGTTAGTCAATTCGCACAACTGTAATGGACACACAAAGCTTACTGTAAAGTATTTCCTTACTGGTATTCTTTCAGGGTCCTTTACTAAACACATCAAATAAAATCCAAATGATGCGTTTCTCTGTATAACAGAATGACCCATGGTGATGTAAAAGCCTGACTGCTTCAGAGTCATGCCCTGTTTCTTCTACTCCAAGGATCATCAACTAGATTCAGCCGCGGGGCAGATTTGTTTCTTAAGCGGATGTTCAGGGGGCCGGAACATAATTACAAATCATTTGTAGACTGCAAATTGACCGCAAGAAGCCCAAACAGATATGTTTGACTAAAACATAATCATTTCAGACCTTGCTTACATTTGTATACGATCCCATATCTCTCTGTTATGCGTGGGAATACTTTGGAACAGGTTTTCAAAATTAAAATCACTTGGAGCTGATTTGCTAGTGTTTTTACAGTTTTTTTTGCTCAGAAAACTTGGGTGGGGGGTAAAAAAAAAAAATCACTACTCTATCATTTTCCACAGGTATACTGCAGACGCTGGGACACTTATGGGCAGCCTAAAACCTGCAAACACCCCCCCCCCCCCCCTCCCTCAGCTCTATGATAAACATGGGTCTTTTCTGGCGTATTTATTTTCCTGATGTAGATCTAGCAAGACGATACCTCTCTATCCTCCAGAACGAAGCGTTGCCTTGTCTTACAGTCGAATGCCTGAAAATAAATAGTGCCTCCGGGATATTTGGGCAGATTCTTTGTGTTTAAGGCAGTTGTACATCCTATGTCCACAGTGTTATGTTCTGTGAGTGTAAATTAACCAATCAGATGTCTCAAGCTGGACCATAACAGGAACATAACGTAACTGTTTGATTTGATAGGGGCTCTTGTTCAGTTACGGGAGCAAAGGACAAAAAAGGCCTTTCGGTTTTTCTTGGCAGCAGAAGCATGAGAGTGAAAAGCATGCGACGACCAGCAACGGTTTTCAAATGATGAATCTGATCTCATATTGACGTAATAGACGTTCCTCTAATGTGTGGATGATATGTGGAGCACATGTGCACGTGTTCAGCCGTTGACTATAGCGTCGGCACGTGGTTTCTGAAATGTGTTTTCCATCAGATACGTGGCTGAATGTGGGGCTCCTCAAGCTCTTCTGAAATCTCTAAACCCGGTCGAGGCCTTAGGAAAACCAGAGGGCAGGCGTGGAGGCATCGGGACGGGTGAGGTTGAGTGATAAAGTCAGGAGAGAACATGCCTTGCCTCCCGTCCCTCTCAGCGCACACACACACGTCCACACGCACATGTGCTAATGCGCAGCAACGCACACACATCTTCAAGGCACTGGATCATAGCTGAGGTGTGCGTATGTGTGTGTGTGTGTGTGTGTGGGGGGGGGGGCATAGGGGGGGATTGGGACGCATGAAATTGAGTGAAAGTTATAAAGAACGATTAATTAGGAGAGAACATGCCTTCCATCAACTGATCACGCACACACACACCTCAAGGCACTTGATCATAGCTGAGGTGCATTTGCCTGTGTGCGGGGCCCATTTCTGCTGCTTTCGATATGCCTAATGGGGAGAGACGTTTGGGGGTTTGGGGGGTTGGCGAGGTAGTCAATGAGCCGTCAGCCATGGAACTGGACTGTTTCCTCATATTAAAGCTGTCTAATTCTAACCATAATTCACCCGCAGAGAGCTCTACCTTTCAGAGGGCATTAATGAATTTTCTACAGACCCTCTAGTCTGTGTCCCAAATGGGCCCACAGGGCTCTTGGTCAAATGAAGTGCACTATGTAAGTAATAGGGTGCCGTTTGGGATCTCTAGTCCACCCCCCCACCCCCATCCTGAGACTGTGGAGGCGCCAAGGCCGCAAGTGGCGACAGAGACAGGGGAACTCGAACCTGCAGCACCTGGTTGCCTGTCACCACATGCTAATGAACACCACCTGCTGGAGAGAGAGAGTGAGAGAGAGAGGTGTTGGAGGAGTACATGTCCTAAACAAATTACCTCAGGCAGTGACCCATGGGTGCTATGGAGGTATGTTGTATCACACTCGTGATAGTTACTACATATGACCATAGACAGATCAGTGTGTGTGTCATTTCTGTCTCTACGCTGGGTTGGTTGCAAAGCAATTCTGAATGTTATTTCCCTTTCTTTTTAGCCTAGGCCTAGTGGGCTATATTCTTGTATAAATTAGAAAATGCAAATGAGATATGCTCAAGGCATTGGAATATATTAAATTCTTTCCACCCATCTTAGAGTGAAGCGAACACGGTACAGACTCCAACCGAAGGTTTCAAATCAAAGTTTATTGGTACACAGATTTGCAGATGTTATCGCCGGTGTAGCAAAATGCTTGTGTTTCTAGCTCCAACAGGACAGTAATAATACCTAGCAATACGCACATAATCCAAATTATCCAAGTTGAATGAAAGAAAATGCAAAATATCAGAACGAGCAATGTCAGAGTCAGGAATATTATATATATATATATATATACAGTACCGGTCAAAAGTTTGGACACACCTACTCATTCCATTTTTTTTTTATATATATATAGTTAAACAAATCAAAATATATTTTATATTAGAGATTCTTCAAAGTAGCCACCCTTTGCCTTGATGAAAGCTTTGCACACACTTGGCATTCTGTCAACCAGCTTCATGAGGTAGTCACTAGGAATGCATTTCAATTAACAGGTGTGCCTTGTTAAATGTTAATTTGTGGAATTTCTTTCCTTCGTAATGCGTTTGAGCCTATCAGTTGGGTTGTGACAAGGTAGGGTTGGTATACAGAAGATAGCCCTATTTGGTAGAAGCAAGTCCATATTATGGCAAATAAGCAAAGAGAAAGGACAGTCCGTCATTACTTTAAGACATGAAGGTCAGTCAATCCGGAAAATTTCAAGAACTTTGAAAGTTTCTTCAAGTGCAGTTGCAAAACCCATCAAGCGCTATGATGTACCTGGCTCTCATGAGGACTGCCACAGGAAAGGAAGACCCAGAGTTACCTCTGCTGCAGAGGATGGAGTTAACTGCACCTCAGATTGCAGCCCAAATAAATGCTTCAGAGTGTAACAGACAAATCTCAACATCAACTTTTCAGAGGAGACTTATTGGTCGAATTGCTGCAAAGAAACCACTACTAAAGGACACCAATAAGAAGAAGAGACTTGCCTGGGCCAAGAAACACAAGCAATGGACATTAGACTGGTGGAAGTCCAAATTTGAGAATTTTGGCTCCAACCGCCGTGTCTTTGTGAGACGGATGATCTCCGCATTTGTGGTTCCCACCGGAGGAGGAGGCGTGAGCATGGAGGAGAAGGTGTGATGGTGTGGGGGTGCTTTGCTGGTGACGCTGTCTGTGATTTATTTAGAATTCAAAGCACACTTAACCAGCATAGCTACCACAGCACTCTGTAGAGATACACCATCCCATCTGGTTTGCACTTAGTGGGACTATCATTTGTTTTCAACAGGACAATTACCCAAAACACACCTCCAGGCTGTGTAAGGGCTATTTGACCAAGAAGGGGAATGATGGAGTGCTGCATCAGATGACCTGGCCTCCACAATCACCCAACCTCAACCCAATTGAGATGGTTTGGGATGGATTGGACCACAGAGTGAAGAGAAACCAGCCAAAAATTGCTCAGCATATGTGGGAGCTGAACGTATCCTCTGCAGCAGAGGTAACTCAGGGTCTTCCTTTCCTGTGGCGGTCCTCATGAGAGCCAGTTTCATCATAGTGCCTGATGGTTTTTGCAACTGCACTTGAAGAAACTTTTAAAGTTCTTGAAATGTTCCCTATTGACTGACCTTCATATCATAAAGTAATGACGGACTGTTGTTTCTCTTTGCTTATTTGAGCTGTTCTTGCCATAATACGGACTTGGTCTTTTACCAAATAGGGCTATTTTCTGTATACCACCCCTACCTTGTCACAACACAACTGATTGGCTCAAACGCATTAAGAAAGAAAGAAATTCCACAAATTAACTTTTAACAAGGCACACCTGTTAATCGAAATGCATTCCAGCTGACTACCTCATGAAGCTGGTTGAGAGAATGCCAAGAGTGTGCAAAGCTGTCATCAAGGCGAAGGGTGGCTACTTTGTATCTTGATTTGTTTAAGCCTTATTTGGTTACTACATGATTCCATATGTGCTATTTCATAGCTTTGATGTCTTCACTATTATTCTACAATGTAGAAAATAGTAAAAATAAAGAAAAACCCTTGAATGAGTAGGTGTGTCTAAACTTTTGCTGGTACTGTGTATATATATAAATAATGGTATAAATAATGGTGTGTGTATAGACAGTATGGACAGTATATGAATTGAAACGGTTTTTAGGAATAATTATATAGGATGAGCCATGACTAGTAGAATACAGTATATACATACAGTATCTTCAGAAAGTATTCAAACCCCTTGACTTTTTCTACATTTTGTTATGGTTACAGCCTTATTATAAAATTGATTAAATAGTTTTTTTCACTCATCAATCTACACACAATACCCCATAATGACAAAGCATAAACAGATTTTTAGAAATATGTTTGCTAATAAAAATTTTTTTTTTTTAAACACATTTACATAAGTATTCAGACCCTTTACTCAGTACTTTGTTGAAGCACCTGGCAGTGATAACAGCCTTGAGTCTTCTTGGGTATGACGCTACAAGCTTGGCACACTTATATTTGGGGAGTTTCTCCAACGCTTCTCTGCAGATCCTCTCAAGCTCTATCAGGTTGGATGGGGAGCGTTGCTGCAAAGCTATTTTCAGGTCTCTCCAGAGATGTTCGATCGGGTTCATGTCCGCGCTCTGGCTGGGCCACTCAAGAACATTCAGAGACTTGTTCCGAAGCCACTCCTGCGTTGTCTTGGCTTTGTGCTTAGGGTCGTTGTCCTGTTGGAAGGTGAACCTTCGCGCCAGTCTGAAGTCTTGAGCGCTCTAGAGTAGGTTTTTACCAAGGATCTCTCTGTACTTTGCCCGTTCATCTTTACCTCGATCCTGACTAGTTTCCCAGTCTCTGCCTCTGAAAAACATTCCCATAGCATGATGCTGCCACCGCCATGCTTCACCGTAGGGATGGTGCCAGGTTTCCTCCAGATGTGACGCTTGGCATTCAGGCCAAAGAGTTCAATCTTTCTTTCGTCAGACCAGAGAATCTTATTTCCCATGGTCTGAGATTCTTTAGGTACCTCTTTGGCAAACATAGCAGGCTGTCATGTGCCTTTTACTGAGGAGTGGCTTCCATCTGACCACTCTACCATAAAGGCCTGATTGGTGGAGTGCTGCAGAGATGGTTGTTCTTCTGGAAGTTTCTCCCATCTCCACAGAGGAACTCTAGAGCTCTGTAAGAGTGACCATCGGGTTCTTAGTCACCTCCCTGACGAAGGTGTTTAGCTTATCCGGGAGGCAGGCGTCGGTGTCCGCAACATGGCTGACTTTTTCTTTATAATCCGTGATTGTCTGGAGTCCCTGCCACATACAGTGAAGGAAAAAAGTATTTGATCCCCTGCTGATTTTGTACCTTTGCCCACTGACAAAGAAATGATCAGTCTATAATTTTAATAGTAGGTTTATTTCAACAGTGAGAGACAGAATAAACAACAAAAAAATCCAGAAAAACTCATGTCAAAAATGTTATAAATTGATTTGCACATACCATTCAAAAGTTTGGGGTCACTTAGAAATGTCCTTGTTTTTGAAAGAAAAGCTCATTTTTAGTACATTAAAATAACATCAAATTGATCAGAAATACAGTGTAGACACTGTTCATGTCGTAAATGACTATTGTAGCTGGAAATGGCTGATTTTGAATGGAATGTCTATAGAGTTGCATAAAATGGGCAAAAGAACACAGACACTGGCCAGAGGAACTCTGCCTAGATGGCCAGCATCCCAGACTAGCCTCTTCACTGTTGACAGTGAGACTGGTGTTTTGCGGATACTATTTAATTAAGTTGCCAGTTGAGGGCATCTGTTAAATTATTCTTTATTACCAACGCGGTATTGTAAACACATCATTCGTGGCCGATGTTTGCTTGTTTGCAGACTTTTTTGTACAGCATTGACAGTGCTACTGTATCTTTTTTGACACACAAAGACCCAAACGGCATTCCATAGTATGTATATCGTGAAGCTAATAGCAGTAACACTATTACTGTGTAACTCCGGTATGGCAACATCTGAAAAATAGCGCACTTGGTAGTGCGTACCTATGCTCGACCAGTCGGTGAAAGCCAACATCACCCACAATAGAGAATGGTTGATTGTCAAGGGCAATGGATTCCATTATATTGGCTTTAATGGATTCTCGCTGAAAATGTCTTACTCTTTCAAATGACTGCTAGACTTGTTGACTGCTCGATCCACACAGCAGACATTGTGGGCTAGGTTAGGAATGCTGTGTTGCACGTGTCGCGCAAAATTTTAGGTGGCGTCATTAGGTATGCACGGTAGCTTTGCCATCGGTTTTTAACGTCGACGTTAAACTAGACATCGGGCCGATACCGATGCTGGCATTTTTAGCTAATACCGGCTGATTCCGATATGTTCACCGATATATCGTGCATCCCTAAAAATAGGTTGGGGGCTGTGAATTTATGCACAGTCTTTAACTAGGGTGTTGATTTGAGAGGCAATGTTTTTTTCGGAGGGGGGCAAAGAAAAGGGAAAGGGGGATACGATTAGTACCCATGTCCTCGTGCAAGGGACTCGAGTCCAAGGCACCTGTTTTGTATTAACACCCCTCCGTGGGTGTGTTTGACAGGGACAAGGTGCTAGCAGAGGGCAGAGTGTAGCAAGGGAGCAGACCCGAAAATAATTTCAAATACTTTAGCTTTCCTGGCGCAATGGAACCTATAGAATAGTAGCAAATATGCAATCACTGCCCATCTGGCACTCCAGGCAGACTTAAGCAAACGCTAAAAATATTTGAAAAATATTAAATAGTATTTGAACACAGGTCTGCAGATGAGAAAGATCTTCTGTCGTCTCACCCACATTACGGCTTCCCACGATGCTCAGCCATTGGCCGTGACACATGTGGAGTTGATTGTAACGTTTCTTGTCTCTTGGAATGAGCCAATTATTTACACACCGTGGTTCAAAGCTGGTTGTGTGTTTACTAGACCACAGATCTCATCAAAGGAAGGAGGACTTTGGTTAAATCGGGCTTCCAGGAAAAGTAAATCACATTTAGGAGGAGCCTAACTGATGTCAGCAAGAGGCTTATGATTTTGGTATGAGCCATGTGTTTGAGCCTCAAGTGTGGAGACTGGTTTCCCAGCACACCATCATGTGTCAATCTTCACTTAGGTGGTAAATGTCATTAACATAACTCCTGTACAGGACTTAATCCCTTTGTATCCAACTTCCCTTAGCGCTCTGGGAGAGTTACTGACAGTCTCTTTCATACCGGATTTCTCACACTGTCTGTCTGCGGACAACAGGTGTATTCTAGCTCCCTAGCCTGGAGAGTAAATACACAAATGTGAAGCAGCAAAACCCTTGAGGTCTTACTGTGACAGTTTGGTTGTGGTATTGCTGGGTATCAGTGGCGGTCAGTGCCGTTTATGATGAGAGAGGACACTTTTTTTTTCTTCTCATGAGCATGGCCTTATTTCTTTTACAGCATGTTGATGACTGTCATTCATATTCCATTCATATAACATCGATAGGTTTAGGCTACTATATGACACTCAAAATGTTCCCTATACCCATCATGAGGTTGCTACAACCTAGCCTATGAATGAAAGTTTACAACGTAGGTGCACACATGTTGAGAATGTTTTTGAGGTGACAGACAGTGACGCATGAACAGACAGTGACACATTCAATACCACCTTGCACACTCTTGCCTGCTTCTAGCTTATCTAAGGTGTAATCATTAGTCCAACAGTTGCAAACGAGAGTTTTTATTGGACAAATTCAGGTATTTTTATCCCCGTTTCATTTGCTTCCGTTTAAGAAACATTTTTTTCAACAGAATCGGAGGAATGAATACACCCCTGATCACGCAAACACAGTTCACTTTCATAGCAGCCACGTTGTATTCATTCTAGCCTCTATGCACTCTCCTCTCACCTTTTCGCTTCATTTGAGGACTTCAGTGAACAACACATCAGCTGTATGTGACCAGACGAAAAAACCTTTCCAAGCCAAACCATGTCATAACCACTGCACACAGCCTATGTCGTTGTCCCCATATTAGCTAAAGTAACATCCTAGTCAACATAGCTAATAGAACTAATGCATAAGTAAACCCGCTACAATCATGCAGTAACTTTACAGTGTATATTCAGTAAGCAGTTAGACCGGAGGGCCCCGGTGGCAATTAATTAATAAAACTTACCTTGACTTGGAAGAGTTCCATTGTTGTGTTGGATAGTCATAGCCAGCTAGCTAACATAGCATCCCTCTGTTTGAGCCGGGTGTTTCAGTAGGCTAAACTAGCGAGCTGCATTTGCAAGTTAAGTAAGTGAAACTGAAAGAGGAAAAAAGGACAAAATCTCTCTCAGAAATTCATTTGTCGTTGTCTTTCTCTCTCTTTGAGTCAACTACTCTCCACATTTTATGCACTGCAGTTCTAGCTAGTTGTAGCTTATGCTTTCAGTACAGGATTCATTCTCTGATCCTTTGATTGGGTGGAGGACATGTCAGTTCATGCTGCAAGTGCTCTGATAGGTTGGAGGATGTCCTAATTAGAAGTTGTCATAATTACTGTGTAAGTCTATGGAAGGGGGTGAGAAACAAAAGCCTCTTAGGTTTTGTATTGAACTCAGTGTACCATAAGGAGGATGGAAGCTAGCGGTCCTCCGGCTACACCATGGTGTTACCCTACAGAGCGCTATTAAGGCTACAGTAGACCCTTCTTTGCAAAACAATGTGTTATAAAAAAGTATAACTTTTTCAGTGTTTTACATGTTTTATTTTTATGAAATTCACTGAGAAGGATGGTCCTTCCCTTCCTCCTCTGAGGAGCCTCCACTGCTGGGTATTGTCAATAAGGAGCAGCAACAGTAGACACGGCAGAGTTTAGGGTTGAAAATATCACAGTTGTGATATTGAGTGCTGGGTATGATGAAACAAGTGAAGCTACAAGTAAAATCCATTAGACTCACAACTCTCACCAGAGGAACATGTCACTCTGGGCCTATGGGGGGTTTCTTATCCTTTCATAGCACTACACACCCCCACCACCAGAGGTCAAAGTGGTCCAGTCCCCTAGTTCACACCTCGTCTTGTAGGAAACAGACATGAGAAGAGAGACACCATGACAGCTTGTTGATGCTCATAGCGCCCTCGGAACATGATGCTAGAAAGCCAGCCGTGTCCTCAACCATCTCGAGCCCCACAAACTCTTGTTACCGAACAACACCATCGTCACATTGAGAAGACCACAGAACGTGGTAGAGAAGAGGGTGTTTTTGCTTCGTAATCCAGTACCATTTTGACATTACCCCACAGCTTCATGTTCCCATAACCATGGTTGCGTAGGGTCAACCACGTTGTGACCACAGGAGGTTAGTAGCACCTTAATTGGGGAGGACGGGCTCGTGGTAATGACTGTAGCGGGTTCAGTGGAATGGTATCAAATACAGCAAACACATGGTTTCCAGGTGTTTGATGCCATTCCATTTGCTCCATTCCGGACATTATTATGAGCCGTTCTCCCCTCAGCAGTCTCCACTGGTTGTGCCTGACAAACACTTGTTATCGAACAACAACCATCTTCAGAAGCGTTCCAGAGAAGAGAGTATTTTCCGGCCCTACTTAAACAAAATCAAACCCAAAGCCTATTCATGTTCTTATAACCAGCCGTGTTCGGGGCTCTTGTGCTTTATCCACACAATAACCCCTGTTCTTTTTATGTAAACTATATGTCAAAGTTTGGTAAACTGACCTTGGGATTACCACAAATAATCATATCCGCACATTGTTCTCCTGGGCTGAGATTGGCTGGGAGCCAGGAAGGGGAGGTCCAGATCCACTGCTGCTGCCTGCACCACAATTAACAACATGTAACTGCTTTGTTTTACAGGAAGAAAGTGAAAGTGAATAATACATGGGATTTCGATTAGAATTTATAATGTCACGTCGACATTCCGTCAAGCAGGAAGCTAGATACTCTAGTGTATATAGACAGTATTGTCAGTGGAGGAGGAGAGAGAGTGTCAAGTGACACACACATCATTTGATTTTAGCTTCCGTTGACGGGCAGGACTTGCGTTGTGTTTGTAAATGAATTTGATCAAGTTATGTAGCCTATTGATTCCTTCTTGATGAATAAATACAATTAAAATGTTTTGTTGTTTCTCTGTAATACTAGCCACCTAACAAGTTTATGAAGTTGGCATTAGCTAGCCAGCTAGACAGATTCCCAATCTCCCAACCTCATAGCTACAAAACCATTTAAGGCTATCAATCAAGTCTTAGCTGGCATGCCTACTGGCAAGTTTGCTAGACTTTAGAAAAAAACAAAACTTGCTTTAATTCCAACAGAGATTAGATATCACATTACAAACCACCATTATGTGACACATTAAGAAATATTGAAATAAGACTCAAAGGAAGAAAAAATGTACTCTAATGGAGTTGATTGTTCATTCAAAATTAATTTTAGTTAAATTTAAGTAAGTCTGAGAGTTGGATATTTACTCCATTTAGTGTTTTAACTCCAAAAATATCAACACCATGACCAGAGTAGTTTTAACACAAAATGGGGGTGGGACCATCTAAACCCCAAAATAGTGTTACATTTGACTCCATATATGTTGAATTAACTCTTGCGATTTTACTGTGTATGTATTACATCTAATTTAATTGCCAAATGTAGTTAAAGACAAATTTCACTGCTGCTCTTTCACTGCATATGTCATTAATATAATTATAAATGTATATCATACATATGTGGACACCTGCTCGTCGAATCTCATTCCAAAATCATGGGAATTAATGTGGAGTTGGTCCCCCCTTTGCTGCTATAACACCCACCACTCTTCTGGGAAGGCTTTCCACTAGATGTTGGAACATTGCTGCAGGGGCTTGCTTCCATTCAGCCACAAGAGCATTAGTGAGGCGGGCACTGATGTTGGGCGATTAGGTCTGACTCGCAGTCGGCGTTCCAATTCATCCCTAAGGTGTTTGATGGGGTTGAGGTCAGGGCTCTGTGCAGGCCAGTCAAGTTCTTCCACACCGATCTTGACAAACCATTTCTGTATGGACCACGCTTTTTGCATGGGGGCACTGTCATAAAGAGCCTTCCCCAAACGGTTGCCACAAAGTTGGAAGCACAGAATCATCTAGAATGTCATTTTATGCTGTGGCGTTAGATTTCCCTTCACTGGAACTAAGGGACCTAACCCAAACCATGAAAAACAGCACGAGACCATTATTCCTCTTCCACCAAACTTTACAGTTGGTCCTATGCATTGGGGCATGTAGCATTCTCCTGGCATCGGACTGCCAGATGGTGAAGCGTGATTCATCACTCCAGAGAACACATTTACACTTTTCCAGAGTCCAATGGCGGCGAGCTTTACACCACTCCAGCCAACATTTGACATTGCACACAGTGATCTTAGGCTTGTGTGTGTGTGCTCGGCCATGGAAACCCATTTCCTGAAGCTCGTGATGAACAGTTCTTGTGCTGACGTTGCTTCCAGAGGTTGTTTGGAACTCTGTAGTAAGTGTTGCAACCGAGGACAGATGATTCTTACACGCTTCAGCACTCGGCGGTCCCGTTCTGAGAGCTTGTGTGGCCTACCACTTTGCGAGCGTCTGAGCCGTTGTTGCTCCTAGACGTTTCCAATTCACAATAACAACACTTACAATTGACCAGAGAAGCTCTAGCAAGGCAGCGCTCTGACGAACTGATTTGTTGAAAAGGTGGCATCCGATGATGGTGCCACGTAGAAAGTCACTGAGCTCTTCAGTAAGGCCATTCTACTGCAAATGTTTGTCTATGGAGATTGCATGGCTGTGAGGTCGATTTTATACACTTGTCTTAGACTGACCAGGTGAATCCAGGTGAAAGCTATGATCCCTTATTGATGTCACCTGTTAAATCTGCTTCAATCAGTGTAGATGAAGGGGAGGAGACAGGTTAAAGAAGGATTTTTAAGCCTTGAGACAATTGAGACATGGATTGTGTATGTGTGCCATTCAGAGGGTGAATGGTCAAGACAAAAGTTTTAAGTGCTTTGAACAGAGTATGGTAGTCGGTGCCAGGCGCACTGTGTCAAGAACTGCAATGTTGCTGGGTTTTTCACACTCAACAGTTTCCAATGTGTATCAGGAAAGGTCTATCACCCAAAGGACAGCCAATTAAACCTTAAAGAAGAAGACATTCCCATCAAATGTGATCTAATCATCACATTAGGAATAGTAAATCAAATCAAATCAAATGTATTTATATAGCCCTTCTTACATCAGCTGATATCTCAAAGTGCTGTACAGAAACCCAGCCTAAAACCCCAAACAGCAAGCAATGCAGGTGTAGAAGCACGGTGGCTAGGAAAAACTCCCTAGAAAGGCCAAAACCTAGGAAGAAACCTAGAGAGGAACCAGGCTATGAGGGGTGGCCAGTCCTCTTCTGGCTGTGCCGGGTGGAGATTATAACAGCACATGGCCTAGATGTTCAAATGTTCATAAATGACCAGCATGGTCAAATAATAATAATCATAGTAGTTGTCGAGGGTGCAACAAGTCAGTAACACAAGAGTAAGTGTCAGTTGGCTTTTTCATAGCCGATCTTTGAGGCAGTAGTAGGCAAGTATGCATGGAATGCTTTAATAAAATGACACATGTTTATGGGGAAAATTAGTTTCCCAAACCTCAAACCCACGCACGGCCTATGTTAAAAGGTATTGCATGTTAAATGTGATATGACACATCTTTGAGGCACAGAGATCGTATATGAAATTAATAGGGATTCTATATGTATGTAATTCCATGATTACACCTAGGCTTACACCTTGCTTCTGCCTGTAAACACAGTCCAGTTCAAATGAATGATCGCAGGCCCATGTAGCAAATTGATTATTACTGATTATTACTGCAAATCACTACTACTGTAGCTCTGATTGGCTATGGAACATCTGCGTAGATTCTTCTTCTTCTTGGCAGATCGCATCCAACTTTTAAGGTGCATACACCCCCACTTACTGTACATTAAATTCTCTTCATTATCCCTGTTCCCTGAAGAAAGTGAAATAGAGCCCTAGACACCACTTTCCTCCCCCCACTACACCACCCAAACCCCAACCCCGTCCAAGCCTCTCTAACCCTTTCACACAATCTCTCCCTATCTACGTCATACAGTTCACAAAAAATCAACACGTGCTCCACTGTTTCCTCCACTAAACAAACAGAACTGTTTCATGTCTCCCTATCATCCACACTGTGGCATTCAAACCTGTGTGCCCCAACTGTAGTCTACTCCACACAACTTCCTCTCTCCTAGATCCCATACTCCCCACCTCCTCCTTTACTGACTGATGCATGCAATAAAATTGCCTCCCCTTACTACTAGCATCCCACTCCCTTTGCCAAAGATCGAGCCCTTTTGCCCGGATCAAGGACTTGACTTCCCTGCGGCCCAGCGGGACCTTAATATCTACCCCCTCTCTCCTCAACGCACTCTTAGCCAATACATCAGCCTTCTCATTACCCTCCACACCCACATGGGCGGTAACCCAGCAAAAGCTTACCTCCAATCCCATTACCACCACCATCATCTCCACAAACGAGTCTCCCCTATCCGACCTGCCCGTTTTCACACTTCCTCAACACTGCAGCCGAATCAGAACATATCACAACTCTGAGTGGTTTCACCTCCATCCATCTCAAACCTAGAATCATGGCCATCAACTCGGCCGCATACACTGACACAATCAGTTAACCGAATTTTCACAAATGCCTTACTCTGTCATTCCCAAACATTCTATGAATGTTTTGAATACATTCTATAAACAGATTTGAATAAGATTTCATGTTGCTAAAACGCTGTCAGTTCCACTTTAGGCTTGCTTAAATGCAGCAGGACAGTTATTTCATTGTTGAATCACATAAATGTGTATAGTTAATTCGGTATCAGTGTTGAAAAATCATAATCGGCCGACCTCTGGTATATACAGTTGAAGTCGGAAGTTTACATACACCTTAGCCAAATACATTTAATCTCAGTTTTTCACAATTCCTGACATTTAATCCAAGTAAGAATTCCCTGTCTTAGGTCAGTTAGGATCACCACTTTTATTTTAAGAATGTGAAATGTCAGAATAATAGTAGAGAGAATTATTTATTTCAGCTTTTATTTATTTCATCACATTCCCAGTGGGTCAGAAGTTCACATACACTCAATTAGTATTTGTTAGCATTGCCTTTAAATTGTTTAACTTGGGTGAAACGTTTCGGGTAGCCTTCCACAAGCTTCCCACAATAACTTGGGTGAATTTTGGCCCATTCCTCCTGACAGAGCAGGTGTAACTGAATCAGGTTTGTGGGCCTCCTTGATCGCACACACTTTTTCAGTTCTGCCCACAAGTCTTCTGTAGGATTGAGGTCAGGGCTTTGTGATGGCCACTCCAATACCTTGACTTTGTTGTCCTTAAGCCATTTTGCCACAACTTTGGAAGTATGCTTGGGGTCATTGTCCATTTGGAAGACCCATTTGCGACCAAGCTTTTTATCTTGCAACACTTTTTATCTTGCAGATGATTGAAAAAGCAGCCCTTATAGAGACTCACCACTGTGATTTATCTAAATTGTGTCACAACCAGAGGGGTAGTGAAGGGTTATGAAACTAGAAGCAAAACACAAAGAGCTACTGGGAAAAGTTAAATAACATAAGATTAATCAACATTATCACAACAGCAGAGAATAGGATCCAGGATTTGCCTCTTATTTTTTCATGAATTTGAAGTCATATCTCTCTGATAGCTAGACAAGGGGAAGGGGTAGGCGTGGGGAGTGCATGAATGGAATTCATTCATTCATTCATACTTCATTGTTCCATAGCGGTATTTGTTTAGGAATAATTTCACATGTAACATCACATGACATTAAACACTTCACCTAAATACAACACATATCACATGACATATTTCACAAGACAAAATCAGACAGATATATACTGAACACGTAAAAATCTAAATGATTAAAATCTCAAAGATAAAATTCAACCAGAGAGCGCTATTAGATCATGGGAAAAGGCTGCAATTGTCCGTTGCACTTGAATCATTCCCACGGTAAATTGCTAGGCCCGCTATGCTATGAAACCACACATTATTGCTGTCCCACTCTGATCTGTTTCACCTGTGTTTGTGCTTGTCTCCACCCCCCTCCAGGTGTCGCCCATTTGCCCCATTATCCCGTGTCACGTTCTGACCAGTAAAGGGGTTATTTGTTATTGTAGTTTGGTCAGGACGTGGCAGGGGGTGTTTGTTTTATGTGGTTCGGAGTTTGTTGGGTTATGTTATTATGTAAGAGGGGTGTTTGTTTAGAGTGTTCCAGGGTTTTTCTGCTATGTTCTTGTTAGTTTTTTTCTATGTTAGTTCTAGTCTTTCTATGTCTATGTTTAGTTAATGGGGTTGACCTTCAATTGGAAGCAGCTGCTCCTTGTTGCTTCTAATTGAAGGTCTTATTTAAGAGGGGTGTTTTTGGTGTCTGTGCACCTGACAGGACTGTTAGTGTCGTTCGTTGGTTTGTATATGTGATTTGTTTGTTTTTCCTTCTTTTGATTTAATAAAGAAGATGAGTATACACATTCCCGCTGCACCTTGGTCCAATCCTTACGACGCCCGTTACAGAACTACCCACCACCAAAGGACCAAGCAGCGGAGGAAGGAGCAGCAGGTGGACTACAGGGAGTCGTGGACATGGGAGGAAATTCTGGACAGGGCTGGACCATGGCACCAGGCTGGTGAATACCGTCGCCCACCGGAGGAGATAGAGGCAGCCAAGGCGGAGCGGCGCCGTTATGAGGCTTTATACGCGCTGATTGGGAAGCACGAGAGGCACCCCCAAGAAAAATGTTTGGGGGGGCACACGGGTAGTTTGGCTGGGCCAAGGGTGAGCCCTAAGCCAACTCCCCGTGCTTATTATGGGGAGCGTGTGGAGACGAGCGCGCCGGTGTATGCGGAAGTGCGCACGATCTCGCCCATGCGCACGCACAGTCTGGTGCGAGTGATCCCGGCCACTCGCAAGTGCCGTGCTAGAGTGGGCATCCAGCCTGGAAGGAGGATGCCTGTGCAGCGCATCTGGCCACCAGTGCGCCTCCTAGGCCCAGGCTACCCTACGCCTGCTCTATGCACGGCAACCATCAGGCCTCTGCACAGCCCAGTTCGCCCTGTGCCAGCACTCCACTCATGCAGGGCTGCTGTTACCATCCAGCCAGGACGGGTTGTGCAGGAGGTGCGCTCCAGACCTCCAGTGCTTACCCATGGCCCGGTGTATCCAGTTCCTGCTCCTCGTACTAGCCCTGAGGTGCGTGTCTCTAGTCTGGCGCCTCTAAAGCCAGCACCACGCACCAGGCCTTCAGTGCATCAGCCCAGTCTAGTACGTCCTGTTCCCGCTCCTCGCACTAGCCTTGGGTGTGTGTCTCCAGTCTGGTACCTCCACTACCAGCCCCACGCACTAGGCCTCCAGTGAGTCAGTCCAGTCCAGCTCGTCCTGCTCCTGCTCCTCGCACTAGCCCTGTGGTGCGTGTCCCTAGTCTGGCACTTCCTAAGCCAGCTCCACGCATCAGGTCTTCAGTGCGCAGTCCCTGTCCAGAGCTTCTGGCAACAGTGCCTCGTCCAGAGCGTCCGGCGACAGTGCCTCGTAAAGAGCGTCCGGCGATAGTGCCTCGTCCAGAGTGTCCGGCGACAGGGCCCCGTCCAGAGCCGGCCCACAGTCCGGAACCGAGAGAGACGGCCCACAGTCCGGAGCCAGCAGAGACGGCCCACAGTCCGGAACCGAGAGAGACGGCCCACAGTCCGGAACCGAGAGAGACGGCCCACAGTCCGGAGCCGAGAGAGACGGCCCACAGTCCGGAGCCGAGAGAGACGCCCACAGTCCGGGCCGAGAGAGACGGCCCACAGTCCGGAGCCGAGAGAGACGGCCCACAGTCCGGAGCCGAGAGAGACGGCCCACAGTCCGGAGCCGAGAGAGACGGCCCACAGTCCGGAGCCGAGAGAGACGGCCCACAGTCCGGAGCTGAGAGAGACGGCCCACAGTCCGGAGCCGAGAGAGACGGCCTACAGTCTGGAATCGGCGCAGCCAGAGTCGCCCTTCAGCCCGAGGTCTCCAGCGACGCGCATCAGCCCGAGGTCTCCAGCGACGCGCATCAGCCCGAGGTCTCCAGCGACGCGCATCAGCCCGAGGTCTCCAGCGACGCGCATCAGCCCGAGGTCTCCAGCGACGCGCATCAGCCCGAGGTCTCCAGCGACGCGCATCAGCCCGAGGTCTCCAGCGACGCGCATCAGCCCGAGGTCTCCAGCGATGCGCCATAGCCCAGAGACTTCGGGAGGGGTAAAATGTAATAAGTATTTAGCGGGGGTAGACAGGTTAGGTTGGGGAGTAAGGCCGGAGCCTGAGCCACCTCCATAGTAGGTGGGTTGGGGAGAGGGGGGTGTAGCACAAGAACTCCAATTTGAGCAGCAGCAGCTGAAAAATGAGCTCCTACAAATATTGAAATTTACATGGTTTTTAGAGTGAAGTACATCGGAAAAAAGCTAAAGAAAACTGCAAGACTGAATAGGAGAAAAAACAAGCAACAAACAAAGAAGATAGGCTTTTGAAAATAACTATTTTTCATAAAATTGTAGTTATCTTAGCAAGCTGAATTGTTTACCAGTTGCTAAGCAGTTGCTAGGGACTCTTTTGGAAGAAGCTAGCTAGCTAACGAAGAACAACAAAGAATATCTAGTTAACAGAAGAAAAGAAAGAGAAAATCAGGACAGAAGAAAAAGGATATCAAAGTGAAACAGTTCTCTAAAGACACAGGAGACAATAATACAAGAAACAACACTTCTGTAGCTTGTCAAATATGTGTCTGTCTATCCCTGTTCTCTCCTCTCTGCACAGGCCATACAAACGCTTCACACCGCGTGGCCGCTGCCACTCTAACCTGGTGGTCCCAGCGCGCACGACCCACGTGGAGTTCCAGGTCTCCGGCAGCCTCTGGAACTGCCGGTCTGCAGCCAACAAGGCTGAGTTCATCTCAGCCTATGCTACCCTCCAGTCCCTAGACTTCCTGGCGCTGACGGAAACATGGATTACCACAGATAACACTGCTACTCCTACTGCTCTCTCTTCGTCTGCCCACGTGTTCTCGCATACCCCTAGAGCATCGAGCCAGCGGGGTGGTGGCACTGGAATCCTCATCTCTCCCAAGTGGACATTCTCGCTTTCTCCCCTGACCCATCTGTCTATCTCCTCATTTGAATTCCATGCTGTCACAGTTACCAGCCCTTTCAAGCTTAACATCCTTATCATTTAACGCCCTCCAGGTTCCCTTGGAGAGTTCATCAATGAGCTTGACGCCTTGATAAGTTCCTTTCCTGAAGATGGCTCACCTCTCACAGTTCTGGGTGACTTTAACCTCCCCACGTCTACCTTTGACTCATTCCTCTCTGCCTCCTTCTTTCCACTCCTCTCCTCTTTTGACCTCACCCTCTCACCTTCCCCCCCTACTCACAAGGCAGGCAATACGCTTGACCTCATCTTTACTAGATGCTGTTCTTCCACTAATCTCATTGCAACTCCCCTCCAAATCTCCGACCACTACCTTGTATCCTTTTCCCTATTGCTCTCATCCAACACTTCTCACTCTGCCCCTACTCGGATGGTATTGCGCCGTCCCAACCTTCGCTCTCTCTCTCCCGCTACTCTCTCCTCTTCCATCCTATCATCTCTTCCCTCTGCTCAAACCTTCTCCAACCTATCTCCTGATTCTGCCTCCTCAACCCTCCTCTCCTCCCTTTCTGCATCCTTTGATTTTCTCTGTCCCCTATCCTCCAGGCCGGCTCGGTCCTCCCCTCCTGCTCCGTGGCTCGACGACTCACTACGAGCTCACAGAACAAGGCTCCGGGCAGCCGAGCGGAAATGGAGGAAAACTCGCCTCCCTGCGGACCTGGCATCCTTTCACTCACTCCTCTCTACATTCTCCTCTTCTGTCTCTGCTGCTAAAGCCACTTTCTACCACTCTAAATTCCAAGCATCTGCCTCTAACCCTAGGAAGCTCTTTGCTACCTTCTCCTCCCTCCTGAATCCTCCTCCCCCTCCCCCCCCCTCCTCCCTCTCTGAGGATGACTTCGTCAACCATTTTGAAAAGAAGGTTGACGATATCCGATCCTCGTTTGCTAAGTCAAACGACACCGCTGGTCCTGCTCACACTGCCCTACCCTGTGCTTTGACCTCTTTCTCCCCTCTCTCTCCAGATGAAATCTTGCGTCTTGTGACGGCCGGCCGCCCAACAACCTGCCCACTTGACCCTATCCCCTCCTCTCTTCTCCAGACCATTTCCGGAGACCTTCTCCCCTTCCTCACCTCGCTCATCAACTCATCCTTGACCGCTGGCTACGTCCCTTCCGTCTTCAAGAGAGCGAGAGTTGCACCCCTTCTGAAAAAACCTACACTCGATCCCTCCGATGTCAACAACTACAGACCAGTATCCCTTCTTTCTTTTCTCTCCAAAACTCTTGAACGTGCCGTCCTTGGCCAGCTCTCCTGCTATCTCTCTCAGAATGACCTTCTTGATCCTAATCAGTCAGGTTTCAAGACTGGGCATTCAACTGAGACTGCTCTTCTCTGTGTCACGGAGGCTCTCCGCACTGCTAATGCTAACTCTCTCTCCTCTGCTCTCATCCTTCTAGACCTATCTGCTGCCTTTGATACTGTGAACCATCAGATCCTCCTCTCCACCCTCTCCGAGTTGGGCATCTCCGGCGCGGCCCACGCTTGGATTGCATCCTACCTGACAGGTCGCTCCTACCAGGTGGCGTGGCGAGAATCTGTCTCCGCACCATGCGCTCTCACCACTGGTGTCCCCCAGGGCTCTGTTCTAGGCCCTCTCCTATTCTCGCTATACACCAAGTCACTTGGCTCTGTCATATCCTCACATGGTCTCTCCTATCATTGCTATGCAGACGACACACAATTAATCTTCTCCTTTCCCCCTTCTGATAACCAGGCGGCGAATCGCATCTCTGCATGTCTGTCAGACATATCAGTGTGGATGACGGATCACCAGCTCAAGCTGAACCTCGGCAAGACGGAGCTGCTCTTCCTCCCGGGGAAGGACTGCCCCTTCCATGATCTCGCCATCACGGTTGACAACTCCCTTGTGTCCTCCTCCCAGAGTGCTAAGAACCTTGGCGTGATCCTGGACAACACCCTGTCGTTCTCCACTAACATCAAGGCGGTGACCCGATCCTGTAGGTTCATGCTCTACAACATTCGCAGAGTACGACCCTGCCTCACACAGGAAGCGGCGCAGGTCCTAATCCAGGCACTTGTCATCTCCCGTCTGGATTACTGCAACTCGCTGTTGGCTGGGCTCCCTGCCTGTGCCATTAAACCCCTACAACTCATCCAGAACGCCGCAGCCCGTCTGGTGTTCAACCTTCCCAAGTTCTCTCACGTCACCCCGCTCCTCCGCTCTCTCCACTGGCTTCCAGTTGAAGCTCGCATCCGCTACAAGACCATGGTGATTGCCTACGGAGCTGTGAAGGGAACGGCACCTCCATACCTTCAGGCTCTGATCAGGCCCTACACCCAAACAAGGGCACTGCGTTCATCCACCACTGGCCTGCTGGCCCCCCTACCTCTGAGGAAGCACAGTTCCCGCTCAGCCCAGTCAAAACTGTTCGCTGCTCTGGCACCCCAATGGTGGAACAAGCTCCACCTCTTTAAGGAATACCTAGGATAGGATAAAGTAATCCTTCTAACCCCCCCCCCCCCCCCCCCCCCTAAAAGATTTAGATGCACTATTGTAAAGTGGTTGTTCCACTGGATATCATAAGGTGAATGCACCATTTTGTAAGTCGCTCTGGATAAGAGCGTCTGCTAAATGACTTAAATGTAAATGTAAATGTAACTGTCGGTGGCGGCGGCCACCCTCCCTTCCCTCCCTTTAGTTATTTTTTTGTTTATGTTTAGAATTATTGGATTAGGTTTTGTTTTGTTGTTTTAGGTGCATCCGGGGTTTGCACTTTGGGGGGGGGTACTGTCACGTTCTGACCAGTAAAGGGGTTATTTGTTATTGTAGTTTGGTCAGGGGGTGTTTGTTTTATGTGGTTTGGGGTTTGTTGGGTTATGTTATTATGTAAGAGGGGTGTTTGTAGAGTGTTCCGGAGTTTTTGGGCTATGTTCTTGTTAGACTAGAACTAACAAAGAAATAAACTTTCTATGTTTAGTTAATGGGGTTGACCTTCAATTGGAAGCAGCTGCTCCTCGTTGCTTCAAATTGAAGGTCATTTAAGAGGGGTGTTTTTGTCATGGGATTTGTGGGTAGTTGTCTCCTGTTTTGTGTCTGTGCACCTGACAGGACTGTTAGTGTCGTTCATTGTTTTGTATACGTGATTTGTTTGTTTTTCCTTATTTTAATTAATAAAGAAGAAGAGTATACACATTCCTGCTGCACCTTGGTCCAATCCTTACGACGCCCGTTACACCCTGTGTATTTATACCTGTGTTCTCTGTTTGTCTGTTGCCAGTTTGTCTTGTCTCGTCAAGCGTACCAGTGGTTTTCCCGTACTCCTGTTTTTGCTCTAGTCCCTGTTTTCTTGGTTTTGACCATTCTGCCTGCACTGACCCTGAGCCTGCCTTCCATTCTATACCTTGTGACACTACCCTGTATTATTGATCTCTGCCTGCCCTGAGCCTGCCTGCTGTTCTGTTCCTTTTGGACACTGCTCTGGATTACTGACCTCTGCCTGCCCTTGACCTGTCGTTTGCCTGCCCCCTGTTTTTGTTATAAACTTTTGTTACTTCAAACTGTCTGCATTTGGGTCTTATCCTGAGGTCTGATAATTGCAGAGACTTTGATAATACCGGCCGCAATTGATATAGTGAAAACAATGTGTGGGGCAGAGGCACAGAAACTCACATCAATACCTTTGTCACATAACACTGTTAAAGAAAGAACTTATGCTCTGACTGAATGACTCAAACTCTCCGGCTTATGCTCTCCAAATGGACGTTAGCTGTGAGGGCAGAGATGCCGAAGCATTGACTTTTGTTCACTATATATTTGGGAGATGCATCAGTAAGTTACCCACACGAGTGATGACTGCTCATCTCCCTTGCTTGGAATAGCACTTTGGGACCTACTTCCAAATCCGTTTGGTTGTGATCCTGGCTCAGTTGATATGCCGGTAAGTGAAATCGAACAGTTGATCGAATGCTGCAGAGAACGCATTCACAGGTCACTACGGAGGAGTTTTGGTTCCTGACTCAAAACGGAACACCCTGCTGTCAAAACAACTTGGAACTCGGAACTTTGACTTCAGTGCGTTCAAGATGACTGGGATCTCTGAAAGAAACGAGCTCCAACTGGAAAAAATATTTTTTAACGATTCTCCAACTCGGAACTCCAACTCAGGAACTCCGACCTGTTTCTAGAGCTCTGACTTTCCGACCTAAAGATCACTGACATCATGATTTGATCTAGTATTTTTCAGAGTTTCCAGGGGTCTTGAAAGCACCATAAAACTCATGGTAGGCTACCCTTCACCAGCTCATGTCTGTGTGAAGCTGGATTCAGTGCTCTCGTCTGCATTAAAACCAAATATCGATTCAGAGAAGAGGTGCGCATTGTTGACCACAGACGGCTTAGTCATGCTCATGTACAATCTGCGATGTAGGAATTTCCAACTTTAATTACTGAGCAAGTAAGCAGCAGTCTAAAAATGGCACCATTGCGACAGTCTATAGCTTCGTGAAATGTTATGCTTAACATGGAGAAAATTACGACCATATAGGCCTACCAATAAACATTTATCCATTTTCTAAAGCAAAGCTATATAAACACTGGCAACACAGAGAGCCTATCATCGATACGATAGGCATGCAGCATCATAGACGCGTTTCAGCACCATGGACAGTGATTGGTAGTCTATAGGCCGACTTTGTGATTGGCTGACACATTATTTATTTTTTTAGGGGAGGGGTGAGTTCCGACCTCGCGGGGGTCCAGAGAAACTGCATTACGCCCATGTGTCTGATTCATATCGTGTGATTTCTAATAGTTCACGATTATATCGACTGATTCACTTTGGATATCTGTGGGGATAGTTAGGGGCCATCAATAAATTAAATAAATAGTACCCGCAAACACCAGTCTCAACGTCAACAGTGAAGAGGTGACTCTGGGAAGCTGGCCTTCTAGGCAGAGTTAGAAAGAAAAAGCCATATCTCAGACTGGCCAATAAAAATAAAAGATTAAGATGGGTAAAAGAACACAGACACTGGACAGAGGAACTCTGCCTAGAAGGCCAGTATCCCGGAGTCGCCTCTTCACTATTGACGTTGAGACTGGTGTTTTGCGGGTACTATTTAATGAAGCGCCAGTTGAGGACTTGTGAGGAGTATATATAAGATCTTGTTACCATGGAAAGGAATATACCTGTCAATTTGTGGAAAAAAATCACCCTGATTAACTCTTTAGTCATATCCCAGTTTACCTATTTGCTGACGGCCTTGCCTACAGCTAGCGACTCCAGTATATTTGGAATGGCAAACCAGACAAAAAAACTAACAGGCCTATTTATATCATGAATATGAATTCAGAGGGCAGAAATGATTAAATATTAAAGCGTTATACCTCTCACTAAAGGCTTCAGTCATACAAAACTTCTCTGGCAGATTAGTAAGAATGTCTCACCCCATGTTCAAGAATGCCCTTTTTCCATTTATTTAGATTCAACCTCTTACTTTTGGTTATTTGAAAATGAAATAATCTCCAAAATGTCAATAAAAACAAGCCATGCGAAGTTGGTTGCAATTTCTGTTTAAGCCACAAGAATAGACAGAACAATGGTAGGGTAGGTAAGACTCGGCAACAACATGTCTGCCATGCTGATCCTCAACACTGGGGCACCTCAGGGGTGTATATTTAGTCCCCGACTGAATACCATCATTAAGTTTGTTGACGACACAACAGGCCTGATCACCGACAACGATGAGACAACATATAGGGAGGAGGTCAGAGACCTGGCTGTGTGGTGCCAGGACATCAACTTCCCCTCAATGTGAGAAAGACAAAGGAGCTGATCGTGGACTACAGGAAAAGGTTGGCCGAACATGCCCCCATTAACATCTACGGGGCTGTAGTGGAGCAGGTTGAGAGTTTCAAGTTCCTTGGTGTCCACATCACCAACAAACTATCATGGTCCAAACACACCAAGACAGTCGTTAGAGGGCACGACAACACTTTTTCCCCCTCAGGAGACTGAAAAGATTTGGCATGGGTTCCCAGATCCTCAAAAGGTTCTACAGCTACACCATCGAGAGTATCCTGACTGGTTGCATCACCGCCTGGTATGACAACTGCTCAGCATCTGATCGTAAGGCACTACAGAGGGTAGTGCGTACGGCCCAGTACATCACTGGGGCCAAGCTTCCTGCCATCCAGGACATACAGTTGAAGTCGGAAGTTTACATACACTTAGGTTGGAGTCATTAAAGCTCATTTTTCAACCACTCCACAAATTTATAGTTAACAAACTATAGTTTTGGCAAGTCGGTTAGGACATCTACTTTGTGCATGATACAAGTAATTTTTCCAACAATTGTTTACAGACAGATTATTTCACTTTTATAATTCACTGTATCACAATTCCAGTGGGTCAGAAGTTTACATACACTAAGTTGATTGTACCTTTAAACAGCTTGGAAAATTCCAGAAAATGATGTCATGGCTTTAGAAGCTTCTGATAGGCTAACTTGTTATGGATAGGGGGCAGTATTTTCACGGCCGGATAAAAAACTTACCTGATTTAATCTGATTATTACTCCTGCCCAGAAGCTAGAATATGCATATAATTATTAGCTTTGGATAGAAAACACTCCAAAGTTTCTAAAACTGTTTGAATGGTGTCTGTGAGTATAACAGAACTCATTTGGCAGGCCAAAACCTGAGAAGATTCCAAACAGGAAGCGCCCTCTCTGACCATTTCTTGGCCTTCTTTGTCATCTCTATCCAAAACAGGAGATCTCTGCTGTAACGTGACATTTTCTAACGCTCCCATAGGCTCTCAGAAGGCGCCAGAACGTTGAATGATGACTTTGCAGGCCATGGCTGAAAAACAGTAGCGCATTTGGTAAGTGGTCGATCTGAGAACAATGAGACTGGTGCGCGCGTGCACGAGACGACTCCATGTTTACATTTTCAGTCTTTGAACGAAAACAACGACTCCAGGTCGGAATATTATCGCTTTTTAACGCATAAAAATTGATTTTAAACAGCGTTTGACATGCTTCGAAGTACGGTAATGGAATATTTTTAAATATTTTGTCACGAAACGCGCCGGGCGCGTCACCCTTCGTTACCCTTCGGATAGTGTCTTGAACGCACAACAAAACGCCGCTATTTGGATATAACTATGGATTATTTGGAACCAAACCAACATTTGTTATTGAAGTAGAAGTCCTGGGAGTGCATTCTGACGAAGAACAGCAAAGGTAATCCAATTTTTCTTATAGTAAATCTGAGTTTGGTGACTACCAAACTTGGTGGGTGTCAAAATAGCTAGCCCGTGATGGCGAGCTATCTACTCAGAATATTGCAAAATGTGCTTTCACCGAAAAGCTATTTTAAAATCGGACACCGCGATTGCATAAAGGAGTTCTGTATCTATAATTCTTAAAATAATTGTTATGTTTTTTGTGAACGTTTATTGTGAGTAATTTAGTAAATTCACCGGAAGTGTTCGGTGGGAATGCTAGTTCTGAACGTCACATGCTAATGTAAAAAGCTATTTTTTGAAATAAATATGAACTTGATTGAACAAAACATGCATGTATTGTATAACATAATGTCCTAGGAGTGTCATCTGATGAAGATCATCAAAGGTTAGTGCTGCATTTAGCTGTGGTTTTGTTTTTTGTGACATTATATGCTAGCTTGAAAAATGGGTGTCTGATTATTTCTGGCTGGGTACTCTGCTGACATAATCTAATGTTTTGCTTTCGCTGTAAAGCCTTTTTGAAATCGGACAGTGTGGTTAGATAAAGGAGAGTCTTTAAAATAGTGTAAAATAGTCATATGTTTGAAAAATTGAAGTTTTGGGATTTTTGAGGAGTTTGTATTTCGCGCCACGCCCATCATTGGATATTGGAGCAGGTGTTCCGCTAGCGGAACGTCTAGATGTAAGAGGCTAATTGACATCATTTGAGTCAATTGAAGGTGTACCTGTGGATGTATTTCAAGGCCTACCTTCAAACTCAGTGCCTCTTTGCTTGACATCATTGGAAATTCAAAAGAAATCAGCCAAGACCTCAGAAAAAAAATTGTAGACCTCCACAATTCTGGTTCATCCTTGGGAGCAATTTCCAAACGCCTGAAGGTACCACATTCATCTGTACAAACAATAGTATGCAAGTATTAACATCATGGGACCACGCAGCTGTTATACCGCACAGGAAGGAGACGCGTTCTGTCTCCTAGAGATGAATGTACTTTGGTGCCAAAAGTGCAAATCAAACCCTGAACAACAGCAAAGGACCTTGTGAAGATGCTGGGGGAAACAGGTACAAAAATATCTATATCCATAGTAAAACGAGTCCTATATCGACATATCGTGAAAGGCCGCTCAGCAAGGAAGAATCAACAAAAAGTTCTGTGGATATATTGAAGCAACATCCAAAGACATCAGTCAGGAAGTTAAAGCTTGGTCACAAATGGGTCTTCCAAATGGACAATGACCCCAAGCATACTTCCAAAGTTGTGGCAAAATGGCTTAAGGAAAACAAAGTCAAGGTATTGGAGTGCCCATCATAAAGCCCTGACCTCAATCCAATTGAACATTTGTTGGCAGAACTGAAAAAGCATGTGCGAGCAAGGAGGCTTACAAACCTGACTCAGTTACACAAGCTCTGTCAGGAGGAATGGGCCAAAATTCACCCAACTTATTGTGGGAAGCTTGTGGAAGGCTACCCGAAACGTTTGACCCAAGTTAAACAATTTAAGGGCAATGCTACCAAATACTAATTGAGTGTATGTAAACTTCTAACCCACTGGGAATGTGACGAAATAAATAAAAGCTGAAATAAATCATTCTCTCTACTATTATTCTGACATTTCACATTCTTAAAATAAAGTGGTGATCCTAACTACCCTAAGACAGGGAATTTTTACTAGGATTAAATGTCAGGAATTGTGAAAAACTGATTTTAAATTTATTTGGCTAAGGTGTATGTAAACTTCCGACTTCAACAATGTATATACTAGAGGTCGACCGATTTAGATTTTTCAACACCGATACCGATACCGATTATTGGAGGACCCAAAAATGCCGATTCCGATTAATCGGTCGATTTATATATATATATATATATATATATATATATATATATATATATATATATATATATATTTGTAAAAATGACAATTACAACAATACTGAATGAACAATGACCACTTTTATTTTAACTTAATATAATACATCAATAAAATCAATTTGGTCCCAAATAAATAATGAAACATGTTCAATTTGGTTGAAATAATGCAAAAACAAAGTGTTGGAAAAGAAAGTAAAAGTGCAATATGTGCCATGTTAAAAAGCTAACGTTTAAATTCGTTGCTCAGGACATGAGAACATGTAAGCTGGTGGTTCCTTTTAATATTCCCAGGTAATAAGTTTTAGGTTGTAGTTATTATAGGACTATTTCTCTCTATACCATTTGTATTTCATATCCTTTTGACTATTGGATGTTCTAATAGGTACTTCAGTATTGACAGCCTAATCTCGGGAGTTGATAGGCTTGAATGCTTACGAGCCTGCTGCTGCCTACCACTGCTCAGTCAGACTGCTCTATCAAATCATAGACTTAATTATAATATAATAACACACAGAAATACGTCATTAATATGGTCAAATCCGGAAACTATCATTTCCAAAACAAAACGTTTATTCATTCAGTGAAATACGGAAACGTTCCGTATTTCATCTAACGGGTGGCATCCATAAGTCTAAATATTGCTGTTACATTGCACAACCTTCAATGTTATGTCATAATTATGTAATATTCTGGCAAATTACTTCACAACGAGCCAGGTGGCCCAAACTGTTGCATATACCCTGACTCTGCGTGCAATGAACGCAAGAGAAGTGACACAAATTCGCTAGTTAATATTGCCTGCTAACATGAATTTCTTTTAACTAAATATGCAGGTTTAAAAATATATACTTCTTTGTATTGATTTTAAGGAAGGCATTGGTGTTTATGGTTATGTACATTCGTGCAACGTTTGTGCTTTTTTTGCAAATGCGCTTTTGTTAAATCATCTCCCGTTTGGCGAAGTTGGCTGTCTTTGTTAGGAAATGGTCTTCACACAGTTCGCAACGAGCCAGGCGGCCCAAACTGCTGTATATACCCTGACCCTGTTGCACAGAACGCAAGAGAAGTGACACAATTTCCCTAATTAAAATAATTTCATGTTAGCAGGCAATATTAACTAAATATGCATGTTTAAAAATAAATACTTGTGTATTGATTTTAAGAAAGGCGTTGATGTGTATTGTTAGGTACACATTGGTGCCACGACAGTGCTTTTTTTCGCGAATGCGCTTGTTAAATCACTTGTTTGGTGAAGTAGGCTGTGATTCAATGATAAATTAACAGGCACCGCATCGATTATATGCAACCCAGGACAAGCTAGATAAACTAGTAATATCATCAACCATGTGTAGTTAACTAGTGATTGTTAAGATTGATTGATTGTTTTTTATAATATAAGTTTAATGCTAGCTAGCACCTTACCTTGGCTCCTTGCTGCATTCGCATAACAGGTAGTCAGCCTGCCACGCAGTTTCCTCATGGAGTGCAACGTAATCGGCCATAATCTGTCTCCAAAAATTCCGATTACCGATTGTTATGAAAACTTGAAATCGGCCCTAATTAATCGGCCATTCCGATTAATCGGTCGACCTCTAGTATATACTAGGCGTTGTCAAAAGAAAGCCCATAAAATTGTCAGAGATTCCAGTCCGCTCCCCACCCACCCACCCACCCACCCATTTGTTTTGTACACTGCTGCTACTCGCTGTTTATTATCTATGCATAGTCTCTTCACCCCTACCTACATGTACAAATTACCTCGACTAACCTGTGACCCCGCACATTGACTCGGTACCGGTACCCCATGGATATACAGTTGAAGTCGGAAGTTTACATACATCTTAGCCAAATACATTTAAACTCCGTTGATAAACATGAGCAAAAATGACTATAAAATAAATAATACAAACACTGAGCTGTATTGTATGCTAAATATATATATATATTTTTTACGTATTCTTTTATACTAATACAATTGCTCAGAGAAAGAAATGTTTAACAAGTAACAAAACATTTTGGTAAAAAAGATAGGGGTCAAAATGATTGGATCCTCAGTTTTCAATACTCCAGCATCCTCCCCTTGCCAGAATAATGACACAGACAGCAAGGGGAGGGTGCTGGAATATTGAAAACAGGGGAGCCAATCATTTTGGCCCTTATCTTTCAAAAAAATATACAGTGGGGGAAAAAAGTATTTTATCCCCTGCTGATTTTGTACGTTTGCCCACTGACAAAGAAATCATCAGTCTATAATTTAAATGGTAGGTTTATTTGAACAGTGAGAGACAGAATAACAACAAAAAAATCCAGAAAAACGCATGTCAAAAATGTTATAAATTGATTTGCATTTTAATGAGGGAAATAAGTATTTGACCCCCTCTCAATCAGAAAGATTTCTGGCTCCCAGGTGTCTTTTATACAGGTAACGAGCTGAGATTAGGAGCACACTCTTAAAGGGAGTGCTCCAAACCGCAGCTTGTTACCTGTAAAAAAGACACCTGTCCACAGAAGCAATCAATCAATCAGATTTCAAACACTCCACCATGGCCAAGACCAAAGAGCTCTCCAAGGATGTCAGGGACAAGATTGTAGACCTACACAAGGCTGGAATGGGCTACAAGACCATCGCCAAGCAGCTTGGTGAGAAGGTGACAACATTTGGTGCGATAATTCGCAAATGGAAGAAACACAAAAGAACTGTCAATATCCCTCGGCCTGGGGCTCCATGCAAGATCTCACCTCGTGGAGTTGTAATGATCATGAGAAAGGTGAGGAATCAGCCCAGAACTACACGGGAGGATCTTGTCAATGATCTCAAGGCAGCAGTGACCATAGTCACCAAGAAAACAATTGGTTACACACTACGCCGTGAAGGACTGAAATCCTGCAGCACCCGCAAGAATACATATACAGGCCCGTCTGAAGTTTGCCAATGAACATCTGAATGACTCAGAGGACAACTGGTGAAAGTGTTGTGGTCAGATGAGACCAAAATGGAGCTCTTTGACATCAACTCAACTCGCCGTGTTTGGAGGAGGAGGAATGCTGCCTATGACCCCAAGAACACCATCCCCACCGTCAAACATGGAGGTGGAAACATTATGCTTTAGGGGTGTTTTTCTGCTAAGGGGACAGGACAACTTCACCACATCAAAGGGACGATGGACGGGGCCATGTACCGTCAAATCTTGGGTGAGAACCTCCTTCCCTCAGCCAGGGCATTGAAAATGGGTTGTGGATGGGTATTCCAGCATGACAATGACCCAAAACACACGGCCAAGGCAACAAAGGAGTGGCTCAAGAAGAAGCCCATTAAGGTCCAGGAGTGGCCTAGCCAGTCTCCAGACCTTAATCCCATAGAAAATCTGTAGAGGGAGCTGAAGGTTCGAGTTGCCAAACGTCTGCCTCGAAACCTTAATGACTTGGAGAAGATCTGCAAAGAGGAGTAGGACAAAATCCCTCCTGAGATGTGTGCAAACCTGGTGGCCAACTACAAGAAACGTCTGACCTCTGTGATTGCCAACAAGGGTTTTGCCACCAAGTACTAAGTCATGTTTTGCAGAGGGTCAAATACTTATTTCCCTCATTAAAATGCAAATCATTTTATAACATTTTTGACATGCGTTTTTCTGGATTTTTTTGTTGTTATTCTGTCTCTCACTGTTCAAATAAACCTACTATTAAAATTATAGACTGATCATTTCTTTGTCAGTGGGTAAACGTACAAAATCAGCAGGGAATCAAATACTTTTCCCCCCCACTGTATACTGTATAAACAAAATCAAAATCTCCCTCTAAGCAATTGTATTACAATAAAAGTGTATAATTGATAACATTTTGACCATACAATACGTATACAGTTTTATACCGTTTTTATTTGCTCATCTTTATCAAGGGATCCAATAATTCTGGACCCCACTGTACATGTTAAAATATACTGGTAACTGCCAAAATAAGCACCAACATAAAGCTTCCTAATAGGGCGTTGGGCCACCACGAGCCACCAGAACAGCTTCAATGTGCCTTGGCATAGATTCTACAAGTGGAACTCTATTGGAGGGATGTGACAATTTTCTTCCACAAGAAATTCCATAATTTTGTGTTTTGTTGATGGTGGTGGAAAAACGTAGTTGCAGGATCTCCCATAAGTGTTCTATTGGGTTGAGATCTGGTGAATGACTGACACACACACTTTAAACCCCTTATGCTCCTTTGAGAGCCCTCTTTCAAAGTCACTGAGATCCCTTTTTCTAGCAATGGTAGCCAAAATAATTTATGCATGACGGGATGCTAATAGCTTAATTGAAAGCACCTGCTTTCAATATACTCTGTATCTCTCATTTACTAAAGTGTTTCCTTAATTTTGTCATATATATATATATATATATCATCCATACATACATACATACATACATTACATACATTACATACATACATTACATACATACATACATACATACATACATACATACATACATACATACATACATACATACATACATACATTACATACATACATAGTGGAGAGAGATTGAGAGAAGAAACATGGTATAAAGGTGACTGGTTGCCCTCTAGGTTATAGAGAGCTGGTAGTCCCATCTATCAAGTGTGAAACAGGGAAGAGACTCAGGGGATATGCTAATTTGGTATAGAGCAGACCTAACCCACTCTATTAAATTAGTCAAAACAGGAACATTTTACATCTGGCTAGAAATTAATAAGGAAATGACTTCAACAGAGAGAAATATCCTCATGTGTGCTACCTATATCACACCAATAGAATCCCCATACTTTAACGATGACAGCTTCTCCATCCGAGAGGGGGAGATCAAACATTTACAGCCCCAGGGACATGTACTAGTCTGACACCCTTAACACACAGGGGAACAAACACCTGCCTGGAGGTGACAACATTCCCTCCCCCATATCCCCCCTTAGACACAACCACGACAACATAACCAACAGAAATGGGTTACAACTCCTGCAGCTCTGTCGGACACTGGGTATGTACATAGTCAATGGTAGGCTTCAAGGGGACTCCTTTGGTAGGTACACAATTTGGCAGTAGTACTGTATACCAGCCTGCATCCCTCTGCTGGCTTGCTTCTGAAGTTAAGCAGGGTTGGTTCTGGTCAGTCCCTGGATGGGAGACCAGATGCTGCTGGAAGTGGTGTTGGAGGGCCAGTAAGAGGCTCTGGTATTAAAAAAATATCCCAGGGAAGTGAATTGGGATATTGCAATGTGTAGTGTAGGGTGCTGTCTTTCGGATGGGATGTTAAATGGGTGTCCTGACTCTCTGTGGTCACTAAAGATCCCATGGCACTTATTGTAATTCCCACTCTGGCATTCATACCTTCATGGCCACCTAATCCTTATAATTGGCTCATTCATCTCTCCCCTGTAATTTTTCCTCAGGTTGTTGCTGTAAATGAGAATGTGTTCTCAGTCAACTTATCTGGTTAAATAAAAGAAGAGTACTTTATCACTGACCTCAACCCAAAGGGTTCACAGTCAGTCCACTGACACCCCTATCAGATCACAGCAAAATAACATACTACTTGAACAGAGCTATGCTCAATCATGAGGCATCAAAGACAAGGGAACTGAATACTATTAAGAAATGCTATAGATGCAAGAAAAGTAGAGTGGAAATGTACCAAAAAACTATTAGGCAACAACAAATGCAATCCCTTCTAGACAATTTCCTGGACAAAATATTTCACTGTAATAGTGAAGGTGTAAACTTAGCAGTAGAAAACCTAGATAGTATATTTGACGTCTCAGCTTCCCTATCAAATCTAAACATTTCAAGCAGACAACCTGTGCTTCCCTGTGGCTCAGTTGGTAGAGCATGGTGTTTGCAACGCCAGCATGGTGTGTGCAACGCCAGGGTTGTGGGTTCGATTCCCACGGGGTGCCAGTACAAAAAAAAAAAAAAAAGAGGATGAAATGTATGCATTCACTACTGTAAGTCGCTCTGGATAAGAGCGTCTGCTAAATGACTAAAATGTAAATGTAACCTAAGAAAATGTATGAGAAATGGTTGGATGAAGAATGCAAAAACCTATGAAAGAAATTGAGAAATCAATCAAACCTAGTCATAGAGACCCAGAAAACCTGAGTCTACGCCTTCATTATGGTGAATCACAATACAGAAATACACAACAGAAAAAGAAGGAGCAGCACGTCAGAAATCAGCTCAATGTAATTGAAGAATCCATAGAATCTAACCACTTCTGGGAAAATTGGAAAACTCTAAACAAACAACAACACGAAGAGTTATCTATCCAAAACAGAGATGTATGGATAAACCACTTCGTCAATCTTTTTGGCTCTATAACAAAGAACAAACAGCCAAAACATATACATTATCAAATACAAATATTACAATCAACAATTAAAAACTACCACAACCCACTAGATTCTCCAATTACAATGAATGAACTACAGGACAAAATACAAACCCTCCAACCCAAAAAGGCCTGTGGGGTTGATGGTATCCTAAATGATAAAATATGCAGACCACAAATTCCAATTGGCTATACTTAAACGTGTCACGTCCTGACCATAGTGAGTGGTTATTTTCTATGGAAGAGTGGTCAGGGCGTGACAGGGGGTGTTTGTCTGTTTTTGTATGTCTATGTTCAGTTTCTAGTTTTGCATTTCTATGTTGGTGTTGTTTGGCATGACCTCCAATTAGAGGCAGCAGGTTGTCATTGTCTCTAATTGGAGGTCCTATTTAAGTTGATGTTTGTCCCACATGTGTTTGTGGGTGATTATTCATTGTGAGTGTATTTGATCCTCCTGCGTCATGGTTTGTTGTTTTGTGTATATTTTGAAGTGTTTAATTGCTGCATTTGGTTTCACTGGTTAAATAAATATGTGGAACTACGAAAACGCTGCATCTTGGTCCGCTCCTTCTAACAGCCTTGACAGAATCACCCACCAAAGAAGGACCAAGCAGCGTGGTAAGGAGCAGCAGAAGTATCTGGAGGAATGAACTTGGGAGGAGATTTTGGATGGTAATGGACCCTGGAGGCTGGCTGGGGAGTATCGTCGTCCGAAGGAGGAAATCGAAGCAGCGAAAGAGGAGTGACGATACTACAAGGCTCTATATGCACCGAAAGGCAAGGCTGAGGCAGCCCCCCAAAAAATGTAGGGGGGGGGGGGGCACAAGGGGAGTTGGGCAGAGTCAGGATGGAGTCCTGAGACAACTTCCCGTGCTTACTGTGGGGAGCAAGTGATGGAGCAGACACCGTATCTTGTGGTGAAGTGCGCTGTGTCGTCAGGGCGCATTCAAAGGCTGGTGCGAACTGTGCCCGCACCCCGCAGTTATCGAGTGGAGTTGAGCATCCAGCCAGGATGGGTTGTGCAGGCCGTGCGCTCCAGACCTCCAGTGCGCCTCCAAGACCCAGTGTACCCTGTGCCTGCTCCGCGCGAGTGCGCCACCATAGCCCAGTACGTCCTGTTCCTGCTCCCCGCACTAGCCCGAAGGTGCGTGTTACTAGCCTGGCGCCTCCTATGCCAGTCCCATGTAGCAGACCTCCAGTGCACCTCCAAGGCCCAGTGTTCCCTGTGCCTGCTCCGCGCACTCCTTCCTCCAGTACGCCTTCATAGCCCGGTAAGGCTGGTGCCTGCTTTGAGCACGCGGTCTGCAGTGCGTCTCCCCAGTCTGGTGAGACCAGTTCCAACGCCCCGTAGGAAGCCTCTAGTGGTGGTCAATGGTCCGACGTCTCCAGTGATAATCCATGGCACGAAGCCTCCAGTGATGATCCATGGCCTGGAGCCTGTGGTGTTAATCCAAGGCACGAAGCCTCCAGTGATGATCCATGGCCCGGAGCTTGTAGGGATGATCCATGGCACGAAGCCTCCAGTGATAATCCATGGCCCGGAGCCTCCAGTGTTGATCCATGGCACAAAGCCTCCAGTGATTATCCATGACGCAGAACCAGTAGTGATGATCCATGGCACGGAGCCTGCAGCGAAGGTCCCCAGTCCGAAACCTACAGAGACGCTCTTC
This sequence comes from Salmo salar, assembly GCF_965601325.2. Lineage (NCBI taxonomy): Eukaryota > Metazoa > Chordata > Actinopteri > Salmoniformes > Salmonidae > Salmo > Salmo salar. The sequence continues at coordinate 74,893,697 of NC_138300.1, forward strand.
AGTCCGGAGCCTCCAGCGACGCTCTTCAGTCCGGAGCCTCCAGCGACGCTCTTCAGTCCGGAGCCTCCATCGACACTCTTCAGTCCAGAGCCTCCAGCGACGCTCTTCAGTCCGGAGCCTCCAGTGACGCTCTTCAGTCCGGAGCCTTCAGCGGCGGTCTTTAGCCCAGAGTTTTCAGCGGCGGTTGGTGGTCCAAAGCATCCGGCGAGGATCCATGGTCTGGTTCCTCCGGATATACAGAAGCGGGGGGATCAGCGGGCAGTGGGGGTACCACGCCCGGAACCAAAGCCGCCGCCATGGACAGTTGTCATCCACCCTACCCTCCCTTTGTGTTGTGTTGTTTTTTTAGGCGCGGTCGGAGTCCGCACCTTTGGGGGGGTACTGTCACGTCCTGACCATAGTGAGTGGTTATTTTCTGTCAGGGCATGACAGGGGGTGTTTGTCTGTTTTTGTATGTCTATGTTCAGTTTCTAGTTTTGCATTTCTATGATGGTGTTGTTCGGCATGACCTCCAATTAGAGGCAGCAGGTTGTCGTTGTCTCTAATTGGAGGTCCTATTTAAGTTGATGTTTGTCCTACATATCTTTGTGGGTGATTATTCGTTGTGAGTGTATTTGATCCTCCTGCATCACGGTTTGTTGTTTTGTGTATATTTTGAAGTGTTTAATTAATTGTTGCATTCGGTTTCACTGGTTAAATAAATATGTGGAACTACGAAAACGTGCATCTTGGTCCGCTCCTTCTAACAGCCGTGACAAAACTCTTTAACATTATCCTCAGCTCTGGCATATTCCCGAATATTTAGAACAAATTTGACCCCAATAACTACTGTGGGATATGCGTCAACAGCAACCTTGGTAAAAACCTCTGCATTATCATTAACAGCAGACTCGTACATTTCCTGAGCGAAAACAATGTACTGAGCAAATGTCAAAATTGGCTTTTAACCAAATTACCGTAAGACAGTCCACATATTCACAATGCACACCCTAATTGACAAACAAACAAACCAAAACAAAGGCAAATTATTCTCATGCTTTGTTGATCTCAAAAAAGCTTTCGACTCAATTTGGCATTAGGGCCTACTATACAAATTGATGGAAAGAGGTGTTGGGGGAAAAACATACGGCATTATGAAATCTATGTACACAAACAAGTGTGCGTTTAAAATTGGCAAAAAAACATTTCTTTCCACAGGGCCGGGGTGTGAGACAGGGATGCAGCTTAAGCCCCACCCTCTTCAACATATCAACGAATTGGTGAGGGCACTAGAACAGTTTGCAGCACCTGGCCTCACCCTACTCGAATCTGAAGTCAAATGTCAAAGGTGTGCTGATGATCTGGTGCTTCTGTCCCCAACCAAGGAGGACCAACAGCAGCACCTAGATCTTCTGCACAGATTCTGTCAGAACTGGGTCCTGACAGTAAAGTTCAGTAAGACAAAAATAATGGCGTTCCAAAAAAGGTCCAGTTGCCAGGACCACAAATACAAATTCCATCTAGACACCGTTGCCCTAGAGCACACAAAAAACTATACATACCTCGGCCTAAACATCAGCGCCACAGGTAACATCCACAAAGCTGTGAACGATCTGAGAGACAAGGCAAGAAGGGCGGTTGCCATCAAATGTAAAATAAAATTTGACATATCAATTAGGATCTGGCTAAAAATACTTGAAAGTTATAGAACCCATTGCCCTTTATGGTTGATAGGTCTGGGGTCCGCTCACCAACCAAGAATTCACAAAATGGGACAATCACTAAATTGAGACTGCATGCAGAGTTATGCAGAAATATCCTCCATGTACTGTACAACGTAAAACACCAAATAATGTGACTGACCCAAAATTAAGGAAATCTTTGACTATGTACAGAATCAGTGAGCATAGCTTTGCTATTGAGAAAGGCCCGTCGAAGGCAGACCTGGCTCTCAGGAGAAGACATTGAAGTATTGAAGTCAATTTAACCATAGGAGGACAGAAACTAGCTGTCCTACAGCTACACCAGGGTGTTACCCTACAGAGTGCTGTTGAGGCTACTGTAGACCATTGCAAAACAGTGTTTTAATCAATTATTTGGTGACGTGAATATATTTAATAGTTTCATCTAAAAATTATCATTTTTAAATGTTTCACTACTTGAATTTTTATGAAATTCACTGAGGATGGTCCTCCCCTTCCTCTTCTGAGGAGCCTCCGCTTATGTCAATACACATCCAAGAGTACAACCAGTTTTGTTAGACACTTGCTGCTGATGAGTATTTTCTATTTTCTTCTGGCTGAGACAGTTTGTTTGGATTGCCAATAATAATAATCCTTGATAATTGAACTACTATTAGGGGCGGTAGGTACCCCAGCGGCTAGGAAGTTGGACCTGTGTCCAAAAATTGACAATACAGTTAAATTGTCCACAACAAATAAGAGTGAGATATACCTTATTAGTCCATACATGATGGACATTTTTCCGCTGCTTTTAACCCAACCCCTCCGATGTACACACACACATCAGGTTTGAACCACTGGATCAGAAGGCAGCCGCAGTGCAGCACCCAACGAGCAGTTTAGGTGGTTAATTTCCTTGCTCATGGGAACATCGGCAGTAGGTGGCACCTGAGATCTGTCTGAGATATTGATGCCAGTAACCCTCCGTTTGTTGGCTCACTCCTACCAGCCCCGCAAATAGCGAATGAAGGGGGACATTGCTCCACCCACACCCCATTCGATGCATTGACCGGATGTGGGTGGATCAATGTCTACATAAGGGTACACATTAAAAACACTCACAGAAGCTCTGACGAAGGCCTTGAGGCCGATACGTAAAGCTTAATTAAGAGCAGTGATACTAGCAAGAGCTGTGTGCGGTTTCTTCTTTTTTCTCTCATTTTATTCAATTGTTACCATGCACCTGAAAGAAAGATATCTCAGATGTGGGAATCCCATTTGAATTTTGAATCACAGCTAAACATAATTAAATGTTATGTAGGCATAGTTACACTTGCAGCGCATTTTCTGAGATCTCCAAGATCCATGATTCATACAGGGTTCAAGTTCAATGTTTTATACTGAGCAAAAATATATACGCAACATGCAACAATTAACAATATTACTGAGTTACAGTTCATATAAGGAAATCAGTCAATTGAAATAAATTCATTAGGCCCTAATCTATGGATTTCATATGACTGGGCAGAGGCGCAGCGATGGGTGGGCCTGGGAGGGAAAAGGCCCACCCACTACGGAGCCAGGTCCAGCCAATCAGAATACATTTTTCCCCACAAAAGGGCTTTATTACAGACAGAAAATACCCCCCTCTCCCCTCAGACAATCCCGCAGGTCAAGTAGCCGGATGTGGAGGTCAGGGCTAGCGTGGTTACACATGGTCTGCAGTTGTGAGGTCGGTTGGATGTACTGCCAAGTTCTCTAAATCGACGTTGGAGGTGTCTTATAGTGGAGAAATGAACATTCAATTCTCTGGCAACAGCTCTGGTGGACATTCCTGCAGTCAACATGCCAATTGCACACTCCTACAAAACTTGAGACATCTGTGGCATTGTCTTGTGTGACAAAACTGCACATTTAAGAGTGGCCTTTTATTGTCCCCAGCACAAGGTGCACCTCTGTAATGATCATGCTTTTTAATCAACTTATTGATATGCCACACCTGTCAGGTGGATGGATTATCAAAGCAAAGGAGAAATGCTCACTAACAGGGATGTAAACAAATCCCGTATCTGTCGCAGAATGTTGCTGCTAACCTTGTGCGACAGCAAGCCTTTTCCTTTTGGCCAGAAATTATAAGAATATGGAGAGTTATGAAGCTATGAAAACTGGGTGTTTTCCAAATGTTGAACTTAAATGGCTACTAATACTGGAAAAGCTAAATCAAGGCCCAAGTATACAGATTTGACGATATTCTTGCAGAAAAATGTAATTTCAATGTAAATGTCTCCTTCACAATTTGCCCAAATGTACCTGGGTGACTTCACACTAAATATCATGTAGTTTGCTCATACTTCAAGTTATCCGTCTGAAACTTTGCACATACACTGCTGCCATCTTGTGTACTGCATCGGAATTACAACCAGAGTGATGGCTAGATTTGGGGCCTTTCTGTTGCACTTCAAAGATGGTGGTAGAAAAACATTTTAAACGGTTGGTTTATTCTTTGTATTTTCTTCTACTAGATCTATTGTGTTATATTCTCTTACATTCAATCCACATTTCCACAAACTTCAAAGTGTTTCCTTTCAAATGGTACCAAGAATATGCATATCCTTGCTTTAGGGCCTGAGCTACAGGCGGTCATTATGCAAACATTTTGGCATTTTGTAACAGATGTCTATTTCCACTCATTAAATAGCGTGAGTATACAGTACATGCAGTTTGGATGCTGGAATTATTTGGGAGAGAACAAACATGCCCTTTTTGAAGTGATTCGCTCGAAAATATCATGACTGATTATGTTCATGCCAAATTGAAAGGTAATACATTTTTACCGTTTAAATTACATCTTTATTAATAGGCCCATAAAAAGAATGTGCGTGCACTCAATAGAGACTCCCGAATCTCAAGGTGTAATTAGCACTTCCTCTTTCCTTCCATTCACCATATGATTCAATTGACATGCTTCCACTCCTGGTATGTGGTGCATAATAACAATTTACACCGCAACGCTAGAGATGACATCTTTTTCTGAAAATTCCCTGAGACACAATGCACTTTCCTTTTGTTCTCCTGACGTACAATAAATCAACACCACACCACTCCTGGTCACTGATTGACTCCACCTTCCCAATTGCGTCCGCACAACTCGTCAATCCTTTTTGACGGATGGGTTACTGCAGCAGACGGCCACACCGGGTTCCACTCCTATCAGCAAAAAACAAGGAGAAGCGTCTCCAGTGGGCAAGCGATCACCAACACTGGACAGCTGAGGAGTGGAAAAACAATCACCAGGTCTGACGAATTGCCAGTTCAAATCAAATCAAATCAAATGTTATTTGTCACATCGAATAACAGGTGTAGACCTTACAGTGAAATGCTTACTTACAAGCCCTTAACCAACAACACAGTTTTAAGAAAATACCGAAAAAAGATTAAAAATTAAAAAGTAAGAGATAAGAAAAACAAATAATTAAAGAGCAGCAGTAAAAAAAAACAATAGCGGCGCTATATACAGGGGGTACCGGTTCAGAGTCAATGTGTCAATGTGCAGGGGCACCGGTGTCGAGGTAGTTAAGGTAATTATGTACATTCAGGTAAGGTTATTAAAGTAGCTATGCATAGATGATAACAGAGAGTAGTAGCAGCATAGGGGTGGGGGTGCAAATAGTCTGGGTAGCAATTTGATTAGCTGTTCAGGAGTCTTATGGCTTGGGGGTAGAAGCTGTTTAGAAGCATCTTGGACCTAGACTTGGCGCTCTGGTATCGCTTGCCATGTGGTAGCAGAGAGAACAGTCTATGACTAGGGCGCCTGGGGTCTTTAACAATTGTTAGGGCCTTCCTCTGACACCGCCTGGTATAGAGGTCCTGGATGGCAGGAAGCTTGGCCCCGGTGATGTACTGGGCCGTACGCACTACCCTCTGTAGTGCCTTGCAGTCGGAGGCTGAGCATTGCCATACCAGGCAGTGATGCAACCCGTCAGGATGCTTTCGATGGTGCAGCTGTAAAACCTTTTGAGGATCTGAGGACCCATGCCAAATCTTTTCAGTCTCCTGGGAATAGGTTTTGTCGTGCCCTCTTCACGACTGTCTTGGTGTGCTTGGACCATAGTTTGTTGGTGATGTGGACGCCAAGGAACTTGAAGCTCCCAACCTGCTCCACTACAGCCCCATCGATGAGAATGAGGCATGCTCGGTCCTCCTTTTCCTGTAGTCCACAATCATCTCCTTAGTCTTGATCACGTTGAGGGAGAGGTTGTTGTCCTTGCACCACCAGGTGAGGTCTCTGACCTGCTCCCTATAGGCTGTCTCATCGTTGTTGGTGATCAGGCCTACCACTGTTGTGTCATCAGCAAACTTGATGATGGTGTTGGAGTTGTGCCTGGCCGTGCAGTCATGAGTGAACAGGGAGTGCAGGAGGGGACTGAGCACGCACCCCTGAGGGGCCCCCGTGTTGAGGATCAGTGTGGCGGATGTGTTGCTACCTACCCTTACCACCTGGGGGGTTGCCCATCAGGAAATCTAGGATCCAGTTGCAGAGGGAGGTGTTTAGTCCCAGGGTCCTTAGCTTAGTGATGAGCGTTGAAGGCACTATGGTGTTGAACGCTGAGCTGTAGTCAATGAATAGCATTCTCACATAGGTGTTCCTTTTGTCCAGGTGGGAAAGGGCAGTGTGGAGTGCAGTAGAGATTTCATCATCTGTGGATCTGTTGGTGACGTATGCAAATTGGAGTGGGTCTAGGGTTTCTGGGATAATGGTGTTGATGTGACCCATGACCAGCCTTTCAAAGCATTTCATGGCTACAGACGTGAGTGCTATGGGTCCGTAGTCATTTAGGCAGGTTATGTTAGTGTTCTTGGGCACAGGGACTATGGTGGTCTGCTTGAAACATGTTAGTATTACAGACTCAGACAGGGAGAGATTGAAAATGTCAGTGAAGAAACTTGCCAGTTGGTCAGTGCATGCTCGGTGTACACGTCCTGGTAATCAGTCTGGTAATCAGCGGTCTTGTGAATGTTGACCTGTTTTAAGGTCTTACTCACATTGGCTGCGGAGAGCGGGATCACACAGTCATCCGGAACAGCTGACTCTCTCATGCATGTTTTAGTGTTACTTGCCCCGAAGCGAGGATAGAAGTTATTTAACTTGTCTGGTAGGCTCGTGTCACTGGGCAGCTCTCGGCTGTGCTTCCCTTTGTAGTCTGTAATAGTTTGCAAGCCCTGCCATATCCGACGAACGTCGGAGTTGGTGTAGTACGATTTAATCTTAGTCCTGTATTGATGCTTTGCCTGTTTGATGGTTCGTCGCAGGGCATAGCGGGATTTCTTATAAGCTTCTGGGTTAGAGTCCCGCTCCTTAACAGCGTCAGCTCTATCCTTTAGCTCAGTGCAAATGTTGCTTGTAATCCATGGCATCTGGTTCGGGAATTTATGTACAGTCACTGTGGGAACAACGTCATCGATGTACTTATTGATAAAGCCAGTGACTGATGTGGTGTACTCCTCAATGCCATTGGAAGAATCCCGGAACATATTCCAGTCTGTGCTAGCAAAACAGTCCTGTAGTTTAGCATCTGCTTCATCTGACCACTTTTTTTATAGACCGAGTCACTGGTGCTTCCTGCTTAAATTTTAGCTTGTAAGTAGGAATCAGGAGAATAGAGTTATGGTCAGATTTGCCAAATGGAGGGCAAGGGAGAGCTTTGTACGTGTATCTGTGTGTGGAGTGAAGGTGGTCTAGAATTTTCTTCCCCTCTGGTTGCACATTTAACATGCTGATAGAAATTCGGAAAAACGAATTTAAGTTTCCCTGCATTAAAGTTACCGGCCACTAGGAGCACCGCCTCTGGATGAGCGTTTTCCTGTTTGCTTATGGCGGAATCCAGCTCATTGAGTGTGGTTTTAGTGCCAACCTCACTGATATGTAGACAGCTACGAAAAATACAGATAGAAACTCTCTTGGTAGATAGTGTGGTCTACAGCTTATCATGAGATACTCTACCACAGGCGAGCAAAACTTGGAGACTTCCTTAGATATCGTGCACCAGCTGTTGTTTACATAAATGCATAGGCCCCCACCCGTGTCTTACCAGAGGCTGCTGTTCTGTCTTGCCGATAGAGTGTATAACCCACCAGCTGTATGTTCTTAATGTCATCGTTCAGCCATGACTCTGTGAAACATAAGATATTACAGTTTTTAATGTCCCATTGGTAGGATATACGTGCTTTCAGTTCACCCCATTTATTTTCCAGCGATTGAACGTTAGCTAGCAGAACGGAAGGTAAAAGCAGATTAGCCACTTGTCGCCTGATCCTCGCAAGGCACCCTGATCTTTTGCCTCAAAATCGCTGTTTCCTTCTCCAGCAAATCACTGGAATAGGGGCCTGGTCAGGTGTCTACAGTATATCCCTCGCGTCTGACTCATTGAAGAAGAACCCCTCGTCCAATTTGAGGTGAATAATCCCAGTTCTGATGTTCAGAAGCTCTTTTCGGTCATAAGAGATGGTAGAAGCAACAAAATGTACAAAACAAGTTACGAACAACACGAAAAAACAAACAAAATCATATGCTTGTTTGAGAGCCGATATGACGGCAGCCCTACCCTCCGGCGTCATCATCATGTTGCGTTAGCTGATGGCAGAGTCAAGATTTGGCGTAAGCAGCATGAGTCCAAGGCCCCATCCTGCCTGGTGTCAACGATACAGGCTGGTGGTGTAATGGTGTGGGAAATGTTTCCCTGGCACACATTAGGTCCCTTGATACCAACTGAGCAACGTTTCCATGCCCCTAAGAATTCAGGCTGTTCTGGAGGCAAAGGGGAGTCTGACCTGGTACTAGATGAGTGTACCTAATAAACTGGCCACTGAGTGTATATCTAGTCGTATCGCATGCCTGGGATACTATAGGCTACAGCAAAAGCAGAAAGCTTACTCTTAATTTTCAGAATGGATATGATACAGTAGCCTATCTTCAGGTTGTATTACTCTGGAGACCCCTCCCTTGTTGACGCCCATTACCAGCACAACTCCCTCCCACCAAACTGTAGGCTACCTCCCATAATACGATACAATGAAATGATAAAATAGAGGTCGCGCGCTCAGAAGTTTACACCTATTAACACGAAAAAGACCAAGCTGGTGGCTGGTGACACAGAGCTCTCAAATACGCAATATTCTGGAGAAAAAAAAAGAAGGGAAATTTGGATTCTCTACTAGTTGACACCTGTACTGAGTAAGATTTATATTGAAGAAGCTAACCAGGGGGTGCCGTTTGGAAAGCAGTCACATTGTCATTCGTGGAAAGGGAATTAGTATGGGTTTGAGTGCGGTAGTGTATTTGTAAGCAGACGGAGCGCACGCCTTCCTCATTAGAAAAGGTATCGGGAGCTGGACTACAGGAGTGGATTCGAGCAACAGTGGAGGTAAACCCGTTTGATAACGTTACTCACACTTTACATACGAGGGCATAGATTATATCGTCTATGGCAAGCACCAAATCTACCTAACTGTCCCTGTGCAAAGCTATTGGCATCAAGTCGAATGTCAAATCGCTCTTCCAAGCTGCTGTCTCGCTGCATAGCGTTGAATGGCATATCTATCGTGGCCGTTCAATTCCAACACACAGACGCTTGGTAGGGTAGTAACGTTATTACGTCGAGAAAATAACGTGACAACATTCAGGTTATCTTTAGGTTTGCTTTGTGTGGTCGAAAACCACTAGCTCAGTCACCCAAACAGGCTCGGAAAATCATCATTTTCACCCCTTTGCCTTTGATTATGTCATGATTGCGGTTTTAAAACAGAAACGTAACACATTTTCCCCAAAACTGTTAGGTACTAGGTCGGTTAGATTTGTTGACCCCACCTATCAAACGTGTAACGTTATAATAATACAGTGTCACATTCTCAATGGACAAGCAACAGTGAACGTGACGCATTTGGTTTAGTTACTTTGTATCTGACTAGTTGCCTTCCATGTCGTGGGGGGTGGGGGTGTAATTACTCTTTGACTTGTATTGTTACACATGTAGCTCAACAGGGCTTATTCAGTGTGGTTGGGTTTGGTGTATGGAGATGCTTGCAGGATGGGCATCATAAGCGTTTTGATGAGGGGGAAACGGCACTTTCCAGAGCAACAATGTATTCATTATCTATAGTAACTATATTATAGCATCATGCCATTTTATTGTAAGGAAGCATTGCCATACTCTACAAAGCACATGGGTTAGTTTAACATTTTTTGATATTAACCTGAACCCCCAAGGAGCCTTAAAGGGGAAAACCATCAAGCTATTCAGCAAAGAGCGCAATAGGTGACTGCAGAACCTCAATAGGGAATATGGTACCTTAGTCCTAGCTTGTATTCCGCTCTACACTGTGTCAATGTCTCATAGTGAGGGAAGACATGGGCATAGAGACCCACATTCCCCAACAACTCTTAATTGGCGACATTGAGCAACAGTCCTCTCAAAGCCCATGTCACGAGTCGCTATGGGCCTTGGTCAATCCTCATGAAATACCACAGTGATGTCATTCTCAGCAGGGAAGACAGGCTAAAGTTGTTATGGCATGGAGAGGTGACATCTCAACAAAGGTTACATGCAACTGTATCTACACTAGGACTGTCCCCGACTAAAAAATGATCATGGTTGGTCGAGAGTAGTCTGTTCTTTCGACCTATTAGTCAACATTTTTTAACACATATTTTCCCCTAAATAGACACACCCTATGTGTTAATAAAATCAACCAGATGTAGGCTACTGAGCTTGTCTGATGCTTTTACCACACTGTGATTAAATAATTAAGGCACACCAATGACTCGAGGGTGCCAGAGATCAAGATCGCCTAACCAGAATAAAAAAATCTGTTCCCGATTTCCCCCCCCTCCTCCAGCAGCTGCTGGCCTTGGCAAATTCTGCCATTTAAGTTCCTGAAGTTGTCGGTAATAGGCTACACCAAGGGTCGGCATCCTTTTCCATTTGGAGTGCCAATTTATCTTAACATTTATACTGATCTGCATGCCAGTTATGATTGTCATATGCACATTTTCGTGTAACAGTTTCATTTATAATACTCTTCCCATCTAAAAATTCCAAAAGTGACTTCTATTGCCATTAGAAACTATGTAAAAATAGCCTACATAAAGCCAACAAATAAAAACATTGAAGCCTGCAGGTAGAAAATATCCTGATAATAAATATCCTATAAATCACATTGGCTACGCATGGCCTGTCTGCAAGGAACTTGAAACATTGTATCAACTTAGTCTGGCCCGAAGCTTACATTTACAAAATTGTATAAAATATTCTGCGCCCTCAGTTTCCAGCGCCATTGATCTCCGGACAGAGACAGCTGTAGGCTATTTGAGCAAGGGCTAAAAAGTAATCAGGTAGGCCTATTTTATGATGTTTCCACCAGATCTGAGCATTACATTTTGTCCCCCTTTCACACCAAGTGGTTATCGAAAGAGCTGGAAAGATTTTTCAAATGGGCTACGTTGAGGAACTATTGTCTTCCTCAATGACTTTGAGAAGCTCCACAGTGGTGGTGCGTTAAGACAATCAGAAATACTATCAGATCCAAAAATGGGCACATTTTTTAATAGGCCTACATTTGGATGCAGGCCAGGTAGCCTAGGCCAACTTCTATGCATAATCAGGTGCGAGTCCTTACTCAGCATTGACCGGAGTTGTACAAATAAAATACAAAGAATACATTGACAACTCGTAAATAGAATGAAATAAACCAAAACTTGTTCCTCACAAGTGTAGCCTAGGTTGTGCGGTCCGCAAACAACGTGTCCACTCCGACAATAAGAACGGTAAAATACTAATAATAATATTAGAGGAATTAGTGGTAAATGTACCACTGGTGATACTGGTGTGCCATCCTGCGGCCTCCAATGGATTAGTCCACCGAGACATGCATGAATCAAACAGGTGTCCATCGTTTTTTTTTTTATTCAGCAGAAAAATCCAGGACACTGTCTTTCAAAGGTAATTCATAAAAATCCAAATAACTTCACAGATCTTCATTGTAAAGGGTTTAAACACTGTTTCCCATGCTTGTTCAGTGAACCATAAACAATTAATGAACATGCACCTGTGGAACATCATTAAGAGACTAACAGCTTACAGAAGATAGGCAATTAAGGTCACAGTTATAAAAACTTAGGACACTAAAGAGGCCTTTCTAATGACTCTGAAAAACACCAAAATACAGATGCCCAGGGTCCCTGCTCATCTGCGTAAACGTGTCTTAGGCATGCTGCAAGGAGGCATGAGGACTGCAGATGTGGCCAGGGCAATAAATTGCAATGTCCGTACTGTGAGACGCCTAACACAGCGCTACAGGGAGACAGGACGGACAACTGATTGTCCTCGCAGTGGCAGACCACATGTAACAACACGTGCACCGGATCGGTACATCCGAACATCACACCTGCGGGACAGGTACAGGATGGCAACAACAACTGCCCGAGTTACACCAGGAACGCACAATCCCTCCATCAGTGCTCAGACTGTCCGCAATCGGCTGAGAGAAGCTGAACTGAGGGCTTGTAGGCCTGTTGAAAGGCATGTCTTCACAAGACATCACTGGCAACGACGTCGCCCATGGGCACAAACCCACCGTTGCTGGACCAGACAGGACTGGCAAAAAGTGCTCTTCACTGACGAGTCGCGGTTTTGTCTCACCAGGGGTGGTGGTCGGATTCGCATTTATCGTCAAAGCAATGAGCGTTACACCGAGGCCTGTACTCTGGAGAGGGATCGAGGTGGAGGGTCTGTCATGGTCTGGGGCGGTTTGTCACAGCATAATCGGACTGAGCTTGTTGTCATTGCAGGCAATCTCAATGCTGTGCGCTACAGGGAAGACATCCTCCTCCCTCTTGTGGTACCCTTCCTGCAGGCTCATCCTGACATGACCCTCATGACAATGCCACCGGCCATACTGCTCGTTCTGTGCGTGATTTCCTGCAAGACAGGAATGTCAGTTCTGCCATGGCCAGCGAAGAGCCTGGATCTAAATCCCATTGAGCACGTCTGCGACCTGTTGGATTGGAGGGTGAGGGCTAGGGCCATTCCCCCCCAAAAATGTCTGGGAACTTGCAGGTGCCTTGGTGGAAGAGTGGGGTAACATCTCACAGCAAGGACTGGCAAATCTGGTGCAGTCCATGAGGAGGAGATGCACTGCAGTACTTAACCTCTCTGGGCTAGCCAGTTGAATCCCGTGGCGCGATTTTCAAATACCTTAGAAATGCTATTACTTCAATTTCTCAAACATATGACTATTTTACAGCCATTTAAAGACAAGACTCTCGTTAATCTAACCACACTGTCCGATTTCAAAAAGGCTTTACAACGAAAGCACAACATTAGATTATGTCAGCAGAGTACCCAGCCAGAAATAATCAGACACCCATTTTTCAAGCTAGCATATAATGTCACATAAACCCAGAAGACAGCTAAATGCAGCACTAACCTTTGATGATCTTCATCAGATGACACACCTAGGACATTGTTATACAATACATGCATGTTTTGTTCAATCAAGTTCATATTTATATCAAAAAACAGCTTTTTACATTAGCATGTGACGTTCAGAACTAGTAACTAATTTACTAAATTACTCACGATAAACGTTCACAAAAAACATAACAATTATTTTAAGAATTATAGATACAGAACTCCTTTGTGTAATCGAGGTGTCCGATTTTAAAATAGCTTTTCGGTGAAAGCACATTTTGCAATATTCTCAGTAGATAGCCCAGCCATCACGGCTAGCCATTTAGACACCGACCAAGTTTAGCCCTGACCAAAGTCAGATTTACTATTACAAAAGTTTGATTACCTTTGTTGTCTTCGTCAGAATGCACTCCCAGGACTGCTACTTCAATAACAAATGTTGGTTTGGTCCAAAATAATCCATCGTTATATCCAAATAGCGGCGTTTTGTTCGTGTGTTCCAGACACTATTCGAAATGGTAAATCAGGGTTACGAGCATGGCGCAATTCGTGACAAAAAAATTCTAAATATTCCATTACTGTACTTCGAAGCATGTCAACCGCTGTTTAAAAACCATTTTTATGCCATTTTTCTTGTAAAAAAGCGATAATATTCCGACCGGGAATCTCCGTTTAGGTAAACAGAGGAAAGAAAACAAAGCATTCGGTCGACGCGGACACGAGGCTGAGTCTCACAGTACTGTAACCAGCCACTACCCAAACGCGCTACTTTTTTTCAACCAGAGCCTGCAAAGCCACGATTCAGCTTTTTGCCGCCTTCTGAGAGCCTATGGCAGCCGTAGGAAGTGTCACGTAACAGCAGAGATCCTTTGTAATGGATAGAGATGGCAAAGAAGGCCAAGAAATGGTCAGACAGGGTACTTCCTGTACAGAATCTTCTCAGGTTTTGACCTGCCATTTGAGTTCTGTTATACTCACAGACACAATTCAAACAGTTTTAGAAACTTTAGGGTGTTTTCTATCCAAAGCCAATAATTATATGCATATTCTAGTTACTGGGCAGGAGTAGTAACCAGATTAAATCGGGTACGTTTTTTATCCGGCCGTGTCAATACTGCCCCCTAGCCCTAACAGGTTAATTGAAATGCATTCCAGGTGACTACCACATGAAGCTGGTTGACAGAATGCCAAGAGTGTGCAAAGCTGTCAAGGCAAAGGGTGGCTATTTTGAAGATTCTTCAATATAAAGTATATTGTGATTTGTTTAACACTTTTTTTTGGTTACTACATGATTCCATGTGTTATTTCATAGTTTTGATGTCTTCACTATTATTCTACAATGTAGAAAATAATAAAAACCCTTGAATGAGTAGGTGTCAACTTTTGACTGGTACTGTATATATTTACTACTGCTCGACTAAAAAAAATCTTGGTCGACCAACAGTCTATCGACAAACCAATCGACCAGTCGATTAAATGTGGTCAATGCACACTCCCTCAATTTGAGACCTCTGTTGCATTGGATTGTGACTAAACTGCACCTTTTTGTGGCCTTCTGTCTCCAGCACAAGGTGCACCTGTGTAATGATCGTGTTGTTTAATCAGCTTCTTCATATGCCACACCTGTCAAGTGGATGGATTATCTTGGCAAAGGAGAAATGCTCATTACCATTGATATAAACATATTTGTGCACAAAATTTGAGCAAAATATGCTGTGTATGGAACATTTCTAGGATCTTTAATTTTAGCTTATGAAACATGGGACCAACACGTCACATGTTGCGTTTTTATATTTACAGCTCAGCGTTTATGGCAAAAATTCAATTGTTTCACAAGCAAAATGACAACCTGACACTGCTAGCCTGACAGGGAATGATTCAAAATGTTGGCGTTTGCTGTATTTCTTTAACATTTTACGCAGGTGATTGCATAAGCGAGCAAATGAAAAGCCTTGGAGAAAATAACTGAAACGTCAGTTTGACAGTGTACTTAAAAATGTTGAAACAAATGCCTAGTACACATTGCCACAACAGCAGTGGCTTACCTCAGTGGCAGACATTTTCCCTCAACACACCTGGTTTTAAATGCCATGTGTTAATTAGCTCAATGACTATCACCTGTGACAGTGAGCCACTGTTCCAGCTCCTCCAATCGAAACACACAGACAATCGATGCAAAAAGGCTTGTCCTTCACAAATGTTTTTTGCCGTTTGTTTTTGATTTGAAAGCGTCACCTAGGACCGGGTTTCCCAAACTGTTGGGGGGTACTTGATGACTGGAGTTGGGAAACACGGACTTAGGACATGTATTTGTTCACTTATCCCTGGTCACACCCATGCATTCCTAGTTTACACCATATTTATAACATTGAGCAGGGAATGTGAATATATTTATGGTCGCTTTACTACCTTCCAGTTGGCACTATATCTTGATGCCCTTGCTTTTTCATTTGGCTCATGCAGTCTTTCCAGTTGCAACATTTAAGGCTTGGTGCATAAAACAAGACCAGGATGAGTTCCTCTCATACTATAGGCCTACTCTGTCACCGGAGTTAAATGCATCTTATACTGTGTATTTATAGGCCTACCCCAATGGAGGGAGATCTCAAATAGAACTGTCTTTGTCTTAACATGGCCAACGGGATGTGAGAACATACTATGGTAAGGGTCATTGACGCGTTCAGCCAGCGACAGGGCAAGATATCTCAGAGGTGGCGGAAGTTGTGTTCTAGTGATTTTGTCGCATCACGATGCACGTATAGCCTGTGCTTTTGACCATGTAGGCATTTTCTGAATTGGCCCAACATATTTGTTCCAAGAACTGTATGACATTTTGCTTACAGGTAGAAAAACATAAAGGAATTGAATCAAGCGTGCGTCCGCCCAAGCTATTTATTGAATGTACAAAACCATTATTTATTTTTCTGTAATTCATTTTGTCAGAGTTTGCCCACGTTGCAGTCAAAGCAAAATATAAAGGATTATTTCAAGAAGAAGAAAACAAATCTGACTGTTTCCCATCGTTGCTGTCCAAGGATATTAGAGGATTTTCCATTTGTGAGAGCGCTCTTCAAAGGACAGTGTCGCTGGCACAGATTGTTAGTGTAATATCAGCATTCCGTTTGATTTCGACATGGCCTGATTCTTATTGGGGCGCTTGTTTTCTTGTCTGTCTTCACTGAATCTCTGCATCTTATCTACTTGTATTCATAATTTAACCTAAGTATTATGGTTGCAAGAAGATCAACCAATTGTTATTTTACTGCGGGTAGGCATACTGTTAAACAACAATGTCCCCTCTGCCAATGTTATCATGTGCCAGGCCCGTCTTGCAATGTATGCTCCTGTCTGTGGCATCAGGCAGCAGCTGGGGAGGAGAGGGGAGAGAGGGAGAGAGACTGTCTCATACTATTATCATTATGTAGCCTACCTGAAAGATGTCAAGGGTCTTAACTACGTTGAGTTGCAGGAAATGAGATTCAAAACAACAAATTAAACAAAATCAAGCTGGTTGTGTTTTTCATAGCCTATAACTCAATAAACAATTTAAATCAACAATTTGAAAAAGGGGGCAGGCTGGTAAGCCCTGGTATAGGCGTACTACTATAGATGGCTATGCCATGGAGGTCTGTAGATACAGCGTTCTACATTGTGTGTACAAAACAGTAGGAACATCTTCCTGATATTGAGTCGCCCCCCCCCCCCCCCCCCCTTTTGCCCTCAGAACAGCCTCAGTTCGTCGGGGCATGGACTACAAGGTGTCAAGCGTTCCACAGGGATGCTGGCCCATGTTGACGCCAATGCTTCCCACAGTTGTCAAGTTGGCTGGTTATCCATTAGGTGGTGGACCATTTTTGATACACACAGGAAACTGCTGAGCATTAAAAAAAACAGCAGCGTTGCAGTTCTTGACACAAACCAGTGTGCCTGGCACCTACTACTATACCCCGTTCAGGCACTTCAATCTTTTGTCTTGCCCATTCACACTCTGAATGGCACACACACAATCCATGTCTCAATTGTCTCAAGGCTTAAACATTTTTATTTAATCTGTCTCCCCCCCTTCATCTACACTGATTTGAAGTGGAAGTGACATCAATAACAGGATCGCAGTTTTCACCTGGATTCACCTGGTCAGTCTATGTAATGAAAAGAGCAGGCGTTCCTAATGTGTTGTACACTCGGTGTATATCCAGCCATATAAACTCCTGTTGATGTTTACCCACTCAGGAAGCTTCCTTTGATTCTGTTTAGGCCATGAGTCGGTGGCTTAGCGTCGCTTGAAGCCAAATCCCAGCTCGTTTGTTTGGACGGCAGTCTCCCCATGACACACAAGAACAATGGCAGGAGGAGACTCCGAGGATGTGGAGAAAGTCAATAGGGCTTAATGGCCATTGTGACACACAATCACAGTCTACCATTAACTGCAGTGGGAGCTATCTAAGCTAAAGTAATGCTAACATCAAGAAGTTAGCCTAGCCATTCAATGTGATTGGAAAGACTGCTTAGAGATGCTAGTGGTAAACTAATATAGCTTCCTTTCATTGAGTGACACTTAGGTTCAGCTTATTCACTGAGGAGTTGATTGTAGGGGGTCTATTTGGTCTTTAGTCAGTCAATTTAGCAGCGAACGCTGATGTTAGCATTTTTGCTCTCGTTCCGTAGCTAGCTGATGGGTAGAGTTGTTGGTGGGATTGACAGTTCTTGTCTAGCGCAGCACTTTTGTAAGGCAAACACAATCTTCCCTTTTTTTAAGTTGGCACCATGTCATTTGGGTTTTGAAGGCAACCTGGGTTTTGAAGGCAAGCCTGTTACCACTGACAGGGTGGTAACATTCTTTAATACTTGTTTATTTTCCATTAGTGCTGAATCACTGTCTGTAATAAGTACTGTCGTTTTTCTGCATTACTTGTCTGGCCAGTGTTGGTCAGCCTGTGTTACAGTCAGTGTTTTTAATTCAATAATTAATTGGTGGGTGCTTATTTGTCATATTTCCTTTTTATTTTTTTTATCCCAACCCTTCCTGAGACACCTTCTGAGATTGGCGTCACAGCCAGGGTCTTCCATTATCAATGGTGACCCTGGAGCAATTAAGGTTAAGTTCCTTGCTCAAGGCCACATCAACATTGATTTTTTTATTTTTTGCTTTGGGGATGGTTCGGGCTAGCAACCTTTCAGTTTGTGGCCTAATGCTCTAACTGCTAGGCTACCTAGTGTGGGTAGTCTGGTCTGGTACAGTCATAGGGGGTGGCAGTTTGTCCCTGTAGCCCAATGACAAACGAGAGAAGGGTGGTGTCGACAGACCGACACCCCCCTCCTCTCACCCAGTCTCTTTAGCAGTGTATTGGAGGAACAGCGTGACAGACAGTGGGAGGGCGGTGGCCAGTCAGTCACCAGGCCTGCGTCACCGAGCTGGCACAATGCAGACCAGTGCCTGGGTGTGGCACCACAGCTTGATGTGGAGCCCTGCTGTCCTAGCGCACTAGGAATGGTGTGTGTGTGTGTGTGTGTGTGTGTGTGTGTGTGTGTGTGTGTGTGTGTGTGTGTGTGTGTGTGTGTGTGTGTGTGTGTGTGTGTGTGTGTGTGTGTGTGTGTGTGTGTGTGTGTGTGTGTGTGTGTGTGTGTCACTCACGTTTGGTTGTAAAACAAACAGTTGATTCCTATTTTAAAATCTGATTTTCCTTTACCTAACTCCTAACCCTAATGGTAAGCCTAAAATAGCATTTTTCCTTGAAATGGCCCATATTGTCAGAATGTATTGTTTTACTATCTTGTGAGGACTTCTGGTCCTCATAAGGATAGTAAAACACATACACACAAACAAACATACAGCTCAAGTGACCTTTCTCTCAATTTCTCTGTCCCTGACTCAAACTGTAACACTGTTTCTCTCACTCACTCTCACTCACTCACTCACTCACTCACTCACTCACTCACTCACTCACTCACTCACTCACTCACTCACTCACTCACTCACTCACTCACTCACTCACTCACTCACTCACTCACTCTCTCACTCTCTCACTCTCTCACTCTCTCTACACTCAGCTGATGGGACTCTGAAAGTGTAGTCAAGGTTCTGTGAAAGTTGTTTTGTTCCCTATTACAGGTGTCCTACTTGTGTGAGCAGTGTCGAGGTTAATCTGGGAAACTGGACTATAAATATAGTAGGTTATGGGTAGAACATAATAATTCCTCCTCACGCAGTAGCTAAGAGAGGACATGTCATGTGTATCGTTGTTGAAAGGGCCAGTTGAAAGATTCCATCTTAGAAACAGCACTTCCCATTTCATGTGGAAACTGTGATGGAAAAGCCATTCACTTACATGGTAAGCTGTCAGTCAACAGTTAAGTTTATCTTGAATGATTCTACCATACTTGGCCTACTTCCACAATGCAAAGAGGAACGTATAAGTGCAATTTTAAAGATTTGTGGTACTGTAGTTTCTCTTTTACTATCGAGTGTATGTCCCCCCCGCACACACAAACACACACACTTACCCCCTCCACACATACACCCCTCTAGCTCATCTGTGTCTCCCATGAAGCTCTCTGTCTGTGGCTCTAGATCATTTGATGTTGAGGGATGTTCAAAGGCGGAATACCCACTCACTGTGCTCCGTCACTGATCAGAGCCCCAGGCATCACCCCCCCCCCCCCCCCCCCCCACACACACAGTCACGGCTGTCTTGGACACCCTTTTTAATACCGCTTCACAAATTTATTTAGGCCCTTCACGGTGTCATGTTTGTTTAACACACAATTCACTCCCATTCATTCACCCACAGATTCCTGTCCATTTCAGAAGTTACATGGTACATCAACCTTGTCCACTACTGGGAAGGAGCTGTTGCTAGGAGCTCTACAAAATAATTTTATTGCAATGTTTAGTCTGGGTCTGAATGGTAAAACGGGTCACTAATTAGTCTATAGTGTTACCATAGAGATGTATAGTCATATGTAAATTCATGCCAATGTGCCGCATGAAGAAGTAGAGGTGTATAATGTTCAAACGCTCAGCCCATACATTCTTATTTTCTTCCTTTCACAAAGGGTGTCATGAAATGGGCAATAGAATATAACTATATGACTGCTTACATTTTAATGAATACATGTATCTCTCCACTCAAAGCGACTGTGTTTCAGGGTCTATTTTGAATAATGTGGGGAGATAGTGCAGTAAGGGAGTGTAATCTATAGAGCTGATGAAAGCTGCATTGTCTACACCAGCTCCAGACTGAGCTGTCCTATTGGCCGGTGTGCACAGTGGCGGGGCAGATGATTGGCTCGTGGCTGTGATGTCTGGTTGTTCAGTGTTTTCCTGGAGTAGCCAGCCAAATAGAAAAAGTATTTAGCCGGGCTGGTTCTTAAGACATTTTTGCAGAAGAAGCTATATTTTGCTGGGCTCTGGTACATTCTAATGCTAGATTCTATTTCAGCCAGCAACTCATGTTTTTACAGTGTTAGTTTTATTAGCTGTTGTACAACAACGGAAAATGTCATTTTGACTACACTGGGTCTTTAATGAATCCTGTAAAAGTATGCTGACTTCCATGGGCTTCAAGCTTCTTTTGAAGAGGCATTTTCTCAGCTATCTGCATTACAGGATTGATTGAAGAATGAAGCAAGTATTAAACATGGACTTTGCTACACAGAAAGCAGCAGTTGACGACTCTATTGTCAACAGTTTGATTTAAATCAGTAGACTTACAGTATCAGTCAAAAGTTTGGACACCTACTTTTGGACACAACCCAATTCAAGGGTTTTTCTTTATTTTTGCTATTTTCTACATTGTAGAATAGAAATGATGAAATAACACACATGGAATCATGTAGTAACCAGGGTTGTGTAGTTACTTTCTAAATGTAATCCGCTGGTTACTTGTTACCTGTCCAAAATTGTAATCGGCAATTTTGGATTGCCCAAACTCTGTATTGTAATCTGATTACATTCCTTTACTTTTAGATTACTTTCCCCTCAAGAGGCATTAGAAGAAGACGACAAACATGTATGTTACCAATTGAATGACATCTTTTGCAGGATAAACCAATGTTCAAGTTTTACATAGCTGGCCATATATGGATGTAAAATTTTACTTTATGGGTTGGTTATGTAGGCTTCTTTAATTCATCGCTTTCTACTACATATAATAATACAATTAAATTATAGACTTTGATTTTTAATGTAAAGATATCAGAATTCCAGTCATTCCAAAAAATCTTCAAGAATAGAACTTGGAAATATAGATTAGCCAAATTGTTTTACCTGAGTATAACCCCAAAACTAAGGACTTATTAGCCAGCCCTACTCTGTTGTTTATGATTGTGTTGTCATGGAGGACTGATTGGGCTCATTGATTTGAGTTGAAAAATCAATGCTGCGCTCATGGAATGGCATGATTTGAGCACTACTGAAAAGTGCTATTTACATGTGAAAAACGAATGCCATATGCTGCATTTGCTATAGGCCTATTGCTTACCTTATGTTGGTGACACTTTGATATCTTGATAATATGCAGCTGTTTAAAAGGAAAATCCACAGATGAAACAATAACAAAATGGAGGCCCCGCATCTGTTTTGGTAAAAAGCTGAGGGATGAGCCTGGAGAAATGTAACCACTCTCAGATTAATAGACCGCTGTGGATGCAAGGACTGACCGTCCATGATATCAAAACTATTGTTTTAACCATGTTATGAGGCTATACAGTGTTTGTTTACATTTTCAATGTTTACCAACATTGGAGAAAAACAAGCTTATATGTTGGGTTCTCATGGAGTGTGACAGTTGAACTAAGCTCACGAGGCATTTATAAGTCCTTCTCTTCAAGAATCAATGGATATATATATATATATAAGCTCCAAAAAATAAAGGGAACACTTAAACAACACAATGTAACTCCAAGTCAATCACACTTCTGTGAAATCAAACTGTCCACTTAGGATGCAACACTGACAATAAATTTCACATGCTGTTGTGCAAATGGAATAGACAACAGGTGGAAATTATAGGCAATAGGCATGACACCCCCAATAAAGGAGTGGTTCTGCAGGTGGTGACCACAGACCACTTCTCAGTTCCTATGCTTCCTGGCTGATGTTTTGGTCACTTTTGAATGCTGGCGGTGCTTTCACTCTAGTGGTAGCATGAGACGGAGTCTACAACCCACACAAGTGGCTCAGGTAGTGCAGCTCATCCAGGATGGCACATCAATGCGAGTTGTGGCAAGAAGGTTTGCTGTGTCTGTCAGCGTAGTGTCCAGAGCATGGAGGCGCTACCAGGAGACAGGCCAGTACATCAGGAGACGTGGAGGAGGCCATAGGAGGGCAACAACCCAGCAGCAGGACCGCTACCTCCGCCTTTGTGCAAGGAGGAGCAGGAGGAGCACTGCCCGAGCCCTGCAAAGTGACCTCCAGCAGGCCACAAATGTGCATGTGTCTGCTCAAACGGTCAGAAACAGACTCCATGAGGGTGGTATGAGGGCCGACGTCCACAGGTGGGGGTTGTGCTTACAGCCCAACACCGTGCAGGACGTTTGGCATTTGCCAGAGAACACCAAGATTGGCAAATTCGCCACTGGCGCCCTGTGCTCTTCACAGATGAAAGCAGGTTCACACTGAGCACGTGACAGACGTGACAGAGTCTGGAGACGCCGTGGAGAACGTTCTGCTGCCTGCAACATCCTCCAGCATGACAGGTTTGGCGGTGGGTCAGTCATGGTGTGGGGTGGCATTTCTTTGGGGGGCCGCACAGCCCTCCATGTGCTCGCCAGAGGTAGCCTGACTGCCATTAGGTACCGAGATGAGATCCTCAGACCCCTTGTGAGACCATATGCTGGTGCGGTTGGCCCTGGGTTCCTCCTAATGCAAGACAATGCTAGACCTCATGTGGCTGGAGTGTGTCATCAGTTCCTGCAAGAGGAAGGCATTGATGCTATGGACTGGCCCGCCCGTTCCCCAGACCTGAATCCAATTGAGCACATCTGGGACATCATGTCTCGCTCCATCCACCAACGCCACGTTGCACCACAGACTGTCCAGGAGTTGGCGGATGCTTTAGTCCAGGTCTGGGAGGAGATCCCTCAGGAGACCATCCACCACCTCATCAGGAGCATGCCCAGGCGTTGTAGGGAGGTCATACAGGCACGTGGAGGCCACACACACTACTGAGCCTCATTTTGACTTGTTTTAAGGACATTACATCAAAGTTGGATCAGCCTGTAGTGTGGTTTTCCACTTTAATTTTGAGTGTGACTCCAAATCCAGACCTCCATGGGTTGATAAATTGGATTTCCATTGATTAATTTTTGTGTGATTTTGTTGTCAGCACATTCAACTATGTAAAGAAAAAAAGTATTTAATAAGATTATTTCTTTCATTCAGATCTAGGATGTGTTATTTTAGTGTTCCCTTAATTTTTTTGAGCAATGTGTATATGTGTGTGTGGTGTGTGTGTGTGTGTGTGTGTGTGTATAAATACACATACATACATGCATACATGCATACATGCATGCATGCATGCATGCATGCATGCATGCATGCATACATACATAGTTCCAGTCAAAGTTTGGGCACATCTACTCATTGAAGGGTTTTTCTTTATTTTTACTATTTTCTACATTGTAGAATAATAGTGAAGACAAAACTATGAAATAACAAATGGAATCATGTATTAACCAAAAAAGTGTTTGAACAAATCAAAATATATTTTAAATTCTTCGAAGTAGCCAATCTTTGCCTTGATGACAGCTTTGCACATTCTTGGCTTTCTCTCAACCAGCTTCATCGAGCTGGCCAAGGCTTTCGACTCTGCCAATCACCGCATTCTTATCGGCAGACTCAACAGCCTTGGTTTCTCAAATGACTGCCTCGCCTGGTTCACCAACTACTTCTCAGATAGAGTTCAGTGTGTTAAATCGGAGGGCCTGTTGTCCAGACCTCTGGCAGTCTCTATGGGGGTGCCACAGGGTTCAATTCTCGGGCCGACTCTTTTCTCTGTAGACATCAATGATGTCGCTCCTGCTGCTGGTGATTCTCTGATCCACCTCTACGTAGACGACACCATTCTGTATACTTCTGGCCCTTCTTTGGACGCTGTGTTAACAAACCTCCAGGCGAGCTTCAATGCCATACAACTCTCCTTCCATGGCCTCCAACTGCTCTTAAATGCAAGTAAAACTAAATGCATGCTCTTCAACCGATTGCTGCCCGCACCCGCCCGCCCGACTAGCATTACTACTCTGGACGGTTCTGACTTAGAATATGTGGACAACTACAAATACCTAGGTGTCTGGTTAGACTGTAAACTCTCCTTCCAGACTCACATTAATTAAGCATCTCCAATCCAAAATTACATCTAGAATCAGCTTCCTATTTTGCAACATGCTGCCAAACATACCCTCGTAAAACTGACTCCTACCGATCCTTGAGTTCGGCGATGTCATTTACAAAATAGCCTCCAAAACTCTACTCAGCAAATTGGATGTGGTGTGTCACAATGCCATCCGTTTTGTAACCAAATCCCCATATACTACCCACCACTGCGACCTGTATGCTCTCGTTGGCTGGCCCTTGCTTCATATTCGTCGCCAAACCCACTGGCTCCAGGTCATCTATACGTTTTTGCTGGGTAAAGCCCCGCCTTATCTCAGCTCACTGGTCACCATAGCAGCACCCACCCGTAGCACGCGCTCCAGCAGGTATATTTCACTGGTCATCCCCAAAGCCAACTCCTCATTTGGCCGCCTTTCCTTCAAGTTCTCTGCCAATGACTGGAACGAATTGCAAAAATCACTGAAGCGGGAGTCTTATCTCCCTCTAATTTAAGCATCAGCTGTCAGAGCAGCTTACCGATCATTCCACCTGTACACAGCCCATCTGTAAGTAGCCCACCCAACTACCTCATCCCCAAATATGTATGTATGTTATGGTATGGTATGTATTTTGCACCCCAGTAGTTCTACTTGCACATTCATCTTATGCACATCTATCACTCCAGTGTTAATTGCTAAATTGTAATTATTTCGCCACTATGGCCTATTTATTGCCTTACCTTCCTAATCTTACTTAATTTGCACACATTGTATATAGACTTTTCTATTGTGTTATTGACTGTACGTTTGTTTATCCCATGTGTAACTCTATGATGTTTGTGTCGCACTGCTTTGCTTTGTCTTGGCCAGGTCGGTGTTGTAAATGAGAACTTGTTCTCAACTGGCCTACCTGGTTAAATAAAGATGAAAAATAAAATGAGGAATGCTTTTTCAACTGTCTTGAAGGAGTTCCCACATGTGCTGAGCACTTGTTGGCTGATTTTCCTTCACTCTGCGGTCCAACTCATCCCAAACCATCTTAATTGGGTTGAGGTCAGGTGACTGTGGAGGCCAGGTCATCTGATACAGCACTACATCGCTCTCCTTCTTGGTCAAATAGCTCTTATACAGCCTGGAGGTGTGTTGTGTCATTGTCCTGTTGGAAAAATGAATTATAGTCCCACTAAGCGCAAACCAGATGGAATGGCATATCGCTGCAGAATGCTGTGGTAGCCATGCTGGCTAAGTGTGCCATGAATTCTAAATAAATCACAGACCGTGTCACCGAGAACCACCCGCACCATCACACCACCTCTATGCTTCACAGTAGGAATCACACATGCGGAGATCATCCGTCTACATACTCTGCGTCTCACAAAGACATGGCGGTTGGAAATGACTGTCCATCATTACTTTAAGACATGAAGGTCAGTCCATCTGGAAAATTTCAAGAACTTTGAAAGTTTCTTCAAGTAATGTCGCAAAAACCATCAAGCGCTATAATGAAACTGGCTCTCATGAGGACCGCCACAGGAAACGAAGACCCAGAGTTACCTCTGCTGCAGAGGATAAGTTCATTAGAGTTTACCAGCCTCAGAAATTGCATTCCAAATAAATGCTTAATAGTTATTGGTTGGTATGGTTCCTCTCTATATTCAGCTATTAATAGGCTAATACACTTCATAACCAAATGTAAAAAGCTGTGTAATATAATTTAGCATTGCATACCATTATTCTTTAGAGTTGCATTGATTTCTGTTTCTAAAGTATTTCATTTTGAGAAGATTTAGGAAAATAGGACGCTGCCCCTCTTTAAAGGGATACTTTAGGATTTTGGCAATGAAGCCCTTTTAATAGCATTAGCGCAATTGCTAACTAGTGTTAGCGCAAGACTGGAAGCCTATGGTAACTGCTAGCATGCTAGTAGATACAACAGACTTCCAGTCACTGCGCTAACGCTAGTTAGCACTGGCTCGTGAAACTACCTCTTAACTTCCTTCATAGTGGATGTAGAGACATACAAATGGTATCCATGAGTTAATCTGACTCTGGGGAAGTAGATAAAGGGCTTCATTGCCAAAATCCCGGAATTTTCCCAAAAATATATTGACTTGGCTACAGTAGGCTAGCCAAGACGAATGTTTGGTGTCTTTTTGTAGCTTGCTTTTTTTTCAGACTATCAACAGTAGCCAGCATATTGCGGGTATGTTCACTATTGATGGTATACTTTTGTAATTCACTTTCTCAAAAAGAAATACGCTCAGTGAGTAGATTGATGGGCACGTCTTTTTGCTCTGAGCAGCTTGTGTGCTGTGTGAAGGCATCAACTCATGTCTTGCTCGAGTGCTCAGAGTTGTGAATCGCGGGAGCGTGGTGGTGCTTGAACGAACGGCCAATCCTATAACGGCCAATCCTATTACTCAAATACAAAGCATTACGTTTACGTGTGTAGTTTTCAATGGTAGACTTCAATAGAGCAGGTAAATGTTGAACTGGAAGGACCCTGTCGGGCCAGTGACTGACAAGATCCACTAGCCCGACATGTTTTTACTGGGCCCAGACCCTGCACATAAAGAAAATAAATGTATGTGCCAGAAAACAATAGGCTAAGTAGATTTTGTCATCGTTACCACATTATACTGTATGGGATGTGCAAATTCACTCATTATATGGGAAGTGCAAATTCATGCTCTCTCTGTAAAGAAATTTGACTGCAACCACAGCGCACACACACCCCCAGGTACCGAGAGGCAGGACAGACAGCAGACTGTCAAACCAGCAGTGTTTCCTGTCATTGCTCATTTTGTGAGTGACAGGTGCCATATTGTTCATTTTAGCGGGAGAGGGCTCTGCAGATGTTTTTTTCTTCCTGACTAGTAAATTGTAAAGGATTCTAGTTCATTTAAGTGGAAAAAGTACTCGGCTGAAAATAAGACTATAATCAGCTGTATAACCGACAGCCGGCACTATTGGAAAACACTGGTCGACGTGGCGCTGCTCAGAAATCACTCACTGGGGTGTGAACATGAACGAGGTTGGCCATCAGAGTGTGTGTGTGCGTATATACAGTGGCTTGCGAAAGTATTTACTCCCTTGGCATTTTTCCTATTTTGTTGCCTTAAAACCTGGAATTAAAATTGATTTTTGGGGGGGTTTGTGTCATTTGATTTACACAACATGCCTATCACTTTGAAGATGCAAAATATTTATATTGTGAAACAAGCAAATAAGACAAACTGAACTTGAGCGTGCATAACTATTCACCCCCCCCCCCCCCCCCCCCCCCCCAAAGTCAATACTTTGTAGAGCCACCTTTTGCAGCAATTACAGCTGCAAGTCTCTTGGTCTATATAAGCTTGGCACATCCAGCTATTGGTATTTTTACCCATTCTTCAAGGCAAAACTGCTCCAACTCCTTCAAGTTGGATGGGTTCCACTGGTGTATAGCAATCTTTTAGTCATACCACAGATTCTCAATTGGATTGAGGTCTGGGCTTTGACTAGGCCATTCCAAGACATTTAAATGTTTACCCTTAAACCACTCAAGTGTTGCTTTAGCAGTATGCTTAGGGTTATTGTCCTGCTGGAAGGTGAACCTCAGTCCCAGTCTCAAATCTCTGGAAGACTGAAACAGGTTTCCCTCAAGATTTTCTCTGTATTTAGCGCCATCCATCATTCCTTCAATTCTGACCAGTTTCCCAGTCCCTGCTGATGTCAAAACATCCCTACAACATGATGCTGCCACCACCATGCTTCACTGTGGGGATGGTGTTCTCTGGGTGATGAGAGGTGTTTTTTTTCTTTAAGCAATAGCTTTTTCCTGACCACTCTCCCGTGAAGTCCAGCTCTGTGGAGTTTACGGCTTAAAGTGGTCCTATGGACAGATACTCCAATCTCCGCTGTGGAGCTTTGCAGCTCCTTCAGGGTTATCTTTGGTCTCTTTGTTGCCTCTGATTAATGCCCTCTTTGCCTGGTCTGCAAGTTTTGGTGGGCTGCCCTCTCTTGGCAGGTTTGTTGTGGTGCCATATTCTTTCAATTTTTTTAAATAATGGATTTAATGTTGCTCTGTGGGATGTTCAAAGTATCAGTTACTTTTTATAACCCAACCCTGATCTGTACTTCTCCACAACTTTGTCCCTGACCTGTTTGGAGAGCTCCTTGGTCTTCATGGTGGTGCCTCTCGCTTAGTTTTGTTGCAGACTCTGGGGCCTTTCAGAACAAGTGTGTGTGTGTGTGTGTGTGTGTGTGTGTGTATATATACTGAGATCATGTGACACTTAATTTGCACACAGGTGGACTAACTAATTATGTGACTTCTGAAGGTAATTGGTTGCAACAGATCTTATTTAGGGGCTTCATAGCAAAGGGGGTGAATACATATGCACGCACCTCTTTTCAGGTTTATTTTTATACCTTATTTTTAAAAAAAACAAAAAAAACAAAACAATTGTTTTTCTTTGTTTTTTCCATTTCAACAATTTGAACTATTTTGTGCATGACCATTACATGAAATCCAAATGAAAATCCATTTAAATTACAGATTGTAATGCATCAAAATAGGAAAAAAGCCAAGGGGGATGAATACTTTTGCAAGGCATGCTAGGGCTCAAAACTGTGACCAAAACACTCACATTTGTGACCCTTTGACTTGGCAGTCTGACACCAAATTTGAATAAAAAACCTTCCCAATTAAATGTTGACTGCAAGATGTACAATTTTAATGATGTGCGCGTCATCCGCTTTCCCGTGTCATGCCCCGCGCGGCGAAACACCGCTTCCCATTTATTTTCAATGGAAGGAAAGCGGAGAGGGCGGGGGACTGATTGGCGGCGCGAACATGGCGTGAGAGGAAGTGGGAAAAAGTTCAACATTTCCCAACTTTTTGCAAATCACCACCGGCGACTGCTAGGCGATGACCAATCATATCGAGTGGTTCCCAGGACGAATTTGAAGTTATGTGACCCAAGGCTGGAGACGATCTTCAGCAAAGATGGCTGACAAAAATACTAGGATGGAAGCAAATGTAAGTAATTATAACGTCATTGCAAAACATGTACAGTTGAGAGGAATATGTTAATGTAGAGACAAACGATTATGCATATTTTTTTTGTCAAAGTTAATTTACGAAAATTGCGATTTAGCAAGCTAGCTGACTAGCTAACATTAGCCAGCTACGTTAGCTGGTTAGCTTTATGGGTGTTGTGACGTGAGTATGAAATTGTAATTCTGGTTGTTTAATATTTTGGTGACTCCTGAAACAACCATCAAATATTCATGTAGTTATTACCATGCGTGAGATCCACACATTGTAGCCTGTACATTTAATATATTCACTGATTTATGTACTCTACCTTGACAAATAAAGGTGCAGTTCAGGTGTGAATGTCTTTTGAGATCATTTTTCAGTCATATCCAAAACCAGGAGTATCAAATTCCAGTCTTTGAATGATGCTTTGTGTGCATGCATGTATTACAGTTATACACTTCAACAGTGTTCACCAATCCTGGTCCTGGGACATCAATGGTACACATTGTAACTATGCAATAAAACCTTCCCAATTAAATGTTGACTGCAAGGTGTACAATTTTAATGATGTGCGCTTCATCCGCATTGTAGTATATTGCATAGTTACAATGTCTACCATTGATGTCCCAGCACCAGGATTGGTGAACACTGAAGTGTATAACTGTAATGCATGCATGCGCACACAGCATCATTCAAAGACTGGAATTTGATACTCCTGGTTTTGGATATGACTGAAAACATGATTTAAGTAGTTAAAGGCTGATTTGTAATTCATACAAAAACCATACACTACACTTCCAATGCATCATGTAAATATCTCTATCTAATTTCCTTCATCTGCATTAATCTGATAAACACAGGATAGGAGAAATATTTAATCAAATGAGACTTAATTTCAACCAGTAGAGAATGTGAAATGCTTTATTGAAAGAAGTTCATTATCCAAGTGTTATAAATGCATAATACATGCATTATAAATATTATAATTGTAATATTATATTATAAATACAAGTTCAATCTGCACTTCAATGCACATCTGGTGTGCATTATAAAAACAGAGCAAGAAAGAGGTGGTGAGCGAGGTGTTAAAAGGGAAAGAGGTAAGCATAGAGGAGCAGGGGAGACAGCATATGATTAATGAATCACAGTGCTACCCTATTCTCTCAGTTCATCACAATTACATAATAGTGTCTCTAGTAGTGTCTCCTAACCAGCCTTGGGCTCCCAGTCAGACCGGAAGTTATCTTAAGTGGGTGAGGTGGCGATGACTGGACTCGGGGTTGGCATCCTCTCTCACATCAAAGCATACCCTCAGAAAAGAGGGAGAGAGCACGTTTTTAAGCCTTGTTTTTTTTTTATTCTAACACTGTCAGTCATAATCATCAGGAGGTGAAATGCAAAACATCTATCTGTATTTCAATGTAAAGCATCTCTTTAATAATGCTTCCTGTTGACTCAACCAAGTGACCTCTCACCTCGGAGTAACTGTTGTGCCCTCTATGTTGCCAGTTCAGATGAGGTAGGGGTTCATCAACACAGCTGATATAACCTAGAGGATTTAGGAAGAAGGGGAGAGAGGGATGAAGTGAAAGACTGTTATTGAGAAAATAAGATAGTTAAAGAGACCGTGTTCAACAGGAATCTGTGTGTTTGGCCTCACCTGGTGATCACACTAATACCCTGACTACACCACTCGCGTCGCAAAATAAATTTAGAAATCTATGTTAATTCAATTATTGCACCCGCACTGCTCGCGTGCATCTGCGTTGCCAAGGGCTAAAATAAAAGTCCTTTCTATTTCTGACGCAGATTGAGCAGCAAGTCCTGCCTCTCTCATCTCGGTTTGTGTTCCGTGTAAGTGGCTGCAGAGTACTTTATGCTGAGAAACATGCACAGACACACAAGGACAAACAATATAGCATAGTTATAGAAATAATGAAATGTCCTTGCCTATTCTTTGAAGGTGGAAGGAGCCACAGTTACACACCTGAGCATGCTTACTGCACAACACAATCAATCAATCAAATAGATACATGTGTGGGTTATAGCTGGCACTTTCAAGGAGCGGGACTCTAACCCGGAAGCTTATAAGAAATCCCACTATGCCCTCCGACGAACCATCAAAAAGGCAAAGCATCAATACAGGACTAAGATTAAATCGTACTACACCGGCTCCGACGCTCGTCGGATGTGACAGGGCTTGCAAAC
Organism: Salmo salar; assembly: GCF_965601325.2. NCBI lineage: Eukaryota > Metazoa > Chordata > Actinopteri > Salmoniformes > Salmonidae > Salmo > Salmo salar. The sequence continues at coordinate 74,925,367 of NC_138300.1, forward strand.
TATTACAGACTACAAAGGGAAGCACAGCCAAGAGCTGCCTAGTGACACGAGCCTACCAGACGAGCTAAATTACTTACTTGCCTCGACGCGATCATATAACACTGAAACGTGCATGAGAGCGTTCCGGACGACTGTGTGATCACGTTCTCTGTAGCCAGTGTGAGTAAGACCTTAAAACAGGTCAACATTCACAAGGCCGCAGGGACAGACGGATTGCCAGGATGTGTACTCCGAGCATGCGCTGACCAACTGGCAAGTGTCTTCACTGACATTTTCAACCTCTCCCTGTCTGTCTGTAATACCAACATGTTTCAAGCAGACCCTGTGCCCAAGAACACTAAGGTAACCTGCCTAAATGACTACCGACCCGTAGCACTCACGTCTGTAGCCATGAAGTGCTTTGAAAGGCTGGTCATGGCTCACATCAACACCATTATCCAAGAAACCCTAGACCCACTCCAATTTGCATACCGCCCCAACAGATCCACAGACGATGCAATCTCTATTGCACTCAACACTGCCCTTTCCTACCTGGACAAAAGGAACACCTATGTGAGAATGCTATTCATTGACTACAGCTCAGCGCTCAACACCATAGTGCCCTCAAAGCTCATCAATAAGCTAAGGACCCTGGGACTAAACACCTCCCTCTGCAACTGGACCCAAGTCTTCCTGACGGACCGCTCCCCAGGTTGTAAGGGTAGGTAATAACAGATACGCCACGCTAATACTCAACACAGGGGCCCCTCAGGGGTGCATGCTCAGTCCCCTCCTGTACTCCCTATTCACTCATGACTGCATGGCCAGACACGACTCCAACACCATCATCAATTTGCCGATGACACAACAGTGGTAGGCCTGATCACTGACAACGATGAGCCAGCCTATAGGGAGCAGGTCAGAGACCTTGTCGTGTGGTGCCAGGACAACAACCTCTCCCTCAACTTGATCAAGACAAAGGAGATGATTGGGGACTACAGGAAAAGGAGGACCGAGCACACACCCATTCTCATCGACGGGGCTGCAGTGGAGCAGGTTGAGAGCTTCAAGTTCCATTGTGTCCACATCACCAACAAACTATCATGGTCCAAACACACTAAGACAGTCGTGAAGAGGGCACTACAAAGCCTATTCCCCCTCAGGAGACTGAAAAGATTTGGCATGGGTCCTCAGATCCTCAAAAGGTTCTACAGCTGCACCATCGAGAGTATCCTGACGGGTTGCATCACTGTCTGGTATGGAAACTGCTCGGCCTCCGACCGCAAGGCACTACAGAGGGTGGCGCGAACAGCCCAGTACATCACTGGGGCCAAACTTCCTGCCATCCAGGACCTCTATACCAGGTGGTGTCAGAGGAAGGCCCTAAAAATTGTCAGACTCCAGCCACCCTAGTCATAGACTGTACTCTCTGCTACCGCATGTCAAGCGGTACCGGAGTGCCAACTCTAGGTCCAAAAGGCTTTTTAACATCTTCTACCCCCAAGCCATAAGACTCCTGAACAGCTAATCAAAGGGCTACCTAGACCGCTCTTTTACTCTGCTGCTACTTTCTGTTTATTATCTATGCATAGTCACTTTAACTCTACATACATGTACATATTACCTCAACTAACCGGTGCCCCCGCACATTGACTCTGTACCTGTACCCCCTGTATATAGCCTCCCTATTGTTACTTTACTGCTGCTGTTTAATTCTTTGTTTTCAATTTTTTTTCTTAAAGCATTGTTGGTTAAGGGCTTGTAATTAAGCATTTCATTGTAAGGTCTACACGTTGTATTCGGTGCATTTGACACATTTTTAAATTTAGATTTGATTTATTTGTTTGAAGATATCTCGCACACGGATTGCCTCTCTTGCTGCGTTTTTGGACCCCATCCTTGAAACATCCTGCAGAGTTGCAGACTTCTCCTCTGGCACACGGTGGCAACTGGGAATTGAATAACTGCAGTTGACATAGCTAAGTAAATGGAAGAATACTGTTATTGCAATGTGGATGGCTCTTAAGCGGACCAATGTCTCATTCAGGGGGTCTGGGCCCCCAGTAATTCACACTCTGTTGATATCTCTGAAACATTCTGAGTAGCAGCGCATTTATGAGTGCATCCGATGCAGATTAGGGGAGCGGGGGCTATACCAAGGATATAGGCTACTGAATATAGGCTATTCACGTCGCAGTTAGAGCAGATTCCTCCCACATGTTGTTGGAAGACCAAAGACACCGTAATAGGACGTTTGGGACACAAGTTATGCTTCTTGATAATCGTAGATGGATTTAACATGAGCATTTTAGTTCATTAGACATTTGGCAATGTGAAACCAGCCTGCCCAAATGAAAAAAATTACAATGTAACAAATAATCAAACTCTGATTCGAACTATAGCTCAGAACTATGTGTAGACGCCCTAAGTTTACACTGAAAGATGTAGCATCAGTGGCAAAATAATTTTGTAGGCACAGACATCTTGCTAACTAGTGTTTTGGAGAGAATAAGATGGACAAATGTAATAGTATAACATAGAAAACGTGGATTTGGAAACAAAGTGGAAAGCACAATCGTTTTCTTCATCTTGTTTGGAAGAATCTGTTTCTACTTGACGGTACGTTGACTGCATGCGAGTGGTCAAGCCTTGAACAGCTTCCCTGAGTGGCATGGAGCGGGGCCTTGGTATGTGTGGGAGTTGGGGTGCAGGAGGAGAGCGAGACAACTCACAAGAGTCAAATCACATGTAATGAACAGCGTAAACCCCTCACCCAACACACACTCCTCCCATCCTTCTGTTCTCTCACCTCAGTGGCATAAAATCTCATGTTCCTAGCCAAGTCTACAGTCAAACAATCTCACTGTACATCAGCCTACTGTCTCCATGGGTTTGTGTCTTTAGGGGGCTTAGAAGCAGGAGATTGCCAGGCTGTACTTGACTGTACTGTACCGTATGCCTGGGTCTTGTGTGCAGTCAAGTCAATCTCATTAGTGAGTGTATTGGCTGGTGTAAATGACTGGCGGAATAACGGATGGCCCTGTAAGCTCTACGGTTAATGGGTTCATTACAATGGTGTGTGTGTCTGTCTCCTTTGCATGTGCGAATTCATGTTAGTATGTGTACGTGCCTGTGTTTTTTGCATACTTGTATCTATCCGTGCGCCAGGGCAGAAGTGCACCACTCAGAGCTCCTCCGTCTCATCAACTCATGCAGTCCCCTGCGGATCTCATCTGTGGCAGTCTAGTCCCTAGCCCAGCCCAGCCTGGCTCTGATTTGATAGTTGATTAGGGGAGAGAGACTGAGGGAGATCCCAATAAAAGAGAAGAGCAGCTACCATGAGATGAAAAACAATGTGTGCTACTGTGACTCCAAGTTGTTTTGGTGGATTGGAGGGTAGGGAGAGGTGAGTGTGGGGCATCAAATCAAAGAAAATGATATTTGTCACATACACATGGTTAGCAGATGTTAATGTGAGTGTAGCGACATGCTTGTGCTTATGGTTCCCAACAGTGCAGTAATATCTAACAGTTCCCCAACAACTACCTAATACACACAAATCTAAAAGGGGCGAATGAGAATATAAATATATGGATGAGCGATGGCTGAGCGGCATAGGCAAGGTGCAATAGATGGTATAAAATACAGTATATAAACTCAGCAAAAAAAGAAACGTCCTTTTTTCAGGACCCTGTCTTTCAAAGATAATTTGAAAAAATCCAAATAACTTCACAGATCTTCATTGTAAAGAGTTTAAACACTGTTTCCCATGCTCGTTCAATGAACAATTAATGAACATGCACGGTCGTTAAGACACTAACCGCTTACAGATGGTAGGCAATTAAGGTCACAGTTATGAAAACTTAGGACACTAAAGAGGTCTTTCTACTGACTCAGAAAAACACCAAAATAAAGATTCCTGGGGTCCCTGCTCATCTGCGTAAACGTGCCTTAGGCATGCTGCAAGGAGGCATGAGGACTGCAGATGCAGGTGCCTTGGTGGAAGAGTGGGGTAACATCTCACAGCAAGAACAGGCAAATCTGGTGCAGTCCATGAAGAGGAGATGCACTGCAGTACTTAATGCAGCTGGTGGCCACACCAGATACTGTCTGTTACTTTTGATTTTGATTTCCCCCCCCCCCCCCCCCCCCTTTGTTCAGGGACACATTCTATTTCTGTTAGTCACATGTCTGTGGAACTTGTTCAGTTTGTTTGTTGTTGAATCTTATGTTCATACAAATGTTAAGTTTGCTGAAAATAAACGCAGTTGACGGTGAGAGGACGTTTCTTTTTTTGCTGAGTTTACATATGATATGAGTAATGTATGATATGCAAAGATTATTTGAAGTGGCGTTGTTTAAGGTGGCTGGTGATCCATTTGCTAAAGTGGCCAGTGATTTGGTCTCCATGTAGGCAGCAGAGTTCCATGGGAGGTTTTGTGTGTGTGTGTGAGCGTAGTATGGCAGTAAGTGTCTTTTGTGTTGGAAAGAAGATTGGCTTGATGTGGCATGTGTCTGAAGGTTGTGTGTGCATTGCCACGTATACTAGCGTCTGATTTGTTTTTTAGGTCTATGCACGTACCTAAGGGTCAGTGTATGTGCATAAGTTACCTAAATGATTGAGCCTACATCCTTTACTTTAGACCCCAACTTATGTACAATGTGGAAAAAAACTGTGTGGCGTTTCTGGCCAGCGTGAGCGGTTGAGCTTAGAGGAAGTGAGAGGAGCTCTCCCTTCCCCCCCCTCCCCCCTGTCTCTCTCCCCATATCCCTCTCTCTCTCTACCCCCCCCCCCCCCCCCCTTTCTCCCACCCTCTCTCTTTCTCCCTTTTTTGCATTAGCAGATTGGTTCTGGACTCGCTGTCTCTCTTTAGAAAAAATGGCAAATGCAACCTCAGTGTTTGGACATCTCCACTTGAATGTGTTTCCGCTTTGTCTGTGTCCCAAATGGCACCCTATTCCCTATTCCCTTTAACCCTATTCCCTTTAACCAGACCCCTATGGACCCCACCTTGATTTCTCTTGTGTAAAGAAGCGTTCTGGTTTTGTAATAGTGCAACATGGACTGTTGGACACTCCTTTATTAGAAAAACAGAAGAGCCAATTGGTTCCAAAAACAAGACTGTTGGTGGTTTCTCTCCGAGTTGTCCTCTGGCTCTCTAACATGGTCTGCGTCTCAAATGGCACCCTATTCCCTATGTAGTGCAATACTTTTGTGTGGGCCCTGGTTAAAAAAAATTGTGCACCAGAGGGAATAGGCTGCCATTTGGGACGTAGACATGGACATCCTAAAACCATACATTCGGATTTCCGGTGGTTCGCCCCGCCATAACGGGATTTATTGACATGCGTGGAGACCCTAATCGTCCTCTTGTCCCTAACCACACCCATGTGTATTATTTATCTGTGCGTTGGTGTGAGACGTGAACCTGTCGTTTTGCACTCGCACAGCCGTGTGTGTGTGTTCATCAGGTGTAAATGTAATGCATGTCCGTGTGCATATGCGTTTTCACGATACTAGAATTTTTGACTTCGGTACCAGGTTTGGGTATCACGATACTCGATACATCACGATACCACAACAACAAAAATAACGCGTATTATCCAAAGTATGGCACTTGATCCAAACAGACACTCCGCTACTGCTAGGTTCAGTCGTTGGGCCTCTTGAGTTCAATATCATTATATTTGAACATGTTTATGTAGATGTTTTTGAGACAGACATGTATGCATTAATGAATCAATTATACAATCAAATTGGACTTAGATTAGTAAAAACAAACTGTAGAGCAACATAACGGCAATCATTTATTTCAATGGTAAATCTCTATTGATAAACTGTGTAAATCAAGATGTAGCCTCGGTCTTCACAATGCGTACTGTCCTGTTATTCAATAGGAGTTTGTGCATGCATTGAGTTATTGAGCTTGTTTTTAGATGATTTCATGGGGCAGCAGAGGACAAACAATCCCTTCCGTTTATGAATTATCTGCTAGGAGAACATATTCTTTGATTGTACTGATCAACAATATTTGCATGGATGCAATCTGTTCTTTTATAAAAGTGTGCACTGTCTCTTGAAGAAAGTAATGATATCATTCCCAAGGCAGAATGCGGCTATGGAATCTAGTGGAAACCATACGGGAGGAGAGGAAGATGAAGCTAATGAGTTTTTGGTGGCGAGGGAGACTAAGTGAATTAATAACGTTTTTTTTTGTGACAATCAGCTTTGAAATCAGCATATTTTCTTTGTATCATGAAGTACCAACGTTTTGGTATACCGTGCAATACTAGTGCATTTGTGTGGGATGTGATCACCCTTTACAGTAGTAGTGTGCCAGTACAGTATGTAGCCTGTAGTCTGACGGTATAGTATGTACCCCATCCCAGTCTATTGAAGGAGTGTGTATGCCCCCAGGCTAGGCCGTGCTGAGAGAGAAAGGTTTGGCCTAATGGCTGTATTGTCAGGGTTAAATGGAGTGCGTCTAATCCAAGCCACTGACACACAGGCACACGCACACCCACACACAGTCTCTTAGGGCCACCTCTATCCTTGTTCCTGGGTCTTTTTACCATCTCATCCCCAGGAGTATGACTGATGGACAATTGGGCCAGATGCTCCCGAAAGTAAATGTTGCTCACTTCAATGCCATAGTGATACCTCTGAACAAGACAAAATCAGTATCCAATGGCTGTGGAAGTGAAACCAATTTAGTACATATACTGGATGTTGGATCATCTCTATTAGGGATGGGAACGGTTATCCAGATATCCAAACGGACGTTAGTATTTGATTACTTGAGTGAGCGTTCATTTTTGGAGAAAAACATTTTGTAATATCCTGTTTCTCAAGTCGGGGCTGAGGGAGGACATGGATATACAGTGCATTTGGAAAGTATTCAGACCCCTTCCCTTCCACATTTTGTTACGTTACAGCCTTATTCTAAAATGGATTAAATAAAAAAACTACAGAAATACCTTATTTACATAAGTATTCAGAACCTTTGCTTTGAGACTCAAAATTGAGCTCCGGTGCATCCTGTTGCCGTTGATAATCATTCATATGTGTCTGCAACTTGATTGGAGTCCACCAGTAGTAAATTCAATTGATTTGGACATGATTTGGAAAGGCACACGCCTGTCTATATAAGGTGCCACAGTTGACAGTGCTTGTCAGAGCAAAAACCAATTCATGAGGTCAAAGGAATTGTCTGTAGAGCTTCAAGACAGGTTTGTGTCGAGCAACAGATCTGGGGAAGGGTACCAAAATATTTCTGCAGCATTGAAGGTCCACAAGAACACAGTGGCCTCATCATTCTTAAGAAGTTTGCAATCACCAAGACTCTAACTAGAACTGTCCTCTAGGCCAATCTGACCAATCAGCGGAGAAGGGCCTTGGTTAGGGAGGTGACCAAGAAACCCAATGGTCACTCTGACAGAGTTCCGCTGTGGAGATGGGACAACCTTCCAGATGGACAACCATCTCTGCAGCATTCCACCAATCAGGCCATTATGGTAGAGTGGCCAGACGGAAGCCACTCCTCAGTAAAAGACACATGACAGCCCGCTTGGAGTTTGCCAAAGAGGCACCTAAAGAACTCTCAGACCATGAGATACAAGATTCTCTGGTCTGATGAAACCAAGATTGAACGTTTTGGCCAAGCGTCACGTCTGGAGGAAACCTGGCACTATCCGTACGGTGAAGCATGGTGGTGGCAGCATTATGCTGTGGGGATGTTTTTCAGAGGCAGGGAGACTAGTCAGGATAGAAGGAAAGATGAACGTATCAAAGTACAGAGGGATCCTCGATGAAAACCTGCTCAGGACCTCGGACTGGGGCGAAGGTTCACCGACCCTAAGCACACAGCCAAGACAATGCAGGAGTGGCTTCGGGACAAGTCTCTGAATGACCTTGTGGCCCAGCCAGAGCCCGGACTTGAACCTGATCAAACATCTCTGGAGAGACCTGAAAATAGCTCAGCAGTGACGCTCACCATCCAACCTGACAGAGCTTGAGAGGCTCTGCAGTGAATGTGAGAAACTCCCCAAATACAGTTGTGCCAAGTTTGTAGCATCATACCCAAGAAGTCTCAAGGCTGTAATCGCTGCCAAAGGTGTTTCAACAAAGTACTGAGTAAAGGGTCTGAAAATTATGTAAATGTAAGATTTCCGTTTTTATTTTTAGTAAATGTGCAAAACATTCTGAACCTGTTTTTGCTTTGTAGTTATGGGGTATTGTGTGTAGATTGATTGATGAAAAACAACAATTGAATACATTTTAGAATAAGGCTGTAACGTAACAAAATGTGGAAAAAGTCAAGGGGTCTGAATACTTACCCAATGCACTTTACATCTCGCGGGCTTTTCTATGTATTGTCGACTGGATGGCAGACTTGGGTAAGACAAATGGTGGAGGGGTGTGTCTCCTTTGTTAATAACAACAACTGGTGCGCAACTTCTAATATTTAGAAAATCTCTAGTTTTTGTTTGCCTGCGTTAGAATACCTCATGATAAGCTGCAGATAATACTATTTACCAAGAGTTTATCTATATTATTTGTAGCTGTTTCATTTACCACCACAAACCGATGCTGGCACTAAGACCGTTCTCAACGAGCTGTATAGGGCCATAAGCAAACAAGAAAATGCTAATTCAGAGGCGCCGTTTCTTGTGGCCGGTGGTTTTTATTGCAAGGAAACTGAATTCCTTTTTACTTCATTTTTACCAGCATGTCACCTGTGCATCTAGAGGCAACGCAACTCTAGATCACCTTTACTCCACACATAGAAATGCATACAAGGCCTTCCCTTTGGCAAATCAGACCGTAACTCTACCATCCTGCTTACAAGCAAAAATTCTAACAGGAAGTACCAGCTCAATACGGAAGTGGTCCGATGAAGCGGATGCTTAAGCTACAGGACTGTTTCGTTAGCACAGACTGGAATATGTTCCGGGATTCATCCGATGCCATTGAGTATGCTCCACATCAGCCACCGGCTGCATTAATACACTGAACAGAATTATTAATGCAACAATTTCAAAGGTTTTACTGAGTTACAGTTCATATAAGAAAATCACTCAATTGAAATAAGTTCATTAGACCCTAATCTATGGATTTCTGGTAATACAGATATGCATCTGTTGGTCACAGATACCTTAAAAAATGGTAGGGCTGTGGATAAGAACCAGTCAGTATCTGGTGTGACCACCATTTGCCTCATGCAGTGCAACAAATCTCCTTCACATAGAGTTGATCAGGCTGCTGAATGAAGAATTCCTCTTCAATGGCTGTACTAAGTTGTTGGACATTGTAAGGAACTGGAACACACTGTCGTACATGTCAATCCAGAGCATACCAAACTGCTCAATGGGTGACATGTCTGGTGAGTATGCAGGCCATGGAAGAACTGGAACATTTACAGCTTCCAGGAATTGTGTACAGATCCTTGCGACATGGGGCCATGCGTTATCATGTTCGAACATGAGGTGACGGCGTCAGATTAATGTCACGATAATGGGCCTCAGGATCTCCTCATGGTATCTCTGTGCATTCAAATTGCCATCGATAAAATGCAATTGTGTTCATGCTGTCCATAGCTTATGCCTGCCCATACCAAAACCCCACCGCCACCATGGGGCACTCTGTTCACAACGTTGACATCAGCAAACCGCTCGCACACGACGCCATACACAGTCTGCCATCTGCCCGACACAGTTGAAACCGGGATTCATCTGTGAAGAGCACACATTGGCAGCGTGCCAGTGGCCATCGAAGGTGAGCATTTGCCCACTGAAGTTGGTTATGACGCTGAACTTCAGTCAGGTCAAGACACTGGTGACGATGAGCACGCAGATGAGCTTCCCTGAGACTGTTTCTGACAGTTTGTGCAGGTGAAGAAACCGGATGTGGAGGTCCTGTGCTTGCATGGTTACACTTTGTCTGTGGTTGTGAAGTCGGTTGGACGTACCACCAAATTCTCTACCATAAGCCGCCTCCAATGTCATTTTAGAGAAATTAACATTAAATTCTCTGCTAACAACTCTGTTGGACATTCCTGCAGTCAGCATGCCAATTGCACACTCCCTCAAAACATGAGACATCTGTGGCCGCTGTGTTGTGTGACAAAACTATTTTTGTTATTGTCCCCAGCATAAGGTGCACCTGTGTAACGATCGTGCTGTTTAATCAGCTTCTTGATATGCCACACCTAGCAGGTGGATGGATTATCTTGGCAAAGAAGAAATGCTCACTAACAGGGATGTAAACAAATTTGTGCACAAAATTATAGAGAAATAAGCTTTTTGTGAGGGATAATTTATTATTTCAGCTCATGAAACATGGAACCAACACTTTACATGTTGTGTTTTACAATTTATTTTAATTCTAAGTGCATCGTTGACGTTGTACCCACAGTGACCGTACATACATACCCCAACCAGAAGCAATGGATTACAGGCAATATCCGCACTGAGCGAGACCTGCCACTTTTGTGGAGTTGTACACTAAGAAATCCTGCTATGACCTCTGACAAGCGAACAAACAGGAAAAGCGTCAATATATAAGATCTAATCATGCTACACCGGCTCTGATGCTCGACGGATGAGCCAGGGCTTGCTAACTATCATGGATTACAAAGGGAAACCCAACTGAGAGCTGCCCAGCAACGCGAGCCTACCAGATGAGTTAAATGTCTTCTATGCTCACTTCCTAGGCAAGCAACACTGAATCATGCATAAGAGCACCCGCTGTTCCGCATGACTTTGATCTCGCTCTCCATAGCTGATGTGAGTAAAACATTTTAAACAGGCTAACATTCGCAAGGCCGCGGGGCCAGACGAAATAGCAGCATGCATACTCATAGCGTGCGCTAACCAGCTAGCAAGTGTCTTCACTTACATTCTCACCACATTCTTCACCAACTTGATTCAAGAACGGGGACTATGGTGGTCCTCTCCAAGCTCACCACCAAGTTCAGGACCCTGGGACTAAACACCTTCCCCTGCAACTGGATCCTGGACTTCCTGACGTGACACCTCCAGGTAGTGAAGGTTGGCAATCAACACGGGGGGCCCCTTGTGTGTATGCTTAGTCCCCTCCCGTACTCTCTGTTAACCCACGACTGTGGCCGTGCACGACTCCAACACCATCAGGTTTGCTGACGACACGATGGTGGTAGGACTGATCAACGACAAAGCAACCTATAGGAAGGTGGTCAGAGACCTGCCAGTGTGGTGCCAAGAAGACAACCTCTCACTTAATGTCAGCAAGACATAATAGCTGATCGTGGACTACAGGAAACCGAGTGGTACGCACACCCCCATCTACATCGATGGGGCTGTAGTGGAGCGGGTCGAGTGCTTCAAGTTCCTCAGTGTCCACATCACTAAGGAATTAACATGGTCCACATACACCCACACAGCTGTGAAGAGGGCATGACAGCGCCTCTTCCCCTTCAGGATGCTGAAAAGATTTGGCATGGGCTCTCAGATCCTCAAAGTTCTATAGCTGCACCATTGTGAGCATCTTGACTTGCTGCATCACCGCTTGGTACGGCACCATGAATGAATTGACTTCCTTTTGCAAAGATTGTGTCACCATCGCCTTCATTTGAGTAAGACGACTAATTAAATATTTCATTAATAAAATGTTGTTGTTTTTTGTGTTAAATGGTGGTGTTAAAATATTACATTTAGTAATGACAGAATGCAATGCATGTTAAACTTCACGCAATGTAACACTTTTGTATGACTTATGACCAAAAAATCTACAGGAGTGGGGGAAAAAAGTGCCCGGGCATTGATAAAGCACCCCAAAGTACACCAAAGAAGACATTAACAATAAATAACAAAATAAAGACAGTCCTGTTAAAAGCCTATTTCACACCATAGCCTGCTGAATTTGCAAGATAACTTTTCTTTCATTTTGATTTCGGCACAAATGAAACTGTGGCACTGACTCGCCCATTGATTTAGTTCCGCTTTCGACTAGCTATGTGCAACAGATTTATCGGCAGGTGGGTGAGCAATATCTACCATCGTAGTACAGATGAAGCCTGAGCTGGAATGTGATGTTAACTGAAGCTTTAGAAGAGCCAGAGTACATACCCCTCTGGACCTCTATACCAGGCAGTGTCAGAGGCATAGACTGTGCCCAAGTCTGGAACCAACATGATCCTGAACAGCTTCTACACTCAAGCCATAACTGCTAAACAAGACTGCTAAATAGCTAATCAAATGGCTACCCGGACTACCTGCATTGACTCACACACATCCACATCCACATCCACACTGACGCCACGCACGCACTCGGGCGCACACGCACGCTACAGCTCAGACTATTTACTATCTATCCTGTTGCCTGGTGACTTTGCCCCGAACCTATACTCACTGTGTATTTATTCCTCGTCTCACTATTTCAATTTTATTTATTTTTTATCTTTCACTCTGCATTGTTGGAAAAGGACCCATAAGTCACTGTTAGTCTAAACAAATCAAATACATTTGTATTGCTTGCATACACAGAGAAATGCTTGTTTCTAGCTCCTATATCTATCTATCTATCTGTAAAAAGTTTAGACGCACCTACTCATTCAAGGGTTTTTCTTTATTTTCTTTTTATTTACTAAAACTATGAAATAACACATATGGAATCATGTAGTGACCAAAAAAGTGTTAGATTTGTTTAACTATTTTATATTTGAGATTCTAGCCATGCTTTGCCTTGATGACCGCTTCGCACACTCTTGGCATTCTCTCAACCAGCTTCATGAGGTAGTCACCTGGAATGGATTTCAATTAACAGGTGTGCCTTGTAAAAAGGAACGTTACAGCCTTATTTTCTAAAATGGATGAATTTCCATTTATTAGAGGCCAGAGATTTGAGTCAGTATGTTGGCAGCAGCCACTCTGTGTTAGTGATGGCTGTTTAACAGTCTGATGGCCTTGAGATTGAAAAACGGCTTCTGTCTCTCGGTCCCAGCTTTGATGCACCTGTACTGACCTCGCCTTCTGGATGATAGTGGGGTGAACAGGCAGTGGCTCGGGTCATTGTTGTCCTTGATGATCTTTTTGGCCTTCCTGTGACATCGGGTGCTGTAGGTGTCCTGGAAGGCAGGTAGTTTGCCCCCGGTGATGCGTTGTGCAGACCGCACTACCCTCTGGAGAGCCTTGCGGTTGTGGGCGGAGCAGTTGCCGTACCAGGTTGTGATACAGCCCGACATGATGCTCTCGATTGTGCATTTGTAAAAGTTTGAGAGTTTTGGGTGCCAAGCCAAATTTCTTCAGCCTCCTGAGGTTGAAGGCGCTGTTGCACCTTCTTCACCACACTATCTGTGTGGGTGGACCATAGAGGTCGACCGATTAATCGGAATGACCGATTTAATTAGGGCTGATTAATTAGGGCCAATTTCGAGTTTTCATAACAATCGGTTATCAGCATTTTTGGACGCCGATTATGGCCGATTTATATTTCGATCCACGAGGAGACTGCGTGGCAGGCTGACGACCTGTTACGCGAGTGCAGGCAGCAAGGGGCCATGGTAAGTTGCTAGCTAGCATTAAACTTATCTTTATAAAAAACAATCAATCTTAACATAATCACTAGTTTACTACACATGGTTGATGATATTACTAGTTTAACTAGCTTGTCCTGCGTTGCATGTAATCAATGCGGTGCCTGAAATTGTGTCACTTTTCTGGCGTTCAGTGTAAGCAGAGTCAGGGTACAGTTGAAGTCGGAAGTTTACATACACTTAGGTTGAAGTCATTAAAACTCATTTTTCAACCACTCCACAAATTTCTTGTTGCCAAAACTATAGTTTGTTAAGTTGGTTAGGACATCTACTTTGTGCATGACGCAAGTAATTTTTCAAACAATTGTTAACAGATTATTTCACTTATAATTCACTGTATCACAATTCCAGTTGGTCAGAAGTTTACATACACTAAGTTGACTATCTTTAAACAGTGCAAATCAATCCCAGAACAACAGCAAAGGACCTTGTGAAGATGCTGGAGGAAACGGGTACAAAGATATCTTTATCCACAGGTAAACGAGTCCTATATCGACATAACCTGAAAGGCCGCTAAGCAAGGAAGAAGCCAGAAAACTGCCATAAAAAAGCCAGACTACGGTTTGCAACTGCACATGGGGACAAAGATTGTACTTTTTGGAGAAATGTCCTCTGGTATGATGAAACAAAAATAAACTGTTTGACCATAATGACCATTATGTTTGAAGGAAAAAGGGGGAGGCTTGCAAGCCGAAGAACACCATCCCAACCGTGAAGCACGGTTCACAAAATAGATGACTACATGAGGAAGGGAAATTATGTGGATATATTGAAGCAACATCTCAAGATATCAGTCAGGCAGTTAAAGCTTGGTCGCAAATGGTTTTTCCAAATGGACAATGACCCCAAGCATACTTCCAAAGTTGTGACAACATGGCTTAAGGACAACAAAGTCAAGGTGTTCGAGTGGCCATCACAATGCCTTGACCTCAATCCTATAGAAAATGTGTGGGCTGAACTGAAAAAGTGTGTGTGTGTGTGAGCAAGGAGGCCTACAAACCTGACTCAGTTACACCAGCTCTGTCAGGAGGAATGGGCCAAGATTCACCCAACTTATTGTGGGAAGCTTGTGGAAGGCTACACGTTTGACCCAAGTTAAACAATTTAAAGGCAATGCTACCTAATACTAATTGAGTGTATGTAAACTTCTGACCCACTGGGAATGTGATGAAAGGAATAAAAGCTGAAATAAATCATTCTCTCTACTATTATTCTGACATTTCACATTCTTAAAATAAAGTGGCTAAGACGGAATTTTTACTAGGATTAAATGTCAGGAATTGTGAAAAACTGAGTTTAAATGTATTTTGCTAAGGTGTATGTTACCTTCTGACTTCAACTGTATATGCAACAGTTTGGGTCGCCTGGCTAGTTGCGAACTGTGTGAAGACCATTTCTTCCTAACAAAGACGTAATTAATTTGCCAGAATTGTACATAATTATGACCAAACATTGAGGGTTGTGCAATGTAACAGCAATATTTAGACTTAGGGTTGCCACCCATTAGATAAAATATGGAACGGTTCTGTATTTCACTGAAAGAATAAACGTTTTGTTTTCGGAATGATAGTTTCCGGGTTTGACCATATTAATAACCTAAGGCTCGTATTTCTGTGTGTTTATTATATTATAATTAAGTCTATGATTTGTTATTTGATAGAGCAGTCTGAGCGGTGGTAGGCAGCAGCAGGCTCGTAAGCATTCATTCAAACTGCACTTTCCTCCGTTTTCCAGCAGCTCTTAGCAATGCTTGAAGCACAGCGCTGTTTATGACATCAAGCCTATCAACTCCCGAGATTAGGCTCTCTATACTATAGTGCCTATAAGAACATGCAATAGTCAAAGGTATATGAAATACAAATGGTATAGAGAGAAATAGTCCTATAATTCCTATAATACCTACAACCTAAAACTTCTTAACTGGGAATATTGAAGACTCATGTTGAAAGGAACCACCAGCTTTCATATGTTCTCATGTTCTGAGCAAGGAACTTAAACTTTAGCTTTTTTTAGATGGCACATATTGCACTTTTACTTCCTTCTCCAACACTGTGTTTTTGCATTATTAAAACAAATTGAACATGTTTCATTATTTATTTGAGACTAAATATTGATGTATTATAGTAAGTTAAAATAAATGTGTTCATTGTTCATTCAGTATTGTTGTAATTGTCATTATTTTATATATATGTGTATATGTGTATATGTATATGGTATCGGCGTTGAAAAAACATAATCGGTCGACCTCTAGTGGGCCATTTTTTCAGTTTTCCATGATGTGTACGCCGAGGAACTTTAAAACTTTCCACCTTCTCCACTACTGTCCCGTCAATGTGGATGGGGGGGATGTTCCCTTTGCTGTTTCCTGAAGTCCACGATCATCTCCTTCATTTTGTTGATGTTGAGTGCGAGGTTATTTTCCTGACACCACACTCCGAGGGCCCTCACCTCCTCCTTGTAGGCCGTCTCGTTGTTGTTGGTAATCAAGCCTTCCACTGTAGTGTCATCTGCAAACTTGATGATTTGAGTTGGAGGCGTGCATGGCCACGCAGTCATGGGTGAACAGCGAGTCATGGGTGAACAGGGAGTCATGGGTGAACAGTGTCCTTAGTGCTCTGGCGCAGGTTTTCATCAAGGATCTCTCTGCACTTTGCTCCATTCATCTTTCCCTTGATACTGATTAGTCTCCCAGTCTCTGCCGCTGAAAAACATCCCCACAGCATGATTCTGCCACCACCATGCTTCACCGTAGGGATGTTGCCGAGTTTCCTCCAGACGTGAGGCTTGGCATTAAGGACAAAGAGACTAGTCAGGATCATCTTGGTTTCATCAGACCAGAGTCCTTTAGGTGACCGTGTTCTTGGGGACCTGCAATACTGCAGGAATGTTTTGTTACCCTTCCCCAGATCGGTGCCTCGACACAATCCCATCTTCAACCTCATGTCTTAGTTTATGCTTAGACATGCACTGTCAACTGCAAAGGGTCTGCATACTTTTGTAAAAATAAAAAAAATAAAGTTTTTAATTTTGTATAAATTTGCCCAAATTTCTAAACCTCATTTCGCTTTGTCGTTATGGGATGTAGTGTGTAGATTGAGGAAAAAAATATTATTTAATCAATTTTAGAAGAAGGCTGTAACGTAACAAAATGTGGAAAAGGGAAGGGGTCTGAATACTTTCCCGAAGGCACTGTATTCTGCTGTGTTTTGTACGTGAACATCATTATTAAAGTGACCAGTGTTTAAATCACTCTATGTACATAGGGCAACAGTCTCTAAGGTGCAGGGTAGGGTACCGGGCGGTAGCCAGCTAGAACAGTGACTGAGGCTAGTGGTGACTTTTTAAAGTTGCACTATGCAGAAATCACACCTCCATTTCCTTCTTGTTAAAACTCTAATAGTCGCCTATTTTCAGTTTGTGACAAAATAAGCTAGTATAGTGTAGAGAATCATGGTACCATTCTAAACTGTTGTGAAATATATTGTCCATAAACATAAATGTTGTTTCAGCTGTTTTGAAGCTGGTGTACTAACCAAAAGTTTATGACGCGAAAACAAAACTTAAGAATGGGAAGCATAGAAATAGCACACAGAACAGATATACGGCTTCCTAGACTTGCTTTCAAGTAAAGTTGTATATCTATAACATTTCTATGTGAATTTGGTCAGGTCGCCCAAAAAGTTACATATTGCCACTAACTGTTGTTTACGAAGCATGTGACAAATACAATTTTGATTTGAAATACTTATTTTAATAAAACAACAATCTTTTGTATGTAGTTTTTATAACTTTTTGGGGGTAGTGCTGCGCATTTAGCTCTCTGTCTCTGCCCTGACATCGGTATGCTATTTTCCCCACTTCAAATATCAATTACAGGTGCACACCTAACGGAGTTTCCACAAGACCAAACACAGTTCAGTGCAAAACACTCACTTTGTAACAGAATCAGCTCTATCATGGCAAAAATCAGACTTCTCTTTCACTGTTGCTTTTAGCATGTGCATTTGCGTCATTCTGATTGGTAAAGAGAGTCAAGCATTTATTTAATACTTTTTATATTTTGTTTTGACGTTAGACCAGGGTTGTCAATCATACGCGAGGGGGTCCAATCCAGCATGCTGGTGGTTTGAGTAAAAAATAAAGAAAACCATAATAATTTGAAATATTGAAAACCAACTCAATATACTGTACTTTAATATACTTCAAAAAACGAAAACCAAATCGAGACTGTGTAGAAATGATAATAGACCTACATTCATATACTTTCTTGTCCAGCTCACAAATAATAATCACTGAAATGAAAGCTAGACAGGACAATTTGTTTTTGCTAATGTTGACGGCGAGAAAACATAACCAATTTTCAGTATAGCCATCCAGACCTAAATTGAAGAGCGAATGCAGCCCCTGGTGCAAAATGAGTTTGACATCTGTAATTTTAGACTATCTGGATCAAAAATGTCATGATATTTTATTTGAATAGTGAAATAATGTAAAATGCCTATCCCTAATCTCTGTTGCATTCGAGCGTGTTTCAGTATTTACTGTTTAATCAATCCTCTCTGTCCACCTTCTTGTCTCTAGCATGGCCCTTTTTGTTCAGACTAAGCACTCTATAGCTAAATGCTGATGATTATGAAGATACCATTACCACTAATGTTTTTGTTTGCAATATGCATGCAATATGTGTGTTAATGTGTGACTTGTTTGTACAGTATGGTCAGCCACACTGTAAAAACACCCATTTTTTTACAGTACAAACTGTCAGTCCTTTAGGCTCGCCACCATGATTTCCTGATATAATCCCTGAGGATTAACTTCCTCCTCTGATGGTATATTTAATCTGTGTGGGATTGGGCAGAGGCGGGTTGACGTCATGCCGTCTCCATGGTAACCCCAGATGACGGCCCTATAGGATGAGAGCTCTCGGGTTTCAGGGCTAGTGGGTGATGTTGTTGGAGAATTTCTATCCGATTGGAACCAGGCGCTTCAGACTTCACCCTTCTTGACCTGTCTAGGAGGACATTGCATTTACATAGACTTTCAACCAACTCAGCGTTATTGCATCATTATCCACTGGTTCTAGCGAGAGACGACTCCTTGGTGAGGATTGGTCAATGCTGCTTTGTGTACATGAAACACTGGTTACTGTAATGGTACACTAATGATTCCAGCACATACAGTACAGGACACAGGTGGTGATCGGTATTAGGGGCTTTGTGACTCAATGGAAACAGCCTTCAACTGTACATGTGATAATAGTTTGATTTAGTACACAGGCTTCTATGTTACTATAATAAAACTGATTAAAAAAACAAAGACGACCCTTACAAGAAAAAAATATTTTAAACTGCAGTAAAAGTGCAGCAACTGCAGTCGACTGTGGTATTTTGGACACAGCAGTTATATTGCACTGTAACTGCAGTTCCACTGCAAAAATTACTGCAGTAAAAACTGTTATTTTGGATGCAGTATTTGCAGCATACTGCAGTTATACTGCACTCTGACTGCAATAATTTTTCGTAAGGAAAAGACCAGTAGATGGCACAGATATGAGAGAATCACGTTGTCGTTATTTTTTTTTTTTTATGCGATAAAGAACTATAGTTGATTTAATTTATCGATATTGAGGAAAAAGTTGTATAGGACCCGTCAAAAGTTTGGACACACCTACTCATTCAAGGGTTTTTCTTTCTTTTTTACTATTTTCTACATTATAGAATAATAGTGAAGACATCAAAACTATGAAATAACACATATGGAAAAATAATGTATTAACCAAAAAAAAAAAGCTTCATGAGGTAGTCACCTGGAATGCATTTCAATTAACAGATGTGCCTTGTTAAAAGTACATTTGTGGAATTTCTTTCCTTCTTAATGCATTTGAGCCAATCAGTTGTGTTGTGACAAGGCAGGGTTGGTATAGAGAAGGAAGCCCTATTTGGTAAAAGACCAAGTCCATATTATGTCAAGAACAGCTCAAATAAGCAAAGAGAAACGACAGTCCATCATTACTTTAAGACCTGAATGTCAGTCAATACCAATTGGCGGTTCTAGACCATTTCAACTGGGGGGGGCCAAGCTGGGGCCAGTTTTACTGTTAGAGGGGCCAGTTACATTAGATGTTATTATTGTCATATCGTTTTCTTCACTGCATTGCAGGCATTAGCAGGCAAAAGACCATGTTCACAATCATACATCCGCGCTTAGTGGGACTTTAATTTGTTTTTCAACAGGACAATGACCCAACACACTTCCAGGCTGTGTAAGGGCTATTTGACGAAGAAGGAGAGTGATGTAGTGCTGCATCAGATGACCTGGCCTCCACAATCCCCCGACCTCAACCCAATTGAGATGGTTTGGGATGAGTGAAGAGTGAAGGAAAAGCACCCATCAAGTGCTCAGCATATGTGAGAATTCCTTCAAGACTGTTGGAAAAGCATTCCAAGTGAAGCTGGTTGAGAGAATGCCAAGAGTGTGCAAAGCTGTCATCAAGGCAAATGGTGGCTACTTTGAAGAATATAAAATATATTTGTTTAACACCTTTTTGGTTACTACATGATTCCATATGTTATTTCATAGTTTTGATGTCCAGTATTATTCTACAATGTAGAAAATAGTAAAAATAAAGAAAAACCCTTGAATGAGTAGGTCTATCCACGCATCTGCAGTCCCTCACACAGCAGCAGACCTATTTGTCCAGGCCCCTAGCTTCCAGGGTAAGATGATAACAACAGGGTATTCTACACGGGTTCTTGTGAGCACTCTAACCATCTTTCAATGATAGGGTGCGGTAAACTGCCCAATGCTGGAGGTGTTCATCTATAACAGAATCACTTGGCTGAGAGAAGAGAACATAAGAATGTGTGGAGAGTTATTTGCTCCAGATTCACCCCCGCTGGCTGTTCTCCTCTAACCCTGAACCTAAACCACTCAGGGCTATCTGACAGCATTATGGTTATTATCAGAGAGAATTAATGGCCAACCGTCATTCTATCGATCTGATTCGATCTTCCGTTTGATGTAGACTTGCTGGTTGTTGCTCCTCTTTTTGCTGTCTGTTCGCTCACAGACCTACTGAATGCTCCAACGTGTCTAAAACTCAGTCACGCTCATCATACCGTGTTGGAATTTTCTGGAAGCCAACCTCCATTTCCCTAAGAGAACTAGATCATCCCACTGTTGGATTGGACAAGTGAGAGGGAGTGAGGAAGTGAAAGAGAGTAAGTAGCAGAGGGGGCGGTCTAGCTACACGAAATGTTCAGAACTGCAACGTTACTCAATCCAGCTGAACAATGTGCTCATTGAACAGTGGGAGTGCATTCTTTCTTGCTGGGGACCCCAGCGGCGCAGGCACACCACAATGGCCCTTTTTGTTGAGAGCCCCAGTGTCGCAGTTCTACAGATATTAGGCCCAGACGTCCGCACAGTCAAACATTGTGCATATCTAACACACTAATGCAGGACATGAGACAGTCATGCCTACAGCTAGAGGCTATGGAAGCAGTCAAGCGTTTGTTTTTGGCCCTCCGATACGGCCGAAGTCTATGAACCCATTTGATAGACTTGGGAGTCGTCAATGTGGCGATTTGTTTTAGTTAGGCGAATACATCTCTTACGTTCCCCTACGGCGCACACAATTTGACATGCAATAACGGGGAATATTTCAATTTGTCAACGTAGTTCCAAAACATTTTTGGTGTGAGATTGTTCTGGCAATTCTCACAAAACTAGCCTTTTTGCATTTGCTTATTTTTAGACATATTGTTTAACAATATACTCTTCAAACACGTCAAATTTCCAGAGGGGGCTCTGGTACGTTTTTAATGATATGACCCATTTTATTCATAGAAATGTACATTTAACGGTCATTAACCAATCACATAGCCCTCCTTTAGGATTACACATTTAGCAAGTCACCAGTAGAGGGAGTTTGCTTTTTAATAAATTTTCCCCATTCACTGTGTTGCTGGTGCTCATGAAATGTATCATAACTTCAGAATTAGCAGAGCCCACTCTGGAAATGATATGTACTTGTAGAGTATATTGTTCCAAACGATATGTCATAAAATAAACAAAATCAAACAGGGTAGTTTTTAGATATTAATAATTTGTGTTGAATAAAATGTTACATTCATTTATTTCAGCATCAAGACATACTCCATATTTTAGAGTGCACTGTAAGGAGGATAATGTCACCAAGATGTTTCCTGTTTTCATGTACAATTCACAGACCATAGGGTCTTACAGGAGGCATGTATAGGTCAAAAAGGGCCTACAATGGCCACTTTCACCATGATTTAAAAAAGTATAATAGTTATGCAAATGAAAAAAGCATGTGAAACATCCTTCACTCCCAATTCAGTTTCTATGTGAAAATTGCCAGAACAATCTGACATAGCCCTAAAAAATTCAGGCTACACTGGCACGGAATCGCCAGATTGACTCCAGCGGTGTGATAGAAGCCAGCGCTTCTCGAAACGAGCAGTTTGATGTAGCGCTTCTTTGACGTTTGAAATAGGGCCCTATCCCTCTGTTCCTCTTTTCAATAGACAGTCGGGATCTTTTGGAGCGGACGTTACCACACCATAATGGGGGGGTTGCGCAACGCAGCAACCCACAGGGCCCCATCATTACCTGGCATTGCAGTGCTGCTGCGTTCAGTATCAGCACTCTCCAGTGCGGTTTCTCTCCCTGTCTCCTCGCTACCTCTGTTGACCTTGCTGTGGCACAGGAAGAAAGGAAACAACAAAACTGACTGTCTCCTCTGCAAGGCTGCCTGGCGATGGAGGTTATATTGTATGTTCAGACAGAGCTCTCTGGTTTCAGAGGCTCAGATATCTGATGCTTCACTTGTACTGTACATGACCTTAGAATAGCTCTTAGGGGTCTAGGCCGGGTTACTGTACAGCACTATGTGACAGCTGTTGAAAAGGACTAAATAAATGTAATTGATCAAAACAATCACCGTAGGTCAGAGAAGTCTGAGTATGGGAGCAAGAAGAGGAAAATGGAAAAGTAAAGAGCAGATATGATCTTGCTGGTGATCCATTCATAGACCTCACTACTAGGCTAGGGCGGTATACTGTATACCGGGATCTTTGGAAATAGCCATGGGATGGTTTTTTTTTTCAATACCGTTGAAACTTTCTTTGAAGTTTTTTCAATACATTTGTATATTTGTAGCTACTTTTTAAGCAAATGCCTGCAGTCAACTCGTGCCATGCATTAGGAGATGAAGCAGATCGCGTTCTTCATTTCACCCGTCACATTATTTGACATTATGAAGCTTACCGTAGTTCCCCAGAACAGTTGAGCCAGTCAGGTGTGTGTTTGTAAATAGCACAACGGGAGAAAGCAGGAGCAGGTTAGTCCAGTTGTGTATTGACGGGTCACGTTTTATATTGAAAGTCATGTTTTTTTTTTTTCTTCAATAAAGTGATCGGGGGCATGTAGCTATAGTTTTCCTTTACAGAAAATACAACACATTCGGCAGAAAATAGCTTAATTTTCATCAGATGTAAACGGAAGTGCAACACTATTTGGCTGGCAGCCACCCACGTAAAGGTGATTTAAAAAAAAAAAAATGTTTTATTTAACTAGGCAAGTCAGTTAAGAACAAATTCTTATTTACAATGACGGTCAAACCCGGACGATGCTGGGCCAATTGTGCGCCGCCCTATGGGACTCCCAATCACGGTTGTGATACAGCCTGGAATTGAACCAGGATGTCTGCAGTGACGCCTCTAGCACTGAGATGCAGTGCCTTAAACCGCTGCGCCACTCGGGAGCCCAAAAGCAAGGTCTTTTCAGCAAAAACTATGCATGGCCATCACATTTCTAATGATTAGGCCTATCATAGAAAGAATGTAGCCAGCTACATTTCCTAATGTTTTGTTAAAAGTTAGTCTTGCGTTTTACGTGAGAAAAATAGGCTGGGTACACCTACACAAGTCAAAGTGCTGTCTGCTGATAGAATGCCGCTTAGTGAATTCTCATCCGAGTTTAGAAGTGCAACTGCAGTACAAAATTAGTCTTATGCCGAGCAGAAATTACAATAAGAAGCATTTTAGATCTGGGTTTACAAAACGCAGAATTCTGCCTAAACACGACCCCTAAGTTTAACTTGCTATCTACGTAAGTGGTTGAATTAATAAGGTGACGGGGCATCATATTGTGTTAGCTTTGACTTAGCTTTCTGCCGTGTTTGAGAAGTCAATCTTGATTTTCCTTAAGGTTTTTTCTCCTCTCCGTTCTCCTGTCTGCTCCTCCCCACTCTTCTCAGAGCAGGGAAGCCCATTGCCAAAGCGACTCCAGACTCCACACAGACAGCGTGTAGACATGCTGCTGGAGAGTACAGTCAAAACTTTGCGTTTAAACTTTGTTCATTTGCACAATGTCTCTCGTTCACATTCATTTGGAAATGTCCATACTAACCAAAAATTACATTCAGTAGCTCCTACCTATACATGTATAACTTTGAGCTGTTTTGCCTGTATTTGCAATTTTGTATATTTTCGTTTGCGCTCATTAGCATATTTAGTTAGCAGCCTCCATGAAAATTCGCTATTACTTTTGCAAATTTTGTTACATTGTGCGTCTATTACCAGAATGTTATTTTTTTTTGTTTTTTTGTTGCCCACTATTGTACTAAGCCGGTAATACCGTACATCCCTGTGTGAGAGAAGGACGGTATGATATGAATATCTGGATACCCCCCCAACTACTCAATACAGCAGGAAATGCCAGATGAGCCAAATGTGTCACTGTGGTGCTATGCGTGACACTTCAGTGGAAGTGAAAGTGTGCTAGAGAGGTTTGACTGTCACGCTGTACTAGAAAGAGAAGGGCTCTGAATCGATCTTCCTCTTCCCCTACCAGAGGTATTGTTCTGGGGGATAGGGGAAGGTGACCAGAAGGGAGTAGTGGAGCCTTAGTACCCAATGATTTTGGAGATATTTCCATTAAAACACTGTGTTCTTTGTGTCTGTACATTTGGGTGTGTATTAGAGATGGGGGGGGAGAGAAAGAAAGAGGGGACTGAGTTAATAGGCCCATATCCACAGAGCGTCTAAGAGTAGAAAATTGGTCGTAAGTGCTGAGAAGAGACATTTTACTCCTACTTTAGGACCTTTTCTGCGATGCTTTGTGGATACGAGCCCAGACCCAAATCTCAAACGCAGCATGGTCTCATGTACAGTGAGGGGGAAAAGTATTTGATCCCCTGCTGATTTTGTACGTTTGCCCACTGACAAAGAAATGATCAGTCTATAATTTTAATGGTAGGTGTATTTGAACAGTGAGAGACAGAATAACAACAAAAATATCCAGAAAAACGCATGTCAAAAATGTTAAATTATTTGCATTTTAATGAGGGAAATAAGTATTTGACCCCCTCTCAATCAGAAAGATTTCTGGCTCCCAGGTTTCTTTTATACAGGTAACGAGCTGAGATTAGGAGCACAGAAAAACAATCCAGACCTGAATGGGATGCCTTTTTATTTCCCTGCTTCTCCCAAAAGTGAATCATACCCTGACCTGTCAACAACTTCCAAAACCTAGCGTTTCCATCCTGTAACGTCCTGTAAAATCCTTTGTGAATAATGAACGAGCCCAAAGCCGAAGGAGTCAGTGGCGTCACCCTGCGAACTGGGCTCTTTTGGTGCGTAGAGAGGTCAAGGCCCGGATATTTCTCCCCTCAGCGCTGCCATGTTTACAAGGCCATAAACGGAGCCTGTTGGAGCCCCGACGCCCCATCCCTCATATTTCTGCCAGATAATCTCAGCTTTTTGAGGCTCCCCCCTTTTAACAAACACAAACTACTGGCCTCATGGGAAGGCTGGACAACACGTTGTGACTTTGGACTGGGTTTGCGTTTGCTAGATGCAGTGCTCCCACCGTACATAACACAGCCTATATGGAAGGCCACTGGAAATACCTCTGTAAGTAGAGTGTAATTTGTATGTGTTAAACTGTTGGATTAGTTGGTGTGTGCAGTGGCTCATAGGGCAACAATGGATGTTTCTCTTGTGCAAGAGGTTTTGCTAAGTGGAATGGCCTTGGGGGTCCATTGCAGTGTATGCGGGGCACGGTCCGATACCCTTCGAACCCTCTTAACTCCATCTTTGCCGACCACAGAGAAAATAGCGTTACATTGTTTTCCTCTCGTCTGGCAAGCCATACTTGAAAACCGATTGTTGCCCTGCCTCGTGTCGTGATTCAAATCAACCAAAGATGGCCTTGGCCTGCTCTTCGCTGTCTATCACTTCTTATCAAGGCAGTGGGTGAGCTTTCACATGTGTCCTGCTGCATACTGACTCTCTCTCCTTCCTTCTGTAATGTCTACCCTTCCTTATTTCCTTCCTTCCATGGAGTCTGAAGCGTAAGACAAAGCCCACAAACTTTTGACTGGTACTGTATATATAGATGGGAGTAATTACACAATTTTGGCAACTTTTATTAACGTTACATTCCCTATTGGACCCACTGCTATGCTATTTCTCTCCTGTTCTATTGGCTTTCATATCAACTTTCTTTCGTTGTCCAGAAGCCAAAGGAACAGTCCTGGTCATATTAGCAACCCATCCTAGTTGTTGCATCTTTAGAGTTCCCCTCTATCTAACAGAGATTTTCATCTCTGTCACCTGTTTATCAGGTGCGCTGTTTAGAATGGTGTATCCCCGGGAATTACATTCTGGCAAATGTTTAAAAAAAATAAAGTTTTGTTGGCTGCTTCATTACAAGAGTTGCATGTTCTGTTAAGATGCATTGCCATAATCGAAATGTAATTTCTGTTGTGTGTCATGACATACATTTCTTTAATGGCAGGTCAATTTAAATCTTTTTGGTCACGTTGTCTGGCGCCACATTTTCCTAACGCAAACCCTGGTCTGAGTGGATGTCACTTCAGATTTCGTTGCGTGTTCGCTCTACAGTTAAACTGCCCGAAATGTGGGGACAAACACGTAATTTCACATCCCTCTGCTGACTGTCAAATTCCGTGCTTTGGAAGGGCACACTGCGGGTAATTCTTGTGGACAGGATGGTTGTTTTGCTTGTTTTTCTCGCTGTACAGTGCCCAATGTTGTTTGAGACCACTATTTATTGAGGCGCTCTAGTCATATTTGCGGCGATGGTCTTTTCTTCTCAGAGCCAATGACTTCATCTCAGTGACAAGACTATAGGACAAAAGCCAACCTGCTTTTCCACTCACAGGCATTAGTTTCGATGCTGACCTGCTTTTGTCCATCCATAACCAAGGAAGGTCACTCATTGATGTGAAACTATTCTGTCTGCAGAGACCAGCATAGTCAACCTAAGAGAATGGAGGGTCCATAGCAGAGAATATGTCTGAAGTGCTGTCTACTATTTATGTAGTGCACCTGTGAGCGATGTGTTGTTTTCACGGGTAGACATTCAGAACGTCATCCTTCTCAAGCTATGTTACTATCCGCAGAGCCAATGTCAAGTAACTAGTGTTTCAACACTATCCGCAGAGCCAATGTCAAGTAACTAGTGTTTCAACACTATCCGCAGAGCCAATGTCAAGTAACTAGTGTTTCAACACTATCCGCAGAGCCAATGTCAAGTAACTAGTGTTTCAACACTATCCGCAGAGCCAATGTCAAGTAACTAGTGTTTCAACACTATCCGCAGAGCCAATGTCAAGTAACTAGTGTTTCAACACTATCCGCAGAGCCAATGTCAAGTAACTAGCCCTGACACCACACACACACTCCTGCCGGTCGTGACATGTTTGATTCTGCCCTCTCCAACACTGTGTAGTCTGTTATTATGGCCAGATTTGCTTCCCTTTGATCTCTCCAAATGGCCTGGTCATTCATTCTAGCATACAATTTGTGCATGAGCAGCTGTCCGTCCAAAAGTATTTCTCAGCTCGGGGCTGCATTGGGTCAAAACTAAACAAATGGGAGTGAGAACTGACATGTAGGTGGACTGATACTGATTATAGGCTGAGTATGGGACCAAAATCAGGGAATGATACGATACTGAACACAGGTTTTACAAACAGGAAACTGATGGAGAAATGTAATTGTCTCTTGCCATTGTTGAAATGACTGTTTTACAGAACTGTTTTGTTTTATCATAACTGTGCCTTAACAGCATCCACTTTTTCTTTTGATGGCGGTTGGCCAAAGTCAATGAATGTATGCTATATTATTGTATTTCTTCTTAGCGTTACACAGTAGCTTCTCTGGAACCCGAAGTTCACCACACATCACTGACCCAAAGTAGTGGCAAGTTCCTCTCATGTTTGGGTGGAGAAGTTACGGTAAAGCTACCTGTAAAAACACGCTAGTGTTTCTGTTGGCTTGGCTAACCGTGGGTGGGAGAGCTGAGGTGTCCTTGCCTCTGTCCCAGCTGGGTTTTCATCTGACAGCGTAGGGGTGTGAAAGGCCATCACGCCTCGATTAGAATACACAAAATCCACCTCGTTAAATGTAACAATGTTTTCGTTAGCTTATTCATAATAAACAGAATCGAAGAACGGTGGGAAACTTGCACCTTTTGCCTTTTGGTCCACACTGAACCATGTAGCTTATGGTTTCCTCCTTTTCCTTCCACGCTCCTGGCCGCAGGTTGATCCATTGTTCTGCACTGGCGGCTTTAGCGAAAATTCCCTTTCTCACCTACTGCCGATGGCCTGAGTTGAAATGCAGAAACTGTTTACTTTTTGTCTGCAGATGTCGAAGATTTATTATGAGTGTCACGAGCGGCTCGCTCGAGATCTAGTTTGAAACTGTTTGGGCGCTCTAAGTGGTTTAAGGCACTCAGTGCTAGAGGCGTCACTACAGACCCTGGTTCGAATCCAGGCTGTATCACAACCGGCCGTGATTGGGAGTCCCATAGGGCGGCGCACAATTGGCCCAGCGTCGTCTGGGTTTGGCCGGGGTAGGCCTTCATTGTAAATAACAATTTGTTCTTAACTGACTTGCCTGGTTAAATAAAATAAATGGTGAACCAGAGAGATTACTCAAAGATCTGGGTTGTGAGTTTTATTCCCATTCGTGTTCTGCTGATTTTGCTCACGGGGCTCAAGTGGTGTTTCTGTACGTATACTACAGCTCCGTCAGGCTAGGCCTCAGGGAGAGGGCTGATCTGAGACCTGTGATGGGACGTGTTCTCAGGCTACATCAGAACGGCTCCATCAGTCAGACTGGGGCTCAGGGAGAGCTCTGACTGGATAAAATATCCCCCCCTCCCTGAGGATTACATTTTATTTTTTTCTCTTCTCGTAAGCGCCGATCAATAATGGCTCACTTCACTGCACTCCACTGCACTTATCGATCCGTCAATTCCACCCAGGCAGAGTTGGCTTGTCTGGGCACAGAGGGACGTCAGAGGGGAGGAGTGGAGGCAGGGAAGAATAAAGCGTAATTCAGAGTTCCCAGACGTGATAGTCCAGTGTCCCATTGTGACATAGCTACACAGCTCAGAGACCACCATCAGTGGGGGACGCACAGCCCGAACGCGCACCGTCCCAAAATTCCCAACCAACGCAGATCCGCGTACTGCAGTTTCGCGGGGTCCTATGTACATGCGGCAAAGAGAAAAATGAGCAGTTTTTATAGCTATTCTCATGCCATTCTACACATTTTGCCATGACGCTGAGAGAAAATGTTGCAGTTTTTAAGCTAATTTCCTGCAATTCTACACATATTGCCATGGGGCATAATGAAAAATGCGCAGTTGTATAGCAAGTCTCCTGCTATTCTACGCATTTTGACATGAGGCTCAGAGAAAATGTTGCAGTTTTACAGCAAATTTCCTCTAATTCAGATGTTTGTATTTTTTTTGCCACGGCTTATGATGTTCATATGCGATCTATTCTAGAACACTACTGCGTGTACACGTGTTGGACTATGCGAGATACTTTAGCCTCAGGCCATTTAGCTGTCTTGTCTAGTACAACATGCTCACTGTCAATAAATTTTTTTGGAGGCTCTGCAACTGCAGGCCGTTCTAAAAGCTTAATGAGTATTTAAAATGTACATTTGGTACGTATACTAGATTGATCTATCGCAGTAAAATAGGTATACGGTACAGTGGACGTGTCATCCAGATGTTGGCTGATTCCGTTTAAATTTTTCCCCAAGCTGTGTTTACTTTGTATTAAAAAATATATATAATGCAGGTTTTCACTCTCAATCACACTTTTTAAATAGAAAATCCAATTTTGTTGTTTTTCTATGTCCACAACAATGCTGAAACCACATCAGGAGACCACTTTTGAGGTCTGGGAAAAATCAAACCAATTTAAAATGTTGGTATAGTTACCCTTTAATACAAGTGTGCACTAGTCAGAGACTGTTGTATTGTTATAGATTTTTCTGTAGCACTCATGTTTTTGGGAAAGCCTTTCCATCTTTACCAGAACACGGTTATCATTAGCATCATTGGTAACTGCGACACAAAGTTTAAACATATCCACACACACCCCATACCAAAATAATTCTACATTTAAAATATCATTTTCGAATAAAAAAATTGGATACATGTGAAATGTTTTTTTATTAAATGCGTTTTAGATGCATTCCAACCTAATATTACGTATGTAAAATGTATATCACAATTTATAAACTGGGTGGTTTGAGCCCTGAATACTGATTGGCTGACAGCCGTGGTATATGAGAACGTATACCACGGGTATGACAAAACCATTTATTTTTACTGCTCTAATTACGTTGGTAACCAGTTTGTAATAGCAATAAGGCACCTCGGGGGTTTGTGGTATACTCCGCATTGCGTGTTGCCCAAGAACAGCCCTTAGCCGTGAAATATTGGCCATATACCACACCCCCTCGTGCCTTATTGCTTAAATATATACAGTATATCACATTGCATCAGAAAATGTATATGTATTTTCAAAATACATTCTGAAATATACTGAACAAAAAAAAAATATATGCTACAATGTCAATGATTTGACTGAGTTACAGTTCATATAAGGAAATCAGTCAATTTAAATAAATTCATTAGGCCCTAATCTATGGCTTTCACATGACTGGGAATACAGATATGCATCTGTTGGTCACAGATACATTTATGCCCCTACTTTCTTTTTAAAGGTATTTCCAAAAACGTGTTATCTGTGTGTTGAAATAAGGAATGTTCCCTCATATCTCCCAAGTAACATTGTGTTGAATCGCCATGTTTTTACTATTGGCATAAGATCTTTGATCTTAAACATAAAGGACAAATGGCTATGGTCCGTAATTATTCTAGGAATATATACATTCAGAAACAGTCAATTGAAGAACATTTTACAATAGAAAAGTCCATTCTTGAATATGAGTTGTGGATGTGAGAGTAATAGGCATATCCTCTTTCAGTTGGACGTTTATCTCCACAGTTCACACAGACCCATCTCTTTTGATGTTGTGGTTTTAATACCTTCGACATGTTAGGAAGAGGATGTAGTTGATGACTTGTCTAAAATTGCATCCCGCACACGGTTAAAATCACCCCGCCTCATATAATATTCCTGTTACATTGAGATAGTGTAAGGTCGTTAATGAACTTTGGGTCATCTTCATTTGGACAGTAAAAAAATCAGTAAAGTTACTTTTTCCTGTGCCAGGTTTCCTTTTACCATTAAAAATACAGTTTGGGTCTGTAGTAATTTCTGCAGACTTTAATGGGACTTTTTAAATCAATGATAATTGATACCTCTCTGGATCTTGAGGACTAGGTGGAGGAGAAGGCCAACCCATCCCAAGCTCGCCCCAAACCTTTCACTTTCTACTGCTGATAGGTGAGTTTCTTAAAAAGATAAACAGATGTTGGCGTTTTAATTCTTTTTCAAATCAGAAAATACCTTAGTTATTTTGGCAGGCTGCACAATTCCATAGATATTCCATGTCAGATGTTAATGTTTTCACACACTATACATACAAATTAGTGGATTTGGCTATTTCAGCAATACCCATTGCTGACTGGTGTATAAAATCGAGCACAAACAGCCGTGCAATCTCCATAGGAATACATAGGCCATTCTATGGCCAAACTGAAGAGCTCAGTGACTTTCAACGTGGCACCGTCATAGGATGCCACCTTTCCAACAAGTCAGTTAGTCAAATTTCTGCCCTGCTAGAGCTGCCCTGGTCAGCTGTAAGTGCTGTTATTGTGAAGTGGAAACATCTAAGAGCAATAACGGCTCAGCCGCAAAGTGTTAGGCTCAGCCGCGAAGTGTTAGGCTCAGCCGTGTTAAGCGTATAGCGCATAAAAATGATCTGTCCTCGGTTGCAACACTCACGACCGAGTTCCAAACTGCCTCTGGAAGCAACGTCAGCACAAAAACTGTTAGTCGGGATCTTCACGAAATGGTTTTCCGTGGCCGAGCAGCCGCAGCAAGCCTAAAATCACGATGCGCAATGCCAAGCGTCAGCTGGAGTGGTGTAAAGCGCGCCGCCATTGGACTCTGGAGCAGTAGAAATGCGTTCTCTGGAGTGATGAATCACGCTTCACCATCTGGCAGTCTGACGGACTAATCTGGGTTTGGCAGATGCCAGGAGAATGCTACCTGCCCGAATGCATAGTGCCAACTGTAAAGTTTGGTGGAGGAGGAATAATGGTCTGAGGCTGTTTTTCATGGTCCGGGCTAGGCCCCTTAGTTCCAGTGAAGGGAAATCTTAACGCTACAGCATACAATGGCATTCTCTATGATTCTGTGCTTCCAACTTTGTGGCAACTGTTTGGGGAAGGCCCTTTCCTGTTTCAGCATGACAATGCCCCAATGCACAAAGCGAGGTCCATACAAAAATGGTTTGTCGAGCTGGCCTGCACAGAGCCATGACCTCAACCCCATCGAACACCTTTGTGATGAATTGGAACGCAGACTGAGGGCCATGCCTAATTGTCAAACATCAGTGCCCGACATCACTAATGCTCTAGTGGCTGAATGGAAGCAAGTCCCTGCAGAAATGTTCCAGCATCTAGTTGAAAGCCTTTCCAGAAGATTGGAGGGTATAGCAGCAAAGAGGGGGACAAACTCCATATTAACGCCCATGATTTTAGAATGAGATGTTCGATGAACAGGTGTCCACATCCTTTTGGCCATGTAGTGTATGTCTTTTATAATAGGGTGTGGGCATAAAAAAAAATGGGTCAACTTGGAGCACCGCGATCTCCTAAATATTCTTGGCATTCAGCTCCAAAAAGTGACTTTCTGACCACTTATACCATGGGCAAATATGTATAAAATGTTTTGTTCAAATCAAAAGGGCAAAAAGTGATAGAAATCAAACGGAACGACCCTTTAATCATTACTGTCATTTCACTTTTCCTCTGGCTATGGTCGTCAGAGAGCCAAACTGGCTATTTAAACTAATCTATTTAAACTGACTGTATACATGACCCATGTTGGGAGTTACTGTATTCTCTCCACCACTATAAGTAGGGGGAGGACTAGACTTGAGAGTAAACAAAGCTAAGGGATGACGGGACAAGAAAAGACAACCAAGTCTAGAGATGGAGAAAGAGAATGACTTGCGGTTTGCTATGAGACCACGAGAGTGAGAGCGAGGGATGGAGGTCCGAGAAGGAAAGAGCGCTTCTGTGTTGGGCCTTAGAAAGAGAGACAGTGTCTGATACTGGGAGGATGAGGGCAGGGGGCTTAAATCCATACAATACATCACAGTGGGCTTTCCATAAGGGGAAACGGCGCCACTCTCCGCCCCCAGCACATTTTTGTTGTCGTTTTTTGTTTTGTGGACGAATCGGAAGTGAGGTGTGTCTAGCAGTGGATTAAAAACAATTGCAGTACCTATTCTGCTGTTCTATCACGCGGGCAATGATGTCAAGAGGGGAGAAAAAAATCTGCGTTCGCTGTTTGCAGTAACTTTTGTTGTTGTCAGACGTGGCAGTTTCACCATTAAGGATTTCATCTTTAAGGCGTGGTGGTGTGGGTCTTGTGGTTGAGAGGGAGGGAGTGAGTGTTTGTTTGGGTGGAGGTGGATCATGCTGTCGATAGGGGGGGGGGGGGGGGGTACTGTGGAGTGGAGCTGTGTCAGCCAGTGAGCCGCACAGCCAGGGCTGAGGCCAAGCTAGGCCAGGGTGATGTCATATCTCCTGGGGAGTGTGGTACTGTAGTAGCACAGAAGGGAGGCTGCTCTGTTGCTCTGCACCATGTCTTTGTCACACACTCACTCCCCAGATCTATCGACCGGCTGGGCTGGGGCTCAGTGTGCGTGTGTGCAGACACACACACGAGCGTGCACACATACACACACACACACACACACATGTGCACATTTCTTTGCTCTTGCAAGAGCACAAGCAGACGGCCACACACACACGTGCCACACAGTTTCCGTCGTTCCCCCTGTCTTACCCACCCTCATTCTTTGATAACATCTCTCCTCCATGTCCCCCCTCTCTCTCTCTCTCTCTCTCCCACTTTCCTCCTAGTCACACCACACTTTCTCCCTCGCTCTCTCTCTCTGGCTGCGATCAGATTTCAGGAAACAACAGATCTCCCCCTCATCCCCTCCCCCTCTCCTCTCCTCCCCCTTTCCCTCCAGCTCTGCTGCCAAACCCCACACACAAACGCTCACTTCCCTGTCATTCCCTGGACAGAGGGCTGAGGTAGAGAGAGGGAGAGAAAGAAAGAGGGAGAGAAAAGGAGTGCAGCAGTGAAGGAGGGACGTGGGGGAAAAGGCTGCGTGTCTGTTTTGCAGATGAGTATGTCCTCATGGCGGTCTGATTTTGACCAGTGAGGTTCTCTTTTATTTTAAAGCAATCTCTCATTTGTACACAATCTGTGTTTCTGGATTTTTGTCATTCTACATTGGACTGGAGTTGGTTAAGGATTTTGACTTCTCTCATGATAAAATTGGAGTTATTGTCTGAGTTCCTTGGTCGAGAGCTGCGTCAAAGGAGTGTTTCTTCAAGATTCAATGCAAGGTCACTTCATTGACCATCCTCTGTGGATCTCTAGTCACTACGGACATTCTGAACTAAGCAAGATTGGCTACGGAATCTTTGACTTTGTCCTTCCTTTGGAGATGACACGCATTCTACATACATACTTCAAACACACACTCTCCTACTCTGAATGACTCTGCAGTCTTTCCCCACGCACGGAATTCCTGGAAGATGTGTGTGTGCTGTAGTTCCTGTGAACCGTGCTAGTCTGATGGATTCAGGACTTCTCTCCTGCTCACATCCTCATCGGACATTCCCAGGAAGCCTAAGTCTTTGAAGGCCTTTTTACCTCTAAAGACCTCCGTAAACTGTACAACAGAACTTCATCTTCCCGTAAACTCCCAACACACTCCCGACAATGTCTGAGGCTAATATCATCACTGCTGTATTCTAGTACGTTCTCATTCCCAACCAACGTCAGACTGCTCTCTGAGACGATTTTCCGTTGAACTCCGGCAGGATTTGTCTTGTTGAGCTGTGTGGTTGGTTGTAACTGCAGGGTTCACGTTCCTCTCGTTGGCTCATGCCTGTTACCCTGCAGGTCAAAGGGTAAGTGGAGCTGGAACTTTGTCTATTGCTGCCTATCACAAGGCCAAATCATTTTGATGATTTATCTTGATAAGTACTGTATGACCTCACTCAAGGGACAAGTGTAGCAGTTTGCAAGGGCTATAGGACTTTGTTCTTCTTTGAAAACCGGGGTTGGAACCGGTTCAGGGAACAAAACTGGAAAAGAACGTCATTTTTCGAGGAACAGAATGAGAACTGGGAACGAAGGTGATTTATAGTGTTCCGGAACAGAACCGTTATTTTGAAGGCATGGCAACCAGTTAATAACGTTCTTTTGGGTTCTGGGATATATTTTTGGGGACTCGCAAAAAAATGCAACAATGCGCCTATGCAAAGCCCTCACTCTGTCACTTATGACAGTCTGCCTGACAGCGAAACTCTTTGCCTGTGCGTGCGTGAAATTAGGGAGAGGGATTTTTATTTAGAGAAGAATGGATTCACTTTTTCAATGCTAGTTAAGGATACTATAGTTGTCACGTTTCACATTGGATTTATTAACTACAAAAAGGTAAGACGTGTTTTTATTTTCATTCTGGTGTCACTCTGCACACACGCTCTTGTTAGCTAGCTAGCTACAAGATGCCCAGCACTTCAAGCAAAGCTTCCTTCACTCTCTCTCACAAAATTCCAGTCGCATCTCGTGCCCTACACTCCTCTGTCCAATGCATGTTAACAACTATCGCTTGCCCGCTCCATAGCAAACTCCTCTATCCACACTAATTGGTGAAGTAATTTAATGTCGAGCTAAATGTAAAAAAGGTTTAAAAAGGAACAATATAAACCGTTACTTTTTGGGGGTTCGAACCGGTTCCGAACTTTATTTTGCTGATCGGAATAGTGGAATGAAAAAAAGGATGGTTCTGTTTGGAACAAAACGATTTGAAAATCATTTTGGTTCCAACCTCTGCTTGAAAATGGGTTTGAAAGGAGAGTTGAAAAGGTTTGGGTTGGAAATCCATCATTTTGGTGTCAAGTAGACTAGATGAAGAATACAGTACAGGATATCTGTTCGGCAATGTCAGTCTGCATGTTATCAGAAACCACATTTTATTTTTAGGAGTGCGTGAAAGTATATGAAGATTATTGAAGTGTAAGGGATCTTCTGTGGTCAGGGATTTTGATCAAACATTTCAATAAGCAAATGTAAATGTCAACCTCTTACTGTATTTCACTAAATGCAAAAGTTGCCTTTTTCTTTAAAAAAAGGTTGATGTGTGAGGCTGTGGCATGCAGAAGTTGTATGGGTGAGAACACAAACTGAACGGGCTGTTTGCTGATGTTACTGAAGGAGAGACGGAAGTGCAGGATGACTCTGAATTTCAGTTGGTGGTTAGTTGAAATCTGGTTTTTTTCTTTGGCCAGACATTCTGGTAACAGCCTAGTGTGGTTGGGGATTCCTGTCTCTTTTTCTCTTTCTGTCTATTTCTTTCTGTCGGTCTGTCTCTTTCTGTTGGTCTGTCTCTGTCTCGCGCGCACACACACACACACACACACACACACACACACACACAGTTCCTTGTGAAAGCAGGACCTGAGCAACAGCTAAGAACCCCCCCCCCCCCCCCCCCCCCCCCCCCCGTGACCTAGTGGTGAACTGACCCTGTCAGTTGTCAGATAAATGGGCTCCTTTTTTCATTAAGAGCTTTCTTTATGTCTCTCGGTTTATGGCCCTCATGCCTACAGCCACATCAATGGGGATCCCCCATCCACATAAGAGCTTCGGCTCAACGTTATCTCTATGTTATCTACCCCACGCTGTCAGCTACATTGACTGAACTGTGACAAAACAAGACAAAACAAACATGCATCCCCCTCGTTCTCTTCCTCCCCTACCTGTATTGGTTAGCAGTGCGGGCATTGTAATCGGCTCGAGCTCCGTAGGAACTGTGAGCGCTGGGCTCTGAATCAAATCGAATGTTATGTGTCACATGCTTCGTAAACAACAGGTGTAGACTAACAGTGACATGCTTACTTATGGTCCTTTCCATCAATGCAGAGAGAGAGAAAACAAAAAGAGTAATAAATACACAATGAGTAATGATAACGTGGCTATATACACGGTGTACTGGTACATAGTCGATGTGCAGGGGTACGAGGTAATTGAGGTAGATATGTACATGTAGGTAGGGGGTAAAGTGACTAGGCAACAGGATAGATAATAAACAGTAACAGCACATTATGTGATGAGTCAAGAGTCAGTGCAAAAAGGGTCAGAGCATATAGCTATTGGTTAACTATTTAGCAGTCTTATGGCTTGGGGGTAGAAGCTTCAATCTCCTTGACAAGGTCTTTGTCACCGCGCAGCTTTCGCTGTCCCTCAGGCTTGGGTTGGACCACCACCTGTCCAGCACCAGCACTCCAGGCTGGAGTGACCTCACCTCCACTGCACAGAGCTGGCCACAGAGGTGCCTGACAGTAAATGGAGTAAATCCCAAGCAGTGGTGAGCTAGGTGCTATCAACCGTGTTATCTGCATTGGGAGCCTGTCGGGGCCTGAGCTGGTATGCCCCCTTAGCTCCTTACCCTGACCTCTGACCTTTCGGTCCATCCATCAACCGCGACCCTGCCTACTGCCCAGACATCTTTCTGTTGGCTCTGGTGACTGCTGCCTGTTTTATCAAGGCCCACCAGCCTCCCAGTCTTATCGTATCCGGGTCTATTCACTCCCCAGCGTCGGACTGACTGTCTCTATTTCCACCCATGCTGTGGCTCCTGTAGCCAGGAAAGGTCAGGCCAACCTCTCTCCAGTCTCCAGGCTAGAGTGGTGTGGTTTACTGTCATATATGGAGTTCCGTGATTTTCTGTTCTCCCACTCCCTGAGGGCGGGCAGCTAGGTTGCTATGGTTGGCTGGAGTCAGTGTCATCTCCTTTTAGTGCACCCAGGAGCCAAGTTTAGGAGTGTGGCTCAATTGACAGATTTTTCTCCTTTTTAATTTTATTTCTTTGCTGCAGGATTTAACTTTGCATGGGTATTTTATTTCTTTTATTTTTCTCTCCGAGACCCCTTGTCTCTCTTCAGGCTCAGGCTTGGGCTTTTTTTGTTACTGCACAATCTCATCACATTTTGCATGAGGCTATATGCTCACCTAACTACACTACTCGTCCAAGCTAGCATTTACAACTTTAGAGTAGCCTCCTGAGTGGCGCAGTGGTTTAAGGCACTGCATCGCAGTCGCAGCAGCGACCGGGAGACCAATGGGGCGGCGCACAATTGGCCCAGAGTCGTTAGGGAAGGGTTTGGCTGGTAGGGATGTCCTTGTCCCGTCGCGCACTAGCGACTCCCGAGGTGGGCCGGGCGCAGTGCACGCTGACACCAGGCCAGGTGTACGGTGTTTCCTCTGACACATTGGTGCGGCTGGCTTCCAGGTTAAGTGGGCATTGTGTCAAGAAGCAATGCGGCTTGGTTGTGTTTCGGAGGACACACGGCTCTCGACCTTCACCTCTCCCGAGTCCGTACGGGAGATGCAGCGATGAGACAAGACTGTAACTACCAATTGGATACCACGAAATTGGGGAGAAAAAGGGGTAAAAAAATAAAATAACTTCAGAGTAATTGTGACGTATGCCTGAATAATGTGAATACTATGCTTAGACGAGGACAGAGATATGAGTGGTATACCCCAGTTGTTTATCAGTAACCAGCTGCATGCTCGCTCACTCGCTCTCTCTCCCCCTTTACTACTCCCTGTCATCCATCCTCATTGACAAATCTCTATCCCCAATGTGGGGTTCTCCTAGACAGCTGGACGTGTTGGCAACACTCAGAACTCACTTAGCCCCAGTAATGACTCACTGAGCAGGGTTGATGGAGGCTATTGACAGGGCCTCCCATGTTACTGCACAGTAGATGGGCGTCGTGACGTAGCTCGAGGAGCGCTGAGCGAAGGCAAACCAGACATTTGTTTAAATGAACAAACAACAGAATGGTGGGAACGTTGGTCATCAGCAGGCTGTCAGTGTGTCTCTCTGGGGGGCCTCTCTTTCTCCTTGTTGTCTCTCTCGGGAGACTGCAGTGTGCAACAGGTCCCTGAGGCAAGCAGAAGGACTATGTTTTTATGATGCTGTGCTGAAGTGGTCTTTACATCTCTTCACTCTCTTTCAATTCAATTCTAGGGGCTTTATTGGCATGGGAAACGCATGTTAACATTTCCAAAGCAAGTGAAGTAGATAATAAACAATAAAAATGAACAGTAAACATTACACTCACAGAAGTTCCAAAAGAATAAAGACATTTCAAATGTCATATTATGTACATATACAGTGTTGTAACGATGTGCAAATGGTTAAAGTACAAAAAGTAAAATACATAAACATAAATATGGGCTGTATTTCCAATGGTGTTTGTTCTTCACTGGTTGCCCTTTTCTTGTGGCAACAGGTCATATTTCACCCAGTAGATATGGGAGTTTATCAAAATTGAGTTTGTTTTCAAATTATTTGTGCATCTGTGTAATCTGAGGGAAATATTTGTCTCTAATATGGTCATACATTTGGCAGGACGTTAGGAAGTGCAGCTCACTTTCCACCTCATTTTGTGGGCAGTGTGCACATAGCCTCTCTTCTCTTGAGAGCCAGGTCTGCCTACGGCGGCCTTTCTCAATAGCAAGGCTATGCTCACTGAGTCTGTGCATAGTCAAATCTTTCCTTAAGTTTGGGTCAGTCACGGTGGTCAGGTATTCTGCCACTGTGTACTCTCTGTTTAGGGCCAAATAACATTCTAGTTTGCTCTGTTTTTTTGTGAATTCTTTCCAATGTGTCAAGTAATTATTTTTGTTTTCTCATGATTTGGTTAGGTCTAATTGTGTTGCTGTCCTGAGGCTCTGTGGGGTCTGTTTGTGTTTGAACAGAGCCCCAGGACCAGCTTGCTTAGGGGACTCTTCTCCAGGTGCATCTTTCTGTAGGTGATGGCTTTGTTAAGGAAGGTTTTGGAATCGCTTCCTTTTAAGTGGTTGTAGAATTTACTGTCTCTTTTCTGGATTTTGTTAATTAGCGGGTATCGGCCTAATTCTGCTCTGCATGCATTATTTGGTGTTTTACGTTGTACACAGAGGATATTTTTGCAGAATTCTGCATGCAGAGTCTCAATTTTCTGTTTGTCCCATTTTTTCTTTTGTGAATTC
Organism: Salmo salar; assembly: GCF_965601325.2. NCBI lineage: Eukaryota > Metazoa > Chordata > Actinopteri > Salmoniformes > Salmonidae > Salmo > Salmo salar. Next base: position 74,965,549 of record NC_138300.1, read on the forward strand.
TTGGTTGGTGAGCGGACCCCAGACCTCACAACCATAAAGGGCAATGGGTTCTATAACTGATTCAAGTATTTTTAGCCAGATCCTAATTAGTATGTTCCTTTTGATGGCATAGAATGCCCTTCTTGCCTTGTCTCTCAGATCGTTCACAGCTTTGTGGAAGTTACCTGTGCCGCTGATGTTTAGGCCAAGGTATGTATTGTTTTTTTGTGTGCTTTAGGGCAGCAGTGTCTAGATGGAATGTGTGTTTGTGGTCCTGGTGACAGGACCTTTTTTGGAACACCATTAGAGATTTAGAGATTTACTGTCAGGGCCCAGGTCTGGCAGAATCTGTGCAGAATATCTAGGTGCTGCTGTTTGCCCTCCTTGGTTGGTGACAGAAGCACCAGATCATCAGCAAACATTAGACACTTGACTTCAGATTCTAGTAGGGTGAGGCAGGGTGCTGCAGACTGTTTGTTGACATACACAATATGTTGAAGAGGGTGGGGCTCAAGCCGCATCCCTGTCATGTCTCTCTCTATTATTCTATCACTTTCCATTTCTCTCCTCTGAAACTCCCTCATTCTACCCTCCTCCCTGTATATCCCCCTCTCTCATGTTGTCTCTGTTAATCTCCCGCTCACTTTCGCTCTCTCCTCCTGTCTGTGTGATAAGAGAGGCGACCCGCGATGCTGCAGACGCAGATCGCTCCAGACAATGGAGACACAGCTGCACAGTTCAGATGAGACGGACAGACAGACAGTCAGACGGACAGGCACCTGAGAGAGCAGCTGGCCTGCTGCCAACTGCAGGAGCAAACAAGGCAATTGAAGAGCAAGAAAAGAGTGGGAAGGGGAGGCTAAAATCAAGAGAGACAAAAGAGGCTGCGAGAATACATACTGTAGAAAGAGATGAGCTAATGCGGAGAGGGGCTTAGTGGTTATGACATCCACTCTACTTTTGAGGCTCAATCTAAAGAAAAGCAGATCAGATCTCTCTCTCCCCTGAGGGTATTTCCATGTACAAATGACACGCTCATTTCTCTAAGCTGAGTGAAAACCTACACCTGTAAATAGAAATGGTAGTTCCTGGAAACACACTGTACTGCTTCGTAGTTGTTGCTTTGAGGCCTAATGTTGTGAAGCCATTAACCTTTGCGTTTGTTCTGGTAGTCCGGTGCCTGTCCTTTCAATTTCTTGTTTGCATGGCAAGGGATCCGAATTCTGAGTTTTAATCACTTCATAATTCATAAATAAAATTGATTTCAGTAAAAACACTGCCTAATTGCTAGGTCTACCTTTACTTGTTACTTCTATGAACGTGAATTATCCTCCCTCCTCGTGAGGGAGAGAAAAGATAAGTGTGGCTTTGGTAACGGGATATACAAGGCAATGTTTCTTACAGAATGCAGAACTAAATATGTGTTGATATTAGTTGGTAGGGGTCTTCAACATTATTGCGTTTTAGATGTATTTCTAATACCTTAAGACTTTTCTTGGTAAGATGGTGTCTAAACCCCTTTTCCATCTGTTTGACTAGAAATCAAAGTCTTTGCTTGTTCCTAATTTTTAGGATGGAAAATGGTTGAACATTTTATATATGCCTTAATTTAAAAAACATATAGACTGTTCGCTTTCATTTGACACCTAATTCGACATGCTCATGGATCCTTTAACGTGGAAATGCCCTCAGCTAATCAACCATGTGATGAAGATAAAGCGAATCTGATCAAAACTAACGCCCTCGGTCTAAATTCTTCGTCTCTCAGTATTTAATTTAAGCGAACAATTCGCCACAAGTCTTGCATAGTATTTTTCCTAAATGTTGGCTCCATTGATGAGAGATGTCTCGATAGGACTCACCTGGTTAAATAAACGGATACGTAAATGACCGTCTGTCAGCGATTGTTTTTGACGTCGGTCTCTGTCGCCTTAGCTGTGGAGTTAGAATATTTTCTTTTGACATGCTAGTCGCTAAGCGTAGCTTAGTCTCTGTACTGTACAGTGTTCTCTGGTGAATGGTGGCCCGTGGAGAGCACTCGGTCTATCCAGTATCAACAGGGAAGTGGTGAATTAAGCCATTGTGTTCTCATTAGAGACACTTCTGTGTGGACGCTGGCAGCTGTTAATCTTGGCACACGGACACTGGGATTAGCACACACACGGTCCGTGGCTCAGATAAACCAGGCCCAGTGGCTTAGAAATTTGTAACACTCGTACTTTTTACATTTTTTTATCTGGCGTTACATGGTTTTGCTGTCTGTTTTGTGACTTTCTCTAGAACAAGATACCAGTTATTTTGAATATGACACACAAAAAGCCTGTGACACATAAAATGTACTATCTGTAACCTCTCCCCTCATGTTGTTCATCTGTACTGTATCAATCCTGCCTCTAACTTTTCTCTCTTCTTTCCTATATATATTTATATTTTTTTTTCTTCTCTTCTCAGCTGGAATGTCCTGAGTCAGTCCCCCGGGCCCAGAGAAGAACTCCCAGCAGCAGCAGCGGCAGCCAGCGCTGATGGGACCTGCTGCTCCAGTATGAGCCTTCAAGATGCCGGCTGCGGCTATGCTAGCACCAACGCTAACGCCAATGTGGCGGCTAACACGGCTAGCGGCAGCATGCGGCGGCGCCTGGAGGACCAGGAGTTCACCCTGCGCGTCTACCCGGGCGCCCTGGCCGAGGGAACCATCTACTGCCCCGTGGGCGCCCGCAAGAGCACCACGGCTGCCGAGGCCATCGAGCGCTTGCTGGAGCGCCTGAGCCTGGATGGCACCAAATGCTACGTGTTAGCTGAGGTGAAGGAGTTCGGCGGGGAGGAGTGGATCCTCAACCCCAGCGACTGCCCCGTCCAGCGGATGATGCTGTGGCCCCGCAACGCCCTGGAGAACCGCTGCGGCCTGGGCAGTGGCGAGGACTACCGCTTCCTGCTCCGCGAGAAGAACCTGGACGGCTCCATCCATTATGGGGGGAGTCTCCAGATGTGGCTGCTTGTGACCGAGGAGCGCCGCCGCATGGTGGAACGGGGTTTCCTGCCCCAGCCCGCAGGGGGCGAGCACCCTTCCGACCTGTGCGCTCTCCCCGAGCTGACGGAGCGCGCCCTGCTGGAGAGCCTGCGCGCGCGCTTCCGTCAGGAGAAGATCTACACCTACGTAGGCTCCATCCTCATCGTCATTAACCCTTTCCAGTTCCTACCCATTTATAACCCCAAGTATGTCAAGATGTATGACAACCACGCGCTGGGCAAGCTGGAGCCGCACATCTACGCGGTGGCGGACGTGGCCTACCACGCCATGCTGCAGCGACGGAGGAACCAGTGCATCGTCATATCCGGCGAGAGCGGCTCGGGGAAGACCCAGAGCACCAACTTCCTGATTCATCACCTGACCGCCCTCAGCCAGAAGGGATTTGCCAGCGGGGTGGAGCAGATCATCCTGGGGGCGGGGCCTGTGTTAGAGGTAAGGACTTGATTGGTTTGTTGACTGGTTGTGGGGTTTTAATATTGTGTGTGTGTGTGTGGGAGAGGCTCCAACTCTACGTACACAAGTGCGAATGTGATCGATGTTTTGCGAAATATGGCTGCTGACTGGGTGGTGCTAGAAAGACAGGTAGAGGGGCTACATATCAAATGAGGATAAACTAGTGGTCGCGACTTCAGCCTAAATTCTCATGTCTTACTGTCTCATCCTTCTTTATCCCATCCTTGGCCTCATGTAGTGATATCCTCTTCCTTGAGACTTGAATTAATGCCAGGTATACACTTCATGAGTTCGCCACACATGTTTTTGGCCGTCCCAGATGAATTTTCATGATCGGGGTGAAATCCTATGAACTTGGGTTAGGATCAGTACGTTGAGACTCACCGATAATGGCTGTTCAGTTCTCCAGACCCCTGGCGGATGTCCCAATTTTTTAAATATTTTATTATTATTTTATGAATTTTTTTATTAATTTTTTTACATTTTAGGACATTTCAGAAATGTAGGTCGTGCATCTTGTAGTATGAGCAGTGCTACGACGCGGTTGGGCAAGGACTACTGCCAATAGCCAATGAGCACTCAGCAAGACCAAAACAATGATGGCGAAGAGGAAAGCAACAACAACACGCACCGTGTGGACCGAGGTGTTGGAAGACAGATTGGTGAAGCTGCGACCTATTTATAAAAAAAAAAAAATATTTCACCTTTTATTTAACCAGGTAGGCCAGTTGAGAACAAGTTCTCATGTACAACTGTGACCTGGCCTGACGTAGCAAATGGAGGGCAGGATCAGCTAGAGAATCATTGTGTAATGTGAGCGCCCTCATCCTGGGGTTGAGTGAAAGAATATCTGGAAATGTGAGCACGTCCCAAGTTAAGATTTTAGAAGTCGTATAGTATACGCTGTCCAGCATAACTGTAAATGAGACAAATGATTGGCAGCTTGCTTGACAGTAAGACATAGGGAAGTGGGGGGTGCTCACTGTGCTGCATACAGAAGTACAAACGCAGAACTATGTGTTGTGAATTATAGGTCATGGTTACAGGGAGGAAGTGCGACATGAAAGCCCAGTATAGATGTTATTTTACTAGCAGCCATGTATATTTAAGCATGAGACAAAGCATGTCACCGTGGATTATAGACATGTTTTAAATAGAGACATGTTTTAAATAGCGATTGGAATGCCTCGACATGCAGAACCTATATTTATCTGCTATTGCAACATATGAGCTGATACTTATATACGTTGTTGACCTAGAAACCGTGCTTGGACATTTTACAGCTCGTCAGAAAACCTTAATGCAGCATGGCTTAATCCAGATGGGATTAGGAGTCAATTTATGCTTTTCGATTTTGATGTATAAAAAAAAGCCAAGGACTACTAAAGGGCACACTAATTTTACTCAAGTCTGATTTGTGACTGCCTTTCAGTGCTCGTTACAAAGTGATTGGCTGCAACAGGAGCCTCTTTGTCGAGATTGTTGTTTTCCAGCGGCCATTTTGCCTGCCACGAGTCACGACACAAGAAGACTGCTGCACATACAGCGGGGTCATGGTAGAATGTGCACACTCACCATGTGCTTCACATGTGGACCCAATGCTGCAAAGCAGGCCTCGATCTGGTTAGTTAGGGATAAGGGGGCCGGTAGTCCTCGGGAAATCATAAATACATTTTTATAAGACCTTATTCGAGTCTTCTGTTGAAAGAGAATGGAGAGAAATGTACCTTTTTTTTTGTATCCTTTAAAAGGGCTTTGAACTTTGAATCAGCTCATAACTCTGTTATCTAAGGCTTGTTCACCAGTTCTGGTATCCTCCAAGGCAAGTAATGCGTCACTGTGAACCAGTTACTAGGTGTAGATATTTGACATGGATGAATATGAACACCTGTCCGGCTCTCAATTCCAATGGCAGCTCTTCTGTTTTTTTTGTTTTCTACAATATGCTTTTGTAGGCTATTGGTCTCCTACTTCCAAGTCTATAAGCAGAAGATAACAGACCTTGAATAAATATTTTGAAGTCGATAGTGATGACATGCAATTTTTTCTCTTAACCAGCTGAACATCCCAGTCTCTCTTTAATATGAGTAGCAGCTGTATCGAGTGGAGAATGTATCGCTCTGGGGCGGAAGTTTCCCCAAGGTACAGATCTAGGATCAGCTTCCCCTCCACCAATCCTAATCTTAATTAACCACCAGTGGGGGAAATGCAAAACTGATCCAAGATCAGCGTCTAGGGGCATCTTCCCCTTATTCCAGGAGCTATCAATGGCTAACTGTGAATACCTCGAGGCCTGACATTCTTTGTCCCGCTGAGTTGGACCGGAGTCGAGCAGTTCATGGTAAAAAGGTCACCGACTTACAATCTGAGCCGTAGAAGCGGAACTACTAGACTGACTCTTCTGGCCGGCCTACAGTATAGTCATGCCAATTACAGACCCATTTGCCTCGGTCAGATGCTCAGACGGGTCTAGTTAATCTAGCTGCTGGTGGTGTATTGTTGAAGTGGCTTGTCAAGTGGCCTGGGCTAATATTGAATTGTTTGCCCTGTGAGACTGCTTATCGGCCACTGCCGTTGGTTGGACGAGGGAGTTTGTGGAGAGCGGCGAGTGTTGCTCTGTTTGCTGGATGCTAACAACTCGTGTTGTCCGGTGGCCCTTGCTATGGTTCCTCCTGTACTAGTCTTCTCATGTAATGTACACATGTACATGAGCATGTATCCACGCATACATGCACAGATGAAGGCACACTGGCACACATACACTTCACTGTGTATGTACACACACAATGTGCCTTTTGATGTTGCCTTGACCTGACGCTTGCGCTTCTGCTGCGGAGGCAAAAATCTGCTGCCATTTCACTCCTGAGAGAACAATGCGCCTCTGGTCTTCTTTCCAGCACATGGACACCCTGGTGAGAGCAGCCTGCCCTCCACTCGCTCTCTTCCCTCATGTCCTGCAGTGCAGCGTAGCCCCCCCCCCCCCCCCCCCCACACACACACACACGCATCACATTCTGTTACTGTGTAGTGTGGGTTAACTGCATCTCAGGTTGATGCCAAGTTAGTCATCTTTATCTTATCTGTGGGAATGCTGGCTACTCTGGTTTCCAGGAAAAACAGAACAGAGATTCAGACACACACACGTTTGTAACCATGGCCTGAATCTGTTGTACACCCTTGCTGTGGGTAAAACAGTGCTGTAGACTAGAGACACTAACTCACTGTGATTGACATTGACTTTGCTTATCGGTGAAGGGCACCATAGCCTGCACTCCAAAAACAACTAAAACTGCAATCTCCCGTCTACTCTTCTCCACCAATGCACCATCGCCACGACCGACAGCATGACATCATGCCAGCAGTATCATCTAACAGCTCGCTTCGTCCTCAAATGTGCCAGTAATCATTACTTACCATAAAAAAAAACTTTTAATGTGTCACCGCAGAGGCCAGTAACTGCAGCCGTGCGTAATCTGACCTGCGTTCAGAGGCCCAATGACAGAAGAGGCATAATGGCACAGGGTGCATCAATATTGTGCTGACAGGAACGCCGTGGGATGATGGGGAAAGAAGTGTGGCTAGTGTCATACAATGTTTTTCTAGTCAGTCAGGTGACTCACACGGGAAATGTTTGCCATAGGCCCCGAATACTGCCACTACACCTCTGCCTGTTTAATCACTATCTCTTGAAGGAGAAAGACCTGTCTCTGAGACGGCTAACTGTATGAAATGTTGCAAGCATTCAATAGCATTCATTTCTCGATAGTTTCTTGTCCCTGATCATTTGCAGGAGGATGAAAGTATATCCCGACATTGATTTGAGGACTCCAAGATGGCACCGTTTGACTGAGAACTGCACTGCAGACACGTAGTATTGTTCCCACCATGTAGCCTGGCTCCCATTTTTGAAGTTGCTCTCTATGCAGATGGTAGGCAGCCAGCCAGCCAATAGACTATAGTAGGGACCCAGTATCAGTTAGCATTCGCTTAGCTCTCCTGGAAGGACTCACCAGGGTGACAACCAGCTAATCTCTACTTCAGACAGACCCGACTTCAGGAGGTTGAAGCTAGTTGGGATCAGACCACGCCAATGATCAGGCTTGCCCTTGCCCGTGCTCAATTTACCCACGCGGGGCACCTCCTCACGCGAGTCACCCAATGTTCCTAAGATTACGCGTCTCGTTGCCTCATTTTTACATGGACCCTTGACTCGTCAAAACACCGTCGGTATCTATATGTCCCGCATCCTTCCAATGACACCCTAATGTTCCAAAGGAAAAAAAAGAAGAGGATAAAAAATGAAAATGGCACCCAACTCTTCTTCATACTGTGTTGGCCAACCGTATGTCTACATATGCAGGCCAACCACCAACCCTTCCCAGTCTGAATAAGCTAACACACTGACCTTAGCTGTGGGCTGAGAGACTGAATCTGGGGTTCTTCATCTGGGGCTCTAGATGACAGATTGTAGCCTGCTTTGTTCTCGTGGTGTTCCAGCAGACGTGCCTGCCGACGGAGTAGTAATAGGCCTAGTAGTATGGTGGTGGTGGTAGTAGTAGAAGCCACTGAGACCACCGCCAGATATCACCTCTTAACCAGGCCCAGAGCGAGGGACAGCCCTGTCTGCTGTGGCTCAGATGGATGGCTCCAGGTAGTGCCAGCACCTTGTCTCTATCGATGGAGGTTGGGTGTAGAGGGCATATATATATGTGTGTGTTGGGGGGTCTGTGAGTGCTTGAGGTGCTGCCCCATTCTCTGCTCAGACACTTCTGAGCTTAAGATCAGAGATGGCCTTAACACTTGAAATCCCATATAGCCAGGCATATGGATGCACTTACAGTAGACACCAGGCTCGCATCAGGCTGTGTAGCTACTTTTGCTCTGACTCAGTACATTTATTAGCCAGCTAGCAGCATACAACCCTGCATCCCACTGCTGGCTTGCTTCTGATGGGAGACCAGATGCTGCTGGAAGTGGTATTGGAGGGCCAGTAGGAGGCACTCTTTCCTATGGTCTAAAATTAATATTCCAATGCCCCAGGGCAGTGATTGGGGACATTGCCCTGTGTAGGGTGCAGTCTTTCGGCTGGGACGTTAAACGGGTCTCCTGACTCTCCGTGGACACTAAAGATCACATGGCACTTATCGTAAGACACCCTGGTGTCCTGGCCCTCATATCATCATGGCCACCTAATCATCCTAAGCTTCCAAATGGCTTATTCATCCCCCCTCTTCCCTGTAATTATTATCCAGGTCGTTGCTGTAAATGAGAATGTGCCCTCAGTCAACTTACCTGGTCAAATAAGGGTTAAAAAATAGTAGAAACTTGTGATTAACGGCTTACATGACTTAGCCACAACTTGCTAAGAAAAGGTAAACTAGGTGTGTGTGTGTGTGTGTGTGTGTGTGTGTGTGTGTGTGTGTGTGTGTGTGTGTGTGTGTGTGTGTGTGTGTGTGTGTGTGTGTGTGTGTGTGTGTGTGTGTGTGTGTGTGTGTGTGTGTGTGTGTGTGTGTGTGTGTGTGTGTGTGTGTGTGTGTGTGTGTGTGTGTGTGTGTGTGTGTGTGTGTGTGTGTGTGTGTGTGTGTGTGTGTGTGTGTGTGAGAGAGAGAGAGTACTACACTGAACAAAAATATAAACGCAATATTTTAGAGTTACAGTTCATATAAGGAATTCAGTCGACTGAAATACGTTCATTACAAGGAATTAAGATATACATCTGTTGCTCACTGATGCCTTACAAAAGGTAGGGGTGTGGATCAGAAAACAAGTAGTTGGTGTGACCACCATTTGCCTCGTGCAGTGGGACACATCTGCTTCGCATAGACTTGATCAGGTTGTTTATGGCCTGGGAATGTTGTCCCACTCGCTTTCAATGGCTGTGCGATTGCCATTAAATTCTCTGGCAACAGCTCTGGTGGACATTCCTGCAGTCATCATGCCAATTCCACGCTCCCTCAACTTTAGACATCTGTGGCATTGTGTTGTGTGACAAAACTACACATTTTAGAATGGCCTTTTATTGTCCCCAGCACAAGGTGCACCTGTGTAATGATCATGATGTTTAATCAGCTTCTAGATATGCCACACCTGTCAGGTGGATAGATTATCTTGGCATAAGAGAAATGCTTACTAATAGGGACGTAAACAAATTTGTGCACAACATTTGAGAGAAAAGATTTTTGTGCGTATTGAACATTTCTGTGATCTTTTTATTTCAGCTCATGAAACAGATGATAGATGAGGTAGTTATATGCATACAATCAGGGGTAAATAAACAATAATAATAAATAATTAAAAAGCAACGTACGGAGAGAGTCATGTGAATAGAGGCACTGCAGATAGTGGTGATGACTATTTGGAGAGCCTGTTTCTGTCCTGCCCTTGATTTGGTGCAGGGCATGTGATGTCCATAGCCTCTTTGTCGCAAAACTCCCTGATCTTCTCAAAAAGATACTTTTGTCTAGCTGTGTCCAGTCCAGGCGGCGCTTGTACAGGCAGACCATCTATGGGAGGAAGGATGTCAGCATTGCGCAGCAGCTGAAACCTGGTCCCAACTGAGTCTGAACGCTTGGCGACGACAGCACCAGGCTCCAGAGCATCGAAGCTGTAAAACAGGAAATAACAAAAAAATTGAGAAGACATTACAACCTTGCACAACATCAATTCACCTCCCAAGTTTAGATAAGAAGAATAACCTCATACAATACAATGAAAAGGATATTCAGTGCTAGTACTGCTTGATCTATGGCAGCGGCATGAAGTCAGGTGTTGTTGCCATCCATAGCTTTCCACCAGCACCGTACCATCCTCCAGTCCAACCAGCTGTGGGGTGTTGATCCCTGTCACAGTGCTGTCCTTCACAACACCAGCAATCTCTGACAAAATGCCAATCATATTGGAGGTCAATTAAAACTTCTTACGGATCATTGGGACGCTAGCGTCCCACCTCGACAACATCCGGTGAAATTGCAGAGCGCCAAATTCAAATTACAGAAATCGTAATATTAAACATTCATGAAAATACAAGTGTCATACATCATTTAAAAGCTAAACTTCTTGTTAATCCAGCCGCTTTGTCAGAGTTCAAAAAGGCTTTATGGCGAAAGCACACAATGCGATTATCTGAGGACAGCGCCCCACACACAAAAGCATTACATACATTTTCCAACCAAGCAGAGGCGTCACGAAAGTCAGAAATAGCGATTAAAATAAATCACTTACCTTTGAAGATCTTCATCTGGTTGTAATCACAAGGGTTCCAGCTACATAACAAATGGTCCTTTTGTTCGATAAGGTCCTTCTTTATATCCCAAAAAAGTACGTTTCAATGGCGCGCTTGACTCAGTAATCCACCGGTTTCCCTCATTCAAAATGCATACAAATGAATCGCATAAGTTACTAATAAACTTCTTCCAAACATATCAAACAACATTCCTAATCAATCCTCAGGTACCCTAATATGTAAATAAACGATAAAATTTAAGACGGAGAATACCAGAGACCATTACCGGAGATAAATAACGAAGAGCACGCCCTCACCGGAATGCGCAACAAACACTACAGCCAAAATGGGAGCCACTACGATAAACTACTAGCTCATTTTTCAAAAAACAAGCCTGAAGCTCTTTCTAAATACTGTTGACATCTAGTGGAAGCCCTAGGAACTGCAATCTGGGAGGTTTTCGTTTTATATTCCCATTCCCAGCCATTGTAATCAGTGGTGAGCTGGGGAAAAAAATTCTGGATGGATTGTCCTCGGGTTTTCGCCTGCCATATCAGTTATGTTATACTCACAGACATTATGTTAACAGTTTTAGAAACCTTAGAGTGTTTTCTATCCAATACTACCAATTATATGCATATCGTAGCTTCTGGGCCTGAGTAACAGGCAGTTTACTTTGGGCACCTCATTCATCCAAACTTCCGAATACTGCCCCCTAGCCCGAAGAAGTTAAATAATCATAACATGTTTATGCTTTACATACCAAGTTTTGTCATTGATTCCTTGTAGAGCTGCTTTTGTCACATGGGATGGCAGCAGCTTTCCACCAAGTGTTTTTGTCCTAGGTGGCGTCCTGATAATACTATTGCATTATCCTCTGTGTAGTTGTTGAAGTTCACGCTCCTCATGCTTTAGGTGTAACCTGTGCTTGCTTGGGCCAGCTCTCTTTTTGATGGGAGGCATTGGACCATTCTCCTTCTATGACTGGTGGAGGAGAGTCAGGTGTGTTCTACTGATGCTGAAAGACACATTCCAGATGCAAATATTTTAGCATTATTATACAATAGATAGCCGTAATCACAGTCAGACACCTGGCTAACTTGATGGGTCATCAGCTAGCTAGCTAAAAGTGAGCTTTAACTTGGTCTTTTGTTTAGACAAAAGTTTATCTAGCTAAACAATGAACCATAATCCCAATACGTAAAGTACTAGCAATACAAACCGATTGTCATAGCTAGCTAAAGTTAACCAAATAGGGTCAATGTTAGCTAGTTAGCTAGCTAACATTAGGCTATAACTAGCAATGCAAAATGGCATTCTGAGATAACATTACTACACATAGATCATACACGTAATGTTAGCTAGCGAGCCAGTCATCTCACGTCAGCTAGCTAACAGTAAGCTTTAACTTGCAATGAAAACAACTTTCTGACAAAATCAGTAACATATAATATCTGAAACTGTAGCTAGACTCTTACCCATATACATGGATGAATGTTTCACAGCAGACTGCAACCCCTTTCATTAAATAAGACGTCCTGTGTCGTTTCTGTTTTGTTTGTACAGATTGCTTGGCCCATTGTGTCAAGTCACTCTGGTTCACACTGACCGTGTGCAATGCCATAAGAATCATCTTAAACTTTAGCCCCCACCCAAACTCTGACCATTTTACTCACCCGAGCAGAGCTGGTTAGGCTGTTTTCATGTTATCCAGAGCGTTGGTGACTAGCTGTGCTCCTGGCAACAATTTAATTACGCTTTTTTGCTGACATTTACTGACACCAGCCATATTCAACGGGTGTTCAGCGTTCGTAAATTCATCAGTTATTCTGCGCTCTGGCACACTCAGATGTTTACAACTCTCCTGTGAAGTAGTGACCCGCAACATACGCCTAGTTTCCTGAAACGGGTCACATAGTTCCTTCTATGTTGCCAGCTATTGTGGCAGGACAAGGAGTCTTAACATGTTATTGTATTTGTTATGCTAGCCTTTCTAGGATAGCTTTCATAACGTTGGACTAAGTACAGCAGGCGGTTTACCTGAGAGCTAGCGTTAGCATGTTTTTGTCTAATCATGAGCTCCTGTTAGCACATTTCTCCCCACAATCCATATCCCGAGTGCACTGCACGCTCTCCAATTGGCTCCCAACATCTGTTCCCTGGATTATACTCATCCCGCCTCTCTCCTATCTCTCGCTCACTCTCTTTTTCTGGAACATTCCCCTTTTCCCCCTCTCAGGAAATTGTACAGGATGCATGTACCTTAGTATACTATGTACAGCTTTACATTATTTGAGTTGTTTTGCTATTTGAACGGTTATTACGGTGAATGCTGTCATTTGGCTGGCCAATTACGGTCATCCAAAATGCCATGACCGTCACAGCCCTACTTTAAACTCTACCTTTTTTATTTTGAATGGGCTATTTTGTCCGGTGCGAGGAAAAAAAACTCTTATGTCAACAACACAGTGCTCCAAAAAATTGTCCTTGCGATCACTCAAGACATGCTATCTCGACATCAATCGTACTGTACACAGTTGTCTTGATTTGTATAATGTACTGACTGTACAGTATACACGCTCCTTGTCAGACTCTGCATGTGTTGTGCAACCGGCATGAATTAAACAAACGTGTTATCACAGTTGATTTCTCCCACGGCCGCTTCTGTGTTGTGTAATTATTCATGTGCGAGGGAACTGCTGCTCGGTGTGGGAGTTCAGTATCTCTAAAGATGTGGTGTGCTCTAGCCTATGTGTTCTCATTTCCATTTTCAGTGAAAGTCGGGCCTTGGCTTTGTTGCTATGCTCAGACTCGTTTTATTCAGGGCTATGTTGTGTTCAGTACAGATTAGTTTAACTCAGACCAGTCACCTGTAAATGCACAAATCACCTCTCTTTGTACATAATACCATGTTATGCCTAAGCAAGTTAAACATGTCTTCGTGTCATAGACTGCACAACTGCAGCACACCCACACACAAAGCTAGAATGAAATGGCCTAGCGCAGGAAATGTATTGTCCAAATGGGCTTGATTCAATCTGGGCCTGCTAACTTGGTGACCGGCCAATCAGATTTAGATGAGATTAAAGCCATTAGGCATTTTAATTGAAGGCCAGTTCCATCATGGACTGAGTCAGTGAATCGAATCTGCACTCTGCAGCAGTGACCTCACCAACTTTATCCAGTTAGCCTAGCTAGCTATCATCTATCAAACGAATACTTTATCTAGTTTAGTAGAGTAGACAAAACATTAGGACCACCTTCCTAATATTGAATTGTCCCCCCCCCCATTTGCCTTCAGAACCTTTACCTTCAGAACAGCCTCAATTCGTCGGGGCATGGACTCTACAAGGTGTCGGAAGCATTCACTGTGATGCTGGTCCATGTTGACGCCAGTGCTTGCCACAGTTGTCTAGTTGGTGGACCATTCTTGATACACATGGGAAACGGTTGAGCGTGAAAACCCCAGCAGCGTTGCAGTTTGACACGCCTGGCACCAACTACCATTCCACCTTCAAAGGCACTTCAATCTTTTGTCTTTCCCATTCACCCTCTGAATGACAGACATACACAATCCATGTCTCAATTGTCACAAGGCTTAAAAAAATGCTTCTTTAACCTGTCTCCTCCCCTTCATCTACACTGATTTTGAAGTGGATTTAACAGGTGACATCAATAAGGGATCATAGCTTTCACTTAATGTTTTGTACACTCAGTGTATATATTTTGTCACATACACCTGATGGGTGTGGTGAAATGTGTTGTTTTACAGGGTCAGCCATAGTAGTACGGTGCCCCTGGAGCAAATTAAGGATAAGTCCTTTGCTCAAGGGTACATCGACAGGTTTTTCACCTTGTCGGCTCGGGTATTCAATCCAGCAACCTTTCGGTCACTGGCCCAATTCAATATACTTTAATTAAGGACTAAAACCAAACAGAAACTGTGTAGATGGAAGACTTTTTATGATAATGGACCTATATTCATACACTTTCTTGACTGTCTAGCTCGCTAATAATCACAGTGCACAGTCAATGGACCTACATTCATACAGTTTGACATTGCAAATTCCAAAAACGATTGATAGAGGACATTTTTTTGCAAATGTTGACGGGAAGGAAATACTTTAAGTCAAGTAGTGTATGTGGACACCTGCTTGTCGGACATCTCATTCCAAAATCATATGGAGATTGTTCCCCCTTTTCTGCTATAACAGCCTCCACTCTTCTGGGAAGGCTTTCAACTAGAAGTTGGAACATTTGTTGTCGACTTGCTTTCATTCAGCTACGAGGATAGGTAAGGTTGGGCACTGATGTTGGGCGATTAAGTCAGACTTGCAGTCGGCGTTCCCATTCATCCCAAAGGTGTTCGATGAGGTTGAGGTCAAGGCTCTGTGCAGGCCAGTCAAGTTCTTCCACACCGATTTCGACAAACAATTTCCGTATGGACCTTGATTTGTGCAAGGGTGCATTGTCATGCTGAAACAGGAAAGGGCCTTTCCCAAACGGTTGCCACAAAGTTGGAAGCACAGAATCGTCTAGAATGCCATTGAAAGCTGTAGCGTTAAGATTTCCCTTCACTGGAACTAAGGGGCCTAGACCGAACCATGAAAAACAGCCCCAGACCATTATTCCTCCTCCATCAAACTTTACAGTTGGCACTATGCATTCGGGGAGGTAGCGTTCTCCTGGCATACGCCAAACCCAGATTTGTGCGTCAGATTGCCAGCGTTTCTGCTGCTCCAGAATCCAATGGCGGCGAGCTTTACACCACCCCTCCCGACGCTTGTGTGTGCGACTGCTCGGCCATTGAAACCCATTTCATGAATCTCCTGACGAACAGTTCTTGTGCTGACGTTGCAGTTTGGAACTCAGTAGTGAGTGTTGTAACCGAGGACAGACAATTTTTACGCGCTTCAGCACTCGGTGGTCCCGCTCTGTGATCTTGTGTGGCCTACCACTTTGCGGCTAAGTTGTTGTTGCTCCTTGACGTTGCCACATCACAATAACAGCACTTATAGTTGACCAGGGCAGCTCTAGCAGGGCAGAAATGTAACGAACTGACTTGTTGTGAAGGTGGTATCCTATGACGGTGCCATGTTGAAAGTCACTGAGCTCTTCAGTAAGGCCATTCTACTGCCTATGTATTTCAATGGAGATTGCATGGAAGTGTGCTCGATTGTATACAACTGTCAGCATACTTTTGTGTGTGTGTGTGTGTGTATATATCACACACACACACACACACACACACACACACACACACACACACACACACACACACACACACAAAAGTATGCTGACAGTTGTATACAATCGAGCACACTTCCATGCAATCTCCATATATAGTGTATAACCAATATTCAGTGCCGCTCTTCGGACCTCGTTGAAGACTGAATGAGTTCAAACCAGTTAGACTTGTGGTCTCCAACCTTTTCTAGCGTCAGAGCTACTAAAAATGAAACACGTCGCAAGCTACTCATTTTTTTTGTATAGCTTTCAAATAGGCACATTCTTCTCTTCTCTACCCTGCAACTCTTCCCCGGGTCCTTTGTGTACAAGATATGTGTTTTCTGGAAACAAGGACAGGAAGTAGTGCTGAACGATTAACCAAAATGTTTATTTTTCCGTTCAATTATTTAAATTCCATTTTGTTATATATTTTTTTTACTGTGAGCTCAATTCCAAGTTTCACCAGAGATGAATCAGATCAAGCCTGAGCTTTGCAATGTAGTAGGGAGTTGTAGTTTCCAGCAGGCCAATATTCTACATAGTTTAGTGCAATTGTTTTCATAAGTAACTACAGTGACCACAATCCATTGTGCGCCTACTTGTCTGGTCTGTGTGTGGCAGACGCAGAGGGAGAGAGAAGAGACTAAAGACATGCGATCGAGAAGGATAGAGAACAGTTGCTTCAAGGTGTATCTATATGAAAATACATGATCTAAGTGATTTGATAGTTCGTATTCAGTAGTCATAAATGTAGGCCTTATTTAGAAGAACTACGGAAATAATGATTTTTGTCAGACGGCATAAGCAGCAGCTCTATAGAGATGAATTATGAAGTCACCAAATCAACGTAATATACACAACTGAAATATTTTATTAAAGTAATGTGAATAAATGATGGTTAATAAGTGATACGCAGTAATGGACAGTCACTACCATCATGGGACTTTTATTATTTGTTTTATTCTGCATTTTTTTCATAACCGGACCGACTTCAAATAGGAAGTGTGTCATTTTTGCAAAGCTTTGTGACTGGTTCACTCGAGTGAGCGTTGCGCGTCAGTCACAGCACGTAAGAGCGTAGTGCCTGCCAAAGCCACTTTAGGATTAACGCTATGTTTTCACAGAGACACAGGCAGTTTAAAAAAGAAAGAAAATACCACAATCATGACTAGCTCACTAGGCGGGCTTAACTGTACCACGATTTTTTACTCCCCACACCTTTCAGATATAAAGAAAAGGCGGTATAAAGAATACGGTATGGTAAAAAATTGCGGGGTTTTGTCTAGATATAACTGCTTCATTCCATCTCCAGAAAGCACAAGAAAGAGGATTTCAAACACTCACCATCTCAGATTGTTTTCAAATGTTTCTGTAGTTAGAAACCGAGAAGGTTTAGCATTCCTGATTACAATATTTGGCTGAAAAATAATCAGAGAAATGAAGCTAATTGATTGCACCCAAATTGGCCATTTCATTGTTTAGCTTTATTTCTCAGTATCTGTTTCTTACTACAGAAACCATTCGGAACAATCTGAGATGGTGGGTGTCATGGCTTGCTGAAATTAAACGGAACAACCCTGGAATCCAGTACAAATGCAGCTTCCTTACAAAATGTCTGCTTCCTCCCTTTGTGCCTCGATCGATAACAGGAACTGAGATCCTAATTACCGTGGCAGATATTGCAGCATTCTAACACAAGATGGCATCAGAAGGGCTACGTTGCCTCAGGTGGAGTACTGTAGATTCCAGAAATCCTTTGGATGCTATGGTGGATCTCGCAGCATCCTACACACAAGCTAGCACAATAAAGGGCCACAGCAAGAGAGAGTAGAATAGCATTATCTTAGCATAGCGTTAGTGTAGCCTCAGGCGGTAGTGCTGTACAGTCGATTCCATTAGCCTAGCTAGGCGATCTCTGGTGGCTGTTCCCCCTCAGTGAGACCCCCAGTTGGGATACAGCCTGCAGCAGACTCACTTATTCCATCACTTCACTGTGACAGTAATTAAAGCTTTGATTCTCTCTTTATCTCCCCCTCCCCCCTACTCTTTTCGTTTTTTTCCACTTTGTCGTTCTGCATGTCACTCCTTTTGGAAAGAGATCAGTGTCATCTGTTGAAAAAATATTTTGGTTGAAATGAGGATTTACAGTACTGTCGCTAAATGGCACAGGGTTGCTTGGCAGGCATTTTGCTGGAGTGAACAAAATACCGTAGCTATGTTTTGACTTCTGATTTCAGTTAGAAACAGTGGGCCAATGATGAGAACGATGAGAAATTAGAAAGAATGGGGCTGGCACACTTAATTATTGCATCAGAAAGGTGTCTGATGTGCACATGCTAGCTGAGCTAAAACATGTTGTCATATTGCCAGGTTGGTCAGATCTGTTAATCCCAGCTAGACATGCTAGGCTAGACATTGATTCATAGTTCTGGCATCAGACACCGTCTGGTGTAAAAAGCATCGACAGTGTTCTGAGTTCTGTGACGAGTTGTGTGCACATACTTTTGTAAACCTCAATGGTTTTTGCGCAAGCGGATTCAGTGGGAATATCCGGGTCATTGAAAAGACTTGGCAGTTCTTTCTCCCACATGGGGCTATTGAATACAATAGATGTCACAATCTGAATCAACATGTTTTTATTCCCTTCACAACCTTGTAAAACCAAAGTCTTTGTACACGTTAGGGAAACCATCAGGTTTGAACAGGTCTCTAAAGTTCTGCCCTTACCCAACACAAACACAAGGTCTCTCAAACAAAACATATAAAATAGTCTAATTCACAGTCCGTAGCCGTTGAAACGAGGCTGTGTGATGAACCACACAGATGTGCTATTGAGAGTCGCCCCTTTTCTGAATGGTTCGAGAGGGGAAAATATAAAGCAGGGGAGTGTTTGGCTGAAGTTTGAACTTGTCCACTGAGTTCTCTTCGCTCCACACACAGCCCTGGCCCAACAGGTGTTGCCATTTCAAGGATATGTCATTTAGAGGGAAGTGTGTGCTCCTGTGCGTGCGTACGTGTCTGTGCGTGTGTGCACATGTCTGTGTGGGCTGTGTATACTACACGTGTACGTCTGAGTAGCTTGAGTGGCTCACAGCTTGCTTACCCATCACCCATACTCCCATCTAGGGTGTCTGTAGGATAAGTCTCTCCTAATTGTCTTTCATTCTCCAAACCCTCTGGTGTAACTCCCCCCCCCCCCCCCCCCCCCGTGTCAAACTCTCTCCCTCATATTCTCATAAATGAACAGTAGCCCATGTTGCCCTCGTTCCCCTAGCAGTGAGTATGCCGCAAGTTGAGTTGGAATAGAACGCCGTCCGCTGTAATAGACCACCATGAATGAGCTGTAGCACCGTACAGCCGTACGTCTTGACTGTGTCTTCCCTTCCAGCAGCAGTGCAGAGAAGAGATCAAAGAGCCCTGTTACAGCGCCCGCTCCCTTCTCCGATCATCTTCCTCCCGTTCCCTCTCCTCTTCTGTTTCTGGGTTGGCACAGTGCTACAGGGGCATGTGGGATAGAACTCAAATGAGCGAGGAGAAGGGGGGATAGAGGGAGGGTTAGGGAGAGAAGGCGAGGGGAGAAAGAGAAGGGATTGAGCTGTAATAAGAGAGATGGGGGTGGAGCTCTGAGGAGACGGTGGAAGGGGGGGGTCCAATTATAGGGGGTTGTTTTTAATGTATTCCAATTCACTCGTTTTGAATGTATTCCAATTCAATCGTTTTTAATGTATTCCAATTCACTCGTTTTTATTGTATTCCAATTCACTCGTTTTTAATGTATTCCAATTCACTCGTTTTTATTGTATTCCAATTCACTCGTTTTTAATGTATTCCAATTCACTCGTTTTTATTGTATTCCAATTCACTCGTTTTAAATGTATTCCAATTCACTGGTTTTTATTGTATTCCAATTCACTCGTTTTTAATGTATTCCAATTCACTCGTTTTTATTGTAGTCCAATTCACTCTTATACAGTGCATTCGAAAAGTATTAAGACCCCTTGACTTTTTCGACATTTTGTTACGTGACAGCCTTATTCTAAAATGTATTACGTTTTTTATTTTTTTTAGTCTACACACAATACCCCATAATGACAAAGCAAAAACAGGTTTTTAGAAATGTTTGCTAACATATTAAAAATAAAAAACTGAAATATTACATTTACGTAAGTATTCAGACCCTTTACTCAGTACTTTGTTGAAGCATCTTTGGCAGTGATTATAGCCTCGAGTCTTCATGGGTATGACACTACAAGCTTGGCACACCTGTATTTGGGGAGTTTCTCCCAATCTTCTCTGCAGATCCTCTCAAGCTCGGTCAGGTTGGATGGCGAGCATTATTTTCAGGTTTCTTTGGAGATGTTTGATCGGGTTCAAGTCCGTGCTCTGGCTGGGCCACTCAAGGACATTCAGAGACTTGTCTCGAAGCCACTCCTGCATTGTCTTGGCTGTGTGCTTAGGGTCATTGTCCTATTGGAAGGTGAATCTTCGTCCCAGTCTGAGGTCCTGAACGCTCTGGATCAGGTTTTCAATAAGGATATCTCTGTACATTGCTCCGTTCCTCTTTCCCTAGATCCTGACTAGTCTCCCAGTCCTGCTGCTGAAAACATCCCTACAGCATGATGCTGCCACCATGCTTCACCGTAGGGATTGTGCCAGGTTTCTTCCAGACGTGACACTTGGCATTCAGGCCAAGGAGTTCAATCTTGGTTTCATAAGACCAGAGAATCTTGTTTCTCATGGTCTGAGAGTCCTTTAGGTGCCTTTTTGGCAAACGCCAAGCAGGCTGTCTTGTGCCTTTTACTGAGGAGTGGCTTCGGTCTGGCCACTCTACCATAAAGGCCTGATTTGTTGGAGTGCTGCAGAGATGGTTGTCCTTCTGGAAGGTTATCCCATCTCCACAGAGGACCTCTGGAGCTCTGTCAGAGTGACCATCAGGTTCTTGGTCACCTCCCTGACCAAGACCCTTCTCCCGCGATTGCTCAGTTTGACAGCTCTAGGAAGAGTCTTGGTGGTTCTAAACTTTTTCCATTTAAGAATGATAGAGGCCACTGTGTTCTTGAGGACCTTCAATGCTGCAGAAATGTTTTGGTACCCTTCCCAAGATCTGTGTCTCGACACAACCCTGTCTCGGATTTCTACGGACAATTCCTTCGACCTCATGGCTTGGTTTTTGCTCTGACATGCACTGTCGACTGTGGGACCTTATATAGACAGGTGTGTGCCTTTCCAAATCATGTCCAATCAATTTAATTTACCACAGGTGGACTCCAATCAAGTTGTAGAAACATCTCAAGGATTATCAATGGAAACAGAATTTACCTGTGCCCAATGTTGAGTCTCACAGCAAAGGGTCTGAATACTTATGCAAATAAGGTATTTCTGTTTTTCTCCATACATTTGCAAAAATGTCAAATCTGTTTTCGCTTTGTCATTATGAGGCATTGTGTGTAGATTTAAGAGGAGAAAAGTCCAGTGGTCTGAATACTTTCCGAATGCACAGTAAGTCCACTGTGTGACCAACTAGAACCTTGGCTTGCCTTTCCTTTCAGACTCAATGGCTTTTGATAGACCCCTTTACCATGTTATTGTATACAAATAAGGAACCCCCTGCCCCATCACCTCTCACCGTTTAACCCGCTCCATCACCTTGTAAACAAAAAAGCTTGGAATGTCTTTGGGGCGTTGACTTAAAGCGCTTTAACAAGCCATGTCTGTTTTTGTCTGTGCCTTTACTACTTCCTAGTACTTTATCCTAGTGAACACACAACATTTTAAACACAGGGTCCCTCGCAATGGCTTTTCTGACCCCCGAGGCAGAGCAGTGTCAGTAATATCTCCTGTCACATTGGAGTCCTGCACATCCACTCATCACAGGATGCATCCCCTGTTTTGAGGCTAATGGCTATTCCGGACTAAGAGACAGCCAGGAGTTTTCTGTGTGTGTCATATGCTTTGATCACTGGCACTGCATCCGTCCCCCTGATGTGGATCTATTTGGATCAATAAATATTTTGGGTGGATCGATATTATATTATTATTGTTGCTCCTAAATTATTTATTTTTTATAAAAAAATGTACTTCAGTTTTTGTTGTTGTAAATACTTAACACTTGTTTTTCTTAACTGCATTGTTGGTTAAGGACTTGTAAAGTAAGCATTTTACTGTAAGGTCTACACCTGTTGTATTCAGCGCATGTGACAAATAAAATGTGAATTTATTTTGATTTGATATTTGCCGTGGATCTATATTATTGTGTGTACTTATGGTTTGACCCTGATGTGTATTACAGGGATACAGTTGTTTTTTTCAGCACAGCATTCTATTTTGCTCACTTGTACCAATTCCCTCCTTGCCTGTGCAAATACAAATCCATGTGATTGTAAATACCCAGTTAGACTCTGTTTGTGTGTGTGCGTGGCATTTTTTTTTAGGATTACGTGAGATAGATTGACGCCGTGAGTGTGCTGTTAGGATCTGAGTGGGCTCTGTGTGTGTGTGTGTGTGTTGGTTTTGGGATTACATGTGGTACGTGTTACAGTAGCCAGTCGTAATGTCACGTCGGAGCTGTGCATTCTTGCGACTCCGCACTGGTAGCCCTGATGTAAAAATAGGCTGCGCTGCTGAAACAAACGGGGCTGTACCCAGAGTATTGGTCCCTCCATAGAGAGTTGGAAAGAGACACAGAGAGAGTGGAGAGAGGTGGACAGACAGGCATATTTCAGACAGATGGATACATTTCAGACAGACGGAGACATTTCAGACAGAGACGTTTCAGAAGGACACATTTCAGACAGACCGACAGGAAATCCTGACTATTTACAGGAAGGGAAAAAAAGAGAGGAGAAGAGTCTCAGATGAAGGAAATCCGGTTTCTTTCTCCGCTCCCCAAACGTTCCTCCGTTTCCTCCTTCCCCGCTAGACGGAGATAAGATGACAAGAAGCCGAGGCCTCTTATTAAATCAATTTGAGTAAATCCACCATTCCAACCGCTCGCTAATTCAACTTCCATCTCTCTTCCCCAGCGGTTTGGGTAACACAATACCAAGCTATGGAGGAAAGAGATCGACCGATAACTCCTCTGCCTGCCATTTTGGTTTTAGCCATGCGACCGTTGCTTAGTGAGTTAACGGATATCAGACTTCCTGTTAAAAGTATAGGTTATTTATACGTAGGTTCGGAAACAGACAAAGTGGAGGTTAGTTTAATACCAATAAATCTGTCCAGTCTCGTAAACTTTGAAACTCTCCTGTTATTGAGTGAACTCACCTTTTTAGAGAAAGCTGACCTAGATATACTATATATAAACACAAGTATGTGGGCACCCCTTCAAATGAGTGGATTTGGCTATTTCAGCCACACCCGTTGCCGACACATTTATATAATCGAGCACACATAGATCGAGCAATCTCCATAGACACAAATTTGCTGTAGAATGGCCTTACTTAAAAGCTCAGTGACTGTCAACGTGGCACCGTCATAGGATGCCACCATTCCAACAAGTCAGTTTGTCGATTTTTCTTCCCTGCTAGAGCTGCCTCGGTCAATTGTGAGTGCTGTTATTGTGAAGTGGGAAACGTCTCGGAGCAACAACGGCTCAGCCGCGAAGTGGTAGGCCACACAAGCTCATAGAACGGGACCGCTAAAGTGCTGAAGCGTGTAGTGCAACACTCACTACCAAGTTCCAAACTGCCTCTGGAAGCAACGCCAGCACAATAACTGTTCGTTGGGAGCTTCAGAAAATGGGTTTCCATGGCCAAGCAGCCGCATGCATGCCTAAGATCACCGTGCACAATGCCAAGCGTCGGATAGGGTGGTGTGGACTCTGGAGCAGTAGAAACGTTTTCTCTGGAGTGATGAATCACGCTTCACCATCTGGCAGTCCAACTGACGAATCTGGGTATGGTGGATGCCAGGACAATGCTACCTGCCCCAATGCATAGTACCAACTGTAAAGTTTGGTGGAGGAGGAATAATGGTCTGGGGCTGTTTTTCATGATTAGTTATTAATGCCCATAAATTTGGAATAAGATGGTCGACGAGCAGGTGGCCACATACTTTTGGTCATGTAGTGTTATTCCTTCTGAATCAAGAAATAAATTGGTGAACTCACTGCCCTGGTTAGTAGTAGTATGCCATCTCCACACTAACAGCCCTGGTTAGTAGTAGTAGTATGCCATCTCCACACTAACGGCCCTGGTTAGTAGTAGTAGTAGTAGTATGCCATCTCCACACTAACGGCCCTGGTTAGTAGTAGTAGTATGCCATCTCCACACTAACAGCCCTGGTTAGTAGTAGTAGTATGCCATCTCCACACTAACAGCCCTGGTTAGTAGTAGTAGTAGTAGTATGCCATCTCCACACTAACAGCCCTGGTTAGTAGTAGTAGTATGCCATCTCCACACTAACAGCCCTGGTTAGTAGTAGTAGTAGTAGTAGTATGCCATCTCCACACTAACAGCCCTGGTTAGTAGTAGTAGTATGCCATCTCCACACTAACAGCCCTGGTTAGTAGTAGTAGTATGCCATCTCCACACTAACAGCCCTGGTTAGTAGTAGTAGTATGCCATCTCCACACTAACAGCCCTGGTTAGTAGTAGTAGTATGCCATCTCCACACTAACAGCCCTGGTTAGTAGTAGTAGTATGCCATCTCCACACTAACAGCCCTGGTTAGTAGTAGTAGTATGCCATCTCCACACTAACAGCCCTGGTTAGTAGTAGTATGCCATCTCCACACTAACAGCCCTGGTTAGTAGTATGCCATCTCCACACTAACAGCCCTGGTTAGTAGTAGTAGTATGCCATCTCCACACTAACAGCCCTGGTTAGTAGTAGTAGTATGCCATCTCCACACTAACAGCCCTGGTTAGTAGTAGTATGCCATCTCCACACTAACAGCCCTGGTTAGTAGTAGTAGTATGCCATCTCCACACTAACAGCCCTGGTTAGTAGTAGTATGCCATCTCCACACTAACAGCCCTGGTTAGTAGTAGTATGCCATCTCCAAATCACCTGGATATTAAGGATGCATGGCGTAACACCACACCTCAGGTTAACACTGTGGACTCAACATATGCTTAACCCTATGGGGCCTATTGAAACAGTGTTTCGTAATCCATTCCTTATTGAACATCACATTACATTTGTAATTTCAGTCATTTTATTTCGGATTTAGCCTAATAATATACCGTTAGGCTGATTTCTTCACATTTTCAATTTGTCTCTTGGTAAAGTCCCTCGATGCTACCTGCTACTTCATAGTCATAACCAACACAAACACAGCTACACCTACTCAAACTAGCATCTAACTTTCATCACTCAACCGCCTCAGCTATTTTATCAATGTTTGTTACATTCCTGGCCCATGTAAAACCATTGTTTGCTGTGTTGACGCAGACAAGCCAAGGCTCTCAACAATGGAAGCTGGTGTTATGGTCTATTCTGCATTCCAAATGGCACCTTTTCCCCTATATAGTGTACTACTTTTGACCAGGTTGTGTGTTTCAGGGAATAGGGTGCCAATTTGACACACACACTGCAACTTCTATTGTAATCAGTGTGTTTTTGTTCTTTGGGGCCGTCTGAGTTCAGATCAGTCCGGCTGCAGGTATCAGTGCCTGGTCTGCTGGACTGACTTTGGCACGGACAGCCACTTTTTCAGATCCAGAATAAGCAGTTTTCCAGAGCAGAGAGCTCTCTCCTTTCTTTCTTTCTTTTTTCTCACTCACTCACTCACTCACTCACTCACTCACTCACTCACTCACTCACTCACTCACTCACTCACTCACTGTTACACAGTATGTCACTCAACACAAATTCTGGACCATAACTTTTCTGGCTCTTCTTTTTCACATTACTAATTCTCTCACACATACCTGAGCGCACACACTTGAATTCACAAATCTTTTAGCAATTCATAAATCGCTCAGAGCCTCTCTCCTCGCATATGTAAATGCGTGCGCGTGCACACACACACACACGGCTGACTTGACTTCAGTAGATCTGCTGATGGAATGTTCTTCACAAGCTAAGGTTAGAACCACTGCACCGTCTTACGATCAGCAGCATAGCCTGGGGAAATTAAATCACCATTTACCATTCCTTTAGTGCTATTTTAGGGGGGAATCTATGCATTGGTGTTTCCAACCTTACATTTCAAAGCATTTCTGCACAACCCTATATTATTACACACACACACGTGTGTGTGTGTGTGTGTGTGTGTGTGTGTGTGTGTGTGTGTGTGTGTGTGTGTGTGTGTGTGTGTGTGTGTGTGTGTGTGTGTGTGTGTGTGTGTGTGTGTGTGTGTGTGTGTGTGTGTGTGTGTGTGTGTGTGTGTGTGTGTGTGTGTGTGTGTGTGTGTGTGTGTGTGTGTGTGTGTGTGTGTGTGTGTGTGTGTGTGTGTGTGTGTGTGTGTGTGTGTGTGTGTGTGTGTAATAATATAGGGTTGTGCATAAATGCCTTGAAATGTAAGGTTGGAAACACCAATGCATAAAGAAACGTCGTACGTTCGTTCATAAATATATATATATATACGAACGAACGTACGCCGTTTCTTTATTATTACTATTTTCTACATTGTAGAATAATAATAGTGAAGACATCAAAACTATGAAATAACACATATGGAATCATGTAGTAACCAAAAAAGTGTTAACCTCTATGGGCTAGGTGGGACGCTAGCGTGCCACCCGTGGTGCACTCCATCAACAGCAGGTGCATTTCAAGAGCGGCAAATTTGAATCCAAATAAATGTCAAAATTCAAATTTTTCAAACATACAACTATTTTACACCCTTTGAAAGATAAACATCTCCTTAATCTAACCACATTTTACGATTTCAAAAAGGTTTTACGGCGAAAGCATAAATTTAGAGTATGTTAGGACAGTACATTTACAAGAGTTGTGTGTAATGTTTTGTCAAGTCAAAGACAGGGTCACCAAAACCATAAAACTAGCTAAAATGATGCACTAACCTTTTACAATCTCCATCAGATGACACTCCTAGGACATTATGTTAGACAATGCATGCATTTTTAGTTCTATCAAGTTCATATTTATATCCAAAAACAGCGTTTTACTATGGCATTGATGTTGAGGAAATCGTTTCCCTCCAATAACCGGCAGTCAAGTCAGCGTCACAAATTAAATAATTAAAATTAGAAAACATTGGTAAAATATTATATTGTCATTTAAAGAATTATAGATTTACATCTCTTGAACGCAATCAACTTGCCAGATTTAAAAATAACCTTACTGGGAAATCACACTTTGCAATAATCTGAGCACTGCGCCCAGAAAAATACGCGTTGCGATACAGACTAGACGTCATGTTGGGGAGATCTAAAATCGAAAATACTATGTAAATAATCCATTACCTTTGATTCTCTTCATCAGATGTCACTTCCAGGTATCACAGGTCCATAACGAATGTAGTTTTGTTCAAAAAAGCTCATCATTTATGTCCAAAAATCTCCGTCTTGTTAGCACATGATCTAAGCCAGCCGGACTTCTCGTCATGAACGAGGGGAAAAAATATATTTCCGTTCGTTCAAACATGTCAAACGTTGTATAGCATAAATCATTAGGGCCTTTTTTAACCAGAACATGAATAATATTCAAGGTGGACGAATGCATACTCTTTTATAACGTATTGGAACGAGGGTACCCAACATGAACTCGCGCGCCAGGTGTCTAATGGGACATCATCGTTCCATGGCTCTTGTTCGGTCAGATCTCCCTCCAGAAGACTCAAAACACTTTGTAAAGGCTGGTGACATCTAGTGGAAGCAATAGGAAGTGCCAAAATATTCCTCAGCCCCTGTGTTTTTCAATGGGATAGGTTTAAAGGTAATACAACACATCAGGTATCCACTTCCTGTCAGAAAATGTCTCAGGGTTTTGCCTGCCAAATGAGTTCTGTTATACTCACAGACACCATTCAAACAGTTTTAGAAACTTTAGAGTGTTTTCTATCCATATATAATAAGTATATGCATATTCTAGTTACTGGGTAGGATTAGTAACCAGATTAAATCGGGTACATTTTTTTTATCCAGACGTGCAAATGCTGCCCCCTAGCCCTAACAGGTTAAACAAATCAAAATATATTTGAGATTCTTCAAAGTAGCCAACCTTTGCCTTGATGACAGCTTTGCACACTCTTGCCATTCTCTCAACCACTTGTTGGGTTGCTACATGATCCCATCTGTGTTATTTCAATGTACAATTTAGAAAATAGTAAAAATAAAGAAAAACCCTTGAATGAGTAGGTGTCCAAACTTTTGAATGGTACTGTGTGTGTGTATAAATGTGTATGACTTTTTTTGTAAAAAAGTATGCAACTTTTTTAAGCCAAGATAAATCACTATAGAGCTCTCTAGTGAGTTGAAATGGGTGCGGAATGACTGAGTACCGTGTCAATTGTAATACTTCTAGGTCATGATAAGACTTCATAGTGAACCATTTAGAGAGCTTTGGATTTGAGGTGTGGACTTCAGGAAATAGGTGCAGGGCTCTCAAAAGGCAACTTTTTCCTTATATAGAGTAATGATGCACTATGTAGGGAATAGAGTGCCATTTGGTACACAGCCCAGGTCTGTTAATGTAGATATAGCCCTATACAGTATGCTGTATGGAGGCTAGCCAGAACTGCTGAAACAGAAAATGATTGCATTAAATCAAATTGAATTAAAAGCAAATGATGCTGTGGCTTGTTGCACTATATTTATTATAGAATCATGAACTGGAATGATGGTTAGATATAGGATAAGGAACAACGGAAAGCATATGCATATGTCAAATCAAACTTTATTTGTCACATGCGCCGAATACAACACGTGTAGACCTTGCCGTGAAATGCTTACTTTACAAGCCCTTAACCAAGAACGCAGTTCAAGAAAGTGTTAAGAATTTTTTTACCAATAAAACTAATGTACAAAAATGATAAAAAGTAACACAGTAAAATAACAATAACGGGGCTATATACAGGGGGTACAGGTTAGTTGAGGTAATTTGTACATGTAGGAAGGGGTGAAGTGACTATGCGTTGATAATAAGTAGCAGCAGTGTTAAAAACAAAGGGGGGGGGGTGTCAATGTACATAGTCTGGTGGCCATTTGATGAATTGTTCAGCAGTCTTATGGCTTGGGGGGGTAGAAGCTGTTAAGGAGCCTTTTGGACCTAGACTTGGTGCTCCGGTACCGCTTGCCGTGCGGTAGCAGAGAAAACAGTCTATAACTTGGGTGACTGGAGTCTCTGATCATTTTATGGGCTTTCCTCTGACACCACCTATTATATAGGTCCTGGATGGCAGGAAGCTTGGCCCCAGTGATGTACTGGGCTGTTCGCAATACCCTCTGTAGCACCTTACGGTCAGATGCTGAGCAGTTACCATACCAGGCGGTGATGCAACCAGTCAGGTTGCTCTCTATGGTGCAGCTGTACAACCTTTTAAGGATCTGAGGATCCATGCCAAATCTTTTCAGTCTCCTGAGGGGGAGTAGGTGTTGTCGTGCCCTCTTCACGACTGTCTTGGTGTGTTTGGACCATGATAGTTTGTTGGTGATGTGGACACCAAGGAACTTGATGCTCTCAACCCGCTCCACTACAGCCCCGTCAATGTTAATGGGGGCCTGGTCTCTGACCTCCTCCCTATAGGCTGTCTCATCGTTGTCTGTGATCAGGCCTACCACGGTTGTGTCGTCAGCAAACTTAATGATGGTGTTGGAGTCATGTTGGCCACGCAGTCGTGGGTGAACAGGGAGTACAGAAGGGAGCTGAGCACACCCCTGAGGGGCTCCCGTGTTGAGGATCAACGTAGCAGATGTGTTGTTGCCAACCCATACCACCTGGGGGCGGCCCATCAGGAAGTCCATGATCCAGTTGCAGAGGGAGGTGTTTAGTCCCAGGTTCCTTAGCTTAGTGATGAGCTTTGTGGGCACTATGGTGTTGAATGCTGAGCTGTAGTCAATGAACAAAATTCTCACATAGGTGTTCCTTTTGTCCAGGTGGGAAAGGGCAGCATGGTGTGCGATTGAGATTGCATCATCTGTGGATCTGTATGCGAATGTTTTTTTGGGTTTTTTTTACCTTTATTTAACTAGGCAAGACAGTTAAGACTGGTGTAGTAGGATTCAATCTTAATCCTGTATTGACGCTTTGCTTGTTTGATTGTTCATCTGATGGCTTAGCGGGATTTCTTATTAGCGTCCGGATTAGTGTCCCGCTCCTTGAAAGCGGCACCTCTAGCCTTTAGCTCAATGCGGATGTTGCCTGTAATCCATGGCTTCTGGTTATGATATGTGCGTACGGTCACTGTGGGGATGACGTCGTCAATGCACTTATTGATAAAGCCGATGACTGAGGTGGTGTACTCCTCAATGCCATTGAATGAATCCCGGAACATATTCCAGTCTGTGCAAGCAAAACAGTCCTGTAGCGTAGCATCTGACCACTTCCGTATTCAGTGAGTCACTGGTACTTCCTGCTTTAGTTTTTGGTTGTAAGCAGGAATCCGGAGGATAGAATTATGATCAGATTTGCCAAATGGAGGGCGAGGGAGAGCTTTGTATGCGTCTCTGTGTGTGGAGTAAAGGTGGTCTAGAGTATTTTCCCCTATGGTTGCACATTTGACATGCTGGTAGAAATTAGGTCAAAGGGATTTAAATTTCCCTGCATTAAAGTCCCCGGCCACTAGGAGTGCCGCTTCTGGATGAGCATTTTCTTGTTTGCTTATGGCCTTATACACAAACACATGCATACGCAGGCACTGGAACCAACATGAACTAAGAGGGATGTTTAATAGTGCAACTTCAACCATAAATGAGTTACTTATCTTACTGTATGTCATGTTATGTTATTCAACCCATCAATGTGAAGGATTCCATTGCACGAGGCCAGTCACGTTACTGAACACACACTACAGACTCCGTCTGCATGGCAACAGTCTTGCCAGCCCCAATGCCGTAAAGCCATCAGGGCCCGTAATGAGATTAGGCATAATCTCATCGATTTAAACTGTATTATGATTTTTGGGCCTTTTTGTGTTGGTATTTGGGGGATCCTGTGTGTGTGTTTTTATATATATATGTGTGTGTGTGTATATATGTGTGTGTGTGTGTGTGTGTGTGTGTGTTTTTATGTGTGTGTTTTTATATGTGTGTGTGTGTGTGTGTGTGTGTTTATATATGTGTGTGTGTGTGTGTTTATATATGTGTGTGTGTGTTTTTATGTGTGTGTGTGTGTTTATATGTGTGTGTGTGTGTGTGTGTGTGTGTGTGTTTATATGTGTGTTTGTGTGTGTGTGTGTGTTTTTATGTGTGTTTTTGTGTGTGTGTGTGTTTTTATGTGTGTGTGTGTTTTTATGTGTGTGTGTGTGTTTTTATGTGTGTGTGTGTGTTTTTATGTGTGTGTGTGTGTGTGTGTTTTTATGTGTGTGTGTGTGTTTATGTGTGTGTGTGTTTTTATGTGTGTGTCTGTTTTTATATGTGTGTCTGTGTCTGTCTGTGTCTGTCTCTGTGTCTGTCTGTCTGTCTCTGTGTCTGTCTGTCTGTCTCTGTGTCTGTCTGTCTGTCTGTCTGTGTCTGTCTGTCTCTGTGTCTGTCTGTCTCTGTCTGTCTGTCTGTCTCTGTGTCTGTCTCTGTGTCTGTCTGTCTCTGTGTCTGTCTGTCTCTGTCTGTCTGTCTGTCTGTCTCTGTCTGTCTGTCTGTCTCTGTCTGTCTCTGTCTGTCTGTCTGTCTGTCTGTCTGTCTCTGTCTGTCTGTCTGTCTGTCTGTCTGTCTGTCTGTCTGTCTGTCTGTCTGTCTGTCTGTCTGTCTGTCTGTCTGTCTGTCTGTCTGTCTGTCTGTCTGTCTGTCTGTCTGTCTGTCTGTCTGTCTGTCTGTCTGTCTGTCTGTCTGTCTGTCTGTCTGTCTGTCTGTCTGTCTGTCTGTCTGTCTGTCTGTCTGTCTGTCTGTCTGTGTGCTTGCATTTGTATATGCACATATGTGTGTTGGAAGCATGCAAGCAGAAACTAGCTCGCTCAACATTTTATTGCCCTACAGTCCAGCACTCTGGCACTTACGTGTGTGTGACGCCTCTGTCATACAGTACACACGCACACACTGGAAAGAGGCCCTGTGTTCAACAGCAGAGAATCTCTCAGGATTAACACTTTGAAATAGTGAAGTAGGCTTTTCCCAACAGGCATTGGGCACGTGAAATGGTTCACGAGATAATTAACGTTCTGTGTCAGTCACACTTAGTGACTTGACACGTTATTCTTTCTGTGATTAGACAGAGGCAGCACACACGCACAGGCGCGCGCAAACACAGACACACACACACGGCGTGTAGCTTGATTCGTGATTAGAACCAGCGCGGTAAGCCTAACACTAGGCCAACCGCTAACTGCTAGCCCCACTGATGATCAGTAAAGGAACTCATGACTGCAGTCAGGACTATACTTTACTTATGTCTGGAACAGCACATACAAACCACCCTTCCACACTCTCCCAACTTGGCACACGGCCACAGCCCCACAGTTCCTGTCAGAGCCAGTTGGGTAATTAACTTTTCATCAGGTGAAGTTAAACCCAGTCTATAGCCCTGTATCCCCCCCCTCCCTCTGTCTTCATACTGCAGCCTGACGCTGACAGTCAGAGTGGCTGATGTTGAAAAGAGGCTGGCCGGAGCATTTTATTGGAGCCCCGCAGCGCACAACCCTTTCTGAGCCCAATGGGATCCAGATGTGGCTTTTCAAGCCTGGTGACAATCACAATTTGTGTGGGGGGGGGAGAGATTCAGGAGTCACTGCCAGACACACACACACACAGAGTGCGCGCACACGTTCACATTCAGACACACGCAGATACTTTAACATGTGCGACACGCGTATACAGTGAGGGGAAAAAAGTATTTGATCCCCTGCTGATTTTGTACATTTGCCCACTGACAAAGAAATGATCAGTCTATAATTTTAATGGTAGGTTTATTTGAACAGTGAGAGACAGAATAACAACAAAAAAATCCAGAAAAACACATGTCAATAATGTTATAAAAGGATTTGCATTTTAATGAGGGAAATATGTATTTGACCCCTCTGCAAAACATGACTTAGTACTTGGTGGCAAAACCCTTGTTGGCAATCACAGAGGTCAGACGTTTCTTGTAGTTGGCCACCAGGTTTGCACACATCTCAGGAGGGATTTTGTCCCACTCCTCTTTGCAGATCTTCTCCAAGTCATTAAGGTTTCGAGGCTGATGTTTGGCAACTCGAACCTTCAGCTCCCTCCACAGATTTTCTATGGGATTAAGGTCTGGAGACTGGCTAGGCCACTCCAGGACCTTAATGTGCTTCTTCTTGAGCCACTCCTTTGTTGCCTTGGCCGTGTGTTTTGGGTCATTGTCATGCTGGAATACCCATCCACGACCCATTTTCAATGCCCTGGCTGAGGGAAGGAGGTTCTCACCCAAGATTTGACGGTACATGGCCCCGTCCGTCGTCCCCTTGATGCGGTGAAGTTGTCCTGTCCCCTTAGTAGAAAAACACCCCCAAAGCATAATGTTTCCACCTCCATGTTTGACGGTGGAGATGGTGTTCTTGGGGTCACAGGCAGCATTCCTCCTCCTCCAAACACAGCGAGTTGAGTTGATGTCAAAGAGCTCCATTTTGGTCTCATCTGACCACAACACCAGTTGTCCTCTGAATCATTCAGATGTTCATTGGCAAACTTCAGACAGGCATGTATATGTGCTTTCTTGAGCAGGGGGACCTTGCAGGCGCTGCAGGATTTCAGTCCTTCACGGCGTAGTGTGTTACCAATTGTTTTCTTGGTGACTATGGTCCCAGCTGCCTTGAGATCATTGACAAGATCCTCCCGTGTAGTTCTGGGCTGATTCCTCACCGTTCTCATGATCATTGCAACTCCACGAGGTGAGATCTTGCATGGAGCCCCAGGCCGAGGGAGATTGACAGTTCTTTTGTGTTTCTTCCATTTTGCGAATAATCGCACCAACTGTTGTCACCTTCTCACAAAACTGCATGGCAATGGTCTTGTTGCCCATTCCAGCCTTGTGTAGGTCTACAATCTTGTCCCTGACATCCTTGGAGAGCTCTTTGGTCTTGGCCATGGTGGAGAGTTTGGAATCTGATTGATTGATTGCTTCTGTGGACTGGTGTCTTTTATACAGGTAACAAACTGAGATTAGGAGCACTCCCTTTAAGAGTGTGCTCCTAATCTCAGCTCGTTATCTGTATAAAAGACACCTGGGAGCCAGAAATCTTTCTGATTGAGAGGGGGTCAAATACTTATTTCCCTCCTTAAAATGCAAATCATTTTATTACATTTTTGACATGCGTTTTTCTGGATTTTTTTGTTGTTGTTCTGTCTCTGTGTTCAAATAAACCTACCATTAAAATTATAGACTGATCATTTCTTTGTTAGTGGGCAAACGTACAAAATCAGTAGGGGATCAAGTACTTTTTTCCCTCACTGTACACTGACACACACAAATTCCAACACACAGGCACACACAAATGTACAAGCGCACACACATACTCACAGGAGAGAAAGCACTGAAACACACCCACCCATTCATTACAGTGTACATCTAGTGTGCCCGTATGTATTACGTACTAGATTGTGTCACATTAAGTGTTTGTGAGACAAACGTGTAGAATTTAGAATGCTATAGTGATTCATAAGAGGTATTTCAGATCATGTCTTCGCATGGTCTCCGAAACAGGACACTGTTCATTGGTGTCCTAGCTAGCTAGCTACTTCCCTCGTCATAACGTTAACAGAAGTCCAGACTCTCGTAGTGGCTACCCCATAGTTTATGCTAAGGTAGCCACGCAGAGCGGCACACCTATCAATATAACGTCATTCGTCACTATGTGCTGACGGAACTTTATAACAATGGACCCCGTGCGAATTGGATAGCCTGTGATAATTGGATAGCCACCCATGCAGAGACATACAAATTGTGTTAATGAGTTCATCTGACTCTAAGTAAGTAGTAACGGGGCTTGATTGCCAAAATCTCTCACTATCCCTTTATTTAATGTTTTGGGAGTGGCGGCAACGATTTAGCAGTGACTGCCTGCCGCTGCTAAGTTAATGTAGGAGAAATACTATTTCATAACACTCCGCCTACATCACATTAAGCCCTGAGGGTCCCTCTTTCAGACACAGCGTGTTAGCCTCCGTCTCCTTACAGTACTCCAGTCTCTGTCTGTATTCCAAATGGCACCCTATAACCCTTTATAGTGCAATGCTTTTGTCCAGTTTCCATAGGACTATGGTCAAAAGTAGGGCACTATATAGAGAATAGGGTGCCATTTGGGATGCACACTGTGTACGAGCCCTAATCAGCGATGGCATTTCACACAAAGGTAATGCTGTGGGATTTTCTAAACAAGTCTGAGTGGAGGTGATGGCTCAGAGCCATTATAATTCTCTCCCACAGCAGGCTTTGATCCAGAATGACATGTTTTCTATGTGGGAGAGTTTCAGAAAAGCAAACTACAGTGGTTCGTCCTTTAAAAGTTGCAGCATACTGCGGCGCAGCTTGCATGGTGCTGCATGATTCTATTGCACGTTATTTAAGTGTGAACCACTTGTACCATTTAATGCTAGTTAATGCTAGTTTGACTGCCAGAGGGCATCTTTGAGAAGCATGTGATAGCCTTCAATAGTGGCTGTACTAAAGAATTGAACCTTTTTTTGTAAGAACATAGTATATGGGACTGATTTTAAGAGATTTTGCTTAATTATTTTGATTAATATTATGGTGTTTCTATTCCAAGAAAAACAAAAAACCCTCTGGGTTTCCGTTAGGATGAAACGGAAAATATGGCGCTGTAAAACGTGGCGGTCGGGAGTACAGTACCTGGCTATTTAGCTAAAGAATCCCCGTGTCTTGCAGGCACGCGGGACACCGGGGTTCAATTCTCCGATGGGGAGGAAGGAGTAGGCTGTCCTTGTTAATAAGAATTTGTTCTTAACCTGTTAGGGCTAGGGGGCAGTATTTGCACGGCTGGATAAAAAAAAATGTACCCGATTTAATCTGGTTACTAATCCTACCCAGTAACTAGAATATGCATATACTTATATATATATATATGGATAGAAAACACTCTAAAGTTTCTAAAACTGTTTGAATGGTGTCTGTGAGTATAACAGAACTCATTTGGCAGGCAAAACCCTGAGACATTTTCTGACAGGAAGTGGATACCTGATGTGTTGTATTACCTTTAAACCTATCCCATTGAAAAACACAGGGTCTGAGGAATATTTTGGCACTTCCTATTGCTTCCACTAGATGTCACCAGCCTTTACAAAGTGTTTTGAGTCTTCTGGAGGGAGATCTGACCGAACAAGAGCCATGGAACGATGATGGCCCATTAGACACCTGGCGCGCGAGTTCATGTTGGGTACCCTCGTTCCAATACGTTATAAAAGAGTATGCATTCGTCCACCTTGAATATTATTCATGTTCTGGTTAAAAAAGGCCCTAATGATTTATGCTATACAACGTTTGACATGTTTGAACGAACGTAAATATATTTTTTCCCCTCGTTCATGACGAGAAGTCCGGCTGGCTTAGATCATGTGCTAACAAGACGGAGATTTTTGGACATAAATGATGAGCTTTTTTGAACAAAACTACATTCGTTATGGACCTGTGATACCTGGAAGTGACATCTGATGAAGAGAATCAAAGGTAATGGATTATTTACATAGTATTTTCGATTTTAGATCTCCCCAACATGACGTCTAGTCTGTATCGCAACGCGTATTTTTCTGGGCGCAGTGCTCAGATTATTGCAAAGTGTGATTTCCCAGTAAGGTTATTTTTAAATCTGGCAAGTTGATTGCGTTCAAGAGATGTAAATCTATAATTCTTTAAATGACAATATAATATTTTACCAATGTTTTCTAATTTTAATTATTTAATTTGTGGTGTTGACTTGACTGCCGGTTATTGGAGGGAAACGATTTCCTCAACATCAATGCCATAGTAAAACGCTGTTTTTGGATATAAATATGAACTTGATAGAACTAAAAATGCATGCATTGTCTAACATAATGTCCTAGGAGTGTCATCTGATGGAGATTGTAAAAGGTTAGTGCATCATTTTAGCTGGTTTTATGGTTTTGGTGACCCTGTCTTTGACTTGACAAAACATTACACACAACTCTTGTAAATGTACTGTCCTAACATACTCTAAATTTATGCTTTCGCCGTAAAACCTTTTTGAAATCGTAAAACGTGGTTAGATTAAGGAGATGTTTATCTTTCAAAGGGTGTAAAATAGTTGTATGTTTGAAAAATTTGAATTTTGACATTTATTTGGATTCAAATTTGCCGCTCTTGAAATGCACCTGCTGTTGATGGAGTGCACCACGGGGGGGACGCTAGCGTCCCACCTAGCCCATAGAGGTTAACTAGCTTGCCTAGTTAAATAAAGGTTACACTCAGAGCATAAC
Organism: Salmo salar; assembly: GCF_965601325.2. Lineage (NCBI taxonomy): Eukaryota > Metazoa > Chordata > Actinopteri > Salmoniformes > Salmonidae > Salmo > Salmo salar. The sequence goes on from NC_138300.1 coordinate 75,002,929, forward strand.
ATTTCTACACCCTAATTTTCTAATTCTAGTCTAACCAATTCCCAAACGGAGATTCAGTGAAAATAAAAATCGCATTGATTTATCAAGACCAGTCCCCATGCTTGTCTCAGAGCAGCGCAAAACGGTGCTTAAATAGTTGTAGGCTATTGCTTCTAACTTCAATACGCTCTTTAAATAAATAAGACCTACACCACGTTTAACAGCACATTACTCAACACTAGTGAGGCTCAAGTCGCCTACAGTTTATCGAAAAAATATGACGTGATTCTCTGCCAATAATTACATACTGAGGATTGGAGGATATTTCTGTAATTCAGTAATATTTATTCCCATAGTAATTCGTTATGGATCCATAACTAAATAAACATCGGCATTTTGAAAGAGTATTTTTATCATTCTTTTATTAACAGAAGCATAAAGATGCCATTATTAGTTACATGGTTTTAGTTTGAAAGTGCAGACTGGCACTAAGAACAGAACAGCGGGAACGTTTCCCTAGTTAGCGCCGTTATTAGTGCAATGCCCCTTAAAGTGTTGCCAGTGTGGCGGGGTGGGGGTCAACCTTCCTCCTCCGCCCTTCCCCTTGGGCTAGGTCGGTCTTCTGTGCGCGGCTCTGCGGCCCATCCCACGCCCCTGCCCTCGTGCCTTGAACCTCGCGTGCTTTCAGTGAATACAGCTGGAGAACTGCAAGGCAGTCCCATTGTGCGCCACTCGGGAGCCATGACCAATATATACTGTCCTGCTAATAACAGGGTTAATAATATATCTGTGAGAATATCCAACCGGCTTTTAAATAATTCTAAAATAATAATAGTAATTGCTTTGTTTTAAAAAAAAATATTTTGGATATTTCGTTTTCAAACAACGTGAAATGAGCAAGAAAAAGGCTGTTTATGACCATGGCGTGAGACATAATTTGTAAATAATGCCAGTTTGTTATTTAGAATTATTTATTTATGTTTTTAGAGGGAGAGAAACCAAAAAACTACAGACATCTCATGGGTCTCTCAGTCAAGGCCGGCACAGGTATTGAACCAGCATCTGTAGCAACACGGCTTGTACTGCTATGCAGTGTCTTAGACCGTTGCGCCACTCAGGCGCTGTATAACATGACCGGCCGGGAGTGGCCTACAGTAAGAGCAAGATAATCCTAACAAAATAAAATAATTAAAACCTTAGTGTAACAATTTTAGTAAGTAAAACTGAAGTCGGGCACAATTATCAGTTTCTATTTATGTTTATGTGGCCCATTCATTGTCAGTTAGACACAGTAGGACCCAAAAGTATAATCAGTGCTTTAACTCCCCCTTGCGCTGGTCTGGAGCAATGAAGTGGTGACGCAGGGTATCGTACTAAACCACAAATTACCTCTACAATACCACAGCATAATCGCACAACTTTTAGTGGAGCAACCACTGTACATCACACTAGATGCATATTCTGTAGTAATCGCTGATGTCAAATGTCCTACATGGCAGTAGCTAACTTGAATCTGCCGCAAATAAGAGTAAATGGCCATTCCGAGAGCAACGCGAACACACACACACACACACACACACACACACACACACACACACACACACACACACACATGCTGTAACAAGAGAGCGGGGACGTTTTCATAGGCCACTGTAAAAGTGACGTTAATACTATCACATAATGAGTTTGTAATGCAAATGAATGTGCTGCATATGTCCTCCTCCTACATTCAGGCGGAGATCCTTCTGACTTGGATAATTACGGCCCAATCTCCAAGTTATCTTGCCTAGCCAAGGTACAAAAATGATTGCACTGACTGTTGACCAATAGGTTTGAAGCTTATTTCCTGCAATTCTATACATTTTGTCATAGGGTGCAAAGAAAATGTTGTGGTTTTTAAGCGAATTTTCTTGCAATTCTATAGGCTAAGAAATCTAAATTTAAAAAAAGTTAGCTGACACGGGCTAGTTGATCTGGACATTTCTGACAAGTTAGAAATAGCTCTCTAAGGTCTGTAATGACTAACATGACCAGAGGAAATGATGATGCACTAACCAATTTACAAATTGCACCTTGTGCATTCTACTATTACAACTTTCAAGAGTAAGTTTAAAGCCGGACTGAGTTCCTTAAGAAAAAAAAGAAAAATATTATGATTGGGTGGCTGGTCGGGGGACCCCTCCTACTGACCCCTCCCACAGTTTGGGAATCACTGCTCTAATTCACTGTCACATGTCTGATACATATTCACTCGTTGGATGGCTCTGTCATTGAATGGGTACCCGCCTATAAATATCTGGGCGTTTTGGATTGATAAATATCTGGGCGTTTGGAATTGATAAAGATCTAACGTTTTTAAAAAAACATGCTGATGAGCTAGTTAAAAAGCAAAGAATTTAAAGTAGGCTTCTTTTTTTTAATAGATTTAGCATCTCCCTGAACAGCAGGAAGCAGATTGTGCAGTCAACTTTCCTGCCAGTTCTTGACTATGGTGACAGCATTTACCAGAATGTAGCAGCCGCTACTCTTAAACCATTGGATGCCGTCTACCATAGCGCCCACTGTTTTAATACTCACTACTGCATCCTGTATCAGAAGGTCGGCTGAGCTAAAGTCCCGTAGATCACTTCATTACTCCCTTCTTGTTTACAAAGCTCTGCTCTACAAGCTTTCAACATACCTCACTTCCCTGTTCAAATATACAAATATGAGATGGCAAAACCGTTTGCAGGGTTGGTTAACTCTTGAGGTCCTGCTTGTCTCCATAAAGTTTGGTAAATCCGCCTATAGTTTTTAACGTACCACAGCTAGGGAATACCATAAACAAATTACACCTGGATTTCCTGATGCTGATAGGACCGTTTCAAACTCTGTTGTTTAATGAGTTTACTGAAGTGTGCAATTGTTTCAATTGACTATTATAACCTGTTGTAATAACCTGATGTAATGTGTTTATAGTTGTCTTGGTAGTTATCTTTTCGTTGTATGTGTTGATGGAATTTTTGTCCTCAGGGCACTATTGTAAATGAGACGCTGGTCTCAATTGGGCTTCCCCGAATAAATAAATGATAACAGAGTGAAAGTTTGTCTTGTCGTTTTAGTAGGCTACACACGGTATTGGTCCCACATTGAAAATGTTTTTTTTTTTTTTTTTAGGCCTATCTGAAATGCAGGCATATCCACCATTGACCTTATACCCGTCAAATAACACAAAGAATCACAGATATCTTTAAAAGATTGCAATGAAGTAAAAAAGCAAAGGTCTAAACTATACATTACGCTCCAAAATTTGCCAAACAACCAGTAGGCTTACAGGAGGGTAAGCCAATGAATTAATTATTCTGGCACGGTGACCAGGGCCATAAAGGTTGTAGCTTACCATTTAGATGAGTTGCAGCCTCCTCCATTCTGTGTTGAACCTCATGAGAAGTTTCTGATTCCAGTCACCTTCCTGGCAAAATGTACTTGTCCGGTCCCCGTAAAATGCCAGCTGGACAAGCTGGGCTTTTCATTGATGTAACAAGCTGCGTCTGTGTTCACTAATCAACCTTCTTCAGAGTGGAGAAGGAATTTTCTCAGATTGCTGTAGATGTCCCACATGTAATCCATATTCATGTTTCAGTGCCAACCACATTGCTGACAAAAAGGCCCGCCGTATCTTTGAAGAAAACTGAGTGGGGTCCATTTGTTGTTGCTCGCTGTGGTTGCGATTTCGCTTTGCAAGAATCAATAAACTCTGCTTCCACTGGTTCAGTTTTGCTTAGATCCAACAGGTCGTCAGGTGGTAGGGGCTGGGGGTAACGGAGGTGCTTGTTGTGATGTTGTCCTTGTGCTGTTGGTGCTAGGCCCTGGCTCTTCTCGATCTAATTGGCCACCAGGCAGCGCGGGAGATGGACGGGTATTACATTTGCTGCTAGGCTCCTCAACCTCGGTGGTGCGGTCAGCCAGCTGCTCGGTGAGCTCGGAGAACACTCAACATGGTGGACCTCCGTGATTTGTTCTTGGCAGTGCCAAGATTAGCCAGCTGTTATTATGCAGCTCTCCTCTACCAAAACGTAACTAAGATTGTAGCTATTAGCTAGCCTATTATTAGCTAGCCTATTATTAGCTAGCCTATTATTAGCTGTCTGGAAAAGTGAAACTTTTTTTAATTTGACCCAGCCATGGGTGGGATACAATGAGTTTCCTAAACATGGTTATAAAGCCAGTGCCTTATGACATTGCATGACTAGTTGCCCAATTGGAATGCATTTTTTGGTTTTAACTACTAAATATTACATCTCTTCAGTTCTATCTTTTTCTTGTTGTGCATATTCTCTCGTTCGTTCTGTCTCGTTGAATGATACTTGACACACTGTAGGTGTGCATTCACTTAGAACCGCTTTCCTTCAATCTGAGCTCCTTTTTCTGTCTGTGTCACACGTTTGGAATGAAATGGCCTGCAAGGCTGCCCATGACATACCCCTAATGGGCATGTTGCTCTTTTTGGGTGTGGTCAGAGATGAGCTAATAGATGAGTGCTACATTTCCCAGAATACGAGAACTTGATTCAATGACGGGGTCAATGACCACTCTTTTCTGTGGCACACACCATGTTTTGGAGGCTACAATAAGCCTAAGTACCAAGTATGAGTGGTATTAGGGTCTTCTATGTTCAATAGAAAATATCATCATATATTGAGTATATCATCGTTTGAGTCTTTACTCTTATTGATTGATATGGAGTTCTGCTTTGGTCTTAAATACTCCAGACGTATGGTAACTTCAAGTTGTTCGGGATACATTTCATGTAACAGATGGTGTGCATTTAATTAGCTGGGGCTGGGCCCTATCCGATAGTCATTGAGAAGTCCTTCACTTTATTGCAGCGCTCTCATAAAGCAGCAATGACTACCCCGTGATGCTAACCGCTAGCGCTCACCACATGAAAGGGCTATCCTCCATTAAAAAGTGTGATCTAATCGCAGCACGATATTAGCCATTAACCAAGCCCACATGTGTTAGGGGAATGAGAGAGTCGGTTGAAGATGCAGCCGGTCCCAATTCACTCCCTACATCTTGCCTTTGGCCCTAACGCTTCGATATGTTTGCCAATCTGAATGGTCTGGATAGCTTCCACCATATTGCTTAGACCGTACAGATCTAGAAAATAGAAGGGCTGGGGCCAGTTTGAAGTGGAAGGGATAGATAGCGATTTGGGACTGGCTGTAGAAGTCAATGGAAAGACTAGCCTGTAGGCATTGGCGACACTTTATTTAGATAGTCCCCCCTGTGATGCTTCATCATGCTCATCAGGTTCACCAACTGCCTGTTACTGTACATGATAAATGGCCCCTGTAGATGTCAATACAATCGCAGTTGACAGTTGTCAATACAGTTGCATAAATACACCTAAATTACAGTTTGTGGAAGGTTTTTGAGCAAATATACGCTACCGTTCAAAAGTTTGGGGTCACTTAGAAATGTCCTTGTTTTTGAAAGAAAAGCTAAAAAAAAAAATGTGTCCATTAAAATAACATCAAATTGATCAGAAATACAGTGTAGACATTGTTAATGTTGTAAATGACTATTGTAGCTGGAAACGGCTGATTTTTTTTAAATGGAATATCTACATAGGCGTACAGAGGCCCATTATCAGCAACCATCACTCCTGTGTTCCAATGGCACGTTGTTAGCTACTCCAAGTTTATAATTTTAAAAGGCTAATTGATAATTAGAAAATCCTTTTGCAATTGTTAGCACAGCTGAAAACTGTTGTGCTGATTTAAAGAAGCCATAAAACTGGCCTTCTTCAGACTAGTTGAGTATCTGGAGCATCAGCATTTGTGGGTTCGATTACAGGCTCAAAATGACCAGAAACGAATAACTTCCTTCTGAAACTCGTCAGTCTATTCTTGTTCTGAGAAATGAAGGCTATTCCATGTGAGAAATTGCCAAGAAACTGAAGATCTCGTACAACGCTGTACACTACTCCCTTCACCGAACAGCTCAAACTGGCTCTAACCAGAATAGAAAGAGTGGGAGGCCCCGGTGCACAACTGAGCAAGAGGACAAGTACATTAGTGTCTAGTTTGAGAAACAGACGCCTCACAAGTCCTCAACTGGCAGCTTCATTAAATAGTACCCGCAAAACACCAGTCTTAACGTCAACAGTGAAGAGGCGACTCTGGGATGCTGGCCTTCAGTGTGTGGAAGCCAGGAGATGCTAAATGTGTTTTATTTTAATTTACGGTTTATTACCGTGAGACTGGCAGTTATTTGCTTGACAGTTAGCGGCTGAAAAAATGTCATGACCGACACTGCCCTATTGGGGTAGTGTGTAAGAGTTGTGTATGTCACTTTTCCATAAAGTCAGTCAGTCATTGGTCCCACACACAGAGTCTGGAGGAGCAGAACAGAACTATACACTGAGTGTACAAAACATGAACACCTTCCTAATATGGAGTTGTGCCCCCTTTTGCCCCCAAAACAGCCTCAATTTGTCGGGGCATGGCGTTCCACAGGGATGCTGGCCCATGTTGACTCTAATGCTTCCCACAGTTGTCTGGGTGTCCTTTTGGTGGTGGACCATTCTTGATACACCCGGGAAACTGTTGAGCATAAAAAACCCAGCAGCGTTGCTGTTTTTGACACTTAACCTGGTGCGCCTGGCAGATACTACCATACAACCGTTCAAAGGCACTTCAATCTTTTGTCTTGCCCATTCACCTTCTCAATGACACGCATACACAATCCATGTCTACATTTTCTCAAGGCTTAAAAAACATTCTTTAACCTTCTCCTCCCCTTCATCTACACTGATTGAAGTGGATTTAACAGGTGACATCAATAAGGGATCATAGCTTTCACCTTGTCAGTCTGTCATGGAAAGAGCAGGTGTTCCTAATGTTTTGTGCACTCAGTGTAGTTTAACGCTGAAGAGTATAGTGGGATGAACCCACCCAGCCTGACCGAGTGAGTTCACAACAGAAATCACCTTACAATTTTACCTCAGACCACCCCATACAGCCATGAACTGGGTCAGTCTCACTGCTTTACATTATAGTGAACCAGCTATCTTGGGTACACACTCATCCATGTACTTTGTGCATGTAGCTATGTACTTATGATGGTGTGTGTGTGTGCACGTGCGTGCGTGCGTGTTTGAGAATGTCAGATATCACTAAGGCTCATCTCTACATGCTGCACTGCTGTATAAACTATCCCATATTATTTATAGTATACTGTAAACGACATTAAACACAGGCTATCTTTTCTATGTGGAGGCCTCAGTGTGACCTCCACTCCTTGGTCTTGTTCATTTCTCCTCCCCCTGGTCCCCCTTAAGAGGAGGAGTGCGTGGCTCATCCCAGTCCTTCGAGCTCTTCCTTCAAGGTACGAGATGAGGAGACACTCTACAGTGCTCCCCCCCCCCCCCCCCCCCCTCCCAAGGAAGAAAACACTGGCCCTATTCTCATAGAGATTATGAGGGAGAGCGTGAGGGCACACCATGAGGAGATGGAGACGCTTTAAAGGAAGGAGTTGAGGATAAGAATTTAGGAGAGAGGGAATCATATGAAGGTGGGTGAGGAGGGAAAAAAGGAGACAGACCTATCCAGTTCCCATTGGGGTGAAATAAGTTAAACTTCAAGCCAGATGTGAGGATGATTACAGTAGAAGTGTTCTTCTAGCACAGGCTACACACAGGATTACTTTCGCGCTCAAACAGGAAATGCTGATAGGAGAATGCAGCCAAAGCAAACACACACTCGGGCCCAAACTTGCCATCTGGAGAGGGCCTGCACCTGCTACCAAAAGAAGGTGATGTCATTCTCCTGAAAGAAAGCCACATGTGGGTTGAGTTGTTAGTCAGTTACACACTGAAAGATTCTAAAACTATCCTCAAAGGAAGACCGAGGAGTAGGCTATATCCTGTGATTACAGCAGTAAAGTCTAAACAGACCGTCTCTGTCGAAAAAGGTTTTAAATAAGCCTATTGAACTGCACACAGGCAGCAGCACAGTTCAGACTAATCACTTTGAATGTGGAAGGCTTTGATTTGAGGACAAGACTCCCAGTAAAAGTGAATGCGTTTGAGCCAATCAGTTGTGTTGTGACAAGGTTTGGGTGGTATACAGAAGGAAGCCCTATTTGGTAAAAGACCCAAGTCCATATCATGGCAAGAACAGCTCAAATAAGCAAAGAGAAACGACAGTCCGTTATTACTTTAAGACATGAAGGTCAGTCAATCCGGAAAAAGTTTATTCGAGTGCAGTCACAAAAACCATCAAGCGCTATGATGAAACTGGCTCTCATGAGGACTGCCACAGGAAAGGAAGACCCAGAGTTACCTCTGCTGCAGAGGATAAGTATATATGAGATATTATACAATAAATCATCTCAGTAGTTTTACAAACCGGAAGATTTAACCTCAGCCCACTTTTGAAAATCAGTTTTCCTCCTATAGTGTCTGAAATGTGCATGTTTGATATCGGCTACAGAATCACTGATCTACAGTACCAATCATCTTGCAGTACAATAGCTAGCTACACATTATGTGAAGATTAGAGATTCTGTGCCTCCCCTGGCTCAAAATGATACCCTCAAACGTGCTGAAAATCTTGTGTAGGTTGTAGCAACTGTATGAGCAGGCTTTGTAAACTCTACTGCCATGAGTGTTTTCCTGTGAGGTAGAGTGGCAGTAGTGGGTTAGGACTCCCCAGTGAACAAAATTGGTTGAAAGACATTTTCAACGTCTTTTCAACCAAAACGTTTCAGGAGGTCTTTGCCTCAGCTTGAGGGGCGTGAGTCACACCTAATCCCCCACTAGCCCCCCAGCAGTATCAGGATAAACAGTAAACATGGAGGCTAACATGTGGACAGGAAGGTGAGTGGCAGCCAACATGAATCATTTAAGACTTTACATTACGGCTTCATCCAAACAGTATGTATTGTGAATGGGTCGCAAATGGGTTACAGTACATTGGTGGCGTTTGTCAAGCCAGTAGGTCACCTATTAGTATTTTCCCGAGGACAATGAGGAAACTAGGCTAGGAGAAGAGTATTGGGTCCCAGGCTCTGAAAAAATGAGTGGGAACCAACAGCAGCTAGCTAGCTAATGATGCTAACTTGTGTTAGGCCGAACAGGGCATGACCGGGCTGCAGTACATTCACATGAAGGTTCACTAGCTATTAGCCGTAGCCTAGCGCTGAAGGTTCACTAGCATTTGCCATCGTCTAGTGCTGGAGTTACACTAGCATTGGCCGTAGCTTAACGTTGAAGAGGTCCTGACAGGCAAATTAGCGAGTCAGCGTCCGTCCTGCTCTCCCTGTCCCTCTCGACGCTGCTCACTAACACCCCTTACACCAGGGCCACCGCCGTGTGCTGTGCCACCTCAGAGGGTGTGAAATTGTGCTATTTCTGCAGGGGCGGTCATGCTAACAAGCTAACACCAAATGACAGCGTGGAATAGCCCTCAGGGTACTGGCTCCAACTGGACATTATCATTCTGCTATTACTTAGCTAATTTAGGGATGGCTAATAGAGCACTGCTGTTACACACACACACAGGCACACATACACTGTACAGTAGAGGGAGTACAGGCCAGCCCAGTGTGGGATACAGTGAGTTTGTTTTCCTCTTCTGTCCCTCTGCAGTGTCTAGTCCCAGTGGAGGTCACCGCTAAATCACCCTGACGCAGTCCCACTCATTAATCATAGACACACACGCACGAACAGTGTCTTTGGAAAGTATTCAGACCCCCCCCCCCCCCATATTTTTTCCCCCCGTTAGACTTATTCTAAAATGTATTTAAAAAAGCATTTATCCTCAGCAATCTACACACAATACCCCGTAATGACACACAATACCCCGTTTCTTTTCTCTCTTTTTATTTTAATGTAATTTTTTTTACCTTTTTCTTTCGATTCGCTCCCTCCTGGTGTTTCAGGGGCCAATTCAATAAGAATAACACTGGGTTAGTTGGTTTGTTGTCTCCAGTGCAGGACTACCCAGGGTTCCCGCTCATAAAGTGCAAATCTGGCCTCTTGGAATTTGCCTGCTTAATCACCACCACGCTCATCTACAGCAGTGGAGAGAGGGAGGGCTAGCGGGAGGGAGGGCTAGCGGGAGGGAGGGCTAGCGGGAGGGAGGAAACGGAGAGTGAGTGAGTGTTTTAGCAGCAGGGGAGACCTACTCCCCTTGATTATCACAGATTGGAGTGTGTGTTTTGTGCGTATGTGTGTGGGTTGGTGTGTGCTGTAGACTGGGGTCACACGCCAGCCGTCCCGCGGATTAATAACTTTGCTCAAGCAAGAGTAAACTTTTTGTATGGAAGAGGTTCGGGAAAGTCAGCGACTATGATGTGAGCAGGCGTGATCACCGACAGATTAGTCTGCGTCACTCTCTTTTTTCCCCTTCTATCGCTCCCTACTGACTGGTTTGAAAAGGCATGACATGCCTGCTTAATGCCCCCTTTAAAAAGGGGAATTGGAAACCTCTCATTTCCATGCTCAAAGGGGCATTTTGAGTGTGAATGCTGTCTCATAAATGGTAACGATATGTCCATATACTCAGTACACATGTAACGTGGAAATACACTTGTAGTAACTGTACACAAGCTCACACACACACACACACACACACACACACACACACACACACACACACACACACACACACACACACACACACACACACACACACAGCACCATCCACACTCCCTCCACCACCCCCCACTCACTTCCCACACCAGTTAATAAAGCCTCAGCACAGTATACACTCGTCTCAGATTACCCATAGTGCCGCAGGAGTTTGGTCTCTCTCACCGCCGTCCCGCACTTCCAACTGACTCCACTCGGCCCCGTCTGTCTCCTAATGACCCGTAATGGCAAACTCTTAAGATCCTTAATGGGCAACTGAATCTCCTCTGGCCCTCTAGCACTCCCAATTCCACTCATATAATCAGATTAACTACTCTCTCCTCTCTCTCGTTGTGTGTGTGTGTGTGTGTGTGTGTGTGTGTGTGTGTGTGTGTGTGTGTGTGTGTGTGTGTGTGTGTGTGTGTGTAATGATCAACTGAACACAGAACAGAGAACTGGACAGTGGTAAAGTTAGCTTAGATAAGAGGCATCACTGTGACATTGACCTGAGGCAACGCCATATCTTTTCATAACCCGATAGGTCACAGTCCTCTCCCCATGTAGCCCACTGCTATTGGCCCACCTGCTGTGATTTACAGATAGCAGAGCCGTACATGATGGGTATTAGGATCTGTGGTGGGTGATGATTGACTCCGTTTGGCTTTAACAGTGAGTGCACTGTACTCCCTGACGTCCGAGACTTTTTGGTTGTTTTTTTTGTCTGTTGGGTGCAGGGAACAGAGGAATGAGTGAAAACCTGAGCTTTTGTATGTGTGCGTGCTTGCATTCGCACGATACACGTTTGTTTCATATGTCCAGGGATCCTAAATAAACCTTAACGTATATCTTCCTCTTCTCCCCAGGCATTTGGGAACGCCAAGACGGCTCACAACAACAACTCCAGCCGCTTTGGCAAGTTCATCCAGGTCAACTACCAGGAGAGTGGTACCGTCCGGGGGTGAGACATCTACCCCTTCTTTATCCAGCCTCGCCTTCCTTCCTCGTTCTCTCTCTTTCTCTTTCTTGCGGTCTCTCTCGTACACTGCCTTTTTCTATTTGCTCTCTCGCTCTCTCTCTCTCTCTCTCTCTCTCTCTCTCTCTCTCTCTCTCTCTCTCTCTCCTCTCTCTCTCTCTCTCTCTCTCTCTCTCTCCTCTCTCTCTCTCTCTCTCTCTCCTCTCTCTCTCTCTCTCTCCTCTCTCTCTCTCTCTCTCTCTCTCTCTCATATATGTCTCTGTTTCTCTCTCTCTCTCTCTCTCTCTCTCTCCATATATGTCTCTGTTTCAATCTCTGTATGAAGTGAGTCTTGTCTAAAGTCATTCCTGTGCGTTTGTTCAGAGCGTACGTGGAGAAGTACCTTTTAGAGAAGTCACGTCTGGTCTACCAGGAGCACAATGAAAGGTAAGGGGAAAAATATTTACATACAGCTTAAATGAAACATACATTTATGAAATAAACACATGCAAGTATATAATATTGCATAACATATACGGTTGTTTATCTAATATTGATTCAGTATCTTAAAGTCAGCTTGACTCGGTGGTAAGTAATCCAATCCAAGTGCATTGGTTGTGTACACAGTTTAGAATACGTTATAGTTGATGCAGAGAAATGCTCGTTACTGGCTCCTAACAGTGCGGTAAAATGTCAAACGAGTACACATATCAAATATCATTAACAAGAAATCAAGAAGAATCCAATTAACAACCCTCCACTATCAGTCATTCAAATGCAATATATGTGTATGTACACCAACGATATATACTAAGACTGTTAGCAGTAGATATATTAGTGAATCCATTACCACGAATCCAGTATATAAATACACTGTGTGTATAAACAGTGTAACAAAAATGCAATGTACAGTAGTAGATATTAGAATGAGCTATTTCGAATACAATATGTATCCACTACCAGTCAAAAGTTTCGACACACCTACTCATTCAAGGGTTTTTCTTTATTTTTACTATTTTCTACATTGTAGAATAATAGTGAAGATTACAAAACTATGAGATAACACATATGGAATAATGTAGTAACCAAAAAAGTGTTTAAACAAATCAAAATATGTTTTAGATTCTTCAAAGTAGCCACCATTTGCCTTGATGACAGCTTTGCACACTCTTGCCATTCTCTCAACCAGCTTCGTGAGAAATGCTCTTCCAACAGTCTTGAAGGAATTCACACATGCTGACCACTTGATGGCTGCTTTTCTTTCACTCTGCAGTCCAACTCATCCCATATCATCTCAATTGGGTTGAGGTCGGGTGATTGTGGAGGCCAGGTCATCTGATGCAGCGCTCCATCACTCTCCTTCTTGGTCAAATAGCCCTTACACAGCCTGGAGGTGTGTTTTGAGTCATTGTGCTGTTGAAATACAAATTATATTCCCACTAAGCGCAAACCAGATGGGATGGCGTATCGCTGCAGAATGCTGTGGTAGCCATGCTGGTTAAGTGTGCCTTGTATTCTAAATAAATCACTGACAGTGTCACCAGCAAAGCACCATCACACCACCTCCTCCATGCTTCATGGTGGGAATCACACATGCGAAGATCATCCGTTCACCTACTCGGCATCTCACAAAGGTACGGCGGTTGGAACAAAAAATCTCAAATTTGGACTCATCAGACCGAAGGACAGATTTCCACCGGGTCTAATGTCCATTGCTTGTGTTTCTTGGCCCAAGCAAGTCTCTTCTTCTTATCGGTGTCCTTTATTAGTGGTTTCTTTGCAGCAATTCGACCATGAAGGCCTGATTCACACAGTCTCCTCTGAACAGTTCATGTTGAGATGTGTCTGTGACTTGAACACTGTATTGTATTTGTTTGGGCTGCAATTTCTGAGGCTGGTGACTCTAATGAACTTATCCTCTGCAGCAGAGGTAACTCTGGGTCTTTCTTTCCTGTGGCGGTCCTCATGTGAGCCAGTTTCATCATAGTGCTTGATGGTTTTTGCGACTGCACTTGAAGAAACTTTCCAGATTGACTGACCTTCATGTCTTAATGAGTCCAAATTTGAGATTTTTGCTCTCTTTGCTTATTTGAGCTGTTCTTGCCATAATATGGACTTAGCCCTATTTGGTAAAAGACCATCTTCTGTATATCAATCCTACCTTGTCACAACACAACTGATTGGCTCAAACACATTAAGAAGGAAAGAAATTCCACCAATTAACTTTTAACAAGGCACACCTGTTAACTGAAATGCGTTCCAGGTGACTACCTCATGAAGCTGCTTGAGAGAATTCCACGAGTGTGCAAAGCTGTCATCAAGGCAAAGGGTAGCTATTTTGAAGAATCTCATATATATATATATATATATATATATACACACACACACACAGTGAGGGAAAAAAGTATTTGATCCCCTGCTGATTTTGTACATTTGCCCACTGACAAAGAAATGATCAGTCTATAATTTTAATGGTAGGTTTATTTGAACAGTGAGAGACAGAATAACAACAAAAAAATCCAGAAAAATGCATGTAAAAATTTTTATAAATTGATTTGCATTTTAAGGAGGGAAATAAGTATTTGACCCCCTCTCAATCAGAAAGATTTCTGGCTCCCAGGTGTCTTTTATACAGGTAACGAGCTGAGATTAGGAGCACACTCTTAAAGGGAGTGCTCCTAATCTCAGCTTGTTACCTGTATAAAAGACACCTGTCCACAGAAGCAATCAATCAATCAGATTCCAAACTCTCCACCATGGCCAAGAACAAAGAGCTCTCCAAGGATGTCAGGGACAAGATTGTAGACCTACACAAGGCTGGAATGGGCTACAAGACCATTGCCAAGCAGCTTGGTGAGAAGGTGACAACAGTTGGTGCGATTATTCGCAAATGGAAGAAACACAAAAGAACTGTCAATCTTCCTCGGCCTGGGGCTCCATGCAAGATCTCACCTCGTGGAGTTGCAATGATCATGAGAACGGTGAGGAATCAGCCCAGAACTACACGGGAGGATCTTGTCAATGATCTCAAGGCAGCTGGGACCATAGTCACCAAGAGAACAATTGGTAACACACTACGCCGTGAAGGACTGAAATCTTGCATCGCCCGCAAGGTCCCCCTGCTCAAGAAAGCACATATACATGCCCGTCTGAAGTTTGCCAATGAACATCTGAATGATTCAGAGGACAACTGGGGGAAAGTGTTGTGGTCAGATGAGACCAAAATGGAGTTCTTTGACATCAACTCAACTCGCCGTGTTTGGAGGAGGAGGAATGCTGCCTCTGACCCCAAGAACACCATCCCCACCGTCAAACATGGAGGTGGAAACATTATGCTTTGGGGGTGTTTTTCTACTAAGGGGACAGGACAACTTCACCGCATCAAAGGGATGATGGACGGGGCCATGTACCGTCAAATCTTGGGTGAGAACCTCCTTCCCTCAGCCAGGGCATTGAAAATGGGTTGTGGATGGGTATTCCAGCATGACAATGACCCAAAACACACAGCCAAGGCAACAAAGGAGTGGCTCAAGAAGAAGCACATTAAGGTCCTGGAGTGGCCTAGCCAGTCTCCAAACCTTAATCCCATAGAAAATCTGTGGAGGGAGCTGAAGGTTCGAGTTGCCAAACGTCAGCCTCAAAACCTTAATGACTTGGAGAAGATCTGCAAAGAGGAGTGGGACAAAATCCCTCCTGAGATGTGTGCAAACCTGGTGGCCAACTACAAGAAACATCTGACCTCTGATTGCCAACAAGGGTTTTGCCACCAAGTACTAAGTCATGTTTTGCAGAGGGGTCAAATACTTATTTCCCTCATTAAACTGTAAATCTTTTTATAACATTTTTTACATTTGTTTATTCTGGATATTTTTGTTGTTATTCTGTCTCTCACTGTTCAAATAAACCTACCATTAAAATTATAGACTGATCATTTCTTTGTCAGTGGGCAAACGTACAAAATCAGCAGGGGATCAAATACTTTTTTCCCTCACTATGTATGTATGTATGTATGTGTGTGTGTGTGTGTGTGTGTGTGTGTGTGTGTATATATATATATATATACGTATGTATATATGTATGTATGTATATATGTATGTATACGTATGTATATATGTATGTATACGTATGTATATATGTATATATATATGTTAATATACACATATACGTATATATATATACACACATACATACATATATACATACACACACACACACACACAGTATGAACAACGGTATAAAATAAATGGGAAGTGTCCAGTGTTTTAATGTCTCTATATACGGTACATGGGACAGCCTGGACAATTAAGGCCTATAGGTCAGGAGCCTATCTCCTGTATCTGTAGTGTGACACAGCTTGATATATATCGAGGCATTGGGTCCCATTATTTAAGTCTTTGGTATGACTCGACCTGGGATCAAATCCCCAACCTTCCTATCTCACTCTAACCACTCAGGCCACTGAGTTGATATTCCGAGTAACTTTCAGTTTTTCTCGCCTCAGTTGTTCTCTGACACTCAATACCTGTAAGCCAACTTAATTTCCTCAAACCACCCAGGATATCTGATGTACATACGAAAATAGACCAGAATAACGGCCTCTCTCATTGCTTGCTCATATTGACTGTTGTATTTTCCCTTCAATTTCCCCCCCCCCCCCCCCACACAGCCCCCTAAAACCCATCATAATATTCATCATCGTTAAATCACAAAATCCCTAATAGGTTTAAAACAGTGGTTATTTTATCCCCCGAGCCCTGAATTTGGCCCCGCTGGCCACCAAGGTTTCCATTTCACCATGATGACAGCACAGGCGGCCATATTGATGCGGCTCAAACTCAAACCAGACCTCCCAGCCTTCTCCTTTAGACCGGGGGGGATTCTGTAACACCCACGGAGAGAGAGGGAGGGCTGGCCGTCTCACTGTTAACCACAGTGTCCACTCCGATAAGTGTTAGGTTTTAGACCAAGTCTTGAACCTACCGAAGTACAAATTTACAGTTCAATGTCTTGGACACAGGTAGACACACACACACACACTTGGAAAGCTCCCAGTCTTTGTCACGCCTAATCATGGTTTAATACTTTGGCAAAGTACTGTTTCTTTGTTTTCACTGGAAATACAACCTCTCGCTATCTATAATGTGTTGCGCGGATTGAGTCTCTGCAGGGTTTGCCTATTGCTTTCAACGGTCGTAAGAGACCACACTTTTGCTTCGGGAGATATCAGATGAGCTCCATGCGCGTGTCGCACATTTTGAATTCCGATTTTCGGCTCTAGTCATGCGTTGCTGTCAACAGGATAGCTCTGTACTTAAGTGTGTGTACAACACTGTATTGTGTTGACGGCAATGCGTGACATCAAACAAGTCTGACTTAGGCTGGAGTTTATGGAGCAAAATCCACATGTGACAAGTCAATGTGGTCAAGTGTCAGTTAAATCATCCGTCTGGTTCTTCTATCTAACCCATTGGCCCACTCAGGAGAACTCTCTTATTCTATATTGTGTCAGAAAATCTCATGTTAAATATGTCAATCTGGCAACCCTGTTTTTACCTCAATCTGGGTTGTGTTCATTGGGCATCAACCATAAGAAAACAGACTGAAACAGGGGAAAGGACGACATGGACCAGTCCAATAAGAAACGCTTTTCTCTTTTTCCGTTGCAAATAGTTTTAAAACGTGTTCGGTTGTGTGCCGTATTGAACACGACGTTGGCGACCCTGTGTCTCCCTCCTCTCTCCAGGAACTACCATGTGTTCTACTACCTGTTGGCTGGAGCCAGTGAGGAGGAGAGGAAGACCTTCCACCTGCTGAAACCTGAGGAGTACCACTACCTCAACCAGGTGGGCTCTCCCCCCCACACACACACACGGAATCAGGATGTAGTATGGGTGTATTCGTGTGTGTGTGTGTGTATCCTGTGGTCACATGTAATCGCAAGAGAGCTGTTTAGACTGCAGGTGAGGCTAATGGTTGCACGTCTGTTGGATGTTTGTCTCGCGCTTCAGTTCCTAAATGGAGCCCGTCTCAACACCTCTGGCTGCTGATTGCTTTGACCCACATTTCGAATGTGTGTCTGTTCACAGCACCACTACTGTGTGTGTGTGTGTGTGTGTGTGTGTGTGCGTGGTGCTCACGCGTGTGTGCACACATCTGCCTACTTTGGCAACAGATGCATATACAGATTCACAGGACACTGGTGAAAATCTGAATCCTTTGTTCCTTGGTTATTTTTTGGCATCCCAAAAAAGTAACCGTTTTTTTTTTTTCTCCCCCTCCTCTTCCCCCAAAACACCCCTAATCCCCACGACAACAAACCCAGCTCCACACCGTCTGTTACTATGCACCGCTGTTTCCATGGCGACAGCACGAGTGGAGAGTTAATCTGGATTCCTGGCGCGTGCAGCAGAGCTGGCAGTGTCGTGTGTTTGTGTGTGTGTGTGCGTGTGACGATTGGCATGTGTGTTCATGGTGTGTAAAGCAGTCTGTGTTTTTGTATCTCTCTGTCGCTCTTTCCGTCTTTCTCTCTCTCTGTATGACCGTGACCGTATACGTGTCTGTGAAACACGTGCACGATACAAAGGACATTCTCCGAACAGATTGCTGTTGTCTTTTCTCCTTTTTTTTGTGAAGAATATAAGCCGTCATGTGCAATGCATGGCAGCATTTGCTTGTGTCTGTCTGTCTATGTAGCCCATCCCCAGTGAACCCTCCTAACCCTATCTGGGAGCAGGGTGTGAATTCCTCCCACAGCTGAGCAGTTCTGTTACTCTTACTTCCTTCCTGTGTCCATGTGTCTCCACAAAGAGAGGGAGGGAGAGTCTGGAGTGTGTCACCCTCTGTTCTCTCGCTCACTCGAAACATTCTTGGAAAGACAGATCTTTCTCCGCAATTCAAACCAGTTGAGTCATTCATTTTTCAGATCAGGTCATTGCTAAATGGATTTAATTATCGCAGCTTTGAGGATTTGTGGTCTCTGTGTGTGTGTGTTTAGAACAGTTTAGTGAATCTTCCCCCGTGTATTAACAGTATGCGTCATCTATTAGTCAGTCGAGTGAGTGTGTTTTGAGTGTGTGTATACATACCTCTCTCTAACCACCTCTACCTTACTTCCAGATGACAAAGAAATCCCACAGACTCCACTGGGAAAATTACTATGAGAGCGAGCTGGTCAGTATTGTGTGTGTGTGTGTGTTTAGTTGTGCATACCTTTTTTGCGTGCGCGTGTGTCTGTGTACATGTGGGGTCGATTTGGTGCTGGGTTGGGCCTCGGCTCTTGTCACGTCTTCACACACGTGAGAACACACTCCTGTTTGTTTTTGGAGTGTGTGTGTTGATATCTTTCAGTGTGTTGTTGTCTCCCTGCCGTTGTCTGCACAGCCTTCACTTATAGTGGTCTATGTAGTGGTCATTGTGATGTCCTGTATCTGGGATACTGCTTCAAATCCAACCCCCCCCCCCCCCCCCCCCCCCCGTCTGAGTGTCTGTTTACATGGCATGTCTCAGGGGTGAGTCTATGACCTCCCTGCCCTTTCGTCTGCAATCCCTGACCCTTGAGCCAGAGGAGATGATGTCAGAGTCCGTCTGTCGCGCTGTGCCTCCCAACGCTTCCTGACTGCTTGGCTGTTCTCTTTCCCTCTCTTTTCTACTCTCTCACTCACACGCTCTGAAACATAAACAATCACAAGGAGCGTCTGACACAAGATCACAATGACCAAACATGTTTGCCGTTTTTTTATTTATTTGGGATGTGGTATGTTTCTGGCTTGGTGGCTGTGGGTGTATTTCCGTGTCTTTTTTTGGGTTCACTTTGGTCGAATTGCTTGGGTGTGAGAAGCATGCTGTCGTAGTACACATTTTGAATGATGAGCACTTTCTCACACAACACCGGTGGCCTGTCAAAAGGCATTTACCGCTAAAGTCTGTGATTAGGACAAGGGGCCAATCCTAACTTGAAATAGTTCTCGCACTGATATCAATGTGTGATTTTAAAAGAATCTTTTGAGACACATGCACAGACAGTATCTCAAGTCAGAATTCGGCCCCAAGTGGGAACATCGCTAAAAGCGATATGCCATATGTATCCACTTTTATCACAAAAATGTTCACCATGTACATTTAGGGTTAACTTGATGACACGGCGTGGTAAGTAAACAGTAGCATATGCGCTGAATAAAATACCTTTCTCTGTTTGAGAAGGTAAAAAGAACAAGAAGGGAGCTTTCTTCAGTCATTCCCTCAGTGACCTGAACCGATTTTGTTTTGATTAGACAAGTATCAGAGTTAAGGGTTTGGTGTCGGCCCAGAGATTCCAAGTTGGAACTGGCTGACAATGATCTCTCTTTGTTTTCTCAACTTCCTTTGACATATCGCATTGCGCCGTTTGGCATTTGAAAAAAAACGAACAACGAACCCAGCAATTTGGACATTCTCTTCTTTACCCAAGCGCTTGTGAAGCCTCAAATCTCATGTTGGAGAAAGTGCACATTTTCACCTCAGAAATGGCTCATTACCCACTGTACCCTGGAAACTGTAAAGAAATCCAAACAGTAGGGAAGAATGTTAAGTGGTTTTAGAAGCTGATCCCGTTTCGTGTGTTTGCTCTCTGCACCATCATTAGAACTGAGAGGAAGGCCGCTCTCCATTAGCCCTGCCAGTGGCCACCAGGCTCCGAGCACGGAAGGACAACCTTGTGTGTGTTTTGGCTTGACCACCTCCCTTAGAACAACAACCAAACACTCTTATGCCATAAGGCTGTTGTATAAAGCAGGCTTATTCAGTTCCTGGCCTGGAGGGACAAAATAGTTCAGTTAAAAATATATATATTTTTTTTTAAATGATTGATTCATGATTATCAATCAACCCTGATTAGAAGGAGAGAATGAAAACCAAAGCTCCAGGACCGAAATTGACTATCCCTGATTTTTTTTTCGAGAGAGAGATTCAGTAAATCAGATAAGATGTGAACTAGAAAAAGATATGGTAAGGTGGTTGAGTCAAAAGTAGTGTTAGAGTTTGTAAGACATGCCTAATAGGTAGTGTGTGTGGTATTCTACGGTACAGGTGTATATTGTATGGTCAAGTGTTGTCTGTTGATAGCGATACTCGTTACTTCAGCAGGACTGCTTCACTGTGGAAGGGGAGGACCTGAAGCACGACTTTGAGCGGCTGCAGTTGGCTATGGAGATGGTGGGGTTCCTCCCTGCCACACGCAAACAGTAAGTACACTAACACACACACACACACACACACACACACACACACACACACACACACACACACACACACGCCCCACATGTCTGTCTCTTTCTCCCTTTCTCTCTCCATCTTTTCCACACAATCATTTCTAATGCAGTTGTCTAGGTTTATCCTCACCTTAACTCGTATTTGACTCCCTCCCTCTCTCCCTTCCTGTCTGGTAGGATCTTCTCCCTGCTGTCTGCTATCCTCCACCTGGGCAACATCCGCTACAGGAAGAAGTCCTATAGGGACGACTCCATAGACATCTGTAACCCGGAGGTGCTGCCCACTGTCTCGGAGCTGCTCGAGGTATACCTCCTTGTCTATTAGTCATTCATTCACTCGTTTTCGTGACCCGTCGATTCTGATATCTGTGGTGTTTTATGATGTCCCTTGTTTTTTTTCTCCTTCACATTTCACCCATCGAGGTAATGGGAGTGCCTTCTGTTGTGTTGACAGGCAAGGTTGACAGCTACTTCAGATCCCTAAAACTGAACAATTCTACGCTACAGCAGTTATTAGTATAAGGACTGTTCGCAGGTCGGCTATGGTATGGTTGAGCTGCAATATTATGACCTACAGTTGAAGTTGGAAGTTTACATACACTTAGGTTGGAGTTATTAAAACTCGTTTTTTAACCACTCCACACATTTCTTGTTTACAAACTATAGTTTTGGCAAGTCGGTTAGGACATCTACTTTGTGCATGACACAAGTAATTTTTCCAATAGTTGTTTACAGACAGATTATTTCACTTATAATTCACAGTATCACAATTCCAGTGGGTCAGAAGTTTACATACACTAAGTTGACTGTGCCTTTAAACAGCTTGGAAAATTCCAGAAAATGATGTCATGGCTTTAGAAGCTTCTGATAGGCTAATTGACATCATTTGAGTCTGGATGTGTACCTGTGGATGTATTTCAAGGCCTACCTTCAAACTCATTGCCTCTCTGCTTGACATCATAGGAAAATCAAAAGAAACGTACATCTGTACAAACAATAGTACGCAAGTATAAACACCATGGGACCAAGCAGCCGTCATACTGCTCAGGACGGAGACGCGTTCTGTCTCCTAGAGATGAACGTATTTTGGCGCGAAAAGTGCAAATCAATCCCAGAACAGCAGCAAAGGACCTTGTGAAGATGCTGGTGGAAACAGGTACAAAAGTATCTATATCCACAGTAAAACGAGTCCTATATCGACATAACCTGAAAGGCCGCTCAGCAAGGAAGAAGCCACTGCTCCAAAACCGCCATAAAAAAGCCAAACTACGGTTTGCAACTGCACATGGGGACAACGATCGTACTTTTTGGAGAAATATCCTCTGGTCTTATGAAACAAAAATAGAACTGTTTGGCCATAATGACCATCGTTATGTTTGGAGGAAAAAGAGGGAAGCTTGCGGAGGAAAAAGAGGGAAGCTTGCAAGCCGAAGAACACCATCCCAACCGTGAAGCACGAGGGTGGCAGCATCATGTTGTGGGGTGCTTTGCTGCAGAAGGGACTGGTGCACTTCACAAAATAGATGGCATCATGAGGCAGGAAAATTATGTGGATATATTGAAGCAACATCTCAAGACATCAGTCAGGAAGTTAAAGCTTGGTCGCAAATGGGTCTTCCAAATGGACAATGACCCCCAAGCATACTTCCAAAGTTGTGGCAAAATGGCTTAAAGACAACTAAGTCAAGGTATTGGAGTGGCCATCACAAAGCCCTGACCTCAATCCCATAGAAAATGTGTGGGCCCAACTGAAAAAGCGTGTGCGAGCAGGGAGGCCTACAAACCTGACTCAGTTACACCAGCTCTGTCAGGAGGAATGGGCCAAAATGCACCCAATTTATTGTGGGAAGTTTGTGGAAGGCTACCCGAAACGTTTGACCCAAGTTAAACAATTTAAAGTCAATGCTACCAAATTCTCATTGAGTGTATGTAAACTTCTGACCCACTGGGAATGTGATGAAATATATAATTCTGTCAACTATTATTCTGACATTTCACATTCTTAAAATAAAGTGGTGACCTAAGACAGGGAATTTTTACTAGGATTAAATGACAGGAATTGTGAAAAACTGAGTTTAAATGTATTTGGCTAAAGTGTATGTTAAACTTCTGACTTCAACTGTATCAATAGAGGCTTGGAACTCTCATTTGATTTACCCATGACTGAGGTGAGAGGATGTTCATTCTTTTTTTCTCCAAAATATGTGTTACATTTTTTCAGCTCAGGTTTACAGACAGACACTGAGAGATTTGAATACTGTACATATGGATATTGGTTCTTGACATGTTAAACTGTTTGGCCTGTACACAAGCAATGTAAAAGAAACATTACACATTCATTTGTATCGTAGAACGCATGAGCTGCAGTTGGCACGTTGATTCCTGTGTATTTTAATGGCTGTAAGGAATACAAATGGATTTGGTTTACAGTCGCAGTATGTGACGCAGAGTAGCAACAACAGGACTTTATTACTAACTCACTGTATCACCTCGTGTCCAGTTTGGAGATGGGGTAAAAATGTATTCCAAGATGATTTGGGTTTGCATCCAGCGTATCATTTGATAGTTTATCATTTTGCGAGGCGTTTTTGGCTTTATTGATGGAGTCGTCCCACTGGACACAGACCTCAGTTTAACATCTTGTTTTGATTTGCATTTGTTCGAGTTGTCAACGAACGTAAATTCAGCGTGAAATCAACAACAAATGTCACCATGTCATTGAATTTAGGTGAAAGGTTTGAAGAAAATACTAATCCCTTACTTTGATTATTTGCAAATCCAATCAGTTTTCCACATTGATTTCAACGTCATCATATTTTGTTGAAAGGACGTGGAAACAACGTTGATTTCAACCAGTTTCTGCCCAGTGGGATAAGACTTGTTTTCATTTTCGACATTGAGATGTCTTTTGAAAACTGGGTGACTAGAGCTCATGACAGCCAGAATATAGTGATATATATATATTAGACACACACACACTCTCAATCAATCAATCAATTGTGGCATGGCATCCATAATTCGTCAGCGAATTGTTTTCAAATGTTTGCGTAGACTGCAAATCGTTTTTTATGGTGTTGATTGCCACAGGCTAGCGAAGAGGCCAATGCAAGGGTACTAGTGCAAAGAAATCCCTCATAAATCAAATATTTCCAATGAGATACACACCACCCTTTACGAATCCCATCCTACTCCTGACAGTTTGTTGGAGTATTGTCACCCCCAAAAGCTGACATTGTTGAAATGGTTGTTTGAGCAGAACTGGCTGAACTTGCACTGTAAATACATGGTGGTCTCATTTGAAACTGCCAAAGCCCCGTTAGGACCAGCGTGTACACACACACACACACACACACACACACACACACACACACACACACACACACACACACACACACACACACACACACACACCGCGCGCTAAGCTAAGCTAAGCTTGACATTATACTGTAGGACTAACATTATTAGACAATGGGCGTGTTCCATTTGAGGAACTCAAGTGGGAGACATAATCGGAAGAAAAAGCATGGCAGATGGGTGAACAGGAGGTCCATAGAATATCTAATTCTATTCAGAAGTTGTGCTGAGAAGAGTGTCCTTATTTTTGGGGTCCGGATCACATTCTCCTTACAAAGGAGACTTCTTGACCCTTTTCACACTACGGAACTGAGCCAAATCGGCCCATGGGAAACTGTACCGCAACCAGCCTGTATACACCACAGTTACTGGAACCATGCTGAAAAGGAAAATATCTGAGCCAGCACTGTACGGTTCCGATCAGGTCGATTAGTGTGAAAAGGGCATGGGATTTGGATGTGTTGTAGCCCCAGTTCTCTGACTCACGCTTCCACTGCAGTGCTAACGAACCCACACAAGTGCCTTGTGGGATTGGGCTTGCATTAGACACGCCTGCCTCCTTAACCACAGCTCTTACACTCTGTGTACTGCTGCATCTCCCTCCTACAGTAGAACCGCAATACATCATCACTCTCCGCTGTTGTTCCACAGCTACGGCATCTGACTGCGAATGCTGGCAGCCAGCTGAGCATTTCTCCTGTACCTCAGAATGTAGCCTGTCATTGTCACAGGTGATATATCTAATTGTGCTGTGCTTTAAAGACCAGAATATGTTATAGGAGGGCATCAAGGTATCTTTCTACACTACTTAAGCAAACTGACTGACATAAAGCCTACATAGCGCTATCAAAACCATGACGTAACCGCTAGCTGATGTCAACTTACTGTAGAAACTCTGACCGGAGCCTACTCGACAGTCGGCCATGCTGTTCTCATTTACCTCAGAAGTGAGGGATTGCGTCGCTCTACCCACGGACACAAACCACAAGGATTACGCAGTCTACCCTGTTGAGTCACTGATAAAATGATCAAAGTGTGTTGGAAAGCCTGACAAGTGTGCCACAGGGTATTATGCAGAAAGGGGAACCAGTTGGGTGTTTTTAAAGGAAGAGAGTCGTTTTTGTGCCGCGAGTACCATGTGATTTATGTGGACGTGAGATGAGGCACATGCTCACCACATGTTGAGGGTCGGAGAGAGTAGAAGCACCTTCGAAAGGAAATACTGGGGTTTCTCAATGCTCTGGTAGAGTAGTCGCGGTGTCACGTCATTCAAACAAGGCAGGGTTTTGCTGAATTAATGGGATAGCTCGGCCCAAATGATTAGATACTAATGCCATTAATTTATACAGCGGAGAGACAGCCCGCAACTGAAGATTTGGGTTTGCTTACTTGGCTAGGGATAAGCTTTAGCACTAGTGTCTGCTGCAAAACAATGTGCTTGATAGCTGTTAGCGCTTTTCTAAAAGCATGCCTAAATCACCTCAAAACCACTAACATAAGCAGCAAATATCTAGAACATAAACATGTATCATATCATACCACGGGTGAACTATCGGTCACCAATTCACCATCTTTGCGTTTACTACACTGTGGTGTCACGTGAGCAGCACTTTCCACAGGGAAAGCTAATTGGCTGTAGTGTAGACTGATGCATGAATGGGAATATGACTGGCACGGACTTCCTGTTTCTTGTGGGGGGGGGGGCAGAACAGGAAGAGGAAGTGGAGCAGGGTCAGATGGTAGAGTTGACAGACTGGTTCCTCTGGCCGGACCTCAGGGTCCCAGTAGTGCTAGGTGGAGCTAGGACGGTGTTAAGTGATGGGTCTATGACAGTAAAACAGTTCCAGTGTCAGTTTGGGCTTTGCTTCAGGGCACATCTCCCATTAACTTGATTGAGAAATGTATTAATATACAGTAACAGCACAGATTTCTTTTTTTCTGTATTAAAAACCTTGCAAGAGAATGGAATCTAAGCGCGATTACCAGGCGACAGTCATGAAGCACAGACCAATCAGTGAGCAGTAGAATTAGCTCCGCACCCAGTGGGGGATTACCAAGAAGTATGAACTTAAATCTGATTAGTGTCCCTCACAAATGCTGCTGTTTACATCAAAGACCATTTTATAAAGGAAGCAACTGAAAGATCAACGCCCTGCTACTTCACTCTCTCTCTCGCAAACACACGCGCACACACACAGGGTACCCTCTGCCGCGTCCTCAGCAGCATCTGTCAGCATAATCCCAGTGGATGGATGAGTGGTCAGATGTGTGTGCAGTGACAGCTGTCTCTCTCAATGGGCTGTCTGCTGGGGCCAAGGCTAGCAGGTTCGTGAGCGCGTGCGCGTCTGTGTCCTGCTCAACACAAGGAAGCTAATCTCAGCTAACCATATCAGTGTCACTTAGAAAGAGGGGGTTGAGTAGAGTATTGGCTAACCGCTATCTGTTATCTAATGTATGTATGCAACTAATAGCTATGCACTCTATTCAGAGTGACTTCCTGTCTCTGCTTTGACTGACCTTGTGCTTGTCTATGTCCGCAGGTGAAGGAGGAGATGCTGTTCGAGGCTCTGACCACCAGGAAGACTGTCACGGTGGGAGAGCGGCTGATCGTGCCATACAAACTGGCAGAGGTGACCGCGAGATTTCCTGCTCTTTTTATGATAACAAACATAATAACACAACTGCACCAGACCACACAGGCAGCTTTGAACCCTAGCTGACCCCACAGTGACAACAACACAGCCTCAGAGCTTCAGAACTCTCCTAGCTATTTCATCTTGTATAAAGTTTAGGGACTTAGTTTATAGAGTCGTGTTTATGAATTGTTGACAGCCGAAATTCTTAAGGACACTACTTGTTTGCTTGGATTTGCTTTCCTTCCGCCGAAACTCAAAAGGCTTTTGTAGTCCACAGGGGGAGGGGCGTACAGTACATTCCAAAAGGCCTCGAGAAAGCAAAGCGGAGTCGCTTTGTTTTGGCCGCAAAGTGCGTCAGTGGTCAGGGATTATAAAGGGCCGTCTCAGGAGGGTTTGTTGTGGTGGCGCTGACTCCCCCCCCCATTCCTCAGGGTTGTGGCGTTATGGGTCTCTTCCTCTGTGACTTTCTGTTACTATGTGGTGTTAACCCCCTTAGCGCCAAAAAAGCGTCATTGTCGCCCATGTATGCCAAATCTCGCAGAGAGCCTATTTGAAATGACATTAATACAAAACCTGGGTTGAGTTCATTGACGGAAAAAGTTTCAAAATTTTTTTGCAACAGCAAACAGAACTGTTATTTTGTTTTTATGCCTAATGAACACGGCCCAGCATTCGCGTTCAACCATTTCATATGAGTTCCTGCCTGTCACCCACCAAGGCCCCCTGGGGGTGTTTGTGTTTCAGAGGAAATCCTACACAAGGCTAGTCTATAACGGAGCTCTCCTCCAACGTCCCACCCCCTTCTGGTTACACATTAGCGACTAGCTACACAATAGCTGCATCCATCCCCCCAGACAGTCATGTGGTCTCCGCCTAGGAATGTGCAACCTCCACTGGAATATACAGCCGGGCCAGAAACCAAATCCTGTTTCTGTATTCCTCAGCCTCTCCATATACAGTCGTAATAGAGGCTCAGACAATGGGTTTTAAAAACGTAATCCTATAGGAAGACTGTGGCTACGATACATACTCAATACTTACTGTTACCGTAGCTCTGTTGTTCTGCTAATGCTATGGAAGTCCCCCATCCGCCACAACTTAATGTGGAGAGAGAGAGAGAGGTCTTTGAGGAGGTGGAGAGTTAAGACAGAGAAATAAAACAAGGGGCCCTCCACTGCATGGAAATCCCCATCTGTCACAGCCTAATATGAGCCTTTTCGAGAAAGGAGCGAGGGATGGAGAGAGATTCCATTTGGTGTCAGAAGGAAATCTGCACAGAACAGCACCAAGCATGTTCTCTACACTACAGTACATCAGTAGGATAAGGCTGTGGTTGTTGTTGGCCCGGCAACTGTGGAGAAAGGGATAAGTGACTGCAGAGGCCGTAGCAGTTCCCCTGGTCACTGAGACATCTCCTCTCTGCTCCCAGAGGAGAAACTAGGCCTATACCATCTTTCTTCCTCTCCCCCTTACTCGCTCCCCCTCTCTCTCTGTTTCTCTCTGTCACCCTTACTCTCTCTCCTCTCTCTATTGACTCGGGCTGCATTCCAATAGGTTCTGTGCGACCTTTCCCTCCTAACATCAGATAGGTGAGAGAGAGAGAGTGTTTATTAATTGTTTTGGTCCAGTAGTAAGGCTTCTCTCTGTTCCCAACTAAGGGGTTAACACACATGAGGAACGGCCTGAGCGGTTGGATACCTGGCAGTTTCCTTCTCTCATGACTTAATTGCTAGTTTATTCCACTGTCAATTATATATTACCAAGCATTAACCTAGTTATTTCATGGAAGATGTCCTATAAAAAGGAGCCTACTGTAGCTAAGGCTCGCTGCATGCTAGCTAATGAGAGAGGTAGAGCGTGTGTTGTAATTAACCACGGCTCTGCTGTGCATTCATGTGCTTTAGATTAAATAGTGCCACTCTATATCAAAGCTATTTAAATGTCTTTGCAGCTAACGTACACACAATCAAACACACACACACACACACACACACACACACACACACACACACACACACACACACACAGTCTTATTTTATTAACCTTGTGGTGACACAGAATTGATTCTCATTCAAAATCCTGTTTTCCTTAACCTTAACCCCAAAACCTAACCTTAATCCTGAACCTAACCTTTAACCCCTAACCCTAAATCTAAACCCTAAACCCCCTACAAATAAATAGCCTTTTTCCTTGCGGGGACAGGCAAAATGTATCCAGTTGGTTGAATCTTTGTTTACTATTCTTGTGGGGACTTCTGGTCCCAACATGTATCGTTAAACATGTTACACACACACACTTCTATAAACTGGCTTCACAAACAGGCAACCAATTGGACACAAACGCTTCAAAAACACACACACACACCCCGTCGGAGAAGAGGCTAGCAAGTTATTTGCGTTGCGGTCTCATGCAGGGTGTTGTTTTACTCCTCCTGTGGCTCGCGGAGCGCGTTTGTAAGACATTAGAGAGAAATAGCAAGGCCCCCTCTGTTAGGCTCCTCGGCAAAGGCTTCTAATTACCGAACACCAGCCAAGACTTTGTTACAGACTCGACCCCAGAACAGTTTACTAAACTCTCTCTGATAACTTCCCTCTAATTATTTTGTCAGCCTCTTGGGTGGCCATCTCATAAACTTTGTTTTCAGGCAGTTTTTTTCTCCTCTCCATCAAATTCAATGTCCTGACATTTCTAGCACTGTAGGTCCATTGTGGTAAATAATTTAATCTGGTTGTGACGTTTCCTGACAATGGAGGTTCGTTGACGCGACACATTGTGTTTGACAATCCCTGGTGGACGTTTTGAGCAGTTTTGATTGGGAGTGTCTTTTGAAACTGTTGCATAATGCATGTGGACTTACATAACCTTTGGGAGCAGGAAACAGCGAAGCTCATACCTCTAAAAATAACGCCTAGATCAATAATGCATTAGGGAAGAAGAGGAGGCTTTTTAAAACACATATTTTTAGCTTGGTCACGATTCTCTACTCCCCTGGAGCTAGTTGAAGCTGTTTAGAGACGTACTGCAAATGCACTGCACATTAAGGGTGCATTCAGGGATACAACACAATAGTCCGTTTTAATAGAAATGTGTTGCGTATCACACATTTTTACTTCCTCATAAAATGGTGTTCCCCTCGACCTAGTCGAATTGGTTTAAACACACGTACCTGCCTGCTGACACTACTGTACATTAGGGTTGTGTTCAGGGGCACGCAAGGTTACCGAACGTTCATAATAAAGTACAAATGTGTAGTATGTAAGCCTAACAGACATAATTCTCTGTCATGTAGAGTATGTTGGGCATGCCTCCAGTTACAGCACAGATCTGTGTCTGACCAGCCACAGCCCACCAGACTTAAACGCCATTCCCCTTCCATAACACTCCTATTATAATAGCTTAGCATATGGCTGTTACGGTGACCGTATTACCTCCACAACGGCAGTCACGAGTCATGACCGCAGTCAAATTCCACGTGACCGTCGAGTCCCGGTAACTAGACTTCTCCGAAACGGTGCTCTGTTGGTCATTAATAGCCTACCAAACATGCTTAACTGCCAGTCGCTAATCGCCTGGTACTCTGCGCTCTATTGTCCCTCTAATCACGTTGGCGTTAATGCAAATGCATTCGAATATCAAACACTTCATGAGAGCCCTGTTATTCAGAGTTTGAGCGGAATAGGATCACCTCATTGCGAGAGCCAATTTCTCATAGCTGGGTGATGCATGGAATGAAATAAGTGTTTTGCAACATTTCTGTAGGCTATGCTATGCAATTGCGTAGGAGAAAACAGAGTTTTGATGGCCTCTTAAAAAGAGGAGGATCCCATCAGTTTTCTCTAGGCTTACTATGTTTATTTTCTTATCTTTGTTAATATTAAGCACATTGCTTCACTTTACAACCGGAGTATAGCCTAGCTGGCTGGCATGAAAATGAACCGCAGGAAAAGCGTCCTCCATTCGCTGTTCAAGTGCATAGGGATGATGTATTTTTTTCCCCCTGCCCGTGTTCCGACAGGTGCATGAAAATGGCCCATTCGAAATCAAAACAAATTTCACACATATATTATTTAGTATATGTAAAAACGAGATTAAATTGAGAA
The DNA here is from genome assembly GCF_965601325.2 of Salmo salar. Classification (NCBI taxonomy): domain Eukaryota; kingdom Metazoa; phylum Chordata; class Actinopteri; order Salmoniformes; family Salmonidae; genus Salmo; species Salmo salar. Next base: position 75,033,816 of record NC_138300.1, read on the forward strand.
TAGTCTGATGGGGGAGAATATTGTCACTTGTGAATAATGCCCAGCGTGTGCAGTCTAACGCCAGAAACAGAGCATGCATTCACTTGTGAATAATGCCCAGCGTGTGCAGTCTAACGCCAGAAACAGAGCATGCATTCACTTGTGAATAATGCCCAGCGTGTGCAGTCTAACGCCAGAAACAGAGCATGCATTCACTTGTGAATAATGCCCAGCGTGTGCAGTCTAACGCCAGAAACAGAGCATGCATTCACTTGTGAATAATGCCCAGCGTGTGCAGTCTAACTCCAGAAACAGAGCATGCATTCACTTGTGAATAATGCCCAGCGTGTGCAGTCTAACGCCAGAAACAGAGCATGCATTCACTTGTGAATAATGCCCAGCGTGTGCAGTCTAACGCCAGAAACAGAGCATGCATTCACTTGTGAATAATGCCCAGCGTGTGCAGTCTAACGCCAGAAACAGAGCATGCATTCACTTGTGAATAATGCCCAGCGTGTGCAGTCTAACGCCAGAAACAGAGCATGCATTCACTTGTGAATAATGCCCAGCGTGTGCAGTCTAACGCCAGAAACAGAGCATGCATTCACTTGTGAATAATGCCCAGCGTGTGCAGTCTAACGCCAGAAACAGAGCATGCATTTTTGTTGTTGTTGACTTTTTCAAATCATAGCCGCATGCATCATGTAGCCTAGCCAATAGGCCTATATGTGTTAATAAGGTTTGAATCGCAACTAAAGTAGCCAAATAACTCTAAGCGTAGCCTATAGGTGACCGACCACCTTGATTCGGTCTCATGTGTGATGCCAGGACAACAACCTCTCCCTCAATGTGAGCAAGACTAAGGAGCTGATCGTGGACTATAGGAAAAGGAGGGCCGAACAGGCCCCCATTAACATTGACAGGGCTGTAGTGGAGAGGGTCGAGAGTTTCAAGTTCCTTGGTGTCCACATCACCAACAAACTATCATGGTCCAAACATACCAAGACAGTCGTGAAGAGGGCACGACAAAACCTTTTCCCCCTCAGGAGACTGAAAAGATTTGGCATGGGTCCTCAGATTCTCAAAAGGTTCTACTGCTGCAACATCGAGAGCATCCTATAAACTCTCCAGTAGTAGTACCAAAACATTCAAAAGCCATTATCTCAAAAGTGAGGTTACAAGTTTTAAACTTTCAAAGCAGAATTACTTTCCCATTGTTCCTCAAATGCAGTGTATGATATACCATTTTGTATCTCTGTGTCTCTGCTTTTATCCAATGTAAAAAACACCATTTCAAATTATGCTACATCAAATCAAACCTTATTTGTCACATGCGCCGAATACAACAGGTATAGATAGACCTTACCGTGAAATGCTTACTTACAAGCCCTTAACCAACAGTGCAGATCAAGAAGAGTTAAGAAAATATTTACCAAGACTAAAATAAAAAGTTAGAATAAAAAGTAACAATTAAAAAGTTATAATAAAAAGTAACAATTAAAAAGTAACAACAATAAGAACAACACGGCTATGTACAGGGGGCACCGGTACCGAGTCAGTGTGCGGGGGTATAGGTTAGTTGAGGTAATTTGTACATGTAGGTGGGGGTGAAGGGACTATGCGTTGATAATAAACAGCGAGTAGCAGCAGTGTACAAAAGGGAGGGGGAGGGGGGTCAATGTAAATTGTCCGGTGGCGATTTTGTTAATTGTTCAGCAGTCTTATGGCTTGGGGGTAGAAGCTTTTGAGGAGTCTTTTGGTCCTAGACTTGCGCTCCGGTACCGCTTGCCGTGCGGAAGCAGAGAAAACAGTCTATAACTTGGGTGACTGGAGTTTCTGAAAATTTTATGGGCTTTCTTCTGACACCGCCAATTCTATAGGTCCTGGAAGACAGGAAGCTTGGTCCCAGTGATGTACTGGGCCGTTCGCATTACCCTCTGTAGCGCTTTACGGTCAGATGCCGAGCAGTTGCAACTGGTCTGGATGCTCTCGATGGTGCAGCTGTAGAACCTTTTGAACCTTTTGAGGATCTGGGGACACATGCCAAATCTTTTCAATCTCCTGAGGGGGAATAGCCTTTGTCGTGCCCTCTTCACGACTGTCTTAGTGTGTTTGGATCATGATAGTTTGTTGGTGATGTGGACACCAAGGAACTTGAAGCTCTCAACCTGCTCCACTGCAGCCCCATTGATGAGAATGGGGCAGTCTTTTACTGTAGTCCACAATCGTCTCCTTTGTCTTGATCACGTTGAGGGAGATGTTGTTGTCCTGGCACCACACGGCCAGGTCTCTGACCTTCTCCCTGTAGGCTGTCTCATCGTTGTTGGTGATGTGGCCTACCACTTTTGTGTCATCGACAAACTTGATGATGGTTCGGAGTCGTGTCTGGCCATGCAGTCATAAGTGATCAGGGAGTACAAGAGGGGACTGAGCACACACCCCTGAGGGGCCCCCGTGTTGAGGATCAGTGTGGCGGATGTGTTGTTATCTACCCTTACCACCTGAGTGTGGCGCAGGATCCAGTTGCAGATGGAGGTGTTTAGTCCCAGGGTCCTTAGCTTAGTGATGAGCTTTGAGGGCACTATGGTGTTGAACACTGAGCTGTAGTCAATGAATAGCATTCTCGCAAAGGTGTTCCTTTTGTCCAGATGTGAAAGGGCAGTGTGGAGTGCAATAGAGATTGCATCTGTGGATCTGTTGGGGAGGTATGCAAATTTGTGGGTCTAGGGTTTCTGGGATAATGGTGTTGTTAGCCAAGACCAGCCTTTCAAAGCACTTTATGGCTACAGACGTGAGTGCAACGTGTCGGTAGTCATTTAGGCAGGTTACCTTAGTGTTCTTGGGCACAGGCACTATAGTGGTCTGCTTAAAACATGTTGGTTTTACAGACTCAGTCAGGGACAAGTTGAACATGTCAGTATTCCATCTGGCCCTGCGGCCTTGTGAATGTTGACTTGTTTTAAGGTCTTACTCACATCTGCATTGGAGAGCATGATCACACAGTCGTCCGGAACAGCTGGTGCTCTCATGCATATTTCATCGATGCACTTATTGATGAAGCCAGTGACTGATGTGGTGTACTCCTCAATGCCATCAGAAGAATCCCGGAACATATTCCAGTCTGTGCTAGCAAAACAGTCCTGTATCTGCTTCATCTGAACGCTTTCTTTTGGTCAGTCACTGTGCAATCGTGTATAAAAAGAGTTTTGACTGGCCACTACTGTATTTCTTGAGCTGCTATATTCTATTTTTCAATTCTTAAAATTAAGCACATTAATCCACTTTACAACCGGTTTAGCCTACCTGACGAATTAAAAACATAACCGCGTTCGCTATTCGAGTGCAGGCTACGGATGACGTTTTTTATGTGGGCCATTCTAAGTAAAAAATTATTCCATACATAATTAGTAGGCCATATGTAAAGACCAGATTAAATTGAGAATAGTCTGATGGGTGAGAATATTAACAAGTTGTGAATGAGAGACTGATGAAGTGCGTGTGGCCTCTGCAAGAAACAGAGCAGAGCTCATGCCTTTTAATCATTTGTTGCATCATGCAGCCTTAGAATGTATTCGAAATCAAAACATGCAGCCTAAGGTTTGTATCCCAACTAAAGTTGCATGAATAACTCTGATTAAGCATATGGGACGGTAGCGTCCCACCTGGCCAACATCCGGTGAAATTGCAGAGTGCGAAATTCAAACTACAGAATTATAAATATTTAACTTTCATAAAATCACAAGTGTAATACATCAAAATAAAGCTTAACTTCTTGTTAATCCAGCCGCTGTGTCAGATTTCAAAAAGGCTTTACGGCAAAACCACACCATGCGATTATCTGAGGACAGCGCCCCGCACACAAAACCATGAAAAACATTTCAACCAGGCAGGTGTGACACGGAAGTTAGAAATAGCGATATAATAAATGCCTTACCTTTGATGATCTTCTGTTGGCACTCCAAAAGGTCCCAGTAACATCACAAATGGTCCTTTTGTTCGATAATGTCCTTCTTTATATCCATAAAAACTCAGTTTAGCTGGCGCGCTTCAGTCAATAATCCAACCAGTTTCCCTTTATCAAAATGCATACAAAATGAATCCCAAATGTTATTAATAAACTTTTCCAAACAAGTCAAACAACGTTTAGAATCAAACTTTAGGTACCCTAATACATAAATAAACGGTAAAATTTAAGACGGAGTATCGTTATTGTCTTTACCGGAGAAAAATACCAAAGAACGCGCTCTCATTCACGTGCTTGGAAACACTACAGCCAAAATGGGAGCCACCTAGAAAAACTACAATTTCTGGCAAATTTTTCCAAAATCCAGCCTGAAACTCTTTCTAAAGACTGTTGACATCTAGTGGAAGCCCTAGGAACTGCAATCTGGGAGGACTTCGCCTTATAATAAAAGTGACAGCCATTGAAAATAGCGGTAGGCTGAGTTTTTTTTTGGGGGGGGGGTGGTTTGTCCTCGGGGTATCGCCTGCCATTTCAGTTCTGTTATACTCAGACATTATTTTAACAGTTTTAGAAACTTTAGAGTGTTTTCTATCCAGCTTTACCAATTATATGCATATCCTAGCTTCCGGGCCTGAGTAACAGGCAGTTTACTTTGGGCACGCTTTTCATCCGGATGTGAAAATACTGCCCCCTACCCAAGAGAGGTTAATTAACGGACAATTACCATGAGACTAGCATTTATTTGCATGACAGTTACCGGCTGACAAAATTTAATGACCGCCATAGCCCTAGCTTAGCATGCCTTTCGTCACCTTATTAAGTAGAGAGCATATTTTCCCTTTGGCTTGTCGAGGCACAATAATCGTCTATCATGTCACTGTTGCTTTTTATGGATCGATGACGTGTCCAAAAACTGATTTGTGTGTCTGGAAACACTTAAAGCTGTAGTGTTGTAGCACAGCAGGGCTTGGAGTGTAGAAAAACCAGAGGAACCTGTCATCTGGCATGCTAACAAACGTTACACTATTGTTGGCTAGCTAACATTGTTAGCATTAGAGGAATGTAGCTGGCATGCTAACATGTTACCAAAGATGGTACAGTATGAAGATTCCTAGAAACTGCTTCTCAAATAAAAATCCCTGATCACGCTTGTAGGCGGTGTTGGCTAGCTAAGCTCATGCAGAGAATTAGTCATCGGGTGTCTTCTTGCACTGAACTGCGTATGTGCAGGCCGTCAAATCAGTCACTCCTGCGATATAAAGTTGTTTTTGATGAAAATGAAATCATGTCCGTTTTTTTACTTTCGAACCTTTCACGAAACTTTCACTTCTCACATTGATTTCCCAAATCCCGGTCTGGCCTGTAGAGTCTGCTTCGCGAAACGTTGCTGGAAGTATCGCGATGTTGGGCCTCTGATGTTACACTGATATTGGCTAGCATTGTTAGCATCTCCTATTCATTCTCCACTAGCAAGGCATGGTTCCATGTAGCCTACCGCTGTCTATCCCAGCTGAGTTATACAGTTGGCACCGGTTTAGAGAAAGTTAGGCTCAGATGGTGTCTTTACAGAGATCCACACATTATACAATCCGGATGGACGTAGAAGGAGTTACGAATTATAGATATGCCTTCAGTAACAGGATTTTCAGAAACAAGTAACCCCCTAAGGCTACGCTTTGTAGCCTTCTAGGGCGTACATGAGTGAATGCACAACGTCCAATATAGGGCTACACGTTCTCCAACGTCTCAGCACCACTTCTTGTGTCCTCCTTAACCTCTTACATCTAGACGTTCCGGTAGCGGAACACCTGCTCCAATATCCAATGATAGGCGTGGCGCGAATGACAAATTCCTCAAAAATACAAAAACTTCAATTTTTCAAACATATGACTATTTCACAGCATTTTAAAGACAAGACTCTCCTTTATCTAACCACACTGTCCGATTTCAAAAAGGCTTTACAGCGAAAGCAAAACATTAGATTATGTCAGCAGAGTACCCAGCCAGAAATAATCAGACACCCATTTTTCAAGCTAGCATATAATGTCACAAAAACCCAGAAGACAGCTAAATGCAGCACTAACCTTTGATGAGCTTCATCAGATGACACACCTAGGACATTATGTTATACAATACATGCATGTTTTGTTCAATCAAGTTCATATTTATATCAAAAAACAGCTTTTTACATTAGCATGTGACGTTCAGAACTAGCATACCCCCCGCAAACTTCCGGGGAATT